>NC_138801.1:2059073-2739578 GCF_965178545.1 Coloeus monedula | reverse complement strand
TGCACCTCATCTACGCAAACCATTACCAAACATGAAATATATGTAACTTTTCCTTTTCAAAACCTGGCTAGAAATAGCTTTGCTGTGATAAAGAATAGACACAAGAGAGGAAATAGTTGCTGTCTGTTACAAAACCTGTAAATTGCATAGGCAATTTATTCCTCAAGTTTATTTTAAACCTTACTAGTGTGACCTTCCGAGACATAGTTTCAGGGATTCCTTAATTTCTGAAGGATGCTCCCCTCCCAGCAGGGGTTAAAAAAGAAAACATGTCCACATTGTAGGATAACACTGTGGCCTTAAGAGGACCATGCACAATTGTGATGCTTTCAGCCAGAGTGTGGAGCCAGAGATGTTCCCCTGGGAGAGGCTCGCCCAGGAGATGCCTCATGCTGGTTTGGCTTTTGGGAGGGGGGAGGGGGCCACAGCTCATCCAAATAAATCGACCTATATTGAATGAAAACTGTGACTGTAATCTAATCCTAATTTGATTTGGATCTTTCCTAGTCTGTATGTAGTTTGTGGTTTAGACTACCTGTAAAGCCAAGTGTATAGTGGGAAGGAGCTCTGTATCATAGCTGACGCTGTTCTCTTGACGAGTGAGTGTTTGTTTAAGTGCAATACGGTTACTTTGCTTTCTCTCAAACTGCTGGCACTCTGCAGCTGGGGGGTAACAGCTTGGAAGTTGTTTCTTTTTACCTTTTTGGAGTGCCAGAATCAGTGTAATAATCTGTTCTTGAATCTCCATTACTAAAATAACCAAGGTCTTAAATAGGTAGCAGCTAAATTTCGTACTAAAAGTAGGTGGATTAGACCTCTACAGATGGACTTTAAAATCTTTAGGTTTAATATAGGAAATCTTGAAAACCATGATATGCAGCGTTTATATTCACTGAAGAATCTGAATTATCTGCAAAGAGAGAAATAAACTTTTAAATATTTATTAAATCATTAGGCCATATTTTATTTAGAACTTGCCACCAAACTATTTGATTTTACTTGAATTTCTGCCCAGGAGTAGAAGTAATACGAATGTGAAATTGCCAGTATTTGTCCCCAGTTGTTTATTTTTTTTTTTTTCTTTTCTTGAATAACACCACTTTTCTAAGATCATGATAGCCTTATGTATGTTCCAGAAGGTTTGTATGCAGCCCAAGTAAAACACTATTTGGGGGGATTAGAAACCTTTGGGTGCTGGTCCATACTCAATTCCAGACGTGGGCAGCAGCAGTCAGTGTGGTTTACTTTTCTATAATTGAAACCTAATCAGACACTTGGCTTTCCTCTAGTCCAGCCAGGCTGCTGATTATTTTCTCCTTTCAGTAGAGACTGCCAAACAACTTCATTCAAAGGAGGCTCCCTCTGAGCTGGGAGCAGCTGTCTTTCCTAAGTGTAAGATTTGACACTGTAAATTCTTAAATAAAATATTTTGCGCTCTGGAGCACTTTCACATTTTACTTTCTTCTTGTGGTTATTGTTTCAGTGAGCTGGGTGGAGGAACCTCTCCTGTTTGTCCGGGAATGATCTGTGTGAGGAAAGGCAGCCTGGAGTGTTGGTTGTTTGGAAGGTGCTTGTGCATCAGAGCAGGTTTAGATGGGATGGTGGGAGGCTGGTGAGACCCTGGCACGGGGTGCCCAGAGAAGCTGTGGCTGCCCCATCCCTGGAAGTGTTCAAGGCCAGTCTGGACAGGGCTTGGAGCCTGTGGAAGGTGTCCCTACCTCTGGCAAAGGTTGGGAACTGGGTTATCTTTAAGCTCCCTACTAACCCCAACCAGTGTGCGATTCTGTGATCATTGAACCGTTCAAAATTGAAGCTTTAGGCTTAATCTAGGCAACTTCTAAAATTTCTTTAAGTGTAAAACGTTTATTTTAAGCTGCTTTTCAAAGGCCGCCGGCATCCCGTGTCGCGACAGCCGCGGCTTTGCGCGGTCGCTGCTCTCTCGCCGCCGTGAGGGCGGGCGCTCCGCGCTCCTCCGGCCGCCGGGGGGCGCTGCGGGCGGGGCGGGCCCGGCCCAGCGCTGCCCCCGTTGCTACGGCCGGGCCGGGGCGGCCGCACCGGGACCGGCACCGGCACAGAAACGGGCACCGACACCGAAACGGGCACCGGCACAGAAACGGGCACCGGCACCGATGCTGCGACTCAGCGTGGAGGAGCCGTGAGGAGGAACCGGTGAGGCCCGCGGCGGCGGGGAAGGGGCGGCCCCGGCGGGCGGGAGGCGCGGCCGCTGTGAGGGCCGGGGCCGGGTCCGTCCTGCCCGGCCGGGGGATGCCGGCGGCGGCCCCTCGGTGCCAAACCCGGGCTCCGGGCTGCGGTCATCGGGTGTTGCCCTCCCAGGTGCAGCGGCCGGGGGAGGCTGGTCCGCGGTAGCCGCAGAATGACGAGGTGCTTCCCTCGTGTAGAAATGCAGTCGAACCCCTTTTCCGTACCCTAAACCCACCCCTGGGTGTTGTCTCGGTGTCAGCGGCAGTGAGCGGGGTTGGTGCAAGGCAGGAAAAGGCGGCAGCGATTTCCTGGCTGTGGGATCACTGGAAATTTCCTGGCCTCGGGCAGCCGGTGCTGCGGGCTGGTTGTGCTGGTGACGCCTGTGTACGGCAAGGACAACGAGCTGCGGTTTCTGTGTAGTTTAAATTTCCTTTCGTGCTAACAGGACACACAGCCTTTTCTCAAAGAAGGGTGTACACAGCCGTGGTGCTTGCAGCAGTGTGGAGGTCACTTCTCTGCTCTGCTTTTGGGGGAAAAAAACGGGAAATAACAGTGATTTTCTAACAAGGTCACGTTAAGGTTTGAGTTGTGCTAGAAAGAGGTCCTGCAAGGAGATGCTTTCTGACCAAGGAGTACAGTCTGCAGCTCAATAACTTTTCATTCTTACATCTTTCTCTTGGGGGAATCCAGGTATCCCACGTCTTGGAATTTTGCAGACGATGCATCTGCCTGCACATTCACCTGCCCTTCATTCCCAGCTAAAGGCTGAGCTGTCTGCAGTTCCCATGTCTTGCTGGCTGAGTAAAGCCCTGTGAACCCACAGGGTGGTAAAGGGAAGGAAACCATGCTTTGAGGAAGTTTTCGTCTGGAGCAGCATCCATAGCTGGTACCTAGGGGACAATGAGTACTCCAAATGGATTTCCACAGCACTCAAGGGTGTGTCTTACTCGGAGCATGGAGGGTGGAGCAGTACAGGACCTGCAGGCAAAAAAAGCTGGAAAAGCAGCCAAGAAGGAGGCTGGGGGCGAGGGGGCACCTCCGAAAATAGCCACGTCTGTAAGTGAGACCTTAAAGCTTCTGCCGGAAGAGCTCAAAGCCAATATGAAAATTAAATCAATCACTCCAAGGCCCCCTCGGAAGCCCCGGCTGGAGCGTGCTGCATCCCTGGATGAGAAGAGCTGGAGGAGGTGGAGACGGTTCAGGACAAGCCAGGAAAGTCTGACTGATCCCAACGAGACGAGCTCCTCCAACGGTTCCTTGCGGGAAGCGTCCCCCAGCCCTCCCACCAGGGGCAGGGCCAGCCCCTGCAATCCCTGCTGCCAGCAGGATTCCGTGCCCAGTTCACCAGACGCCTTGGAAGCCAGTCCCGTGGGGAAGAGCAGGGGAGGCGCCTCGGACCTGGGCAAACGAGCCTCCGAGATCTCCAGTGCCTTTGGGGGGCTCCTGCGGGGGAAGGGTTTCGCGGGGGGCAAACCCCGGCTGTCCCAAATCATGCCGGCCCGCCCCCTGCCCCCCATGGAGCTCAACGTGGCCTCCCACTCCCTGAGGACAGCTAATAGGATCGACTCAGATTGTCTGGATTACCGACATTATTCTCAGCACAAGTTTGGGAGGGTGAGCAGCAGCCTCAGCGACTCCAAGCTGCAGGGCAATGGGACACTCTATGACAATTGCTCCACAGACTCCATGAAATCCACCTTCAGCGTGCTCACTCCCATTCGAGCCAAGGATGTTCGCAGCAGGTAGGGCTCCCCCAGCTTCTCCTGGCAGAGTTTGGGGTGTTGGAAGGGAAGGAGAATCCCACTGGGCAGGGGCAGGGAACTTCTGAGCTCCTGGAAAAGCACAAAAGCCGGTCTGTGTTATTTAACCTGCTGTGGGGACTGGAAACAGTTGGAAGATGAAGAGATTGGTACATTTGCTCCTTTTAGCTGGGTATTTTCTTAAATACGAGTTTGATTTGCTGTCAGTTTGCTTGCAATGTTTACATAATCTGTTTTGAGAATTAAGAAGCAGTAGCTGTGCAAGCCAGCAGTTGGGAAAACTATTTTTTAGAAAAATCTAAAAGTACATTGGGCTTGAACTGAAATGATAAATTGCAGAAAAAATAACACCAGATATTTTAAATTGAAATTGTCATGCAGTATTATCAGAGTCCTGTGAGGTGCTGAGCAGATGTTGCACTTGTTTGGCTTCCGGCAGGATCAAATTATGTATTGGGAACTACTCTAGTATCCCACAGGAGCTCCTCTGCCCCAGCTTTTCCAGGAGGGAAAAATCTAATAATTGATCCAAAGCATGGGAGTCAGTACTAGAGGGGAAATAATTCTGAGATCAATTAAAGTGCTACTAACTACTAAAAAAAGCCTCAAAGATAGATTGTTACTTGTTTGCCACAGGGTTTTCTTTCCCATTCCTCCCTTAAGCAGCTGGAGCCAGGTGGGCAGTGTTGGGTTGCCCAGAACTCCTGACATTATTCTCTCTTCGTTATTTGCAGAGCTTAAGCAAGATTAAAAATGCTTATTCAACATGCAGTCCTTGTGCCAGCATCCCTCACCTCTGTAAGCGTGTCCTTCAGAGGGGCACGTGCTGCGGGATGCATCTGTCCTTCCCAAAGGGGATGCTTTGAGACCTCAGGCTCAATAAATTATTTTCTTGAAGGTGATTTGATGAGCTGAATTGAAGGAAGGATGTGAGTTTGAGTTTTTGGTTAGGGGAAGCTTGATGCCAGAGCACTGGAAATGGTGGAGCTGTTTTTATGTTTGAAGTAAGCTGAGCTGCTTCAAGGTACTCAAATGTAATGGAAACACAGGATGGTTTGGGTGGAAGGGACCTCAAAGGTCACCCAGCCCCACCCCCTGCCATGGGCAGGGACACCTTCCACTAGCCCAGGTTGCTCCAAGCCCTGTCCAACCTGGCCTGGAACACTTCCAGGGATGGGGCAGCCACAGCTGCTCTGGGCAACCTGAGGCTATCAAACAAATTTCTTTGTTCTCTCTCTGGATGAGTATTAGTGGGGCTGAAGACTTTGGATGGCTTCAGCCTTCTCATCACACAACCTGAGCAGCATCAGCCTCGCTATCACCCTCGTGTCCTGGCTTTGGAAGGAACTTTAGGCAAGCAGAACAATATATAAATATTAAATTCCTTCTTCTTAAAGGTATATTCTTGATTACTTCAAGGTTCAGGCATTACAAATCAGTATCCCAGCTGCCATGCCCATTCCTTAGATGCTTTTTTTTGGGTCTTCTGTCTACAGGAGCTATTTGGAAGGCAGCCTTCTGGCAAGTGGTGCCTTAATGGGAGCAGAAGAACTTAGCAGGTATTTCCCTGATCGGAACATCGGAATCTTTGTGGCCACCTGGAACATGCAGGGTCAGAAGGTAAGTGCACAGAAGTCTTCACAGGTCTTTTGGCAGCAGTAAAGTTAGCCCAGCTCTACTGCAAGGATTGGGGTGATGCTTTTTTGTTCATGACTATGTTCCTTGTCAACCTGAGTCATCGTCTTTGTCAAATTACAAGGTATTTTTCTAGTAAATCTTTGCATAACTAACACTGCTTTTCTTTCTTTTTGTTTTAAATTTCTTGTGTAATAGGAACTTCCAGTGAATCTGGATGACTTCTTGTTGCCAACAGATCCAGACTTTGCCCAGGACATGTATGTCATTGGGGTTCAAGAAGGCTGTCCAGACAGGTAGCAAAAACAATGTAATGAACCATCTTCTTTTATTGTTAACTAATCATTTTGCTTTGAATTAGACTAGAAATAGTCCCCATTATGTTCTTAATATTTGCAATAATCAATCAATTTAACAAGACTGAATTCTATTGCACGAACACCAGAGGAAATGGGATTAGAGGAAAAAGTCACAGAGATCTGTGAATCATAAAATCCCAGAATGGTTTGGGTTGGAAGGGACACTAAAGCCCATCCAGTCCCACCCCCTACCGTGGGCAGGGACACCTTCCACTAGACATGGGTGCTCCAAGCCCTGTCCAGCCTGGCCTTGAACACTGCCAGGGATGGAACAGCTTCTCTGAGCATGCAGAATTCCATCCTGTTGTTGGGGCAGCTGATGGCAAAGCTCTACTGATTTCTGTGGCATCTCAGCAGCCACCCCTTAGTTCAGTGCAGGTTTTGCTTATGACTTGTAGTTCTGTATGAGAGGGATTGCTCTGTGTGCACAATGCTGATCTCCTCTCCTGGTTGTTGTCTCCTGTACTGTCTGTGTGATCCAGCTGTTGTTCTTTCCTGCAGAAGAGAGTGGGAGATCCGCCTGCAGGAGACGCTGGGCCCCCACTACGTCCTGCTGCACTCGGCCGCTCACGGAGTGCTCTACATGTCCGTGTTCCTCCGCAGGGACCTCATCTGGTTCTGCTCAGGTGCGTGGGGAGCTGAAGGCACTGCTGCCAGCCTGTGCCCTGCCCTTTTCTCCCTCTCCTAACCTCCCTGCTCACTCTCAGAAGCATTGCAGTGATAGCATCTTCTTTTCATCCTTCCAGAAGTGGAGTATGCCACAGTGACAACTCGAATCGTGTCTCAGATCAAAACCAAGGGAGCTCTGGGAATCTGCTTCACGTTTTTTGGGACCTCATTTCTCTTCATCACCTCTCACTTCACATGTGAGACATTTGCAGTCTTGCTATGAGTGTCCTGGCTGAGGGAGGAGGGGAGGGGAGGGAGCTGTACAGAGGTGAAAAAGCAGGACAGGCTGAAGCCAAAGCTCAGGATTGCTGAGCTGAGAAGGATAAGGGAGGAGGATTGTTTGGTAACAAACTTACAAAAGAACTGTGTTTATGGAAACAGAAATGAACTCTGCACCATCGTATCCCTTTTTCCACACTTTCTGTCATTATTATTCAGTGCAGACGCTCCCAGAGTGTCACATTTTACATGTGGAAAATGGGTGATGCCCTTTGGAAGCTCCTGGTGTAACCAAAAATGGTCATTGAATGAAAATTATTCATTCCTGGCAGTAATGGGGTTTCTGTCTTGCAGCTGGGGACAGTAAAGTAAATGAGAGGAAACTGGACTACAATAAAACCATTCAAGCCCTTACACTTCCCAAGAATGTTCCGGACACAAATCCATATCGATCCAGTTCTAGTAAGTGTGAAACCATGAGTGTGTGGGAGCCCAGATCAGCAGAGTCTGTGCATTGTCTCTCAGACTGCACTGAGAAAGAGACAAGAAAAGTTATCACTTGAGACAGTGTAAAAAGAGACCACAGCTCTTTTTGTCTGAGGGTAGTTATTATTCCCATGATTTTTTTTTCTTAAAAAAGGGAATTTGAGAAAAAAATTGGGAGAGAGAAAATTCAAAAGGGAATTTTTACGTGATGTATTTTTTTAGCAATATGGTAACTTTCATTTAGTTATTATGAATATTACAGATGTGTTTCACTTTCCAAGTGTTTTCTAGAATCAGGAATTACTTTATTTCAAAGCTTAAGAGAAGAAGCCTTATGTGACTTTGAATGTACACAGGTCAGAGCATTGTTGGCCAAATTCCATTCTCATTTCCTAATACTGTGCTGACAACTTGATGCCCAGATAAATAATTAGGTCCTTTTACTAGAAAATTGAATATACTCTTTATCTGCAGTGTAGCATTAGGTTTTTGTGTAAGTTTTAACACTTCTGTTTTATCCTGGCTTTTTAATTCCCACATTCAGTGGTGATCACAGGTAGAAAACATACTCGGTGTCATCTCCTGGCAGTGAAAAGAATGAATTTCCTCGAACACATTCAGCAGCATCCCTTGAACACTTGTGGTCTGAATTTGCAGGTGATGTCACAACTCGGTTTGATGAAGTTTTCTGGTTTGGTGACTTCAACTTCCGGCTGAATAAGGATCGGGAGACTGTGGATTCCATCCTGAACCAGAACCCGAGCACAGACGTGTCCAAGCTCCTGGTGTATGACCAGCTGACCAGTGAGATGAGTCGGGGTAAGGGGCAGCTGTTCATCTCCCTCCTCTCCAGGAACAAAGATACCTACACACAGGAGTAACGTCAGCCCAATCCCCATTTCCTGGAGACCTTTTCCTGCTTTCTTTGGTTAAGTTCCCTAAAAAAGGGAGTCAGCAGTTGTCAAATACAGTGGCAGTGTGTCAAGGGACCTTTTGCCATAGCAGTTTGCTCTGTATAATGTAACCTCCCAAGCCATTTGCTGCTGTTTCATCTGACTCCTCCGTAACCTGGGCATTGTTCTGTCCCAGTGTCCAAGGAATTTAGATTTGAACAGCATCTGCAAAGCAGCACGAGCTTTCAGTGGAAGAGGAAGTGCATGGACCAGCTGTTCTTTGTTCAGTTGGCCACTGACTAAACAGCCACTGGGTATTTTTTATCCTCTCTAGTCAGGACTGGAGCTTGCTTCCTTTCTGGAGCCCAAGCCCAGGTTTTTCTGGGATGTACATGGCTGTTGTTTCTAGCCAGCATTAGTAGACACAGTGCCCAGTTGTCAGGAAGGAGCAGTTTGTTCATGCTGTTCTCCCCTTCCCTCACAGGGTCTATTTTCAAAGGATTCCAAGAGGCTGATATCCATTTTCGTCCTTCCTACAAGTTTGACATAGGAAAGGACAGCTATGACACCACTTCCAAGCAAAGGACTCCCTCCTACACGGTAAGGGATGATTTCAAAAGTCAAAGGGGATTCCGTTGTGCCGAGATTCGTTGCTTAAGGGCAACTGGGACTTGTGGAAGAAAGGACTGTTGAATTTGTGAGCACAGGGAGAGTTTGGCACAGCCTGTTAACCTTATTTTCCCTGTTTGAGTGGGCTCTCCCCTGTGCTCAGAGCTAGCACAGAAGAGCTATTGGAATCAGACACTTCATGAATGGATCCCCATCCAAGACACCTTAATTCCATTGAGTGGAGTGTGATAAATGAATGGATTTGTCTCTTGTGAGCCAGTGCTGCTTCCCAGGGTGGGTGATGTGCAGAGGGAGTCACCATCCCTGTCCCCTGTCTCCCTGCCCCCAGGACCGGGTCGTGTTTCGCAGCCGCTACAAGGATGACATCCAGGCTGTCAAGTATTCCTCTTGTCCTGTCATCAAAACCTCGGACCACAGGCCTGTGTTTGCCTTGTTTCGTGTGAAGCTGAGGCCTGGCAGAGACAAGTGAGTAGCTCCTTATGCAGCTCCACATGACTGCTCATGGCTCCAGTGATCCCAAGGATATTCTCCTGTGTCTGTCCCTCGTAGCTCCCTGCAGCCTGTTGGAGTTTTACCCAGTACATGCCCATGGTCAGAGCAGAAAGAGCTTAAACCTTGCACTGACAGCTGAAATCCCTGCTGCCAGGTCCTTTAATCCTTCTGAGGGGGATAAACAGAGCCCACTGGAATTGAATATAAATCTGTGTTTTATCTGGGATGCAGCTCTTTGTTTTCCCTGTCAGCATGGGCAGATTTCCTCTTCCTCATTCCCGCTTTGGGATCAGTTCTGTTTTCCTTCCCCAGTGGTGGCTGCATTTCAGCACAGCTGGATGTCAGTGGAGTATTTTGAGATCCTCCAAGTTCTTAATGTCCTACTGTGGGCTGTTGCATTAGCAGAACTCCTTAAAAAATGTGGTTAAATCACTGAAATTATTCTCTTTTTTGTGAGTAACAATGGTCAGGGTTTTCAAGACCTGAGTATCAAGAAAAGTGATTTCTCAAAGTATTTAATCAACAGTGCAATTACAAATGGGAATTTTTGTTTATGGATATTAATTACCCATTAAATAGCAGTGTGTGATGGGCTGTTCAGGTTTCCTCTGGCCTCCCTAAAACAGACCAAGGTAAGAATTGTTGAGGTGAACCACACCAGTGAGTACACCAAATTAGCACTAACCTGGTTTAGCTTTTCAAATGAGTGGGCTTTAGTTTAGAGTCATAAAGAAAGTCCTCTATATATGAATGCAGGCCAGTTCATGCTAAAATTTAAAGCTTCCCTTTTACATTGCATTTCCCTTTTACAAACCAGCATTTTAAAGTACTGTGAAAAACCTTAACTTGTTGCCGTGGAAGAACAACTCTTGTTTCTCCCACAGCAGTAGCTGAATGCCTTAAGAAAGAAAAAATTAGGTTTGTGGCCTTTGTTGTATGAAGTAGTAGGGAAATGCTGGGCAAACAAGAATGCATTCATGCCCTGACCTGCTGGCTTGTGCTTCTGTTGCAGCATCCCACTGGCTGCAGGGCAGTTTGACAGAGATCTGTATTTAATCGGAATAAGGAGGCGGACTACAAGGGAACTTCAGAAACGCCTGGAACAAAAGGACCAAAGATCCAGCAGCATATGTAGCATTTCTTGAGCTGGGAGCTCTGCAATGCTCATGGTAGAGGTGCTCTGAAAGAGGATTTCAGGCCTTGGCAAACTCTGCAGGGAATTGTCTGCTTAAGCACCTCTGGCAGTTGCTGTGGCTTGTGAAGAATGTCTTAAACCTCATCCTGGATTCATTTGCATGAGCTAATCCATGTAGCTCGAGTGCTTCTGCCGAAGAAAAGGAGTCAGTTATTTAAGACATCCATCCCAACTGGTGTAATTGATTTCTTTTTAACCAGACTATCTTAGGAAGCCACTGGGTGCAGACCCTTGGTTCCCCTCCACGCAGGGGCACAGCTGCTGGAACTGGCATCACCCAGGGCAGGGGACCTAAGAAAAGCCTGCAGAAAGGTGAATTTCGTTTGTCTCTTTGGTTTGATCAGGTTAACTTACATCCAGTGTGGGGTTGGGTTTGCTCCTTCTCTGTAGCCAAGCGTTGGTATTCTGTACAATGAGTAACAGGGACCAGTTCATGGCCTTGGGCAGTTCTGTGTCTGGATGGTGCTCCTGTGTTGGGCTTTTTGGGTCCTCTACAGCAAATTGTGTGTGAATGTACTCCTGTACATTGAAGTGTAGAAACATTGCCTTTCAATAATCATTCTCTAGGCCTTCTGTTACTAAGGGGGTAAATACCAAACTCTCAGGCCATATATTTGTCTGCTGAGACTGCTTGAAGCAATCCCTTCCTGAACTCACTTGTCCTCCCCAGGGCTGATTAAACACTACCTGCCTTCAGCAGCAGGAGCTGGAAATCATGGTCTCAGAACAGGCACTGTGTGATGCTTCACCAAAGTGATGTCAAGTGAGTGCACCAGGGAGGTTTGCAGAGCAACTGCAGCCACTCAGCTCCACACAGCTCCATTACCTCCAATCACAGTCAATTCCTTTTGGTTTTATTTTTCCAAATCAGTAAACTGTGAATAACTTGCTATTTTTGAAGTAGTGTTGTCTTAAGGCTATATATACTACAAGGACCAGTATGGCACTGGTAAAATGTTAAGTACAGCTAATAATTAAGAACTCCTCATGGGCACAGATGGGATCATTAATCACCTTAGGACCTAAAACATCATGCAAACACCTTGGAGGAAGTGCTGCTGACTATGCAACCTGTCCAAGACAGGCTCCTGTTCTGCGGTACATTTATGGCACTGACCTGTCTGTAGCCATCAGGTATTTGGATTTCCTTTCTTTTTAAAGGAATAAAAATAAATTAATGCAATACCTTAACTGAGAACCAGCTTTTATTGTTGTCAGAACCAGAGTTCTTTGCATGGTGCATGTTTGGGTGACCTGGGCCATTTGTCTTCAACTGGAGGAGCGGGACAGATTTGTCTGGATTTGTTTGCATTGAACAAAGTATATTCCACCTGCCAGTTCAAGAAACCCTTGGCAGATGAATTTCAGAACTCTTACTACTTGCTTCAGTTGTTCAGAGGTCTCTTTATTTCCTCACAAACATACACAACAACTGAACAGGACTTCCACACTGTGGGCTCTGCAGGAAGCAATGCAACATGTTTTCTTTTGAGTTGCATGAGGAAAGGACGGGGTAAAGCAGGTAACAGCAGCCTCACAGTGCTCTGCTCCCAGCTGGATTGCTCCTTACCATACACATCTAGCAGTGAAGTGCTGCAACACAGCTGTCTTGTATTTTTACACCCATGTATTAGGGGATTATATAAATCCAGTGTTTTATTCCTCTTTTGAGTCTCCATTTCTTCAGTATGCCACACGTGTGGCACTTGGCTTTCTGTGACATGGTGTCAGTCAAGATTGCATTTCTAAATGTTGTCATTTTATCATCTTGCCTTTCAGTTGAGCCACATCTCTGCTGTGAGACTGATGATTGTGTCTTCTTTTTGCAAGGCCTTAAGTCCATCTGGGTGACACTGAGGAAATGAGGCACAAGTTTAAGGTGCAGCAGCAGCAGCAACTCATATTTTAATAACTGTATAGCAATGCTGGAGGAAAAGAACTTTTATTCTTTAGCACAGTTCATGTCCAAGTGAAAACCTGAAGAATAGAATTGTTCTCATTCTCAAGCAAGTGTCCATTATGTACAGTACCTCTGCAGAGGAACTCCACAGAAAACTGGTTCTGTCATGGGTCTGCTTCCCTCAGAGCTCTAGCAAGATGCTGAAGTTATTCCCAGGTGGGTGACTCCTTGTCAGATGGTGAATTACACTGATGAAATGGATCCATGATTTTTAACAAAACCTGGATTGCAGGACATTTTTGCCTAACTTCACTGGGGACAATAACTATTATTTTCCTAATTTAGTCTGACCAAGTCTTTGTTCACCTTGGTAACAGTTATAAATATTCTTTCAATTCAGACACGTAAGCCAAGCTCTTTAAGGTGCCACACATTCCTCAGGAAGGGCACACTGGGGCCTCGTGTGACAGCCCCACTTCCACTGCTGGGGTGATGAAGAGGCAGCACAGCAGTGACTGACTGCTCAGAGATGTGCTTTCACTGTAGTGATGAATATTTTGGCTTGCTCTGTTCTCCCCAAAGCCAAGAGAAGGGTGTCAACACCATCTCCTCTTATGACCTACTCAGAGGCTCAAACTCCTCCTCTGGAGCCAGGGCTGGCTCCTTACACGAGCTCTTCACAGTCCAGTGCTCCAAAGCAGCTTTGCTCAGCTCCATGGTTGCACAGAATGCCTGGGAGCATTGGGGGGAGGGAGGGTGGTACAGCAACATGAAAATCAAAAAAACCATTAAAAAAGAAGGGAGTCTGAGGCCGGGCAGGAGGTGCTGCTCTATCGGAAGAGGCGGTAGAGCCGCGGGAGCCGCCCGTCCTTGCTGGAGAGAGCGGCCTGGATGTGCTCATATGTGGGCAGATCTGTCAGGTCACCCAGGGCAGCCACTGCTGGCTTCTTATGCAGCATCTTAGTCACCACCCTCTTGATATCCGTGGGTTTCACCTGACCTGCAGACAGAAAAAAGGCAGAGCTGTGACAACTCCACTGTGAACAGCTCAAAGCAGCTTTAGGCTGATGCTCAGAAAACCAAGTCCAGACCTTCTCTACCATGATTCTGGTTTTCCCTTCTGACTAAATTAAGCCCCTGTGTTAGCTTGAAAGCAATTAAGCTCAGTCTGAAATGTATTTCTGTAGTATTTATGCCCCCAGGCTTTCAAAGGCAATTCGCCAGTGCTACAAGAATATTTTAAGTGTACCTACAGCTCCCTCAAGGCAAGGCAAAGCATTGTCTACTCACTGATGAGGGCACAGAGCTCGTGAGGTAGCTTCCTTGTGTTTGTTGCCAAAACCTGCCTCCCCACATCTTCAAAGATCACTGGCCGAGACTCCAGGTTCATCATGAGCATGGACTTGAGCTGTGTCTTTGCTCTCTCAAGTTCTACCTGTGAATGAGCAGGAAATGAAAAAAATTCTGGTTGCTGCTCTCTAATACAAGGTAACAGGGAAGAGTTCTGCAGACACCTCTCCCTTTGTGGATGCATTGCTCATGTTGCTGTATTCTTTTACAGAAATGCAACAAACTTGTCTATAAAAACCCATTCTAGCACAGTCAGTGCAATGCATTCACAGAATCCCAGACTGGTTTGGGTTGGGAAGGACCTTAAACCCCATCCAGCCCCACCCCTGCCATGGGCAGGGACACCTTCCACTATCCCAGGTTGCTCCAAGCCCCGTCCAACCTGGCCTGGGACACTTCCAAGGATTATTTCAGCTCAAAGACCATCTGCAAGTTCAAATGTGCTGCTGACCTCTCCCACTGCTCCTGCCATGAGGATGAATTCCCTGGTGATGATTTCCACCATCTCCCGAACCTGGGAAAAACAGATCATGGAAAGAAGATCAGAACGATGCTTCTTGTGTCAACACCACTGCGTGGTACTGAGTGATGTGGTTACTGTTTAAAGACACCTGTCTGTGAGTACAGGACTCTGTACCTGTTTTGGATCTGCACTGGCATGGATACACAGGAGACCTGTGTCCTCATAGCTGTGGTGGTAAGAGGTGGCATTGTACATCCAGTGGTGCCTGAGTAATACAAACAGTATTTTAAAATTTAAAAAACCAGAATTTACAATGTAAAAATTAAAACAAACATCATCAGTGAGCTCCCTCCTAGTGCATTTTCAGGATTCTCAGCAGTGCAATGAGAATTGTCAATCCCTGCCTCTGACAATTTATGCATGTGGCATCTACTCCCCTCTTTCCACTTGAATCCTTGAGACCAAACCCAGGACAGTACAGAGCCAATCCTGTTAATATCCCCTGATTAAAGCATGGATAGGACAAGTGGAAGAAAACAGGATTCTTGGTCACTTCTGCCCTGTACTTTCACCCTCTCAAAATGCCAACTGACAAACCAGTCCCACATTCCAAGCAGAATAAGTTGATGTAAAACCTGGGGGGGTTGCTTTCATTTTTTTTTTTCCCATGTGAACCTGCTACAGGACTGTTTCTGCCAGCCCTAAACAGCAAGACAAACCAACCTGTTGAGCACATTGAGGTACAGCCGGGTGAACATGCCCTTGCCAGGCCCTCCAGCTGAAAAAGAGCCACCACCTCCCATCATCATGTTTAGCACCGCAAAAGGAATGAAATCGTCCTCCTGGATTGCAACAAGAAACTCAGTCAGGTAATGGCACAGCTCTCAAGGGTCTGGGGTGAGTAAAGGGGAGAAAAAAACACAGCACAAGAGGAGTCTGAAGGTCAAGGCCTTCAGCAAAATGTCATGGAAAAAGCTGCTTGTTTTTACGTGCAGCAGCAAAAACGTCAATGAGTCAGTGTTCCTGGGATTCTCCAAGTACAGGGCATCCAAAATGCAGGACTTTAGGTTAATACTTACTAAAAATGAGCAGCTTTCTAACCCAATCATGATGTGGGTGAGCTCTGGGATGGGAGTAGGGCCCAGACTCACATCTGACATGTCTTTTTCCACCTGTGGGAAGGGCAGACAGATTATTAACACCAATTTTCCCTCTTGTACCCAGTTTGATACATTCCCAATAACTACCACATCACAATTAACAGCTGCCATGGCCAGTCTGTGCTCATACTCATGAAATGTAACTTTAGAAAAGCAAAAGCCTGTAGAGAAATGAGCAAGATGCTTGATGCCACTTGCACCATTTACCTTGACGATGCCTCCGGTGTACTGAGCCACGGACCTGTCCACGCCCCTGCTCCGCCCAGTGCCCCACACGGGCTCCACCCCCAGCAGGTATTTCCTGGCACACTCCACCAGGTGCTCGTGCTCAATCCCCACCCCGGCCAGCACCATCCTGTCTGGGGTGTAGTAACTGCTCAGGTACGAGTGCAGCACATCCCGGTCGATTTTGTCTGTGTTTTCCACGGGGCAGAACCTGTTCAGTCCCACTGTGTTGTCTCTGAAGGCTGCCTAAAAGGGAACAGACATTAAAGTCACAAACATCACTTCATTTTTCCCTAAACCCCCTCTCTAAACCTGTTTTTGTTTTGGAATTAAGCCCACTTCTAAGAGAGGAAAGGCTGAGCGTTTTTTCACTAATGTCAGTGCAACTCAGTAACGTTTTGTCACCAACATCAATAAAGAGAAGTTACAGATAGATTTATTTTTTAGCTTGGGTTAGAATCTTCCACCTGTGTGGAATGCTGGATTTCAGAGTGAAGGGACAGCCAAATTCTACCCCCCCCACAAAAAAAATCTGAATTTAGAACAGTCTAAAATAAACCCTGAAGCTGCCAAAAAGACCATGAGGAAGAGAATGCAGCAGGAGGCTGCACACAGGGTGGAATTCCCAGTGTGTTACCGCATGGATCATTTCTGTGAGGAGAGGCTCTGGGTCAGGTCTCATATTCAGATCCTCCAGCTCAAACCTTATGGCCATTCGGGTCATCTCAATTTCTTCATCTGCAACAAGACAAAGCAAGGGATGGCAACCCTACACAAAACACCCAGCTGCTGCAAGCTCACTTCTTCAAGAATTCTGAGCCCTTGAGAGCAAGCCATCTGTTGGAAATGTTTTTTTGAGGCAGAGAATTGTGTTCCCAGACCTGATAACCTGGGCTGGAGTGTTACATCAGCCAGCAAGTTGACCACGGTGTCCAGGCCTCTGGCATCAGCAGACACTGCGTACATGATGGTGTCCCTGCAACACAAAAAACAGGTTCTGCACTGAGAAGTCACTTCTGGGATCATTCAGTGTCACCTCAGTATCAGGAAATCACAGATGAGGCTGTTTTAATCATTAAGTTATTTAATTGTTTAATCATTAAATTCAATAGATCTGAATTTTATAATCCTTTCAGGCTCGCTTTTGTAGCTTCCCAGCAGCCACCGCAAATGGATTGCTGCTGCTTGGGAACAAAAAGTGGCTTTTCGTGCCCCACACCAGAAAAAAAGACTCAAAGTGTTGTCAGTGCTACAACACCAGGTAACAGCAGAAGCATCCCACCTCGATGCCTGGCAGTCACAAATGCCTCCATGCTTCTCTAAGGTGAGGAGAATTTCATCTTTGCTGCCAAACTGAGCTGTGGACTAAGGAAGAAGATACCAGTGTTATTAATTAGTAAAGCAATAACTGCTTGTAACTCTTCAGCGTAGCCCAGACTATCATCTACATCCTTTTAGTCAAATGATTTGATCACGACTTGCCAACCTTGCAGGTGAAAGCACAGAGACTTCCAAAATATAATTACAGCCGTGATAATTAACAAGAAATTAAGATTCTGTGACTCTATTAACTCTGTCACCACGGTTTAAACAGCTCGAGTGCAGAGAGCCCTGAGGGTCAGGCCCTCCCTGGCTACTCTCCCTCGCTGCCCCGTGCAGGTCTGGGAACCCCTGGGGAGTCCAGGGCAGTACTCACGGAGAAAGCCAGCTTTTCCAAGAAGTGGGAGATACCACTGAGGTATTTCGCTTCGTGTCTTGATCCCGAATTTACCAGAACTGGCATAAAGAAGAGAATAAACCAGCGTGACTTTCACACCCCCGGTCCTTACAGACAGACCCCCGGCTCGGGGGGAGCCGAGGCGACACCGCCACAGCCCTGCCCCGGCCGGCTGCCGCCAGCCCCGGCGGGTACTCACTGCCCACGGTGCAGAACTGCCCGAACTTGTTCTGGGAGGCGACGCGCAGCCCGTTCTCCAGCACCGTCACCCGCGTCTCGAAGCGCTCCCGGCTCTCGGCCGCCGCGAACACGGCCTTGGGCACGCCGGGCAGCGGGCACGTCAGCGACACGCTGGGGTACGCGCCGCCGCCGCTGTAGCTCCGGCCGGCCGCCAGCCCGCACCTGCGGGACACCGGGGACACCGTCACGGCCTGCGGGCGCACCGTGCCGGGCGCGCCGGCGGCGCCTCCGCCAAGGCCGCTACCGAGCGTTGATCCCCTCCTAGAGCGGGTCCCGAGCGCTGCCGCCCGTCCCCACCCCGTCGCCCGCGGTCCCCAGCGCCGTCCCCTCCCCGCGCGGTGCCGGGGCCGCGCTCACCGCCGGGCCGGGCCGCAGGCGCCGCGCCGCAGCCACGCCATGGCCGCCGCCATCTTGCCGCCACCGGGAGCGCGGGGTCACGGGGCGGGGCGGGGCCCGCGGGGCGGGGCGGGGGCGGAGCCGCGATTGGGCGAGGCGGCGGCAGCCGCGCGCTCATTGGTCCGCTCCGACGGGGAGCCCCGCCCCGCTCCGCCCCGCTCTGCCCTGCCCTGCCCTGCCCTCAGGCGGCCATGGCGGCCCCGCCGCCGCTGCCGGGGGCTCCGGCTGAGCCGAACCCCTTCTCCTTCCACGAGTTCGTCCGCTCCAAGTCCCGCGGCGGTGACGGGGCGGGCGGTGACACACAGGTAAGGCCCTGGGCGGTAGCGCGGCCGGGTCCCCGTCCCATCTCGTCAGGACACCCCCCTCAGCCCCGCTCTCCCCTCCGCAGGGGGCTTGGCCCGGGCCCGTCGTGCCGCCGCTCCCCGCAGTGCCCGCAGAGTCGGGGGACGAGGAGGAGGAAGAGGAGGAGGAGGAGGAATGGAGCGAGAGCTACCAGCCGCTGGCCGTGGAGGAGGCCCACCTCGTCAGTGGCGGCTCCTGCGCGGCGCCGCTCGGGGCCCGCCCGGGGCCGGGCTGTGTCCCCCTCCCGCAGCCGAGCTACGAGCAGGTGAGCGCTGCCCGCCCTCCCGGCTCCTGCCTCTGTCAGGCGGGCCCCGAGCTGCGCGCCAGGTTGTTACAGAACTCGATGTCACCGCCTGCTGCCACCAAGAGATGCTGAGGAAGAGAATTAGGTCTGGAAATGTGCTTTTCAGCATGAATCAGGTCCAGTACCTTCTCTGTCCTGCTGCCCCGCGCATGACCCAGGTGACTTCCTCGTGCTCCTGGCCCTTGAGGTCATGTTTCGAATTGGCAGCATTAATTAGCCACGTTTGCACTGGCGGTTCAGTGTCGCATTCCTGTGCCCCACAGGGTTAGTGAAGTGGTTTCCAGATGGATAAACTGAAGGTAAAATTAAGCTTGAATGTATTAGAAAGTGCAAGAATTTCCAGTGTTAAAGCTGAATGTTCTGTTATTTATCTTGGATTGTTGGTATTGTTGCGAAAATGCACCCCAATCCTAATGAGAGGTTGTTTGTTTTTGGTTTTTTTTAGCTAAAAGAAGAGAATGCTATTTTGAGAAGCAAGATCAATAAGCTTCAGATTCTGTCCGAAACTCAAGCAGACAAGTGCGTGAGCCACAGTGTGGGGGGAAATAACCATGTGAGGGGTTGGCTTAGAAGAGGTGCTCACTAGAAACAGCATCCTTAAAGAAGACAAATGGAGTTGAAGTCTATCCTATTTATTAATAATGCATCAGCAAACCTGTCTTTTTTAATTGAAAAAGTCTTGGAAAGTTAGTAGCCAGCTGACATGTGAGTGTGTTTGTGTGTTCCTCACTCAGCTCCTCTTAATGCTGGTGGATGTGGAACAGAGAAATCCCCTGAGCCACACCCCAGAACTGGAGTTCTCTGGGAAGAATTCATTTTCCTTATAACAGTGAGATTCTTGATTCTTTCCTAGAATTTCATTCCTGAAGTATTTAATGGTACAAGTGCTTACTGGATGCCATCTCTTGTTTTTTTTAAGCATGAGGAAGCTTGAGAAAAAGCTTGAGGAAAACAAAATCAAAGAAGAAAAAGAAGCGCGGGATTTGGAAGCGATGGTGCAGCACGTGGAGCAGAATCTCCAGCTGATGACTGTAAGTGCTGGTCTTAGGTTTAGATCAGATGTCAGGAAGAAGTTCTTCCCTGTGAGGGTGGGGAGGTTCTGCAGATGCCAGAAAGGAGCAGTGAGGAGGGAAGGAGGGAGCTGTTCCTACCTCCTAAAACATTCAGAACATGGCATGGTGTAACATAAACCATATCCCTCCAAGTTCTGTGCTGGAATCACTCATTCCCATGTAGCTCAAAGCTGCCTGGTTTAGCCTCAGCACGCTGTGGTTTCAATAATCTCTGTTCTGTTGCAGAAACGGGCTGTCAAAGCTGAGAACAGCGCTGCCAAACTGAGACAGGAAAATGCACTGCTCCAGGTACAGAGCAGCATTGCTGGGGCTGCAGGGACACCTCTCGGAGTTGAGCCAGTGGAAAGGATATTGCAAGATGTTTGTAGGCTCTTGGGAAAATGCTGAGCGTGTTTCCAGGTTCAGTAAAGGCTTGGGAGTTGTGGTATCCTGTCAGAAGCTGGGAGGGCCTGGATGGTGCCAGACTCTTCAGCGATGCCCAGTGACAGGATGAGGAGCAATGGCCAGAAACTAAAAGGAGGAAGAACTTCTTTCCATGGAGGGTGTCAGAACCCTGGAGCAAACTGTCCAGGGAATGCATGGAGCCTCCCTCTCTGGAGACATCCAAACACACCTGGAAACATTCTTGTGTCACCTGCTCTAGGTGACCCTTGGCAGGGGGTTGGATTGGATATCTCCATGGATCCCTTCCACCCCTAACGATTCTGGGAAGACACTCCCTCCAGGCAGTCTGGTTATGGGATCTAGTTGCTATTTATTACATTGTTTTATTGTATTCACTACGTCTGGCTTAGTTAATTATTACCTTACACACCCATAAACTGCTGTGGGAATGTATTCATTAGTTGAGGAGTATCTGCTGGAGCTCTGTGGTTGTTTCACGTGGTTTTTGCCCGTTCCTGCCAGGCTGAGCTGAGGAATTCCAAGCTGGAGAGCGAGGCACTGCGGGCGGGCCAGGCGGGACTGGCCGCGGCAAAGCAGAACGCGGAGGTGGCCCTGCAGCACCTGCTCCAGGTCACAGCCAGCTCCCGGGCATCCATCAGGTGAGCTGGGCTGGGACAGCTCTCCTGACACCATCCTGACACGTGGCTACATTCTGGGGTCACAAATAAACGTCCTCAGTGGGGAGTGAAACTCGAGGGTTTGTGTTGTGTGCCAGAGGAGCTATTCCGTGTTCTTACCTGCAGTGTGTTTTCCTCCAAGTGTAGGTGGTAAAAATAAGTGGGAAGTGGGAGTCTCTGAGTCTCTGCAGTCCTGATGGATCACAGAGTGTGGGCAACCCCCACCCCAGAACTGCCTGGCTGCCTGTCCCCCCATCTAACACTGCCTCTCTCCCTTTCCAGGCAGCTGCTCTCCGGAGCAGAATCCCTGCAGCTCGTTGCTGATCTCCTGAAATCCATAGACAGAATCTCTGAGGTGTCAGAGGATGGACAGTGAGTGACTCACACAACACGGAGTACTTTGTTTTCATATGGAACTATTACTGAAAAGTGAATTTTTGATACTTGGCCTCATTTCGACGTGCCAAACTGCACACCGGGCTCCTCCATCCCTTCCCGCGGTGCAGCCACAGCCATCGGATCGCTGACCCCCGAATGGACCAGACAATATCCCTGTCGCTGCTGGGCTGGGCCCGCGGCCCCTTCTCCCCTCGCACCCCACAATTCCCCCAGGTTTCGGCTGGGACTCTGCGAGCATCGCAGGTTTTGGCTGGGGCTCTCGTTGCTGTTGTGTGCCCTGGCTGTGGAGGGGAAGGGCCGGTGGGTGTTGGGGCCGGCGGTGCCGCGGTCCCGCTGGGGGCTCGGCCCGGGGCGGGCTCTGCGGGCCCGGGGCCGCCCCCGGCCGTGCACGTGCGCCGGCCCCCGCCCCGATTGGCTGCGCAGCGTCACGTGCTGGGGTCAGCTGACCCGGGCGCGCAGCAGCGATTGGCGGAGCGGGGGGGCGGGGCCAGCGCAGCCCCGGGAGCGGCGGTGCCGCCATGTCCCGCGGGCCGGGCCGGGCCGGGCCCCTCCGCTCCCCCGAGGGCCTCGACCTCGATGCGGAGCGGGAGAAGATCCGCCGAGAGATCGAGCAGCTGGAACGCAGCCTGCAGCCCGGCGGGGCCGACGTCCCTCTGGCCCTGTCCGACTCCAGCCTCAGCTCCGGTACGGGTTCGGGGGGCGGGCTCGGGGCGCTCCCCAGGCAGCCGCCGGCACCGGCACTTTGCACATTCCCTTTGCACCCAAGAGCCCAACAAACACCGCCAGCAGTGAAATCGCGAGGCCTCAGCGAGCATCGCAAACTGCTGTGTGAGCTGCACCATCGCCCAGCCCTCCTGCGCCTCCTAAAGTTCATTTTCCAAAGCCAAGAGGAATCGGTGACAGCTCGAGCTCTCTGTCCGGAGAGGCTTCACCCCCCCGTGCTTTGATCGTGCGGCTCTGTGTAACTTAAGCCGGACGTCTGTAGCACACCCGAGTGTTGCTGAGGGGCTGCTGGTGCGAAGTTTGTGTTTCTGCTGGCTTGGAATGTTCACTTGGCTGCACACCCGGGAGCCTCTCGTGTGCAGGACCAGGATGCAGCTTGGTTGTTGCTGTAGTTATCCAGAGCTGCTCTTCTTTTCCTTCTCCAGGACAAAAAAAAAAAAAAAAAAAAAAAAAAAAAGCATAAGTGGATATAACTAAATACACTTTTTACTTGACAACGTTGTCAGGATCCAAACCCTCTGATGGTCATGTCACATCTCTCTGGTGCTTTTTCCTGTGTGTTTTAACTGAAAATATTTGGTTTTAAAGCTTTCCTTTTACCCCACTACAATCAGCGTTTTTGTATTTTGTCTAACAGATGATGATAATGAAGATGATGATGATGAAGATTCTCATGCTGAAATGGTAATTGTTTTCTCTTTAAGGATGTATTTCCACCTGTCTATTGAAGAGAGCAGGAGGAAGGGAAACTTCACCCTTTTCTCCCTTTTCTGGGGAAATCCAGGCAATTGCCTTGGCTTTGTGCTCAGTAAGACCTGGAGTTTGGGTATTCCTGCCCAGGATTTTGTTATTCAATGTCAGAGATTTCTTTGTGTGACAAGTGCCAGAGTCAGAGGCCTGCTGGCTCTGGTGCTGCTGCTCTGTGTCCCTGCAAACCCCACAGGCTGTGGTCACTCAGCAGGTTCAGCTGAGGAGGGGCTGAGTTACAGAACTGATTGATACAGACCTGCTTTTAAAGCAACTCTTTCTCTCTCTTTTCTCCCTAAATGCCTTATTTCCCTCAAGGAAGTGGAAAGAGAAGAAGACAGCAGTGATGATGATGATATTGAAAGCCTGCCACAGGATCCAGAAACCTGCCTGCAGATGAACTATGTGTACCAGGAAGTTATCAAGGAAAAGATTGAGGAAGTGGAGCTGCTCATTGCACAAAACAAAGAACAGCAGGTGAGCAAAGCAGGAGTGAAATGTTCATTTCTGTGCTTTTCTGGGTGGCCATTTGCCATCTTTCCTTCCCCTCCAGCCCAAGACTAATGTGGGTTTATTTGGCTGACATTTCAATGCCTTCTTACAACCAAAAGTGGGTATTTTATGTGTTATATTTTAGCTTGTAGCAAGTTAGTATTTTATTCATCTCTTTAATCATCTGCAATGCACTGTGTAAACTCAGGAAGTTCCAAATCCTGCCTTTAAGCACTGATTTACAGCCTGGTGCTGCAGATGAACCCTGCTTGGAATGTTTGTGGTGGCTCAGCCACTGCTCTCTGAAATCAGGAATTCGAAGGAGACGTTGATGTTGTTCAATTTATTCTTGTATTGCAGAAGGAAATCATGTGTGAGCTTGATGGTTCAAAAACAGCAAAGGCAGGAGATGGCAGAAATCTACCAGCAAATGTGTTTTTGGGTCATTTTATGAAGCCATACTTTAAGGATAAAACAACAGGAATTGTAAGTAAATATAAGCAGCTTCCAGACTGACGTGTCTTCAGTGGTAGATGCACACTGTAATGTGTTTAAACTGTTCTAATTTCACTTGTGTGACTGAATGTCACCACTCAGCCTGAAACCTTTTTCCTCTCACTTGTCACTCCCCCTCTTTTGGAAATGTTTGTTCAGCCCTCTGAGTTCTGAGGGTATTGCAGCTGCCAGGGGCTTGAACATTCTTGGTTGCAACTTAACTTTATTTGTGTTCATCTCCATGACCCAGTTCCATGCTGCAGTTTAAAGCACTCATTGAAATCTGACTGTCTGTGAAACTGAGTTTTCTCTGTATCTGAAATTTTCTGTATTTTTTTAGTATTTTCTGGGGCAATTATTAGTACTTTTTTTCATGTGTTTTTAAAAAGTCATCAGTAAAAGGAGATCTTTTTGTGGTAGCCAAGATGTCACCATCTATATGTTAATATATTCAAGCAATGCCTGCTAATATTTCTGTTTAAATTATGTATATGTGAGCTCTTGCTAACAAAGCTCAACACTAAGTGTGACAGTTTGCCCAAGTTTGAGTTTCCAGTCATTTTTGTAGCAGTTCATGCTGGAGTTTTAAGAAGAAACAGTAATTTTGTCTGACACTCCAGTGTATCTAACCTTTCTAATCCTCATCAGGGCCCTCCTTCCAATGAAGATGCCAAGGAAAAGGCAGCTCAGGGCATAAAATCCTTTGAACAACTGCATTCAGCCAAGTGTAAGTAAGTCTGTGTGCTGTTCAGTGTTCTAGAAGAGCTACAACATGTATATATTCATATAACAAACATATTTATTCATGACCAGATGAGAGAAATTCAAGGGACACCTGCAGCTCCAGATGCTCCCAGGGTGATTCCTTTATCGGGGTCTCTTTGGAGATCCCAATAAAACTGAGCCGGAGGCTGTGCCTTGCCCAAGTGTGACATGATGTTGGTGATTTGGGCAGGGAACTCTTGTGCAGAGCTGGAGGACATTCCCAGGGGTGCTGGGAGCAGAGGGTGCCTCTTGGCAGTGGTTTTGCTCTGATGTCTGACTACTCCTCTGTTTCATTTAGGGAAAACTAGAGAGAAGACGCTGCTGCAGAAGTCCGTGGTGAGCGACCGCCTGCAGCGCCTGCTCCAGCCAAAGCTGCTCAAGTGAGTACTGCCCAAAAATCCTCTTTTCTCCTGTTGAGAACATTGTATGGGAGAGGAGGAGAAGGTAAATGTGGAGATTCCACCTTGCTCCAGCAAGTTCCCTTGTTAGTTGTTTGTGTTTGTGGGATTTTATAGCCATCTATTTCTTCCCATTGGCACTGTGGTATAACTTCAAATACTTTGCAGGGCTTGAAGCTGAAATTGTGATATGTGGTGAGGCCTAATGGTGTGTCCAGCAAGGGATTTCTGTGCTGGAGCTGGCACAGTCTTTATTGCTGTTGCAGCAACCGTTGATTTGCTCTGTAAACACCAAAATTATTTATCTGAGATGTGTTCTGGGTCAGTGATTGCCTTGAAGGGGCAAAAATAAGGTAATGAGTGTGCCTTGTGGGAAAACCTGGGAGAACAGTTTGGTGTGGAAATGAACTTGAAGGGAGGAGTGATACTGATGGGGAAACTGTCTCTGCTGTACATCTTCTGATGCCATTGACCTCATTCCCATCTGTCCTATTAAGTAGTGCTAAAAATGTCTTTGAACAGGATGAGTTACTGGAATCAGAAACTGGAGAAAGTCAAGACTGAAACAGAGAAACAGACCTTGGAAAAGCAAATCAAAGGCTTGGAGCAAGAAATAGAGTCAATTAAGTAAGAAGTTTTTCTGTGTTCTTGGTGAAAAATGCAATGTCTCAGAGTTGTGCTCTAAAAGTTCTCTCCTTCCACTTCTAGATGTGACATTTGGAGAAATGTTTATTTGTGTTGGCTTGTAAAAAATTAAGTTCTATTGAGGCTCTGCAGCTCTCTCATCTCCACAGTTCTTTATTAAGAAATGTGTTTGGGCCTTGATACACAAAGTGTAGTGTCTGTACCCAGTAGAGAGGTGCTGCTTTAAGTGGTTCTTACTTTAGCAGCAAAGGAGCAGAGAGCTCTGAAACTTTTTGTACTTCTGAGCTTTTGCTCGTGAACTAATCTAGAGCAACATATTTGGATTAATTGTTTCTCCTGCTAATCTCAGTGTTCCCTTCTTGTGGAAGTCAGGAACAGGTGGGAGGAATGAGATGAGGCAGGATCAAGAAGACAAAGTGTTTAATTAACCATTTAATACAATTCTGTCTTTTTCTTTGTACCTGCTGCTTTAGCCAACTCCCAGAAAGTGACTTAATAGGAAACAGATTCGATGAGCATGACTGGGACAAGATTTCAAACATCCATGTGAGTTGGGGGATCAGCTGTTTTACTGCCTCTGATATCTGTGTCCTTTCTTTGGAGAACCACCTGACCTGGTTTGCATCCAGTGTTTCCAGCTTGCATTTCTGCAAGCTGACCGTTAAGTGATTTCAACTTGTTAAATTTGGGGATTTAATTCTGGAAAACTTGGCAATAAGACATATCTGGAATGCAAAATACTCGTTTTCCTGTTTGTCCAGGTGTCTTAATCTCAGTTCTGAGACAAAATGTATTTTTGTTGTTTCTTGTAGTTTGATGGACAACGTAGCTCAGAAGAACTGAGGAAGTTTTGGCAAAATTGGGAGCATCCAAGCATCAACAAAAAGGAATGGACTGACGAGGAAATAGAGAGGCTGAAGCAGATAGCTGCTAAACACAACTACCTGGACTGGCAGACCATTGCCCAGGAGCTGGGGGTAAGGTCTGAGGTGACAGGTTGGTTCATTCTGGCTGTACTTTGCCTCGTGTCAGGTTTTAAAAAC
The DNA here is from genome assembly GCF_965178545.1 of Coloeus monedula. Taxonomy (NCBI): domain Eukaryota; kingdom Metazoa; phylum Chordata; class Aves; order Passeriformes; family Corvidae; genus Coloeus; species Coloeus monedula. Next base: position 2,713,100 of record NC_138801.1, on the reverse strand, counting down.
CATGTTAATGCTAATTCACTGTTAATTAATGCTTTCTGAGAAGTGTCCAAGAACAGTACCAAAAACGTTTGGTACTTTAGCTTTTCCCTTTTGCTTTTTGTCCTCATAAATAACCAGTTACCTGCTTCTCTCTGTTTACCTTGTGTTAAGACAAACAGGACACCTTTCCAGTGCTTGCAGAAGTACCAAATCTATAACAAAGATTTAAAAAGGAAAGAATGGACCAAGGATGAGGATCAGATGCTTTTAGAGCTTGTTCAAGAGATGAGAGTGGGAAGCCATATCCCATACAAGAAAAGTAAGTGACAAACCTTCCATTCACCTGGAATGCTTCATTCTCCCATTCTCTTTTCCTTGGTGGAAGCTTCCTGTACCTGCCTGGAAGTTTCATTGTATCAGCAAGAACTTAATATCTCTTGGACCCTTTATCCATCTTGGAAATTTGGCTGAAGCTGCTTGAGCACCGTTGTTTGAGAGATTAAAGTGCTGCTTATGACAGTCACTGCTTGTAACTGTTGTCCAGATAAAGGAAGAAATATTAATTACAACAGAGTTAAATAAACCTTTTAATTTCTAGTTGCTTATTACATGGAAGGAAGAGATTCTGCTCAGCTGATTTACCGCTGGACAAAGAATGTGGACCCCAGCTTGAAGAAAGGACCCTGGACTGCAGAGGAAGATGCTGTAAGCTCCATTCTCTGGGCCTGGAATTGCAGGGTGGCAGTGTTAGACTGCTGAGGTGTGGCATGGCTCTATCTGAGCTTTAGCAGTGGCACAGAGAAGTGTAAAATAGACCAAGGTGGGCACTTTACAGCTTAAGAGGGCTTAGAAGCTTCTAAAGTTTTGTTCAGAGATTTGCACAGGAAACAAATAGACCTGCTGCTGTCTCAGGCCTGTTGGGATTGATACTGGTGAGGATTTCAGCTCTTGTTCTGTCTGATGCCCACAGATGCTGATGGCAGCAGTTACGAAGTACGGGGCGAAGGACTGGTACAAAATCCGCACGGAGGTGCCGGGCAGGAGTGACGCCCAGTGCCGGGACCGGTGAGTTCAGGCCCAGTACCAGCCCCTTAACCAAGGGAAAGCTCTGATTAGGAATGCTGGGTTTGTTCAGCCTTGGAGTGCAGTGATGATCTGATTTTTACAAGCAGGATTGAATGTTCCTGACTGCAATGTCTTCATTTTGAAGGTACTTAAAAGCATTGCACTGGGATGTAAAGAAAGGCAAGTGGAGCTTGGAGGAAGAGGAGCAGCTGATTGAGCTGGTTCAAAAACATGGCCTGGGTAGGTGTTTCTGTGGCTTAATCTATACAGGTTTAGAGGTGTCACTGAGGTTTTCTCCTCTTTCATTGTAAGCCCTGCAGGCTCTGCTTTGTACTGATGATTGCAACTTCTTTGTGTTGTGTGTTGTGGGTGTTAAGGATTTGAGATCCATTCATGCAGTAACTCTGTCTCTTATCCATGGAAATGTATAATATGTGTGTGATGGCTGCACTGAAAGGCCTGCTGCTGAGTTTGTGGCACAAATAAAAATGTTCTGCATCCTTTTCAGGTCACTGGAGTAAAATAGCTTCCGAGCTGCCACATCGGACTGGCTCCCAATGCCTGAGCAAGTGGAAACTCATGATTGGTGCTAAGGTATTGTGGAAATCCTGCTATGTCACAGTCCCATCTCTTCAATTAAGTTTCTCTAACCTAAAAGTAGAATCCTATGAAATCAATTTTAAAAATGACATGGATTTCACATGATCAAGGTTTTTGTTGTGGATTTCACAGTTTAATTTTTTGATGTGGAAAGCAGCCTTTGTTCTGAAGGGCTGAAGTAAATTTGCTATATATTTGTATATTATCTAGAATTCTTTACTGCCTTGAAATGCCTGTAAGGATGGGATATATGTAGGTTTTCATGTCTGTACCTCATGAATTGCTAGTTTTGGTCCCAGTCACTTGAGAAATTCTGGCTGCTTAAGGCCATATTGAAGGTGGTCTTATTTCCAAAATCTTGTTTCCTTTGAAAAAGGAAGCTTACTGATTTGAGAAAGTTGCAAGGCAGGGGTGGACACTGACTAAAACTTGTCTGTGCTTGTTTAAATCAAGAAGAAAAGATCTGGGGCGACCAAACGGCGTCACGCTGAGGAGAGCTCCAGCCCTTCAGAGAGCAGCAGTGAGGAGGACATGGAGCTGAACTTGACAGACAGCTCAGAGGAGGAGGAGGTGACCAGCACCACAAGGAAGAAGGAGTATGCAGTCCCCAGCATTGACCTGTGGATCCCAACAGGGACTGACATGCAGGAGGCAATGGGAGAGAGATACCAAATCCAGTCCCTCCTCTCTGCTGCGAGGGCTGGTGCAGGGACCAGCTGCAGTGACATTCCAAGGGCAGCCTGTGATGGAGACAGAGCTGCTGATAAATCTTCTGAGCTGTACACCCTGCTGAAGGGCATTGCACAGCCCCATTCCACAGACGTGGTGGTGAAGAATCCAGCAGAAGTGATGGCCAGGGTGAGCTGGGATGGGAGCTTGGATCAGAAGTTAGAAGGGAAGTGCAGCTGCTGCAGTAAGGGGAGGATGTGATGAGCAGATAACATCTTGCTGTTCATTCCCTTGTACTGTTAAGCCAAAAAATGTGAAGATAATTACCCAGTAAGTTCTGATTTTTGGGTTTTGGTGGATTCCTCACACAAAACTTTTATGAAATAGGCATTTGGTGTTGCGATGATGCACAAGGATTAAAAGTAAAGGTCTTCACGTCAGGGTTGATTTCATTTAATAAGATACCTTCAATAGCAGGAATGTTGAAAACTTGTACCTGCTGTGCATATCCAGTGCTAGTAATTTTCTGTGAGTTACTTTCCCTTCTGTCTTTTCTCATATGCTTTCCTGTTCAGGCTTCCCAGAGTGGAAAACAAGTGCTGCAGGTCAGCCTGGAGGACGTGAGAACAATATTAAAGAATAACACGAGCTTCCAGAGGAGACTTGTGAGTGCCTCTTGTGTGTTGTCTGCTCTTGTGACGTGAGCACTGCCAGGCTGTGCTCAGTAGGAATTTTTTTTTATATAATCGTAGATCTTGCACTGTAACCCCAAGAGGAAAAGCTCACAGTTTTTTGTCCTAACTGTCCTGTGAATAGTTTGTCCTGGGACTAATGGCAGAACCTTCCTAATGGGAACTCTTAATTGTGTGTTTTTTCATGCACGGCAATTAAAGATGCTAAGACCTCCTGGCAGCCTTTTAGCCAAACCCCCTGGAGTGGGTGCAGCTGTTGGCCAGGATGTCCAGGGGCTGCAGGAGCTGCCAAAGAGAGCTCAACGCTGGGCCAGGGAGCACTGGAAGCGGCTGAGCCTGGACAGGAAGCTGCTGATGGCAGTGACCCCCTGGGTGGGCAATGTGCTGCTGCCCCGCACCTTGCAGGCTGGGAGGATGGCTTTTCACCAGACAAAAGGTACTGGGGACCCATCCTACCTTTGTCCCTGCTTTCTGATGTCTTCTGAGTGAATTCCCAGCTGATTGTGATGTCGGATTTCTTTCCAGCTGCTGCTATTCACGAGAAGGTTAAGTCAGTCAGTCTTACTAGCACCCCGCTGTTTGCACTGCTCATTCAGGTAAGTTTTACTGTTTTAATAGCATTACCTGCTTTCAAACAGTGCTAGTCTTTATTTTCCAGCATTTGAGGCTTAAATAAATGGTTTATCTTTGTTTCTTAAACAAATAATCTAATTAATGGATTCATCTGCCCTCATGGCTTGCATATGAAATTTCTTAAATAAATCCTGCATCCAAAATCTGATTGTGCCAGGGCTTTTTCTGTAAGTGTAAAATGCCCCCAGAATCTTGCATGGGAAGCATGTCCCATCTGTCTTGTTCTGTCACTGATCCCACAAAACATTTTTTGTCCTCAAATGTTAATGAAGCTCTCACCTTGCAGCTCTTCCAGATTGATACCAAAGGCTGTATGAAAATTATTAAGGAGAGGAAGCTGAGGCAGTTGGAGCTGCTTAAGGCTAATGCAAGGAGTCCTCAGCAGGTATTGTTTTTAAGCTTTTCCCACTGAAGTATTGACAAGTAAACACTTTAATTGTGTGGCCACACAGTTTATATGTGTGTTAGCAGTTTGGTTTGGTTCAGAGGCAGAACAACATGCTGGCTGTATGGCCAGGAGCTGGCAGATGTAGGTTTGATTCACATCTGTGCTGTTTTAATCATCTTTAGATTTATCAGAAGTATAATTTAATATAATTTTTTTACAGGCTTCCCAAAATACGGAGACTTCTTCAGGTACCTATTTTTATGATGTGCAAGAACTTTCACATAATTCATCACTGTTACATTAATGACCAGTTTAACTGAAGGAGAACTTTGGGGACAAACCCCCATTGTCATGCTCATTTTTGCTACTCTTGGATCTTTAAACATGTTCCCCTTTGGTAAGGATTGGAAAAAACCCTGGAGGGCTGGGGGACCAGTGGCACTGGACCAGTTCAGTGGGGTGTTAAGGTGCATTCCTGGCCCATCTTTGATTTCTGGGGGCAATTACCACTTGTTCAGTTGTCAGGACACGGCTTGATTAAATCAGAACTTTGGTGTTGTAGGCATTCTCAAACAGGAATTTTGCCACATCCCTTGATGTTTAATAGCTGAGGAACAGCTTTTGAAAATACTGTTCATTAATTGTAATTTTATTTCCTTTCCTCTGCAGGCAATTCATCCCAGCCTTGTTCCCAGAGGAATTCCCAGCGGGGCATACCAAGGAATACTGTCAGGAGACCTCTTGCCTTGAGAGCACGAGAACCTTCCACTGGTGCCTCGGAGAGCTGTGCAGCCGGGCAGGGGCAGAAGGCTAAAACTGTCTTGGAATTGCTGCGAGAGAAGCGTTTAAGGGAGTACCAGGCCAAGAAGGCCATGCAGAGGACAGTGCTGGTTGCCCCACAGGTGCTGGTTTCAGGGCCTCTGATAATCCAGCACCCACCACAGCAAATCGTTCCCTCTGCACAAGCAGCAAGCAAACCTGCAGCAGCTGCTGGTACAGATAGCCAAGTACAGGGTTCACCAGTGCCCACAAGGACTTCTTCTGCAGGTTCTGCTTCTGCGCTCGTGCCTGAAAACCATTCCTCAGCAGTGCCAGAAACTGGGGAAAGCCCTGGTTGCTCACAAGGGACAGATCTACAGTCTAAGAAGGAACTAAAAGAGCAAGCTCTGGAAAGCAGCCCTGAAGGAAGGGGTTTTCCAGGCATGGATCCATCTGCAGCAGAGAAGGCCCCAGACCAGCGAGGGTGCAATGGTCAAGTCACAGCCAGTAGCTCAGCTTCAGCAGTGTTGCAAAACCAGGCTTTTGTGCCACAGCAGATCACAGTGGTGCCCCTTGGCCTGGAGTCTGGCACCAACAAATTGTCCCTTTCCACTCCAGTCACCTGTGAGCTGAAGAGTAATGGGCCACAGCAGAGGCCAGTCAGCCTGCTGCCCGCTCTTGTCACTCCACAAGCTGGTTCACCCGTGATTCCCAACAGCATCCTGCCCTTGGCGTGGGTTGTCACCCCCCAGGCTCTGCTCCCCAGTGCTGTGCAGACTCTGGTGGGTGTTCCCCAAGGAATGCCAGGTGCTGCTGGGGGAAGGCAGCGTCAGCCAACTGTGACTTCCAGTGGCAATGTCTCTGGTTTGGGAGGGACTCCAGCTGGAACAAATCCACCTCAGCCCAGCAGTGCAGAGACAAAAGGGCCAAGTTCCCAGCTGGCAGGAGTTCCTTTGGGAAAGGATGACCAGTCCACAGTTCTCTTACCTGTGGCCTCAGTGAGTCCTGGATGCAGCACATCCAGCGTTTCTGCTGTAACCCCCTCATGTTCTGATGGCTCCTCCATGGCTCCAGACTCCTCTGCTCCTCCAGCTGTTCCTCCAGCTGCTCCTCCAGCTGACAGCCCAGCCCCGTGTGCTGTGGTGCTGCCCCAAACACAGCCCCCTGCCAGCACTCAGGGCTCTGATTCCCAGCCCGTGCCCAGTCTCACCAGCTTGGGAAAGAGCAGTGACTCTGTCACAACAAAGAGATCATCCTCCAATCCAAACAGCATCAGGAAGTGTGTTGTGCTCCAGCCAGGAGCTGCAGCTCCTCCCAGCAATGTCCCAGGGAGCTCTGGTTGCTCTGGTGCCCAGGCACGGAAGAAGAGACCCATTGCCTCCAAACCACCAAGTGCTGACGTCCCTCCTCAGCCAAGCACTTCCAGTGCAGAGAAAAATCTCCTTGACTTCAGCCTGGTCTCCCTGGAGGATGAGGGGCTGGTGAAGGAGTGGCTGAGTGGGAAACGAGGGGTCCAGGTGCCATCACTGCAGACCAGGCTGCCTTATTTGCCACCTTTTCTCTGCAACATAAAAACCCTCTCAAAGCTCCTTGTGCAGAAAGCAGCCCTGGAAGAACAAGCAGCCTCTCTCCTGCCCTCTGAGGCCAGTGGGGATGGGGGCACTGGGGATGTCTTCCATGCTATTGGAGAACTGGTGCAGCAGAAACTGGGTGATAACCCTGCTTACCTCCTGCTGAAAGCCAGATTCCTGGCAGCCTTCACACTCCCAGCTGTCCTGGCAACTCTGCCTCCTCCCAGAGTGACAACAACTCTGTCAGCCAGCAGGAAGCAATATGAGGAGAGTGATGACGAGGAGTGGCAGAGTGAGAAAGAAGTGTCTGAGGAAGAGAGCTGTGGGAATGAATTAACAGGAGTACAGGAGGATTGGAGACTTGGGGATGAGCCTGGAGACAAAGATCTTGATTTACTAAACCAGGTAAAACAGATTCCAGGGGCTAAAAGCAGAATGTTACTGCCAGATAAATATTGCACTGGAATCCAAGGGGAAACCCCCACTGTTCTTAAGTGTAGCAGAAATTTGGTCCTTTTGAATAAACAGTTTTACAGCTGATGAAAGGAAAAGCTCTGCAGCTCAGCTGGGAGGGTAAAAGCCCATGGTTTGTATGGCACCTTAAACTTGCCATGATAGTCCCCAGAAGTGGGTATCAAAGCTCCCTTCCCTTTTCTGTTTATAATCTGCTGCCCTGACACTTGCATTTTTGAAATCAGGCCTTTGTTCTCGCTCTGAAAACTCTGATATTTTGTGCTGTCTCTGACATTGGTAATGGAATGTTGTCCCATGCTTCATTGTGAAGGTAAATGAAAAATTGTTTTAGAAATCTTGCCAAGCTCCCTAAAATAAAAAGGTGGCTGAAGGGGTTATTTGCAGTTCTTGTGGTGTTGATCATCTATCTTGCTTCTGTTGCAGGGCATGAGGGCTGAAGAGAGCGCTGCTCAGTCTGCCTTGGGCTCCTGCACTGATGTGGCTGATGCCGGAGCTCCTCAAATCAGGAGAAGTGCCCGCTTCAGGAAGAGGAGGAGGTTATGAGAAGGAAATGTGTGAGTAGCTACTCAGTGGTTTGTACTTCTTGCTGAGAAGCTGAACCACATTTGTCTGTGGTTCAGCTCAGACAATGAATCATGACCCCAGGAAAGGACTGAAATGATCTCTCCTCTTGTTCCCTGAGGACACAGAGTTCTACACTCAACATCATCACAGCCTAAGGCTGTGGGGAGAGGGAAAACTTGATGTCTCTATGATAAAATTATACATCAGACTCGGGAAATTCAAACATTTGGCAGCCTTTTAGTTCATGCTCTGCCTACTTAATATGCACCTAGTTGGTAGCACTCTACGGGCTTGACAGTGGAGTTTTTCTTTAATGCTTCATCCTTGAACAATTTAGTGGGGTTTGGGGTTTATTTCCCCTATTTGGCTTCATTCCTCTATGGTTATAGCAGGCCACCTTCTGTAGGGTACGAATGGGTGATGTCCTAATTTCTGCTGAGGCTTTTGGAGCACTGGATGGAATGAACATGAACGGTGTTTGATTCACGTGGTTGTCAGATGAGACTGGTTGGGGTGGTTTTTTTTCTTGAAAATTCATTTTAGTAACTCCAAAAGGGCAACTTCCCTGTGAAAATGCTGTGAGTGATAGGAGCTGTTTGTGCTTTGTTACAGGGGTCACTGGAATGAGCTCTGCCTTCCTGCATGGCGGGAAGGAGATAATCTTTGCACTGTTCACTTTTATCACTTCCAACACGCTGACTGGATGGACCTGGGGAAGAGGAAAATGCTGGATTGATTTTCCCATCCCTCAACAAAGTCTGCATCTGTAGGCAAGGTGCAAAAATGAAGGAAGCTGGCTGGAGGGAAATCTTTCAGGCACAGACTTCTGCTCTTTCAAACTCATACCTGTCATTGATGCTGGGGGGGAATATTGCTGGAAATATTGCTGGGGAAACAAGCAATGGTGGTTATTTATTTCCTTCTTGTGTTAGCCCCTATTTATGTGAATGTTTATCCATGTTCAGAATATGTTAATTGGGTGGTTTTTAGTGCTGTGAAAGTGGCTTTGCTTGGTAACTGACTGAATACTGTGGAATAAGCAGCAGATTAATTTTGTATCAAAATAAGTCTTAAGTATTTGTTGAAATACAGATGTTTTATTTTTCTCACTTAAAAATTACTGATGTATTCTGTGTGGGTTTTTTTCCTGGTAAATAGTGCTTTTAATAATGTGTGTATGAGAGTGATTGCTAATGAGAAAAATGAAGTTTTCAGGCTGCATGAAAACCAGGGAGAACGTGGGGAATGAATATTCATGTGCCTAAAACTGCAGGATTGAATTAGGATTCTTGATTCTTCCACAGCCTGCCCTGTACAGACATCACAAATCACTTAAAAAAAACTTGTTTCTTCATTTATAACCCAGCAATTTCTGTCTCGCAGAGAGGTGCAAGGTTAGCTGAGGCAAAGCTGATAAAATCTAGAAGGAAAGTGCTGTGAAAGCTTCATTCCACTGCACTGACTGAACTTCCCTGAGTGTGGTGGGGAGCTGTGTTGGGAGTTCCATCTTTTCCGTGAGGTCTCTTCAGGCAGAGCTGGGGGCAGAGGGTCACTGGGTGCCAATGCTGCTGTCACTTGATGTCAAGACATTGGGGAGCAATAGGAATGATTGTGGAATGGCTTTCCTCTTGCAGTGTACTCTGTTTTCCATAAGCCAGTACAGATACCAGTTTTCCAGGAAATTCAGCTGTGGCAGGAGCTGCTGCACAGTTGTGGGTGCTGTGCCCAGGCTGTTACAGTGAGGCACTGGTGGGAAAGGTGAGCTGTGCTCTAAACGATTGTTGGCCTTTGCAAAAGCTGCTCAAAAGGTGCTCTTGTAATTTGATTGTGGGAAAACTGTATAAGCAGCAGCTGTCTTTGTCTTTTTTCAGGATCAAATTGATTTGTCACTAGAATAAAACCTCACAAGCTTAACTGGTCAATTAACAGACACTCTGATTACCTTCAGCAAGGGCACAGCTGACACAGGTACTGCATCTTTTTTTAGTGTAAAGCTAATTTAATGACAAGAAACACAGGCTGAAAGAATCTCTGAGCATCTCTGCCCTACTCCTAATGATAACATGGAAAAACTCTCCATAAACTTAGAAAGCAGAACAAAGAGTGGAGTGGGAAGCTAATGGGAACATGTGTCATGCTGCCATGGCATCGGAGCCTGTGTGCTCTCCAGGCTTTTTTAAAACACACTTTCTGAGTGAGTTCTGGCTTCAGCTCCAGGGCTGTGGGAAGGTGGGGAGGCAGGCACAGGTCTCCTGGTGATGCTCAGCATCGTCACAATGCTGCTTGCTGGGCTGCTCCTCTAAGTGCTGCCAAGGCCACAGCCTGTCATTTGGGAATCATGGGTTGTGTTCCTTGCTTTGCCAAGACTTGACTCCCTTCCCCTCAAAATACCAAGTTGTCATAATTATACTGGAAGCTTGAGGACATCCAAAATTAGAGGCATCAATATAGAAAGCATCCTTCTCAGCTGAACTCTAAACCAAGAGCGAGTTCTTGCTGCCACCTGTTTTCCTGGATAAAGATGTTAACAGCTGGAAAGCCTTTGAAGAGCCTCTTTCTTCTAGTTTTGTGGCTTGTTTCATCCCCTGAAGTCAGCTGCACACACCTATGGCTGTGACTTTCATTCTTTTTAGTGTTCCTGACCACTGCACAAGGAAACTTTCTGGACCCCAGTAGGTACTTGAGTAGGACAGACTAGAAAACAAAACCAGAATTAATCTAAAATCACGGCCCATGTGTCACTGCTGACTCATGGTGCCATTACCATCTTTCTCCTCCCCCATCACCCATTCTGGCTTCCCCTTTTTTTATTTATCTCTCTCTCTCTTTTCCTTCCCTTTCCTGTCTCAGGGTATAGTTGAGTAGTTTCCCCTTTTTTCTCAAACCAGTTTTGATCCTGGAATCATCTTTTCTCTAGTCAAAATATAGAGGGAGGCTGCCCCCAAGACAGGTTTTCTCAGAGCCAGGACACAGGAGGAGAATCAAGGTTTGTGACTGCAGAGGCACAGGTTGGTGATACAGAATGGCTGATATGAACAGGGAATAAAAGTTTATTTTATGGCTCTGAGGTAAAGTGTCAGCTCTTGTGAGTGTCAGATTTGGTGTCCGTGTGGTCAGACAGAACGCAGGGATCTCAAATGCTGTGAGGTGGAGAGGGAAGAGAGAACTGCTCGTGAAGCAGAGGCAACAGCTGATTAGGACACATCTGCATTCTCAGTCTGTGAACATCCTTGCTTTTACCACCACTGCCACACTGCTCTGAGATGCTCAAGGTCTGCTCTTTTGTTTTTTGGTTGTTTTTTTCCAGACAGGACAACGCTGCTCACTGGTTCCCCTCACTGCTGACATGCTGGAAGAGGATAATGATGAGATCTGTTGGAATAACCTGGAGAACTTCCGTGTGAAGCTGATCTCTGTGATTGACCCTTCCCGGATCACCCCTTACCTGCGCCAGTGCAAAGTGCTCAGCCCGGATGATGAGGAGCAGGTTCTCAATGACCCCAGCCTGGTCATGCGCAAACGGAAGGCAGGTGGGAGCACTTCAAATACTTCTGTGTAGTTTCTAGGCCGTTGGTTTGGGATCGTCTGGGGAGTTAGACATTGGAAGGACTGCCCAGGGAGGTGCTGGTGTCACCCTCCTTAGAGGTGTTTAAGCAAAGCCTGGATGTGGCACTTGGTGCCATGGTCTACACAAGGTGGTGTTCAGTCATAGGATGGACTCAGTGAGCCAAGAGGTCTTTTCCAACCTATTTGATTCTGTGATTGGATCCCAGGGACTTTTGTACGTGGAGGAAGTGAAGCCTTTTTTTTTTAACGTTACAAACAGGTAAAGAGAGAAATAACTGAACAGAATCTCCTGTGGCCATTATTTCAGGTGTTCTCCTGGACATTCTTCAGCGAACAGGACACAAGGGCTTTGAGGCGTTTATGGAGAGTCTGGAGCTTTATTATCCCCAGCTGTACAAGAAAATAACTGGCAAAGAGCCCAGCAGGGTTTTCTCTATGATTATAGGTAATGTTTGTGTTCTCAACAACATCTCTTCCTTTGGTGTTGCTGTGCGGAGTCGGGAGCACTCCCTGCCTTGCTCCCTGTGTGCTTCGGAGGAGGGGTTCTGGGAAGAACAGCCCTGGTGTCACTGGCTGGACTGGCGAGCGGGAGGAAGATGCAGAAGGCTGAATTCTTCCTTCCGCCCGTTGTGTCAATGATTCTGTGGTGCAGGAAGGCACAGAGCAGAGAGGCACAGTGGGGATAATTTGATCACACATCATCAGGGTTGGTTGCAGTGATCTGGAGGGGAAGCTTAGCTCAGTGTGTGCCTGGCAGCAGCCAGGACAGCAGTGAGTGACCCTTGCCCCCCAAACAGACACGGCTGGGGAGTCTGGCCTGAGCCAGGTGCTGATGAACGAGATCATGAAGCTGCAGAGCGCGGTGCAGGAGGAGCAGCGCAAGGCGCAGGAGCTGACGGTGTGGCTGCACTCCAAGGAGGACGCCCTCAGGGAGATGTGGGTCAGGGACAGCCTGCTCCGCAAGCACCAGGAGCGGGCCCAGAGGATGAAGGAGGAGAGGGACAGCCTGAGCAAGGAGCTGCGGAAGTGCAAGGACGAGAACTACAACCTGGCCCTGAGCTACGCCAAGCAGAGCGAGGAGAAGAGTGCGGCCCTCATGAAGAACAGGGACCTGCTGCTAGAGGTCAGTCACAGTTTCTCCAGCTTCCCCCTTCTTACCTGGCCCCTGGGAGGCTGGGCTGAGCACCTTGTCTTTGCCAAGGATGCTCCAGTCCAGCATGAAGCACTGAGCATCTTCTCTAGCATGTGTCTTCGTGGTCTCTAGCTCAGCCCTATAGGCCCGTGTTTTACAAGCTGTGCTATGAATAATGACCAGTCTTTCCCTCACACAAGGCTGCTCTCACAAAGGCAGCACAGGAACATGTATCTGTTAGCACACAGGCAGGATTCTGGTTCCCAGAGCACAACATTTCCTGAGGAAAAGAGAGCTGGGGAGAAACTTGCCCCACATTTGTCTGGGGAACAGAGTGAGAACTGCTTTTGCAGGCCAGAGCTTCCTCCTTGCTCTTGCTGAGCTCTGAACCTTCTCGTAGATCGATCACCTGAAGCACAGCCTCATGAAGGCTGAGGATGACTGCAAGCTGGAGAGGAAGCACACGATGAAGCTAAAACATGCCATAGAGCAGCGCCCCAGCCACGAGGTGGTGTGGGAGATCCAGCAGGAGAAGGAGCTGCTCTTGGCCAAGAACCAGGAGCTGGAAAACACTCTCCAGGTTGGTAGGGTGGTTGGGTATGGACTCAAGGGATTGTCTGTAGCAGCCAGGGCAGCGATGCTGCAGTGAAGATCGTGGGGGTCAGCTATTGCCCAAGTCAGATAGAGCCCTGAGGGGAGAGAATCGATACAGAGTTAGATGGTGGCCCTGTCTCACTTCTTCCTTTGTCCTGCAGGTCGCCAGGGAGCAGAATTTGGAGAAGAGCCTCTCCAAGGATATGCTGGAGAATGACTGCAGCCAGATCCTGGAAGAGCGCCGGGAGCTGGTGAACACCATTTACAGCCTGCGCAAGGAGCTGCACCGAGCCAAGGTGCTCCAAGACAAAGTAGGTGCTGCTGTTCAAGTTCCTCCTGAGGGTCATGGATAAGACAGGCGGGTGAAGCACCTGCAGTGTCTTGCCTGTGGAGCAGAGCAGCTGCTCAGGAGCAATCCCTGCTGCTCCTACTGTAGTACCTGTATTTTAACACTCTGTGTGTGGCAGGTGACAGCTCAGACACCCCACGGAGCTCTGGCCAGAGCAATCTGTGGCACACAGCAGGAGTGGGGTCAGTCGGGCTCAGGTTCTGCCCACAAGCAGGTGCTTTTGACCTTGTCTCTGCAGTTTGCAGAGGAAAAAGAGGTGCTGGAGCTACAGTGCACATCTCTGAGGAAGGACTCCCAGATGTACAAAAAACGGATTGAAGCTGTTCTGCAGCAGATGGAGGAAGTGGCTTTGGAGAGGGATGAGGTGATAACATATTTATCACTGCCTTGCTGCTTGAAGTGGGCAGACAGTGCAGCCCTGCCCGTGCTGCTGTATGAATGCCACGTGTTGTCCCTTTGCACAGGCTCTCCTGACCCGAGAGCAGTTCCACGTGCAGTATTCCAAGAACCTGGTGGAGAAGGATGCCTACCGCAAGCAGATCCGGGAGCTGGGGGAGAGATGTGACGAGATGCAGCTGCAGCTCTTCCAGAAGGATAGTCAGCTCCTGGCCACTGAGGCCAAGCTGAAAAGGTTGCAGCTGGAGCTGCCCACACCGGTATAACTCTCCTCCCCTTGATGGGATTGAGAAGCTGAGGATGGGGTCAGACTGTGGCTGTTCCCAAGCCTTTGCACCTGAGCAGCTCCAGCTCAGCAGGCAGTGACCACCTGCCTGAGCCACCATCAAAATTAATTAAAACCACTGCAGTGCAAATGCTGAGTTTAGAAAATGAAAGATAGGATAGTTTCTATGACCTCACCCTGGTTCCAGGCATGGAAAAGCTGGGCAGATGCAAGCTAAGGCCAGCTATGTTTGTGTTTGGAGCATTTCCAAAGGTGATGAGGGGTTCCTCAACCACCAAAGAGTGACTCTATTTAGAGACTGGATGTGAGCCATTTTGATGAAACGGGGAGCTAAGTTTTCTGGAACTAAATTAGATATATTTTAATTAAGATGGCATCTTGTGTACTTTCTCGAGTGGCCAGACAGGAGTGTAGGAGGCAGCAAATCCACACTTCTGTGTTTTCTGGAGCTCTCAGTCTCCTGTATGTTCCCTTGCTGTCATTTCCTTGCTTATGAGGAATGATTAATCTATACTGGTTTTGTTTCAGACCTCTGACCTGGATGACACCTCCTCCAGAGATTCCCAGGAAGTGAGTATGGTGCCTTGTTTACCTTTTACTTTCCTCTGGGATGGTTCCATATTCTTCACCTGTGCTCAGTTCCCCAAGTATCAGCAGTTTCTCACAGCTCAGGCTCATTGCAGTGACATCAAAAGGTCCAGAGGCAGCAAAACAGTGACAGAATCTCCCTGTGTCCTGAAATTTTAAGTGTAGGACACAGTTATGGCATTAGTCAGTGAGATTTGTTGAGTGTAAGCAAATTGAGGGAATTGAATTGTTTTGAATTGCTTCTAATTTTCCCTCTTGTGTGAGAACAGGCAAAAATAAGTCTTACCCTGGGGCCATCAATAGTAAAGAGTTTCACTTAGTTCATAACTTCAGTGAGGGAGTGATTGCCACATTGTCTGGAGGCCAGAAGTATAAATGAGGCCAAAGGAAGCTGGATCTATTCACGGTGGATAAATCTATGAGTAAATCTGTAACTCCTGGCTCACTCTGCTGTTTGCTGGCAGCAGTAGGGAGAGGTTGGTTCTAGCATGTCCTGGGGTTTATATTCCTTTTTTTACTCATACAGACTGAGGGACAGTTCTGATGTTCTTGCTCTGTTTCTGTCTCACAGCTTGCTCTTCACAGTCACCTGGATGAAGATACACAGACAGCTAAAAGTAAGGGTAAAACACTGAGTAGAGTTCTGGAGAGGATGGTCCATTCTGTTTTGCTCTCCTGGAAGATCTAAATGATGGGAGATTTTTCACAGAAACTGAAAGACACTGTTCCAAAAAGGCTTTTTTATTGTTCTACTTCTCTCAGTTTGAAAATGTGTATCGTGACAGCTGGTCACTACAGAAGGAGTTTCACCAAAATATGGTCTGGTGTGAAGTGCCAGGATATTCACAACTTGGGGAGCAGGGACAAATTATGGTTAAAATAATGATTAATATGTTTCTTATGGTGACCTCTGACATGAATATTATTTTTAACGCACTGAGCACAGGAGCTGCTTGGCAAAGGTATGTTTTGCTCCTGCTTAAGTAGGAAGTGGAAAGCTGTGTCCCTTCCCGAGTGTGGTGGGGAATTCCACCATCTTGGGCAAGATTCAGGGCTCAATTAAAATGAGAAGTGACTTGTGATTGATCACAGGATGAAGTTCTGAGTGCTTTGGGCTTGGTTTCAGTTCTGCTGTGGACTCTGTGCAGTTACATCACAGCTCTTCTGTGGAAGGACTGCTGCAGGGAGAAGTTACTTTGCAATGGCAACCCTGACTAAAGCTGTGGTTTTTTCATCTTTCAGAAGATTGCCTGGAAGGAGAAAACGAAGAACTTAGCCCTCGAGAGAGCAATCTGCCCCCAAAATCACCAAGTGTAAGAGAATCTTTGTGGGCTCTTATTTACTATGGCTGGGGTTTGTGATCTTTAATGTTCTCATTAATTATGGATTTACCAGCTTAGAGAAGCGTGTCAGCAGCTCCTGCTTTTCCAAACTCTGAGCACTTAGTGCAGAATCCACCCTCCAAAAAGGGTGAACTCTGAACAGCAAAACATTTACAGGGGACATTTCTCCATTTGTGCATAAAAACTTCCTCTAATTACTTTCTTCCCTTCATCTCTGGGTGGGGATGTTTTCCAGTTTAATTGTCTGCAGTATTACTTTCGGTGCAGAAAAAAGAATCCCAAATTTACAAATGTGAAGGAATAAATGTAGTAAACCCATGTGAAACAGAAGTGTTACAATCCTGCCCACACAATAAAGAACCTGCTGTACTTGACTGTGCAGATGAAGGAAACAACCTTGTGTTAATACTGATCTGAGTTGATCTGATGAGGAATAAATTCATATTTGTTTACATTTTTTGGGGTTTTTTTTCCATTTCAAGGAGTGTGGCTTGGCCAACGAGGAACTGGCAGAAAAGGAGAGGAGAAGGATGAAGGACTGCTTTGAGCGTTACCGAAGGTCTGCGCTGCAGTAAGCAGGGCTTACCTGGAAAATATCCATGATTTCTATTTCCCCTTTCCTGTCACCAAGCTTGATTCATGGAGGGCATAAAATGAATCGCAAAAGGGACTAATACATACTAACAGTATGAAATGCTGCTTGTTTGCAGAAGATACCTTCTAAAAATGGTATGTCTGGTCTTGTTTTCAGAAAAAGAGCAATGAGAAGGGTGCCCAAGGACCGGCACCACGAGGCGGACTGGGAGAACACCTCGGGCAGCGACAACACCGACACCGAGGGCTCCTGAGAGAGGGACAACACCAAGGTCCCTTGGGAAGGGACAACACCGACACCAAAGGCTCCTCAGGAGCCAACCCCTGAGGGAAACACCAGCCTATGCGTAGGGTGGCTGTGCTTCTCAATTTCACTCTCGATGGACTGTTTAGATTTTAAAACCATCCAAATATGAAAAGTGCTAAAGTGACACTATTGTTTGACTCTGACTTCCCCGCAGTTAATAAACACGTTTAAATATCTACGTGTGAGACAGGGCCGGGCTGAGCCACTGGTTAATTAAGCGTTAATGAAGGGCAGGTCCCGGGCGCTGCCCGCTACCAACATGGCCGCCGCGGCCGCCTCAGGGCCCGGGCGGTGCGCATGCGCGCTGCGATGCAGCGGGCCGCGCTGAGGGCGCTGCTCCGCTCGCCGCCGCCGTGGCGGCCCCGCCGCCCCCCGCCCGGCCTGAGGGGCCCGGCCCCCACCGCCCTAGCGCCTCTCTGGGGTCCGACCCGCACCGTCCCGGGGCCGCTCTGGAGCCCGGCCCGCCCGCTCTGCACCGCTCCGGGACCGCCGCCGGCCACGCACTACCGCCTAGTGTACACCTGCAAGGTGGGCCTGGGGCCGGGGGGCTCTGAGGGCACCGGCGCTGGGGGGGCCGGGGGGTTCTTGGTGTAGCTGTTTTCCTAGTTTTAATCTTGCAAAGACTTAATTCAGAGTGGAAGAGCCCTCTGGAGGTGTCTAGTCCAAGCTCCGTGTTGGAGGAGGATGCTCGGGGTCTTGTGGGTATCTCTGAGGGTGGTATCATCCCACAGCCTCTGTGGATGCTCCTCATTAGGTAGCCACAAAAAGCAGTAAAACCCTTCTCAGCCTTTGTGTCTCGGGCTGAACTCACGGCATCGTAACATGATGGAGCCGACCTGGGATAGTTAGAGGTGAGGGAGGGAAGAAGCTTTTAATGGCGAAAGTATTTTTGTCTTAAAAGTCCCTGGAGCTGCAGTTACCGTGCTCATAAAATGCACTTTGTTTTTCAGGTTTGCCAGACCCGCTCAGCCAAATCCATCTCTAAGGCCGCCTACCACCGAGGGGTGGTGATCGTGACATGTCCCGTCTGCAGAAACCACCATGTCATCGCCGATAACCTGGGCTGGTTCTCCGACCTGGAGGGAAAGAGGTGAGTGTGCCAGCAGGATCCTCCTCACACCCTGCTCCAGGGTGCAGCTTCCTGAGCTGATACCTTGTTTCAGTGATGCTTTTAAAATGCGGCTCATACTAAAAACAAAGTTTCCTCCGGGTCATTAAGACACATTGACTCGGTTTTCTGTCACTGTAATATTACTGTCACAGTCTAGGATCCCAATAAATTGGTGTGAAGCTGCAGCAGAAGCTGTGGGATACACAGGGGTCCTTAGTGGTGCCAGCAGGTGATCTGCTGTGGAATTCCAGTGATTTCTAACTTCTCGAGATACCTTTTAAGACTTCTGTTTAGCTGTAATTGCTAAATTACTGATCCTAGTGGATGAAAACAGTCCCAGAAAGTTTGGGTGGTTTTCTGTGGTGAATTTGGGTGGTGTTCATGGTGATGTTCCTGTGATTCACTGTGTCGTGTCAGTCCTGAGAGCGGAGTGCAGCGAGCCTGTGTGTGACTGTGTTGGGCCTTTGCTGTGGTGTCACTGTTGGTTCTCAAATCGCTGCCCAGGAATATCGAGGAGATCCTGGCAGCCAAAGGGGAGAAGGTGAGACGTGTGGCTGGTGAGGAAGCCCTGGAACTGCTGCTGGAAAGCTCGGCAGAGCCCAGGCCCCAAGGTCAGCTGGCGGAAGGGGACAGCGGGGAAACCCCCCCAGAGCCTGGCAGCAAGGGACACACCTGACACAAGGGATTGTGGCCTGTGGGACAGGTGTGACACATGGGATTTGGGTCATTTGGCTCGTGGCAAGAGACTCTTCACCTTCATTCCCCAATTTCAATTGTCTGTGTTTAAAATAAACTCGGGTGTTGGGTTTTCTGTGTTGTGTGTCTTTGCCTTTGATCAAGCTGATGTCTTTAGAGATGGTGTAGATATTTTTGCTGGTACTTGTTTTGCTGACTTTGAGGCAACTTTTAGTGCCCCAGCAGTGTCCCATGCCTGGCTTAGTTCCCTGCTGAGAAGGCAGTCAGAAATTCTTTGTCCATGTGTGTTTGACCTAATGAGGTGCAGCTGGAGCTGGAGGTTTTAGGGATGCCCAGGTGTGGCAACTGAGGAGATGGGTCCCAAAATTCTAAATTGATGCCACCTGAGGAGATGGGTCCCAAAATTCTAAATTGATGCCACCTGAGGAGATGGGTCCCAAAATTCTAAAGCCAGAATGACCCTGCAGGAGGTTCAGATCACGGCTCTTAATGCAGTCAAATGCTGCTTTTATCTAGTCTTTGACATCTTCCAGAGTTTTGTTCTGTGCCACTCATGTCAGGGCTGAAAGTTTTGTATTTTGATCCCACTCGAGCTCCAGCATGGGGGTTTTACAACTCCTTGTTGGTGAGGGGGAGTGTGGGTGTGAAGGCAAAATTAATAGTTTTGGAGCATGGTGGAGAGAATTAGAGCACCTAGAAAGTTGTCTTGGCAGATATTGAGGGACTTATTAGTGCTACTGCAGTGTGTTAAGATTAGTTAGAAATGTAAAAAGTAATAAATGACAGATGTGGGAGTTTGTTAGCATGCAGCTCTCGGGTAGTGGTGGATGAGGCACTGAAGTGATCATGTTCACTTAGGGCTTGTTTCCTCTGTAGGTGCTTTCTTAGGGTTTTAAACTTGCAATCAAAGACTAACTGAATTTGGAAGAGCCTTCTGGAGGATTCCAGTCCAATCTGCTTGTCAGGGGAGGATATTCAGGATCCTGTGAATATTGATAAGGGTGGAGGTCCCAAACCTCTATGGATCCCCCTCATTAGGGAGCCACAGAAAGCAGTAAAACCCTCTCAGCCTTTTTGTGTTGGGCTGAGCAAACCCAGTTCTCTCAGCCAGGCATCTCCAGGTGCTTGTGGTGCTTCATCAGCCAAGGATTCAGTGAGGGCATTGCAGGCATTAATGAGTTTCATCTGGAGCGTTCCCAACAGTTACATGTGTTGCATTATAAGTGTTGGGTCAGACCACCAGGAAAGTTGTCATGTTCCTGTGGGTGTACCAGTGCAGAGTGATGAAACAGGGGCAGGAACTTCCATCAGCCAGCTCGTGTGTGCTCAGATCCTGGTGAGATACAGCTCTCCCTGAAACAGCCAGCTGCTGGAATGACCCAGAATTGAGAAACAGAATCTTGCACCTCAATGCTCTGCTGTGTTCTCCCCCTGAGCTGGGCTTCTGACACCTATTAGTACTGTTGGAAAAGTGCTTGTTTTATTACCTTTAATCTGAAAATCAGCATTCTGCTTCCATGGTGCTGATGCCTTTGATGGGGTGGAACAGAGCAGCTGTTGCAGGATCCGTGTTGCCTTGGAAACAACTCATTTACAACCTGGCTTTTTTATACTGTTTATACTGTTTTCCTTACCTTTCTTACCTGTTACTGGGTCCCAGCTACAGGAAGGTGGTGCCAGCTTTTGCTGTGTTATAGTGAAAAATGCAGCAAAATCTATTTTGGCTGTTCCTAGATTTTAGTGTTTCCTTGTCCCAGTGCCCTGTGGAACCAGGTGCTCTTTGGAGGCAGGACAGAGACAGGTCCCTGTGCCCTGGGGCTGTCTCTGCAGCTCTGAGCATGGAGGGTGGCAGTTCTTTCAGGCCAACATCATGGGAGGGAATTTTCATATAAAACAAGATTTACTGCTAAGAGATTGCAGATAAAAAAGGGAATTTTGCACTCCCTTTTGAACTGTGTTTTTCTGAAAAATGGTGTGTCATGGGGCAGTGGCTTTGCTCTGGAAAGGGCACACAAGTGATCACACGGGCTTGCTTTAGCCAAAGGCAGGGAGTGAGGAGAACACAGCCTTTCTCCGGGGATGCCTTTCTCCAGGACTGACATCAGCCCTCTGTTGCGAGTGCCTCTGGTTGCTTGTTAACAGCTAGGTAGGAGAGGGCAGGATCTCGTGTTTCTGCAGGATTTTTAGGGCTCTTCATGAAGAGGACCTGCCCTGCACTGGGGACAGCCCTGCTCCCAGTAACTCACACTCCACAGCTGCAGCAGCAGTTCACGGGCCGGCAATCCCGCGGCTCTCCAGTGGATGTCAGCATCAGAGAGCTCTTCACGGTGTGGGATCGAGCCTGGCAGCGTGGGAGAGAGGAGGATTCAGCACAGCAGCCACCACTGCAGGCTGCTCTGGAGACTCAATGGCAGCCAGTACCTTGTGCTCACAGGAGCTCAGAATGAGCCTGTGCTGCCTTCCCCAGCTGCTCAGGAGGGAGAGACAGGAGGTGAGACCCCCATCACTCACTCCCAGGGATCACCTGTTCCTGGGAATCTAAGTCTCTACACACCTGAGGGCACAGAGCTTTCTAGCACAGAGTTGCTGTGCCCAGGCACCCAGAGGCATGAGAACAGCTGATGAGAACAAACTGGTGGCTCTTTATTAATCTTTGATCAGGGCTGGCAGGGGTCAGCACAGATTAGCCAGGCGTGGGAAGCCCAGCTGTAGCTTGGCTTTATCCTCACAGGGCTCAGGATCCCAACTCTGCTGCTCCCAAGCCACCTTCTAGCCCAGTCCAACAGCCTACTCATGCCTGCTGTGCTGGAATGAGGGAGTGCTGCTGCTTTGTGTCTTCTCTGAGGGCTGGTGCCAGGACTGTGCCCAGCACTCCCTGCCCTTGTCCCCTGGCTCTGGGGAATGACCCAGCTTTGGGCCAGGCGCCGGGGCGGCACTGAGACGAGGCAGAGCTGGGCAGGGCTTGAAAGGAACAGCTCAGCCTCTCCTCAGCCTTTGCCAGTGGCCTTTTCTCAGCCGTGCAGGGCTGCTCTGTCTGCCCTGTCGTCGTGGAAACTTTTGGGCAGGGAATTCTCAGGGCTTTGTGCCTTCCCTCCACAGCCACATCCATGCTGGCAGGCAGGCAGAGCTGGGGTGGTGGTGGCTTGCCAGGAGCCCCATGTGCTCGTAGCGTAAAGCGATGTGGAGGTGGGTGTACAATGCTTTTCTTAACACATGTGGTGGTGTCTGTCACCAGAGACCCCCATCCACCCCCATCCCTATTTCAAAGGGCCAGGATTAGCCCTTCTGTCAGCCAGGAAATAATGGAAATGAGTATTTGCACTGAAGCTTAGACACAAATATTTATTAAGCACAATTCCCCCCACCCCTTCCCCTTGAGCTGTATTCATTTCTAATATATTAATCCATTTGGCAGATTATTTTTTAGAAAAAAACCAAGTACCTGTGGGTTGGAAATTCCCATTAAAATGACATTAGCAAATGCACATGTAAAAAATAAATAAGCTCATACATTCAAGTATATGGCAAATAATACCTCAATAATACCTCTGAAAGCTTAATGGTCAGATTCCAGTTCACCACCTGGCTGAGAGCTGCACAGGCCTGAGCCTGCAGCTGGTAAGGTCATCATCATCATCAATGTTTACCTCTTTTGCAAATGCCAGCTTGGCTGGTAGATAGGGGGGTGGGCAAGTCCTCCTCTCCCCTCTCCAGAGCTCTGCCTAGCCCCAGGAGGGAGACCCGGCCTAGGCCAAGCAGCAGGTGAGTGCTCCCAGGTAGCAGGTAAACTGCACCTACCACTCCACATGGTCAGTGCAGGCAGGGTAAATGCCCCATGAGCAGCATCACTGGTCTAAAAATATCTCCCTGCTGGTTGGGAATGTTTCCATCAAACGCATTTTGAATCAAAAGTGCTGATTTATTCTCTGCAGGAACGGCGCTGCTTCGGCACAACTCAGTGCTGGAGTTTCTGAAGTGCAGCATAGTCTCTGGTCAAGCAAAGGAGAAATACTGCACCTCCTCAAGTCAGGTCCCTGCTCTCCTCCTCCAGCTTTTCCAGCTAGTCCAAAAGGGGAAGGGAATGACAGTAAATGTGACTTCCCAGCCAGCCCCCCAGGCTGGGGCTCTCCTGAGGCTCCAGTGACTGGAGATGGGTGGACAGAACCAGAGTGCCTCACTGGGAGCAGCTCAGTGCTGGTTTGAGGAGAAACAGGAGGAGGGCCATCGGCACAGAAGGGAGGAGGGATGTGCCATGGGCAGAAAGCTTTGCTGGCTGTTGAAGCAGGGCCCTGTCACACACAGGTTCTGTCTCAGACACCCTCACCTCAGCTGAGTGGCACCAGGAGCTGTCCCTGTTTGCCATGGGCTGAACACTTGGGCAGAGCCCTCCTTCCTCCTTCCCCCTGCCCAGGAACAGCCCCTGCCATGGGGCTGCAGTTGGGGCTGCACAGCTGCCTGGGCTCCAGAGGTAACAAATCCCACTAAAGCTCAAGGTGACCGAGGCTTTGCCCCTACTCAGCAGGTCCTGCAGGGCTGCAGCTGGAAGCAGAGAATGTCCAGGGCTCTCCAGAGAGTCCTCAGCAAACCTAAAATACACTCAGGTGTGTGGGACCACAATGCAGCTGGGATGGAGTCAGGTTTAAAGGACTTGGGCTCTTTTTCTCCTGTAGAAGGAACAAAGCTGAACAAGATGTTCCAGGGAAGGATCCAGAGCCATTTTTGTCAGGGAAGACAGGAGGACTTCAAAATGGAAAAGGTGTTCTTCCCTTTCCCTGTATAATTAAAAGTGTTATGGAAATAAAAGACATAGAGGCTGGAGTTAACTACCCCCTGTGGGCTCCTCCAAGTTCCTGGGGTTTTAGGTGATCAGCAGAGGGGCTGCTAAAGTCTTCCAGGTGCTGTGCCCAGTGTTCTAGAAAAACCCCTTGTTTAAAAACTGTCCCCCATCCGTTGGGCTTTCCCGTAGGAACACGATGGAAGTGCAGCTCCCGGGACAAGACTGGGAGTACAGGAGTGCTCAGGCTTGAAACCACCTACTCTTTTTTTCCTTCTTAAAAAACAAAATAAAGCTGAAACAACCCCCCCAGATCAAAGCCCAGTTCTTAGCTGGAACCAGGCCTCTGCTGCTCCTCCTCGGCCGCCTCCTGGGCTGAGGCCAAATCCACACGCTGCTCGTCCATGCGTTTGGCCTGGACACGCTGGATGAGGCTGAAAAAGTCTTCGTCGGGCATGGTGGGGCCACGGGGGATGGAGTCTGGGGGGGCACAGCGCTGGTCATCGATCCTGGAGGACTGTAGGGGAGAAAGGGACCTTAGCACAGGGCAGGGCCAGGACAGCCTTGCCATGAAAGAAAGGGCTGGAGCAGAGGTGTCAGAGCTCCCCAGCCCTGGGCCCGTACCTGACACTTCATGAGCATGTTGAAGAACTCGTCCCCGGGCTCCTGGGCATCGCCCTCCACACGCAGGTGGCCCAGGTTGTTGTGGGTTATCCGCAGGCCAGGCAGGTTGCCCACATTGGCACGTTGGTCATCCAGGCGCCTGCTCTGGGAGCTGGCGATGAGGTCAAAGAACTCCTCTGTTTGTGGAGATGCCATCATGGTGGACTGTGCTGAGGAGAGAAGAGCACACAGCAGGGTCACCACTCTGCCTGAGCTGCAGAGCCCAAATCCCCCTCCCCAAACTCCTCTCCAACCCACACAAACCCAGCAGGCAGCAGAGGGGGAGTCAGATGCCTTGATAAAGCAGAACCTCACACACCCACCTCCCATTGCTGCAGCCCCTGAGGGGCTCCCTGCTCCTGCCTACTCCCGTGCTTGGCCGGCTCCTGGAGGCCACCAAAGGTGCCACCTCAGCCCAGGAGATCCAGAGCCCAGAGCTGAACCACTGCCTGGGTGTGATCCCTGCTGTTTCCAGCACTACAGGCAGCTTCCACTGCTACTTCCACTCTGGGTTTCCACCTGGAGCCAAGAGGCACAGGCAGAGCTGGGCAATCACAGGTGAGCACAGAGTTCCTGAGGGCTCCTGTGGCTGTGACAGGCACCCACACAGTCCCAACGGCCTGGAATAATTCCAGACATGCCATCAGCAAAGCCCAGGCCTGGCTGAGCCTCTCACCTGGCAGCACCTTCCCAGACCCCCCAGAAATCCAGGCTGTTTGCTCAAGGAGAGGCACTGCCAAGGAGAGTCTGGCTGTCACGGGCTGCAGGACCTGCGTCAGCACCAGCAAAACACTCCTGGCTCTGTGTCTGCTCATCTCACACAGCAGAGCCAGCCTGGGCTGTGCTGGTGCTGGGGGGTCCCAGTCCAGAACCAGTACATGTCATCTATCCACCACTGAGCCTTTGGAAACACCTCTGGGCAGCGCTCCCTGGAAAGAGCCTGTTGGCTCCTGCAGCTGCCAGGTAGGGGAAGGCTCCCAAACAACAGACACTGCACTCAGGGACAAGCAAAGGGAAACTGTGAGAAATCCAGCTCAAGTGGTGTTAATTTCCCTGAGCACAAAGCACTGGAGCAGAGCTTGCTCCGAGCCTCCCGACACAAGTTCTAAGAGCCCCAGCTCATGGAGCTGCAGAAACACAAGAAAATCTCAGTGCTGACGCAGAGATGAGTTTCCTCCCCTTCAGCTCACAAAGAATCCTTGAAAATAACACGTCCAAAAGGCTCAGAGCCCAAACGTGGGGCTGCTCGTGCATTCTTTATAAAGCTCCGCATTTTCAACCCCGTCTCCTAAATTACACAGCTGTTACAGCCAAATGCACTTGTGTGTCAGAAATGCATCTCTTGACAAAGTGATGCTCATTTCCACCTTATTTTTAGACAATAAAAACCCTCTCACCTCACAGCCAACCTGCCTTCCTGCCACAGCCTGACCTTCTCTGCTTCAGCCCCTGCCCCAGCACCTGCTCCTTGTGCTGCGGCTCTGAGACCGGTGTCAGGGGTCTCCTCCTCTCCCGTTTGCACTTTGTATTCATTTGGAAACTGATGATGAACAAATCCATCAGTTTAAATAACTGGTTTGAGCCCTTTGTGCTGGTGATTAAGCGTGTGAGGGTGATCTGTGCATTTTAGAGCTTTTCCCCAGCTTGGGTTAAACAAAGGCCCTGAACACTGAAAAAGCCACAAAACCCAAGTGCAAACACAGCCCTGCCTTTCCTGCCCTGTCTATTTGTCAGACGCCTTCCTCAATTTATCCCTGTCCTTCCTAGGGCTGAACTGTTTGCCTGAGCAGCTTCCCACTGTTTATCCATCCTTCTGGCTCCTCTGTCCTCACACAGCACCTAACACCACTGCATCCAAGAACAGTACAAAATCCAGAAGTTTTTCCTCCATGGCAACGCTATTACAAAAACTGGCAATATTTTAACTTGCCTGAGAAAGCCTGACCCAGCCCCTGCATGTCCCAGACCCCAGGTTCTCACAAAGCTCCCTCAGCAATGTGACCATCATCATCTTCCTCCTGGAGGTACTGGAAGTGGCACAAGTCCTTGTGCCAACCTCCCTGTTCAGAATCCAAGACCTAAAGACCCTCACTGAAAAAAATCTAAATGT
This sequence comes from Coloeus monedula, assembly GCF_965178545.1. Classification (NCBI taxonomy): domain Eukaryota; kingdom Metazoa; phylum Chordata; class Aves; order Passeriformes; family Corvidae; genus Coloeus; species Coloeus monedula. The sequence goes on along the minus strand of NC_138801.1, from coordinate 2,687,196 downwards.
ATTTTGCATTTCTCTCTCTAATTTACTCCCCAAACCTTAGCTCACATTCCGCAGCCTTTCCCTCGGCAACCATTTACATGAGAACGTTTTTTTCCTTCCTTAAATAATGACGGAGATTGCCAAGGAACTGCTAAGTTCAGAGAGCTAAGGCTCAAGGAAAACATCACAGGATGCACGGCAAACCACAACAGCTGGGCACGCCGCAGGAGCAGCGTCGCTCCCACAGGGACAGGGACTTGGGAACACATCGGTGCTCACATATCCGCTCTCCCAGGGCAGGGACCCGCGTGGCAGCTGCCTCCGCAGCCTCGGCTGGGCACTCCTCCAACGGGCAGCGCTGATCATCCATCCGGTTGCTCTGGAACTTGCTCAACAGGTCAAAGAAGCATTCCTCGTCCGAAGGGGTCCGATTGATTTTCTGGGAAGAGAGAGGAGAGTCAGAACACCCCAAACAAGTCCCCGAGTCCAATCGCTCCGTCCAGCGCAGCCTCAGGAATAGCTGGGTCCTCTCCTGGTCTGTTCAGGGGCCGGCTCCTGGCTGTGCCCCAGATGTGCCAAGCCCCACAGTCTGGAGCCTGCTGGGGTCTCTGCTCTTTGGTCCCTCTGATCCCAGAGGCTCCAGGCACTACGACAGCCCAAACGCGAGCCCAGCACACGCATGAACCCTGTGCAGAGCAGCCACTGTCACTGCAGAGCACCCAGAGCAACCTGGAGGCTGAATGGAAAAGGGGGGAGGAAAGGGGACAACATTCACAGCATTCACCCTGGCACTGCTCCAAGGGGAGCTTCTGGGCTGGAAAGGGCTGGGCTCAGAGCAGGATGAGAGGAACCGTGCAGCCACCCTGGCTGAAGTGCTGCCGTGTGCCCAGCCAGGACTCAGCCCAAGCTCAGGGTTTGCTTTTTCCACCAGCTAAATCCAACCTTTCCAGGGCACTGCCCCTCACACCCCAACGCTTCCCCTCGGTGCCCCTGTGTCCTCAGCACAGCACTTGTAGCAGTCACCCAGCTGAAAATGCCACAAAATTACAGTTTTTCAGGACAACAGTTCTTGCACAAGAGCCCCAAATGAGCACCTTGCACTGGACAGGGATATATTTAAGTCGTGCTGCAGGAGGCTCGCGTTGGAGGCAGCCTCTCCAAGCCACTTCCAGCAGGGAGAGGGGCTGTGTGTCCTGATCTGGAGCAGACAGAGCAGCAGGAACAACAGATCTTTCCAAGGAGTCGCTTGGAATGGGAAATAAAATTAGTCAGTGATAAGAGGGGCATTTGCCAGGCTTGGGGATATTCCCTACACACCAAGCTGGTCCCACCAGTTGCTGGAAAAAATACCACAACAGACAGCAACCAAAACCTCCTAGAACTGGGTCTATCTGAGCTATTTCCTAGCTGAGGCCAGTCTGGGAAGGGGCACTGGGTCCCTCCTGGAGGGCTGCACATCCCACCAGAGAGATGGAGAGGGCACGGGGAGAGCCAGCCAGACTTTCCAGCGCAGCAAGGGATTCCCTTGGCTGCTGATGAAGCAAAGTCCCACTCCCAGCTCTGCTGGTGGCCACTCAGGGCAGCCTGGGAGCCCTCCCAATCCTACCACACACGGTGCCGTTTCCACCAGAGCTGTTCCCCGGGGCAGGGGCAGGCAAAGCCCTTCACGGGAGCTCTGCAGTGGGGAGAGACTTGTGCTGACAGGGTTAAAGCCACAAGTTGGATTGGGTAAATGAAGGAAAACAATTTTCCTGTATGCTAAGCGAAGCAGATGAGATGCACTCAGCTTCTATTTAGGGCAGCGTCAAAATTAGCAGCGGGCCAGAGAGGAACATTGGCAATGTGGGAGCTGATCAGGGAGGGGAAAAACCCCTCTCACCTCCTGCCTGCCACGTGCTGATTCATTAATGGAGCCACAGCTCCAATGGACCCTCTGAGCCACCAACAGTTGCACCTCGGAAATCAAAGCTGGCTTGGGCTTGAACTGAGGGTGAACTGCATCTCTCACAGCTCTGCTATGTTGGGTTGTGTGACCCAAATTTCAGGGTAGAGGAGGAAATCGGTTCATTCACACTGAGCCTCCCTCCTGCTTTTCCACGACTGCATGGAGTAAATCAGAGCAGTCCTGGATCCACGGGAGAAGTTCCCGCTTGCAGGAGCAGCCTGACAGTGCATGGCCAGAGCCCCCAGCTCAGGGCTGCCCCTCCACAGGGACCAGATCCCCCCACGGCACATCCTGCAGAGACCCTGCAGTTCGGGGTGTCAGGATCCTGCTCCCAACGTGCCTGGCAGAGGAAAGGATGCTCTGAATCAGTAGGAAGAGCAGCCAAGAGCATGGAGGTGTGGGACGGGGCTCGCTGTGTGCCTGGCTACCTCCCAGTGGCACCTGAGGGGCAGGAGGCAGGAGGCTGACAGGGCTTTGCCAGCCCAGGATGGCCCATGGGCAGCCCCAGGGCAGCACCTTCGGGCACCAGGCTCCCTCCAGCCAAACCCTGCCCCAGGCCTGAACCTCTCTAATTAAAATGCCCAAATGTGAAAAGGCACGGAGTGCTCGGCTCCTTCCCTGCCAGGCTGCTCCCAGCCCTGAGGCAGGAACTTCGAGGGCAGATGGAGGTGTGATCACACCCTGGGGCTCGCCATCTGCTCCCGAGCTGTGCTCGCTCGGGGCTTGGCACAGCCAGGGTCAGGAGGCTTCCTGAGAGCCAGGGCATCCCCTCATGGGGCTGAGCAACAGCCCTGCCACAGCACAGACACACAGCCACACCCCTAAATGGCTCCTCGGCACCAGCTTCGGTTTTCCAGCCCCAAGACCAATTCTCACCTCCTGGCTGGTGTCCCTGCCTGGCCTCATCCCCCGTTCTCTGCCTCCAGCACCGCAACTGCCCAAATTCTGCCAACTGTCACCTTCCTGTGGCAGCCAGATGCCATCACAAAGAGTAAAACCAACCCCATCTGCACGGGGCAGAGGGACCTGGGGGCTGCTGGCACTGTAGAGATCACCCCGGGGCAGATTTGGCTGCAAACATGCTCGCCCTTGGCAGGGGTACAGGGACACTCCCGCCTCTGCCCACACAGGGACAAGGACAAGTGTGGAGCCTCTGCTCCTGCCCCCTAACCTCAGGCAGGACACAGATGGCACCATCCCAAGCAGGTGGAGGTCCAGCTCATGGGGATTAGAGCTCTGTTCCCATTTTCTGAGTGGCTGGGAGCAGGACTCTCCCCACATGGGCCACTGGAAGGCATCCAGGCTTTTGCACGCATTCCCTTGCTGGTGGAGGAACAGGCTGTTTAACCTGCCTGGGTGGATTCAGGATGTGTAAAACCACAGCTGAGGTGTTGGAAAGGCAGCAAAAAGCAGCTGCAGAGCGTGACAGGCGCCTGCTCTGCCACCCTCCCCTCTGCCTGCAGGCTGGGACCACCAGCTCCTCAGGAGCCCCAAACCCCAGTAAGGTCACTACACCCAGTGGAGGAGCACAATGCCACTGATTTTCCTCTCTGATAAACTCTCACACCAAATAAAACCTGTCACAGTTTTGGGCTGAGAAGGTCCTGGGCTGCCCAGCTCTGCCCCAGAGGTGCAGCACAGGGAGCAGCATCTCCTGGGGAAATCCCTCGGTTTGACCACTCCAGATGTGCAGGTGAGGCCAAGGCTGAAGCGATCCCAGGCGAGGCAAAACAAAGTCAAAACTGACTCCTGTGCCTCAACACCGCTGGCCATTTTCACTCAGATTCAGGAAAGCCATTAAACAAAGGCAGAAAGCCTCATTGCAAGAACTAAACCTCTCCAGCTCCCAACACCTGAAGCCACAGCCCACAGATGCCCTGCAGGGCTTCCACCTTGGACCCGCTGCCCACCTGGGACTGTGCAGAGAACTTTTTCGACACATTCCCACTGCCCTATCCTGGGATCAGCACCCTGTCCCAATCTCTGGCACCTGAGCAACCCAGACCCCCCTTCATCCACAGCTGTGCCCCCCCCCACACCAAGATCTGCTGCCAGAGATCCCTTCAACCCAACGCTCTGGTAGCGGCTTTTCCCACAGCTTCCTGCTGCCCCCACAGCAGCTCGGGATGCAACTCTTCCCACACCGCTGCTGAGCCCCACCAAAGCCTGTCAGATCTGCTCTGGGACAGTGCCCCAAAAGTCCCCAAGCATCACGGCAGGTATTTCTGTGCTGGCCAAGTCATGGCAGATCCCCCAGCAATTCCATAGTCACCCAAACACGGGTGAAACGTCCGCTCCAAAGGGAGCTTCACCCACCAAACCAAACCACAGACACTCATGAGCCACCCAAAGAGCCAAACCTTGTCCCTGTGTCAGACCAGCTTCTCTCACAGCTGGTGTTCCCAGGGCACTGACCTGCCTTTGGCTCCCCTCCTCTCCTCCAGGCTCAGCTTCTTGCAGACCTGACCCGATGCAGGACAGAGCGTCAGGCTCAAGGGCTGCTCACTCCGGCTTTGTCCAGCCCTCCAAGGGTTCAGCACGTTGGGACCTGCAGGCAGGACCCAGTGGTGGATGGACCCTGACGGGTCTGGTACAGCCGATCCAGCTCGGGAGCTGCTGCCTGAAAGTGTCTGGTGAGCGCCCAGGTCAGGGATGAGCGAGGACAGCGGCAGGTTCAGGGATAACACGGCAGTGCTCACTGTCACCCCCTCAGAGTGCGCTGCCTCAGCATTTAAATGTGTCCACCACCATTTCACCTGATTTCAGGGAGGACACAACCTGGACATGAAGCGACCTGACCACGTCCCACAGAGACAGAGCTGCGACAGGATGCAGCAATCAGTCTCTAGGACCAAGTTCTACCCTGTGGACAGTCCTTGGCAATCTGTGCCCTTGTCTGAGCGGGCTCTTATCTGCCCCGGGCTTGGCAGTTATCCATTCCCACACGTCCATGCCCACGTGCCCTGCCCTATCTGCCTCTCCCCCTGTGAACCAGACATGTCACCGCTCCTTACCTCTGCTCTTTTCAAGGCAGCCGACCTCAAAATCTCCAGGCAGGAGCAGGGCTGGTGCTGCTGGTGACCACCAGTGCCAGGAGCACCTTATCCAGGGCTGTCTGTCAGTCCCCTGCACGTGGTTTTTCTTTATCCTGCACCACCCCACACCTCACCCCGGAGAACTCACCGTGGGGGCTGCACCTCTGGCACAGCCACAACCCCAAACCCCAAAAACATCAGGCACTGAACTTCCCCACCTCACCTGGAGAAAGGCACCAAGGGGGAGGTTTGCAGAGAAGCAAGCGGGGGTGGAGGAGAGGAGTGGAAAGAAATCCCTGGCTGAAATCCACAGCCTGTTTTACCAGGAGGTGAAATGCCTGGAGAATCGTCCCCGGGCTCCAGAGCGGGGCTGTCCCTGTCCCCAGCCACCAGCTCCTCGGCTGGAGTCGCCACTCCTCGTCAGCTTCAGAGGCAGCAGAGCTGTAAAACTCGCCTGGTCTTTGCTGAGGACACCACTTCCCTTCCCGTGCCAATCCTCGGGCGCTGCTGCCACGCTCCCCCCGCGATGCAGGGCTGGTGACAGACACCCCGTGTCCCCCTGTGGGCACGGCCGGGCTCAGGGACCCACCGCCCACCCTCGGCACGCTCTGCTGTGAGACACGGCACACCCGGAGCAGCCTGAGCACCGCTGCAGCTGCAAAAATATTAATAATAAAAAGTTCACACCGGAGCTACCTGAAAACTTTAAATCCCCGAGCACACACGGCACATCCCGGCCTGAGTGAATCCTCTGCGTCTCCGTATCCACCTCCTCCTCCTGCTCCTCCCGATCCAGCCTCTCATTTCAGAGAAAGAAGGAAACACAAACAAACCCCGAGTTTGCCTCACTGACCTCAGCAGCCAGCTCTTCCCCGGCTCCGGCTCTCACATGTCCGCGGGCAGGAGCGCTGCCGGCGCTGGATGCTCCAGCTGCCCGAGGCTCTCGCAGCCCCGCCGAGCGGGATTCGTGCGGAGCGGGATTCGTGCGGAGCGATGTGAAGAACGTCGCCGGCTCCAGTGACCCGCTGGGTGCGAGCTGAGGCTTAAAGCGACAGCCCCGCTGCCACCTCCTCCCGGAGCCACTCCGTGCCCTGGCACGGTGCGGGGGGGGGGGGCTCCGGAGAAGGCTCCTCTCTCCCTCACCTCGCTGCCACGATCCTCTTGCTATTAGATGATGCTCTTAAACACACAGTGCAGCTACGTGAATATTTAGCTTTCCTTCCACCTCCTCACCTCCCACCCGCCACACTCACTTTACCTTAAAAATAGATTGGGATCGATTCTCCCAAACTACATCTGCAAACACACTCGGCTCCGCAGGCACAGGCACCACGGCAGCAAACGCTCTGTGCACACACAGACACAATCTGAGCGTTTGGATTTAAAGCACCAAAATACTGAAGGACCATTTTTAGCTCCTGATAGTCCTCCTGCTCCTCATATTATTAGATATGTGTGGTTTTTTTGTCTTATTGCAAGAGCCGAGGCTGCTGAGCCATAAGCAATCTCTTGATTTAAATGTAACACTGCTCGACAGAGGGAAATTTCTAATTGCAAAAGGGTTTTAAACAGGGAAAGATGGAAATGCCACGCAGCAGCCAAAGAGCTGTTCTTACCTCACGTTTGTGAAATGGGGCACTGGGAAGAAAAGCACTTTTCCAAAGGGGCAAAATGGGGATAGAGCCCCGCTGGCACTCTCGGCTCTCTGTCCACACTTGTCCTTCATTCTCATTTTTCACTACAAAAGTAGGAAATTGCTTTAACCTGAACAGAAAATGCAGCTTTGGGGAACTGCCCATGCTATACCACACCAGTAAATTCATTTCCAGGAGTCACACAGTAATTTCCAGAGAAAGATGGAAACTCTGTGGGACCTGAGACCAGGACTCCTGGCTCGGTACCTGGCCCCAGCTAAAGAGGGAAAGAAGGGTTGAGGGAGGGCAGGGCACAGCCACAGCTCCTGTGAGCTCAACACCACTGCTGCAGCCCCATTCCCACTGGGGCTGAGATCAGGGGATCCATGGATAGAGAGGGGCAACAGGGGAATGAACCAGGACGGGGACTCTGCCCCAATCTGAAGAGCTGGGTTGCCTTGGGAGAGCTCTGCAAGGGGAATCTGCAGCTGGTATGGGGGGAAATGCAGAAAATGGGTATAACAGAGGGGCAGAGCCCACACACACGAGGTCGGTGCTTGGAACAACATAAGGAAATGACATTTTCCCTCTGAGTTTAGGATGCAGCAAAGGAGAATGAGTGAGACATCTGTGATCTACAGAGACACCACCTACAACGTCAGGTTGGAGCTCAGGGAGCCGAGCGTGTCCTGGGCACACGTGTGCCCTGCACTGTGCTGTGCCCAGCCCCTGGCACAGCCCATCCACACCCTGCCCAGGCCCAGGACGTGCACACACTTCCCTTGGAGCATGAAATTATCACCCTCACTTGGACTGTTTTCAAAGATTTTTCTCCCTTTAAACAACTCGCCCACTCATCCCTATAAACGCCAGTGCTAAAAGCTGGTTCTGTTGTTAAGATTTCAAATAACTCTGGTTTTATTGTTCCAAACAAAATCAAAATAACTCACCTACGCTCCCTCCTTCCATAACACAGTCAGTGCTGACCTGTTGGGACCGTGCCCTGCTGCCACACACGGCTCAAACCCAGGCCTGTGGCTCAGCAGCAGGTGACAACCTCATTGCTGATTGCGTTTGGAGGGAGCCTTGGGGGTGTCTGGCTCAAGTGTTACTGACACCTCTGCTGCTTGCAGTGCTGAGCTGACTGTCTGGAAGCCACTGCCATCGTGACCAGATTGGGCCACTTTGTGCCACGAGCACATTAATACACTTTTTCCTCAGCTACACAACAAGCTGTCCTGAAATCACAGGTCAGTCCAGCCCTTACTGCTGAGACCAGTGGGAATTACTTCTGGTTTCTCTTCTGTGTATTCCAACAGTCCTCTGCAGTTAATGTAGCAACTTTTCCACATGGATTTTGACAGCTTTTCCCATGCCAGGCTGGGTTTCCCTGTCACTGGTTAACAGAAACACACCAGCCTGGATTTAGCACCTGGAGCTTTTTTACTAACCAAGGACACAAGGTAGAAGCATTCTCATTCCAGGTCAGTCTCTGCAATCTGTGCAGAGGATGAGTGGTTCTAGAGGTCAATCTGACCTATCAAAAACCTGGGGATTCCATTAAACACCAAAACTGGGAGTGAACCTGAACTACTGCTTGAAACAACTCCAGTTGGAGGTGGATGACAACAAGCAGCGAGTTTGTGGGGTGTAGCTCTCACCCAGGGCTGTGGTACCTGGCTGTGCACACCAACACACACCCAAGCAGCAAAACACAGGATTTTGGCTACAACTCATTGCAGTGATTTACTCTGCACTTGGAGAGGGGTGGAACCAGGACCATGCTCAGCCGTGGAGTCTCAGCTGAGCAGCACTAATTTGCTAAACTGAAATAACTACGGTGCTTGAAAGGGTATAACCCATATTCCTGATTAATTAGCACAAGGTTAATATATAGAACACTTCCTCTATCCACCTCCCCACTCCAAGCCCCATGGAGCAGGGCAGGTGAGCTCCTCTCGGGTGATGGAGACAATCCAACGCTCCAGCTGCAGAGATGCCCTGCTCCCCCCAGCCCCTGCACCTCACACTGGAACCTCCTGACAGTTTGCTTTGAAAACGCTTTGCAAAAAAAGCCTGCTCGTCTCTGGATTGCCAAAATTGTGCTGCTTTCTTGAATCAGACTTTTATTTAGACACCTACTTGCTCTGAGCACAGCGATGTTTTACAAAGGAGCTGAGCAGATGCAGCACCTTCCCCAGGGGTGGTGGGGATGGGGGAAGTTGGTCGTGGAGCTGTGCACACCCATCCACATCAGCACCCATAACACATCCAGCCTGCACATAAACACCCCTGGCTCAGCGAACGCCCAGATCTTAATTATTATTTACTCACACGGCAGTAATGCCTGAAGGCCGCGTTCGAGATCAAGGCCTTGTTGTGCAAGGCACCCCACAAAACACGAAATCCTGGCCCTGCTGGGGCAGGGAGGCTTCCTGGGGCTGGTACCTGTGGGTTTGCCACTGCAGCGATGGTCAGACACAGCCCTGCTCAGTAGAGTTGAAACAGGCAAGACAAAAATCACATGCAAAGGCAGGAGCAGCTTCTCCTATCAGCCAAAAGCATCTCCTGCTCTGGTACCTGCTGCTGCAAAGGGCAGGATGAAACTACACCCTGTTTGGGGTTTGTGCCACATGACAGTGCCCAGAGATCACTGGGATTCAAGTGGCTTTAGATACAGGCAAAGAATCCTGCTGGGACTTTCCTGCAGGTCCCAGGGGAGTGGCACCTCCTGCACCCAGGCACACACAGCGCCTCGCTCTGCTGGCTCTGTCTGGGGCTGCATCGACTGCTCATCAATGAGCACTGCAGGGAGCTGGAACGTCCCCTGTGGCACAGACAGCACGATCCAGGATGGAAAAGTTGGATCTCTGGGATGGTCTGGGGCCCTGCTCTAATTGCACATCTCCCCAAGGGAGCCTCTCCAGCCACCCCTGCACACGGAGCACTTCACTGGGCTCAGCTCTGCCAGGGCTTCTGGGGCCACACAGGGAATGGGAAGGAGCCAGGGGCTCTGAAAAACTATTATTTGGGCTTTTTCAGATTAATTGGTGTTAACTGCCTTGGGAGGCTTAAAAATAGCTCTGCTAATGGGAAATGTGGATGCTGAAGGTGAGGTGTGAGCAGAGGCCACGTTAACCTGACACAGGCTGTGCCCAGCCTGCAGCCAGTGCCAAAACCAGGGACACCTTCTGTCCAGCTGGGAATTGCTGCCTGCATCTCTAACCCTGACCCCCCCTCAGCTGCCTTCACACTCATCTGGGGACAGGGGGAACCTTCCTGCTGCCACGGAGGTTTTATCAGGAGAGCTCCCAGACACAGCCCTTGAACCTCCCTGTGATTTATGGATTCCCATCCTTCTCCTGCAGCCATGGAGGATCCTCAGCCAGCTCCCAGGGGCCTCAGTTTCCCACACCCTAAGTACAGATGCAAGGGCAGCTCAGAGAGACCCCAAAGCCTCTGCTCACCCCAAGGTCATCCTAAATCCAGAGGAGAGGACTGCACTGGATGGGACAGTGTCTATCCAAAAGCAGTGGGTTAAGGAACAACCTGTCCCCCGAGAGGTCACTGCCTCCTTGAACCCTCCTCCCTGACCACAAACTCCACGGATAGAGCTGCCTGATGCCAGCAAAGGCTGCAGGGTGGCCTCTGGGCAGGATGCCCCAGTGGCTGTTCTCTGGGGGTGATTTGGCCTCCCCAAAGCTGGGCAGTAACAGACAAAACCTAAATTTGCCCCAGGGCTGTGCTGTGTTTGTGTCCTCTGGGGGAGCCTCCAGCTCTGCCCAGCAGCTGCAAACAGCCATGATCGAAGATAAGGCTCAGACAAAACTGGTCTGGTTATACAGCTCTGTCCTTCAGTGAAACCCAGAAAACATCACATTAGCATGCATTTCCTGGTTTGAAATGCCATTTACATAAAGAGAAACACAAGTTACCGGTACAGAAAGGACTCTCTGTGTAGCCCCAGCAAGCACAGACCACAATCCTTTCCCAGCACAGGGATCCATCCATGCCAGATCCCTCCAGCCACAGCTGGGAGCTCGGGGATGGTTGTGCAGGAAAATCAAACACAGCTCTGAGAGTCACCAGAGGCCCCCTTGTCATCTGGTGCCACCCCAGCTCCAGGGATTTAAGCCCAGTTTGGCTGATTTACATCCAAAGAGAACCTGGGCTATGATATTTTCTAAGCTCTTCTGCCATGTGAAGTTTAATAAATGCCACAGGCCAGAACTGTGAAGGTACAAAGTGCCCCAGGCACGGCAGAGACCCGAGAAAGGAATGAAAAGTTCCAGATTTTGAGAGAATCAAACATTTGGAGGTTTATTGCTCTGGGTTTGGCTTCAATTCATCGTTTTTTTTTTCCAGTGCTGTTCTCTTTAAAGTGACAGTTTCTAGGAAATGGTGAGTGTAACATCTCTTTTACTGTCTCATCCCACTTGATGGCTGACAGTTTGCCGGGAGAAAAGGTTGTGCAAGGAGGAAAGCAGACCTCAATTACGGCTTCAAAGTGCCAATAACTGCAAACTCAGTTACAGTGAGCCAAGAGAAGAATGGATTGGCAGAGCTTGGTTTGTCACCTCCAGCCCGGGTCACAGACCTTCAGACCTCCAACACGAGTCTGCTGGGTGACCTTGGACAAGCAGCTCAGCTTTTACCTCCTTCCTAGAGCAGATTCCTCTGGTAAGAGGCTTTTTCTTACAGTTTTCTACCTCCAGAGCCAGCCTCCACCCGTAGCCAGTTAAGGATGGAATATGGAGTCCTTCCTACATTCCCCTGACCCTCATCCTGAGGGATCTGAGAAACATCCAGACCCTTGGTGTCAGCCCTGCAGATCCCAGGCTGGGACACCCTCCCACACACGGCACAGCCCTTGGGTTCTTTTCCCTGCGTGTGGCTGACGCACAGGCACAGGCTTGTACAAATCCTGCCTCCATCTCCCTTCCACACGGCACAGCTTCGATCCACAGCCTGACCTCAGCCTGGGAGCAGGGAAAACAAGGGAAAACAAGGGAAAACACAGAAAGAGGGTGTGCAAGCAACAGAAATAGCCCAAAGACAGGGAGCTCGGGGTCACTGATCCCTGCAGCCCCTACAGACACTGCCCTGCCAACACCAGCCCTGTCCCAGGGAGCACATGGAAGTTTCCTGCCTTCTCAGGAAGGGTCATTCCTGGGTTCAATCCCTTGGACCTGCCCCTCAGGAAGGGTCATTCCCAAGTTCAATCCTCCAGGCATGACACTCACCTGCAGCAGAGGCAACTCTGCCCAGCTCTGCCCTGCCTCCCTCTCACTCACACAGGCTCATTGGATAATTACAGAGAAAACCAAGGCAAATCCCAATTTTAGTGCCATTATAAAACAGAGAGGGGGAATTCATTACCTGGCAGCTGTTAATATTCAAGGAAGAAACTGATAATTTGCCTCTGAGGCAACGAATGCAGCAGAGGCAGCACAAGCCAGAAAATGCTGCTGCCTCCCCCCACCTTCTCCGTGCAGCCACTTTTTGCAGAGGTTTTCTAGCCCCACATTCATTTCCCTGCCTCCCATGCCAGCACCGAAGTCCCAGTGAAGAATTACTGTCAGGGCTCTGCAGAACTCCCGAGAGCCTTGGCTCTGGCTCTGCTGCACCTCCAGATTTGGGAGAGCAGTTCTTACACCTCTCCTGGCTCGTGCAGCATCAGTGCAACCTGAGCCAGAGAGCAGGAGCTAAAGAAGGACTGTGCACCTCAACAAAGAGACTCAGAGAGAAAGACAGGTCAGACAATTTAAGATGACTCTGGGGACACAACCAGATCCCTGACTGCTTCTCCCGACAGCCCAAATCCCTGGAAGAGCCTCCTCATACCTGTCAGGCTCGAGATCTCCAGGTTTTCCTGCACATCCTGCCTCCAGCTAGGAAACAGCACAGCCTCCCTGCCCCGAGCACTTTGGAAGGTCCCAACAGGAAGATAAAGCACTCCAAGAACAAGCCACGGCTCAGTGTTTACCTGCTCACTTCCAAGAGGACTGACACCACCACAGCAGCCTCCAGGTGTCATAGGAACAGCCTTAAATTTAGCTGCAGCTGCCTTTCCTCTCTCCCCGGCTCTGGCTGCTCCCTTCCTCTCCACTCCCCAGCTCTCAGAGCACGTTTACACCAGAAAGTCTGACCAGCACTAATGGCATAATTATACCCCTGCAGCTGAGCAAACATGGAGGCTGTGGGATAAAGGAGGGTGTGATTTGCACTGCCCTTGTGTTGTGGGAGATGAAGCAGGGACCAACCTGACGTTAAAAGAGAGGGAAGATGCACCACAGAGCAGCAAAGGCTGCCTGGTGTAAACCCCACGTTCCAGCTCCTGAGGGAATTGAGGAAGTGTCAATCTCCTCTCAAACAAGACGAGGTGACCAGGGAAATGATACTGTGGGGCCAGAAACCCCCAAGGCTGACACATCCTTGCACCCCAGCCCATTCTGCAGTTCCCAGTGAAGTCACAAGGGATGGATGGGGACACCTGACAGCCAAGAGCTGCCTGGACAACCCCTGGTTCAGCAAGGACAGGCAGGATCCTCCAGCTCTGCTCCCTGCCACTGCCCCCAGGGCTGACCCTCAGAGGGTCAACCACGAGCATCCTGCAACCCAACAATCCCCCAGGAACTCCTGAGACACAAAACCATCAGAAGAACTCTGGCAAACTGCCTCTGGGGCGGGGTCGTATGACCTACAAAAAAATTCCCTTCTTTTATGGTTGCTTCTCACTGTAATCATAAAAAAGGCCTTATAAAAACATTTGTCCAAGGGAATGTTTGGTGATGCAGAGTGCTTGAAAATTGTTCGGTGTCTAAATACATCAGCAACCCTGCAAGTCGTCACTGCAATCAGACACAGCTCCTCTTTCCCTTGACTATAAATGGGCTTGGCTGAGGACAGATCTGGAGAGTGACGAATCACTCCCTGGGAAGGGGAGAGCCCGGAGGATCAGGACCATTTCCAGAGTGAAGAAGGGGCAGTCAATAACTAACTCATGGAAGCACAAGTTAACTATTGGGAGACATCAAATGTTAGTTCAGACAGCAGATGTTAATTACAAAACCTGAGAAGCCAAATTCACCCTAATCTTGTCAAGATAGAGGGGACAAGGATCATCTCAGAGACCGCTGAATCATTCCTCAAAGGACTACGCATGCCCAGGGAGAAAGGTGAGAAGTTCACTGGGAGGGTGACTACTGGCCTTCATCAGAAAGACCCTCGAGGAAGAGGAGAGGTCTTCCTCAGCGCGACCACCAGGACACACAGCGCATGCGTGGCCCATATGCTAATGACTTCCGAGAAATAATTTGTATAACCACACCTGTCCCAAGGAACGTGATGAATATTCATAATTTAGCCCATCATACTGTGTTGTAGGGAGCACCAGGTGTGTGTGTTTGGAGGAGCGATCCCCACACACCCGGCGCGCCGAATAAAGCAAATACCCACTTCTCTGCCTCTGTCTCTGCAGTGTCTCCTGGCCCTGCTGTGGCGTGATTCAAGAGCACAGATCTAGAGAGGAGCGGGTTTGAGCCTTACCCCACCCCGTGAGTTTTGCTCCAGCTGTTGGACCTTGACACAATAAAGGGTTTTAGCCCTTGAACCCCGGCTCATGCTCAGTCCCATTGACCTCAAATATTTCAGCTCAGTGCTGACCTTAAACACAGAATTGGGGCAGGTCCCCAGGAAGTCTTTTCCAGAATACACAGCCCCTTTCTTCCATGGGCCTCTCCTTTTTGCACAGAGGAGGGTGAGAGACACAATCTCTCATATTTTTGAAGTGTTAGAAAAATCCCATCCTTCCAGTAACCTTCTAATAACCCCCTAAAACACATCTGCTACCAAGTCAATCCTGAGCTGGAGCGTTCTGACCTTCAGCACAGTGGAGAGAGGGGTTAAATTTATGAGCAAGCCTTTGATGTCTGCAAGTTTCATGTAGTACAAAACCTGTGCTTTGATGTTCCTTCTAAAAGAGAGGAAACTCGGAAGGTGTGCACTGCATGAGTCCCAGGGAGGGATTTGGAGGGACTTGGATCTGCCTGCCCACAACTGCAGCACAGAGATGGAGCTCTTAACACAGCCACTTCTGCTCAGGGCTCTGCTGCAACAGAGCAAAAACGTGGCCAGAAGCATCTCACCCTCACCAGCTTCTCCCAGACCAAACCCACCTTTGCTGTGGAGAGCCAGGCACTCACAGCTCCAGGGGAGCTGCACACCTGGGCTCACAGGTGAGCAGGACCCTGTCCTTGCTCATCCTCCAACCCTGGCAGGGCTGGTCCTTCTCCTCCCAGCGACCACCAGCCACGGCTGGGAAATTCCCCCACTTCAGGGGGCCCTGGGAAGGGTAAGGAAGCCCCTTTCTGCCCCAGCAGGGTCAGGAGCCTCCTGCATGAGCATCACGTTCAACACCAGCCTCTTGCACAGCAGGGGCAGGAAGGGCGGAGGCACAGGGGGGACCTGCCACGCTCTCCTACCTTCCGCAGCACCTGGGCCATGGCTTCTCCCATCCATCCCAGCATCCCCACGGCTTTTCCCGCAGGCTGAGCCCTCCTCTCAGGGCCCGACAGAGCTGCCAGAAGGGACAGGCTCCTCTCCATCCCCTGCTCACTTCACTTTTTCCTGCCTCCCCTCTGCCGCCTCCTCCCATGGGGAGTTTCCCAGCAGCTCAGTAATTAGCAGCATCATCACCAATGCTAATAACAACCACCACGGCTCCTGCCATCCACAGCTCAAACAACTTTACAGCCATCATCACGCCTCTGTAACCTCCCCGGGGGAGGCAGGCAAGCAGCATTACCCCATCACACGATGGGGAAGAGGGAGGTAAACAACAGGCAGGGGATGGGTGCTGAATCCAGGAGCTCTGACTCAGGCACCTTCACCTCCAGGACCTCCCCATCCCGGGAGCTGCCCGGCTGCAGAAGCCCCTTGGGATGGAGGTCAGGGGCTGTGCTGACAGCAGGACTCGTCCAGAGGTTACATCACTGGACCTGGGAGTCCTGGGATGAGTTTTTCCCCTGCACACAGCCTGGGTTCTCCTCTGCCATAGGACAGCAGAGATTGTGGCACCCCAGAAAAGCACCTCAGATCAACCTTTAGAGCTCACCTCTAATTAAGGACTCAGGGTTTGCCAATGGATTAAAGACAATTTTTGCTTTTTCCCTCACAAAATGAGGGATCTGGGAGAATTGTTGTCTGAACAGCCTGACCAGGAAGAGCTTCTCTCCCATTTGGGTGGGGTTTGCTACCTTTGATTACAAAGGCTCCCACGGATGGAACTGCAGCTTTTCAACTCCCCTGCAAGAGCAGAACACAGTGGGGCTGCTTTGCTCTTGGCAAAACCCACAGGATGACGCTGACTTTAAACATTCTGAGGTCTGGCCCGTGCTGCAGAGTGAGCCTGGCAAAGCTGGGAGCACCACCACAGCAGAACTCCCCTGAAGCGACCCCGCCGTGTCCCCCACGGCCACCACAGAGCCCTTTGGCCACTCCCCAAGCCCCACACGTGCTGCCAAGAGGTGACCAGTGGCTGGCAAAGCCCCACAGGGCCTTTTTTAGACCCAGTCCATGGATCCACAGCTACACTCCTAAGGAATGCTTTTCCCAGCTCTTGATGGAGCATGGCTTTTGTTTGGTCTCCAGCTGAATGTCTGAGTTAAAAATACAAGGCTATTTCTGGCAGAAGTGGGTTTTTTTTCTGCTTTTGTATTGCCTTGTGTGCCCCCATGCTGCTGTCTCCTCTCTGGCTCAGATGAGCTTTGTTTTCCTTCCCAGTGATCATGTTTGCACCGGTGAGCTGTAGGAAATGTTTTTCCCAGCAGACCATTTCCACAAGCACTGTTGGGGATGAAGAATGAGCTCAGAGAAGTCTAAAAAAAACCCCAGTCGGTGTAAAAATTCGGTCTCCAGTGGCCAGAGAACCGAAAACAGGAATGTCTGTGGTAAAACAGGGATGTGTCCACACACTCATGCACACAGGTACAGCAGGATCTGCTCTCCCCATGATCCACAGACGAGGAACAAAGGACTCAGAGCTAGAAACACCTTCAAGCATCCCCACTCCACAACCAGGCTTCATCCCAAGCTCTGCAGCTCCGACTCTTTCTTAGCCAGCATGAAAATATTTAATTTCGCTTTTCTTAAATGCCAAGGAAAAAAAATAGGCCTGTCTTTTCTGGCTTGGATTTATTCCATCTGGAATCACTGCATGATCACAGAACTGTGATAGTGTGTTAGAGACTCAGTGTAAAGCAAAAACCTAAATACTTCCAAGCACCCATGAGATCATTGATCCTTCCCTTACGCTTCGTCTCTCCTGGCAACAAGCTGAGGATTTGGGGCTTCTCACTTGAGATCACTGAGTTCAAACACCTTCAAGCCCCCTCCCACGATCCAGAAATGTGCCATCATTGTGGGTGTGAGCCCTGTTTCCAGGGCTTGGAACAAACCCAGCACAGCTGCAGGAAAGCTCCCCAGTATTTGTGTTTGCCATGTGTCACAACAAACATCAACACAACCGGAAGGGAACGCCCCAAAACCAGCAGAACTGTCCGGTTAAAAACAGCAAAAGGCACCTGGGGAGCTTCCCAGGACATGGATCCCCACCATCCTCCAGGGAGCCAAGCACAGACTGATCAGAGCTCCCCAGCACAGGACCAGTAACCTGGAAATCACCCACATCAGGGCCAGCTCCTGCTCTTGAGGAAATGAGTTTCAGCTGTGCTGCTTCCAAAGAAAAGCTCCTGCAGGATGAATTCTACCATCTCTGATGAACTCTAAGAGCCCACTCTGCACATTGACCATCAGTGTGATCAGAGCATGAGGTGGAACATCTATACTTGGCAAAGGCAACCAGCACTTTTGGTCACTCACCAAAGACCTGGGAAGGCTCTGGTTTTTGAAGGCACCAATCCCACTCCCCACGAACGACAGGAGCTGATCAAATCAGCTCCACAAGGCACCCAAACTGCTGTGCTTTTCTGGAATTCAGGGTATCACATCCTGACAGACCTAAACTCAGCCAAGTTCAGCTCCAGACTCCTGTCCCTCAGAGAAGGTTATAAACATCACCACTAAGGGCCAATCCCTCACCGACCAGTTTGTGATGGAGACTGGTACCACTGCTCTGCTGAAAGGACAGTGATGCTGAGGCTCAAAGAGGCAAAAGGATTTGCCCAGAGCTGCCCCCAGAGCCAACAAACAGAGCAGAGCTACAAGCAGACTCTGTTTTCCAGCCCAAAGGCCCCACTGCCACCCACACAACAGGCTGGAAATGAGGTAAAAACAAACACGAGGAACTCAGCACTGGAGATAAGAACCATCTTCCTACCGACTGTGGCACCTGGACTCGGACTTCCCCAGCATCCAGAGGGGATGCACTGGATCCCTGGGATTTCCTCTCCGAGCTGGACTGGTGCTCCCGGTATTTCTTTGTTCTCACAGGTAACGACAAGAACTCCTTTCCTGAGATCTTCAGCTCTCGCACGTGGTGGCTGTCCCCGTTCTGGTCCTTGGGAAAGCAAGAAACAGTCACTGCAGCAAGTGCCTGTCTCAGGTTTTAGTGGAGCTCTGTTGGCTCCTACCCACAGAGCAGGAGAGGCACAGCAGCACAGCTCATGTGGGGCTTGTGCTCAGTGCTCCCACAAACACAGAAATACAGGACTGTCACCCCAGGTGTGGGGAAAGGGAGGTGACAGGGATTCCAAACAGGAATAGTGAGAATAAGGAAGGCGAGATTGGCTTCCCTGCATGCTGTTGATGGCATCAGTGCAGCCAGGCCAGTGCCCACACCTTAAAAAGCGGCCACATGAACATAAATCAGATCTAGAAAGTGCCTTGCAGTGCCTTGGTTGGAGCCCTTGCACTGCTCAGTGCACGACAACAGGAGAGATGACTCAATTACAGGCTGTAAGCACCTTCAGGGTGAAAGCCAGCATGTGAGAAAGAGGTTTTAGTCTGGTACACAAAGGAATAAACAAGAGGCTGGGAGATAAAACCAGAGGAGCTCAGATGAAGGAGTAAGAGGCTGGAGAGAGCAGGATGAGCAGGGAACAGCATTCCTGAAATGTGCTGAAGCTTCAGAACTGAGGTGGGCATTCCCTGTGCCCCAAAACACAACTCTGTGCAGAGGCACTGGACAGGAGCTCCTGGAAGTGTGGTAACAGGGGGGCTTTGCTGGCTTTGAAGGCATTTCTGGCAGAGACAACACTGAGAGGATGCTGGAGAGATCACAGTTCACTCCATGGATTTACTCCTTACAACCTCCTCACTTCCACCACAGCACAAAGCAAAGGAGCCTCTCCCAGGGCTGTAACCCCCTGCTCCTGAGAGCCACAGCAGCACAGAGAAGAGGAATTGCATCCAGAGCACTCTCTGAAGGAGAGTGAACTCACACCCTGCCAAGGACCACTGCAGGGGGCACAGGAGTGCTCACACCTGACCCTACAGCTCCTGCTTGCTCCATCCTCCCCATGAAACCCCTGAAATCCAGAACCCTGCCTGAACTATCGAGTGGTGTTCAGCTTTTACAGCGAAGAGCAGGAAACCAACAGCATTAGCAGCAAGGCACACATCAGCAAAGCCCCTGGCCAGCCCTCGGGGCTGTGCTGCTCTGATGAGGACACACAAGCCAATGTCCCCTGACCCTGGGCACTGCTGCCCCTGCCATCGACAGCCCAGAGATGGAGTCACGTTGGTGAGAGCAGGCAAGAGCCAAAACAGCCAAGGGGCACTGGGAGAATTGATAAAAATACATTAGGACATTCAGAATTTATTTTCCAAAGAGAGTTAATTCAGGGAGGAGCTTTTGCCTGGCCTTCCCAGTGTTTACTGGGATTTTTAGGCACCTAAATGGTCTCTCAAGCCTGAGGTTGTTTCCCTGTCTGCACCCACCTGCAGCTTGGGTGAGCTTTTCCTCTCTGTGACAGTTCTGGGAAATGTTCCCCAGGACACTCAGCAGAGCTGTGCCTGGAAAGCACTGGGAGAACATGAATGATTTGTGCCAAAACCACCCCAAAAAGGCAGAATGGCTGCAGGCCTGGCCACCTCCTCTGGGAAGGGGCACGGCTGAGCCCTCGGCAGCACCAGCAGGATTTTCTGGGAGACTGAAATGATCCCTGTAGCTGGAAGGGCTCAGTGCCTCCCAGCTGCTGCCAGAACAGCCCTGGGGACACGGAGGAAACGCTGATCTGCTCGGATCTGACATTCCCAGCAGCACAGCAATCCTTGGAGCCCCTGCAACAAACCCTCTGCCTCCTGCAGTGCTCCTTCTCCTGTGTCTGCCCTCTGTCACTCCACCAGGGTGACAGGACACCAGGAGCTGCCACAGCCACCCAGGGGCTGAACAGCTCACGATGATCCTTCCAATAAAGGGCTGCTTTTTCAAAAAAAGCCCAGAAGTGGCTTTTCAGCTTTGAGTGTTAAGTGCCTTTTTAGTCAGACCAGCTGTTCCTTTCCTCCAAGCTCTCTAGAAACCCTCTTTGGTTAATCCCATTGACTCCAATGCTATCTGCTAATTGCATATTTCCCTGCAAATGAAGCCAGTCAACAACAAACCAACTGGAATCTGTGTACAGATTCCCACTGACAATCTCTGAGGCCAGACATCTTTGCTTACCTTCTCAGAAGGGAACTTGAGGAGGTCTAAGCTGTCCATGCTGTTCCTCTGGAGTTTCTTTGGCCTGGCTCCTACAAAACAACACATTCACATCAGGGGGGTGTCACCAACAGCACAAATGTCACACAGAGAGAACCCAAACCACTAAAAGTCAAAGGGATGGGATGTTGGCCTTGAGATTCACTTGTGGGGTTTTTTTCCTATTGTTTTGGGTCTTTTTAAAGCACTGCCACAGGGCTGTGTGAGGCTGTGGCTATCGAGCTGCAGCCAGGTCACACCACAACCCCGATCTCAGACAAGGTCTCTGGAATTCTGGAGTTACAAACCTCACCCTAAACCACAAAAGTCATGGGACTGACATTAAGAAAAATCGTAACAAATAGACCATTTCATGCATCTGTGGATTTGTTGCTTTATCATCGTGTTTTTAACTGAAAGAATGCTTCTGGGACTCAACTTTGAGCTTTTCTCTATAGCCACAGAGGCTGGAAAACTAAGTGAAGGAGCAGTATTTTCTAACTATCACAAGCCCAGCCTTAAGGGGAGCAAAATCTTGCCTTGAACCTGACAGAGGAATCAAAACTTGGCAGGATTTATGATATTCATTTGAGATTTCATAAGATTTTGATGTCTGATTCCAACAACAACAGAGTGGGTGAAACACAGCTCAGCTGTGACTCCTGGTTTCCAAACCCTCTTTACCTCCACAGTCTGCCTTCAACCTGCCTCCAGCTGCTCTTGCCTTGCTGACAAACACCCAGGATGTACAAAATGGCCCTGGGATGCTTTCACCACATCTGGGAAAGCTTCTGCCCTTCCCTGATCATTCCTGAAGGCTCAGTTTAGCTGATCCCCACGTGACACCCCACTCCAGCAACACCCTGCAGGGCAGAGACCAAAACTCTCCACTCAAGGTCCTGTGACAGCTTCCAAGCTTGAGGGGAAATCCTGGGGGAGGAATGATGCCCACGCTGAGCCCTGAGAATGGAAACCACGAGCTTTGTGTGGCTCCTGCAGCAGCAAACTCCCCAAAGCCCACCATCCCCAGCTCCCACCAACCCAGCAGCACCAGTGCCCCTTACCCCTCCGGGCTCAGGGGGCCCCAGAGCTGCTCACTGCACAAACTTAACAGAGAGAAGGCACAAAATTCACAAATCCAGGCTGACTGAAAGCAGAGCATGGGGATTAAATGGAGAAAGGCTGCAGGGATTCCTGCACCAGCACACTGCCAGCTCAGCCAGGGCTCCAGATGCCACCACAGCTGTATCCAAACTGCACCAGCTCCAAGGACAGCACCGCTTTGAAAAGCTCAGCTTCACAAGAGACAAGCTCAGATCAGCTGGGACATCACCAAAGGTCATGAACACACATCACAGCTCAGTCATAAGGGACCTGAAGTTTATGTCTGTGCCCCTCACCACCCTGAAGGGATTTACTGCTCGCAGCCATAAAGACTCAAATCAGCAGAACATTTCTGCACATTTCTGCCTCTCTACTCCAAAAGGAACATTAGCACCAGCTTCATTTTAAGGTGATTCATTACCAGGCTTTGAGTTCAGGGGACTGACATCAGGGCTGGAGGTGGAGAACAGACACTGATGTGAACACACAGGAGAGCGAGGAACGCACGTCACGAGGAGCAGTCGGCATTTCCACCAAACTCTACCCCTTCCACACAAAGCCAGGGGCCCAGCTGGCAGCAGCTCTGAACATTTACATTGGAAAAGGCCTCAAAGATCTCAAATCCAACCAATTCCCACCCTGTCAACCAGCCCAGAGAACTGAGTGCATATCCAGTCATTCCTTGAACCCCTCCAGGGGTGGTGACTCCCTGGGCAGCCCCTTCTAATGCCCAACAACCCTATTCCTGAAGAAAATTCCTATTGCTCCACCACATTCCCACCATCCTCAGCATGGAGGAGGCGGCTGTGAGATGGGTGAAGGATTTTGGGTGCTGCCACATCACTCAGGCAGGAGCTCAGCAAGGGGAAGGCAGCGCTGGGTTGTTCCCAGTGGCTCCCAGTTACGCCCTATGGACACTGCTAGAGCTGCCTGTGGCTTCCCTCAGAATAACCTCCAGCAGCAAGGTGGGTGTGGAGTAAAAATCACCTCCAAACACCTGAGCAGAGGCACATTTGGGTCTCAGAGGCAAGGCCAGCCCCTGGAAGCGAGTGTGCGTCACGGCCCCGTTTAACAGCCACTCCCAGGAAAGCAAG
This sequence comes from Coloeus monedula, assembly GCF_965178545.1. NCBI lineage: Eukaryota > Metazoa > Chordata > Aves > Passeriformes > Corvidae > Coloeus > Coloeus monedula. The sequence continues at coordinate 2,664,763 of NC_138801.1, read as the reverse complement.
AAAGCAGCAAAGTGTGCCCAGTTAGATAAACACACACCATTCCCAGCTGTCCAAAGAGTCATTAATTACACACCTCTGTCCTCAGGTGCTTTTGTGTGTTCCCAGAGCGCTGAACCGCTGGCCAGCAGCCATTAATCTCCGAGCTGAGAAAACCTGCCCGGTGCTAATTTAATAGACACAGGCAGCTGAGCCTAGCCCAGCAGAACAAGTCGTCTTTTTCTCCTGCTCTGATGCTGGTGCCTGTCTAGGACTGTGTGGGGTTTACACACAGTTGAGCTGAGAGAGGAAGGAGTTCAGAGTTACAAAAAAACTTCATCCAACTCAGCTGTTTCTTCCAGAAATCCCAGCCAGTGCTGGGGCCAAACACCATCCTCACTCACCACCACTAAAACAAGCAGCAAGAAGAATTTAGAGGGTCCCTATCACTCAGGGCAACCAGAAACTGGATCCACACCAGCAGCAGCTCCCACCAGATGTGTGGGAGCTTCTCCCCTTCTCATCCCACACATCCTCATCCACTTTCCAGGAGAGCAGAGCTTTCCATACTCACAAGTGTCCCACAACAGGAGTCCCGCTAACTTTCTGTCTCCATTCCCTCAGATGGCTCCAGATGCAACTTTCAGCCTCCTCCAACTTATTTTTCCCAGAAATACCTGCAGCACCACTTAATGCTCAGCCAAAGTTGAACTCTGCCTCCTTCTCCCCAGTGCTGATCCACAGCAGCAGCAGCAGCCGGGGATGGGAAGGATTGAGCAGCTGAAAACCCAGGTCTGTTCCTCTGGAAGGCTTTTCCCCCTCTCTCCAGCATTTATTGGCATGCTTACCAAGCCTGCAGCAGAGTAACGGAAAACCTCAGGGGCCTTTCTAAATGCTCTCTCTGTCTTGGAGGTTTACTGAGGTCTCAAAGAGAGCAAGTTGAAACCTTCTTGTGAACATCAGCTGAGCAACGCTCCTGACTGGCTGCATTCATGCCCTGTTTTCCTGCAGCTCCTGGGATGTTGCTCTGTTCAGTGCTCAGGGGTGTTGTTCCTTTTTTAAATATTTTTTTTCAAAATCTCTTCCTCCTTCCCTCCCCACCTAGGATCTCCCCAGCAGCACCACGAACCAAGGGGATTTTTAAAAATTTTTTTCAACTTTTTGCTTTTGCAGTTTGGTTGCTGAGGCGAGTTTAACGGTTTTCACGTTCTTGTATTTATTCTGCAGCCACAGAGAGCACAAGGAAGTTTTATCAAAGATGGGGATGGGATGATCTCGTGGAAAGGAGCACCCAGGGCAAGATGGGCAGAGCTTTGCTCCTCCATGGGCAGGCTCCATCTCCAAGAGATTGCAGCTGACAAGATCGAGCTGAACATGTGTAGCAGCGACTCAGGGAGCTCTGGCAGGAGCTCTCATCAAGCTGACATGTGCTTTGATAACTCCCAGCTCTGCCCCCTCTCCCGCAGCTGCCGCCTCCCTCCCGCTTCGAGCCGGAGCAGCGGAGCAGGGCCCCCCCACCCCAGACAGAGAGCCAGTTCTGGATTTGCAGCTGGGAACACACTGTATCCCTCAGGGGGGCTGTGCCAGAGCAGGCAGAATTCAACCTGACAGGGGACTCCATGGAAGACCAACAGGGAAAGGTTGTGGAGCCAACATCAGCCCCCGCTGCCTGCAGCACTCCTGGGCGAGCTGCACACACAACGCTCTGCTCCCCACAAAGCACAGGCTGGGCACCCCAAACAACACAACAAATCCAGCATCAGGGCTTGCTGTACTCTCACAAAAAGGTCATTCCCCCCTGTACCTGCATTAACCAAGACATTGATTTGGCTTTTGGGTGAGTTCTCGCAGCCCCGGACATCGCCTCCCCCCCTCTGTACAGACCCTTGATTCTGGCAGACAACTCTAAATATTACTCAATATCATTAAGTCAGAGCAGCCAGCCAGTTGTTTGGGGTGGAATGCTGGTCTGGAAACCCTTCCCAGCTCCGAAGTGACAGTGGAGATACGGTCCAGCGCTCCCAGTGCTCACGGAGCATCTCAAATCATGCGCTGCCGACACCTAATCAGGGAAGCTCTGTCAGGCTCGTGCTCCATTATTACAGCAAAGCTCTTAAAGAGGAAAGGGGGAGGGGGAAAGCAAGCACAGCAGCAGGAAAAGAAAGAAAGGGGGAAAAAAAAAAAGCAGCCTCCAGTAGGACAAGCATCTCATTTAAGGCTTTAATTAGTCTTCAAACACATAATGGGTTCTGGCATTATAAATCCACTTGACCTCTATTATTGTCAGCACTCGCCTGATAAATGGTGGCATTTGTTTTCCCAGTTGCTACTGGGATAGAACAATACTTTTCTCTAAACAGAGAAAGCAAATAATATCAGTTATTTACGATGACTGGGCCATAAAATGCTGGTGCCAAGCTGTTGTGTGCCCATCCATGGGAAGGAGCATCTGCTTACCCCCATCCCACAGGCAGGAAAGGACCAAGGAATCCCAACAGCTCTGGGTCCTTCTGTGTCAGAGGGTACAGAACTGGGAACCACAAGGACAAGGAATGATCCCTGTTCTGCTGGGAGGACTGGGCTCCAGCACTGAGCTGTATCCACTGGAACACAGAGCACAAGCAAATCTCAACCTCCCAAAAGACCCCGAGCACAACAAAACCCTGCACCAGAACAAGAATCCTGCAGTTTTCTCCTCTGTGGCAAAACCGTTCCTCTGAAAAAAGCTGCACACAATATGTGGCAATAAAGAGAAGTTCCTTTTGCATCAAGGTGCTCGTCTGGCTGATTTGGCAGAAGATGCTCTGTGTTCGTGTCGCCCGAGTTCTGCATCTCCACAATCCAGTCTGACAGCTGAGCAACGGGCCGAAAATAACAGAAATAACAGCAACGCTGCACATCTACACAGCACCCAGAGCCCTGGGGCGTCTGCTGACTGCACTCAGGGTGAGCAGCTGCCACAGAGGCTCCTCAGATGGGCAGAGGGAATGAGGAGACACTGCACCACAGGCCAAAGAGCCCTCACATTCACATGGAAGAGGTACAACCTGGAAATGCATCCTCCTCGGAGGCAGAAATGGCACAAGGGAGCTACTTTTTTTCTGATTTCTTATTTGTTTCCCCCAGTGAGGGCAAACTCAACGTAGGAAAGCTGCAGTCTTGGAGTAGAAGGTGATCTTATTTGTAGCCTTACAACTCTGAGTAATTGCTGTGGTGTTGGGCACACCTTTGATTTCAGTTTTCCCCCCAAATGTGCAATAGGCATCAGCTTTTCTCTAACCAAGGCTTATTTGCAAATAAAGCATCAGCAATTTGGGTCAAAGAACGAAATATTGAGGGGGGGTATTTGCAGAAAACAGAGCACTCAGCCATGAAACACTTCACAAATACAAGCCCTGGAGGCTGTGGGAAGGTTGGGCCACGTCAGGCACAGCCTCCTCTAAACCACAACCCCCCCAGGCAATCGTCTGCTTCAGAGAGGAACAGTTGTGGGGACAGAAGGATCTTTTGGGAGATAAACTGAACTGGGTGGAGCAGGCTGGGAGGAGGCTTATAACCTCAGGGCTGATTCAAGAGCAGGGTGATGGACTTGGCAGCAACACCTGGCCTGCTTCTAAGGGCAGGATTTTCTCTGCCACGACACAGCAGAGTCTCATGACCTCCCACCAGCCATTATCAGCCCGTGTTGAACAAGCAGAGATCAAACTCAGAGTTTAGCTAGGAAGTGACACACAATAATTAACGGGGGCCACATCTCCAGCAGCCAGACGAGCCCAAGGACGCGATTTTGTCCTCCAGACTGATTCAGAGAGGGCAGAGAAGGAGCAACCACGTGTCAGCTTAGCAGCCATCAAACACCCACAGTAAAATCCTCTGAAAAAGAGGGGGAATGTACTTGATCCCTCCCCCTGGATGCTGCTGTGATCAGCCAGCAGCTCACAGCAGCTCCTGGAATACGCTGCCCACGCTGGACTGGGATCCTGGGCTCTGCCACGTGTTTTTGCTAAGCCAAGGTTGGCTGTCCATGGGCTTGTCCCTGCCAGGGAAGGAGGATGGTCCTGAGGTCACTCAAGAGATTACAGAGACTCTGCTGAGGGTCTGGCCTTGTCCTGCTCAGAGAAGTGCCAAAGCACACCGTGGTCATCCATACAGAAACTTTTAAAAGAGAAAAGGTTATTCTAGCTGGGCAAGAAAGAGAGCTTCCTTCTTCTCTCTTCTTGCTCTGAGCTGCATAAGAAGCACAGCAAGCAGAAGAATCTTGATCCTAATGGCAATGCTGTGCTGTTGGACAGAGCAGCATCACAGCCATGGCATTTCCTACACAGCAGCTACCAAGGGAAACTGTCTGGGGAAGGTGCACTCAGGAACCAGACAGCACAGCAGAGCTGGGAGTGCTGCTGGAGTCTGGAACTGCAGCCAAAGGGAACTTCAGGCTTCCCAGAACCACCCATTTCCAAAAAGTTCTCCCTCCCCACAACAAGAGATTGAATCTTGATTGAATGGATGGCTTTGCCACAAGCCACAGGCTTCAAGAATTGGCCTCTTCCTCATCCTCTTTTCCAGCACTTGCCACCTCCCCCAGCATCAAGATAAAACAAATTTCAGTAGCACAACATCATCTTCTCCAGTCCTGGAGCATTTCCTCTGCTGTGAGCCAAGAACTCCTGCTGGATTTTACACAGATGCTGGGAAGGAGGCTCATGCACACAGCAAGATGAGAGAGGGGAACAATAAATACTTGGGAAGAGTATTTTAAAACTTCCTAAAGCCAATACTGGGGCAGTCTGAAGTGAGTGCTAAATCACTGAGTTTAAAATCCAAATGACTCAGAGGTTCATCCCCCCATCAGTGCTGGAATGATTTAACAGCTGAGGTTACTCAGGTTTAGAAAAAAACTCATTCTAAACAAGAGACATCTTTTAGAAGTCCTAAACCTTCACTCCAGGACCCCCCTGTGGAAGCAGCTCTCCCGTCCTTCCTGCCCTGCTCCCTGAAGGACCACCACAGGCAGGTCTTTTGGACACCTTCCTGCAGGCACATGGGAATATTTGCCCCAGCTCTCCCTCTGAGCACCTGTTGGAGCACAACAAAGCTCCAGACCACCAACCCTACCTTCCACTTGGCCAAAAACCACTCAGCCTCTCCAGCACCTCATCCATCACCACCCTGTGTCAGCAGGTACAATCAACCAGCAGAGCCTCGGGCTTTCATTTTCAGAATGAAAAAAAGGCTGAGCTGCAGCCCATCAGCTCCTGGGGAAAATCAAATAGAGCTGAGGATATTTAATATTAAGCACTTGCAATTGCTGCACTTACTCAGTGTGACCGGTAAGGACAGGGCAGGTTCCACGCTGGGGATGTGACCCCGACTTGCCTGCCCAGGGAAAGGAAAATGCTCCCCAGACAGTGAAATCACAGCCTGAGGGAGCAGGGCTGGCCCACTGTCAGCAAGATGCTGCTCTCACACGGCCACATCTCTCAGCTGACAGTTTTCTGTAGGAAGATTGAACAAACTACAGGGAAGGAACATCCCTGTCCCTGGGCAGCATCCAGGCACAGGCACAGGCTGGCAGGGGGTGCAGCATCCCCAGCTCCCCACTTGCATCAGCAGAAGGATGGTCAACCCTGCCTATTTTATCAGCCCTAAACACTTTTTAGGTACTTCAAAGGTATTTAAAGCAAGCAAACAAACAAAAACAAACAGGCTGGAAAACATAAAAGCAGGTTTCTTCTATTCCAGTCTTATTGATCCAAGGGTTCAAAGATTCCTGTGAAGAGATGAGCTCAAAACTGCATCGAGGATGCAAAGCCCCACAATCAAAGCCCCACAGAGCTGAGCAGTGCTCAGGAAGGAGTGGGGTTTTGTGCCCACTGCAGAACACAACCTGAAGCTGGGCTGCCTCACACAGGGACGAACATTCCCGGCACGGAGCCTCTGGAACACCAAACAAGCAGAGCAGCCTCGTGCCCACCACTTCTCAGCAGAAGATGAGCAGAGGGGGGAAGTCAGGCTCATTCTTTGACCCAAACTGCCAACGCTTTATTTGCAAAGAAGCCTTATTCCAGCCTTGGTTAGAGAAAAGCTGATGCCCATTGCAAGTGGGGGGGAAAATTGAAATCAAAGATGTGCCCAACATCACAGCAATTGCTCGGAGTTGTAAGATCACCTCGTACTCCAAGATTGCAGCTTCCTACACTGGGTTTGCTCCCAGTCAGGCTCAGGGCTGAGTCCCTGCCTGCTCTCAGAGCTGAGCACAGCAGGGCAGTGGTGTCTGTGTTGTGCAAAGAGCGCAGAAACCGTGCCAGGAACCAGCTCTGGCAGCATCCCCATGCCAACGCCTCCTGGAACACCTGCAGCCCTCCCCACCCACTCCCAGCTGCCAGCAGAGGTTGCTTCGTGTCTCCTGACACTGCTGCTGCCAGCGGGTGACGGCTGAAGCTGATGAGCTGCTGAAAGCAGAAGAAAAGCAGCCCAGAGTCAGTTCCCACTCTGGAGAGGTACAGAGGGTGGCCAGGGCTGCTCTCTGCCTGCTGCCCAGCACCTCCATCCTGTGGCTGCTGGGTGATTCCTGGCTCTGTGCTCCCCTCCCAGCTGGCAGGATCCCCCCCGAGGATCAAGGCAGCATCCCCAGAGACCTGATTCACCCTGCCAGGAGCAGGCACTGCCTCCAGGCTGGGACCAGGAAGGGCTCAGCTGGGTGCAGGCAGCTCCTCACTGGGCAGATGCTGCAGCCTCAGCCCACAGCAATTCATCTGGGAAAGGGCAGCCAGGGAGGGGGCACCAGTGCTGTCTGTCTGCACCCCCCGACACCTCCCAGTGCTGCTTCTGGCCCTGCTTGCCTTCACCCCTAAAAGCAACCCCACAGAGCCACAGAGAAGTCCTTCGCTTCTGTCCACAGGCAAACCCCACCGCACTCAACTCTTAGCTTGCAGTGTGTGAAAGAGAACGAGGCTTATTCAGGGCCACATTTTTGGTTGTTTGGAGAAACAAACCCAGCCCCTGTTTATTTACTTCATGTTCCAGCTACTCTCCAACTTCCTTCAGTTTGTTGCTTTAAGCTCTCTGTGTTTGCGTTTCTCAACAAGGTCGCTGCTTTCACAAGACTTCTGCAGCACTGCCCCACTTCCCTGGCCTCCAGCTTTGTCTTCTGACATCCAAATACTCTCAGAATATTAATTAAAATCATGAAGAGCTCAGCAAGGGAAGCCAGAACAGCAGAGGAAAACATCAGGCACTCCATCCACCCCCAGACCCCAGTGAAGGGCAATGCCCAAGACCTACAAGGAAAAATAACCTGTGAAGGACATCACAGTGAAAATATGGCTCAGCCTTTGCTCTGAAGCTTTACTGTACCTGCTTGGTGAAATTGATGTGTTTTATCACATGTCTGCCTTATCAGAGGATTTTAGCATCCTCAGGAATGTGCAGCCATTTTGTAACCTTATGCAGGGAAAAGAATCTGAATGGGAAAAAAAAATGGAAAGCTCTCCTCACCACGAGATTTGTCAACATCAAAAGGCACGGCTGGTTCAGAAGCCAACTTGAATCTCAACTCTCTCACCTGCTTCCTATTACAGAAACAGATGTTCCTCTGGCTGTAAATTGCTGCTATTAATAATATAAATAATTATACTCTTCTAATCATTTAATAGGTGCACAGGAGGGTACCAAGATTTCTGGCAGTCATTAAGTACATCTCCCTTCCCTCAAGGGCTCAGAGACACATTGTGGCCTCTCATCCTCCACTGAAGCTCAGAATAAGAGAGCTGAAGCTGGGATAAAAGCTAAGGAGAAATCAAGGAGCCAGGCTCCTCTCCACAGGCTGTGCCCTCTGCACATCTCCCTGTGCCCTGACCAGCACCTTCCCCACCTGAGCTACAGCCAGCTGGGATCTCACACTCCCTTCCTGTGGCCCCAGCCCACCAACACAGAGCTGACTTTTACCTCCCCAGCAGATTCCCAGGACCTGGAGAGGGGAAATCCTGCTCTCCAAGATCCTTCCCTCTCTGCACCGCAAATCCCAGTCGTTTGCTGGTGCTCCTCCCCAGAACTCTTCGTCCTTCTCTCCACAAACGGCCCCAGCCTTGGGAATGTGAGCAAGGGCACCACGGATTAATGAGGTCACTGCAACCTCCAGAACTCTGACTGCAGCTGCTCAGCCCTTTCCCATCCTCCAGTGATCACACACACACAGACCTGCACAGCTCTGCCTCTGTCAGATGACAGAAACATCACTGCTGGCTCCAGATGTTAACACAGCACATGTGGATCTCTGGAGGGCAGCGAGCAGCCCATGGGCCACATCCACACTTCCCTCTGACCCAGAAACAGCGCCAACATTGAGGTTCCTTTCCTCTTCCCCTTTCACAACAAAGTCACTTGCCAAAGGGAAGCCCCTGAGGAAATGCCAGGAATGAGTTTTGCAGGAGTTACAAAGGGGAGATGACGTGCAAAGGGAGGCTGGGGAAGCTGTTGTGGCCCCCACAGCCTTTGAGGCAGCAGCTCAGCTCCACTGCAGCTCCAGTGGGGCACAGCAGGACACGCTGGTTCCCTCACCACAATTCCATTTCCCAGGAAAAGCTCTGGCACTGACATAGCAGGTTATGCCTGGGGATCAATATGAGAGCACACACGCACAGCCAGCCTCTCCTTCCCCTCCCAGGGCACGGTGCCTCAGCCCCAGCACCATCCCCTCCACGTCGGTGCTACCAACAGGAAAGGGAGCACAGTGCCTGGGGAACGTGCCCGTGCCAACAAGGTCATATTTAATCAGTGGACACCTCCTGGGATGCAGTTTGTGGGAATTAATAAGTCTGCCCCAGCATGGGAGTGCCCATGCCAGGCACCCACCTGTGTCTGCAGTGGGGAGTTCCGGGACAGACAGACGGTCCCCGAGCTGGGGACACACTGTGGTGACCCATCAGTGCTCCCCTGCTCCCTGGCAGCAGAGGCAGAGTGACCCAGGGCCAGTAAAGCCACTCTGGCTGCCGTGACCAAGCCTTGCCACATCTTGTTTCTGTGTTCAGCACGGCTGAAGGTGTTCCAAGGGTGAAATGTCACCCAGTGCGTGCTGATGGTCCCAACCTGCCTTCAGCCCATGCCCTGGGCTTGTTCCTGGGTGCTAATAAGAATAAAAGCAGCCAAAAATCCCTGCCAGTCACTCTTGAAAGCCTGTGGTATCAGTCAAATCAGTGAAAAGGGCCCTGCAGAGCTTTAAAAGACAGAAATCCGGTTTGCTGCATGGCACGTGGAATTTTATTCCCAAAGCAGATTAATTCCATTAACTCATTCTGTGCCCTTTTTTGGGGATCCTTCCCTGCCTTTGCAGATCATGGAAAGCACAGAGCAAACACATCCCAGCCCCCTTTGAGGTGAAGGCACTCGACAGCCTCATTTTGCTCTGGCATTTTTATTTCCTGCCCACTTGCAAACACCTCTCCCTCCCCACAACACAAAATTCCTGAGACTTCCCAATGCCCCCAGAATCCCAGAAACTCACCTTGTGCCTCATAGCCAGAGTAGGGGTGAGCTGCACCCACGTCCTCATCGCCGGGGCCCAAGCCAAGGGCTGCCCTGAGCTGGGCCATGTTCACCTGTGCTGTCAGCTCCCCATTCCTGTCCCCGATCTGCAGAGGAGGGAAAACCAACAGGGCAGTGGTTAAAGGCATGGGGTGCTCCAAGCAAGCAGCCCCCCAGCCAAGGGTTTTGCCAGTCCCACCCCAAAATCAAACACAGAGACAGCCAGAACAGAGCTTCGAGACACCTGAGAGACCACACAGCTCTCAGCACCAAAGGAGATAATTTGGGAGAGGGTCTGTGCTTGCTGTGCTGCACCTCAAAACTCGGTGCAAGGAACTGAGAGGGCTCAGCTCGCCCACTGCCACAGAACTGAGCCTGAACGTGCACGTCTGGGCTGTCCTGTAGCCACACATGGCTTGGCAGAGAGCCCTGCAACTCCCAGCCCCCTTCCTCAAGTATTTCCATAGTTACTGAGCACCAGACAGCCACACTGCCATCAGCCACGTGGGCAGTGTCACACCAGGGCTCCCAAAGCCCTTCTCTCCTGGCTCACAGCCATACAACTTCAAGTTGTTCCTAGTGATCTACCCACACAACGCTCCGAAAAAATCCTTTAAAAGTCCACATTTTACCCAATTCCCACCTCTCGCTGGCCTGAGGCCAAGGAAGCTGATGTTACACGTTTGGGGAGAGATCTGTCCAACAGCTCCTGCTATGTAAAACGAGGAGTTGTAGGACACAACGCTGGGTCCTCCTCAAAGTTTAACCAAACCAGAGAAGGGCTGCGCTGCAACATCACCAGTGGACACGGAGAGGTCACCCAGAAACAGCCTCTGCTCTTCAGAGGAAGAGCAGCCTGCGTGACAGAGGAAGACCTTGGCTGTTCCCCTGGGCAGGCCTGATTCCTGTTAAATGCCTGGCAACAGCTCTTTTGTGTCCCCTGCCACAGACGGCAGCACGAGCCACGCTGGAACAAAACCATAAATCCCCACATTATTTATGACAAAGCCCCAAGCGCCAGTAAAGGGAGGCAGATCAAAGGGCTTATCACCAGGCATAAATCCCCCTGCCAATTACAGGAGATTTGCTGTTGACATCATCTCCAGAGAAATTACTATGTCCTGGTTAGGTCTCACAGTCCTTGATGCTCTATTAAGTGCTTCCCTGACTTCCACTCATTTCAGATCATCTCCAAAGCTCTATTAACAACCGAGGGCAGGACAACGATCCTGGGCAGGACCTGCCACGCACACCACAGCAGAGCCCTGCTTTCTGCCCTCAGCCTCCCAGGAGCTGCACTCTGAGATGACAGAAATACTCTGGAGCAGTGTCCTAGAGCTGGGTCAGCTTCCAGGATTTTAGGTATATCTCCTTTATTCCAGTGGAATTTTGTAGGTAACTTCTGATCACCCTGCAGCAACTTCCAGTGTGGTCACCCCAGCAGGTTTCATCATTAGATCTTCGTTGGGAAGAAGGTGATGGGAAGTGAGTTATGAACATCAGCATGAAAAGGCTGAATGCCACAAAGTTTCTCCTGGGCAAAATCCTGGTGCTTGTCAAAGGGACAATCTCTGCACTGCTCTGTTATTCATGACTGGGGAACTTCATCAGCCACCAGCCATGAGGAACCCACTCCTGACACAGCTGGAGCCACAGCCAGCACCCTGGAATGACAACACTGGGAACCCCCACCCTGCTGGGTCTCCCTTCCTCCCCCAAAGGCCCCAGGACCACCAGTGCTCATCCTCCCATGGCCCCTCAGCCAATGTCTTGCTCTGAGGACTCAGCCACAGCCTGAGTAGACGTGGGAAAGTTAATCTGTCCTAAAATGTACAGGGCCAAAGAACAGTATTTCTTCAGTGTGTCTGATCAGTATAATTAAATCTGTAATTAGGCTGCTGTGTCAGCCCTACTCAGAGATTTAGCCAACCTAATAGGCAGGAGAACACCCAGCACACTTACACATGGTGATTTCAATTAGTGCTTCAAGAGGGCAATTTCTTCATCTGGGGAAGACTAAAGAGGCCACGGCCGATTTCCTCAACACACTGAAAAGAGCAAACAGTGCAATTCTGGCTTTCTGCACTTCTGAGCCACCTAAGAACAGCAGGAAAGCTGCAGAGAGCTGGGCAAGGCCAAGGTGAAACCCCAAAGGGGGTGGCAGTGGCACAGGGCTGGCTGCAGGCTGTGTGCATCCAGGGACAGCATCCATTGCATCGGGACACTGCAGGTCCAGCTCAGCTGGAATCTCCTTGTGCTCAGGAAAGCAGGATCCTACAGACTGGACACCAAGAGGTACCTGAGTGCCTTCACACCTGCTGAGTGCACAACACCTTGGCCAGCCAGTGGACAAGTCCCCAGGTCCTTTCTTGCCCAGGAACATTGGTCAAGAGCAAAGAACAGCTCACACATTTGCTGTAATTAAGGGGAAGGCTGGGAGCCTCCCACCAAAAGAGTGTTTTCCAGCCAAGCTCTGCAGTTCCTAAGGACACCACTGAAACAGCACACAGAGAAGGGCTTTCCAGAGCAGTGAGAGCAAGATAAATGCATTAATAGAACTCATTGGCATGAAATAGTCTTGCTCTCACCAGGGGTCACAGGTTCCCTCTGATTTGCAGCAGCTTCTCTTACCTCTTGGGAGATTTCAAGATGTTTCCTTGCAAAGTGCAAAGCCTGCTCATGGCTCCCCAGGGAGACGTAGGCATTTCCAAGACTCCAGCAGGCTCTTCCTTCTCCCACCCTGCAGAACAGGAAACTGTCAAACCACAGAAATGCTGGACAAAGCCCAGCAGGGCCTTCTGGAGAGCACTGCCAGCCAGGCTCCTTGCTCTGCTTCCACCTCCACAGAGGTTCTACACTGGAAAATGATGTGTGCTGGACATCTTAAACTCTTCTTACACTGAGCTCAGCAAGAGCTGGGGATAAACAACAGCCTGGAAGCAGGACTGTACCCAAAGGGACAAAATTTAAGCAGTAGAGCAAAGGCTCAGGATGGTTTGGCTTCACTGGTGAGCACCAGCCCAAGAGGAGAAGCTGGAGCTCCTGTCCAGCTTCCACCTCACACAACGAGGGCCCCTCTCCAGAGCTGCACAGAGGGAAAGCAACATCCAACAGCCCAGAGCTAAACCAGTGAGAAAATGGCACGGAGAGAACACTGCAGGCAGCAACAGCTCCAGCTGAGTCCCAGCACTGCATCACCAGGGTGAACACACAGCCTGGAACTGCATCCAGCAGAGGACAGGGACACATCTCCACGAGGTCTCTGGGCACTGCTGCTGGTTTCCAGGAGGCAGGGAAAGCAGGTGGATGTGGAGCCTGCCCTGTGCAGCCCAGACCCCCAGCCTGGCTCCCGTGTCCCTGGAGCTTCAGCAGCTGTTTGCAGGAGCAGGCAGAGCCTCCTGCTCCCCAGAGCCTGCTCAGCTCTGCAAACGAGCAGATGTGGGGGGAGAAGGGATAAAAAAAGCACCTGGGGGCGCAGGGGGAGGTTCAGCATGACTGCAACTCCCTTTTCAGAGGTTTGGGCGGGTTGATCAGCATTTCAACGTTTTTCTTGTCACCCTGTTCAATACCTTCTGCTCATAGGGTGTGTTCCCAGAAATGCAGGAGCCCACAGGCCTGCACCCCCACAGCATGATTCACCCTTGGGTGGGATTGTGCCTGCTCCGAGCAGAGACTGCCCGGGCGGTGGCACAGCTCTCCCATCCTGATGTCCCTGCTCCATCTAGTGGAGGACACCCAGCTTCCAAGGGAATTCAGCACATTCAGCTGAACGAGCTGCCTGCCAAGTCACTTCAGCTGCAAAAAAGGCTCAGGATCAGAACATCCAGGAAAAAAGAACCAACCTCTCAAAAAAAAGAAAAATTAAGTTTTTTTTTTTAATTAAAAGGCCAAGCCTCCTAAATAATGAGTAGCAAGACCAAGAAACAAAATACATCATCTCCACGCCCTCTGTGCAACATCATTTGTTTGCACATGGAAGTTTCCAGCATTAACCCAGAGCAACAGGGCAAAGTGGCACATCTTGTGTGCCTTAAACACAGAGCTTTTAAGGAAAAGACAACTTCTGTGAATGTAAGGGAGCTCTCGGGAAACCCTCCTGGGATAACACAGCAGCAGCCACTGGCAAAGCCCTGAGCATGATGCATTTTCTTGAAGTACCCCTCGTTAGAAATCTCACTCAGCCCACACAGACACAGCATTGAGGGCCCAATCTCCAGGTTTGAAAGACATGAGAAAGGTGAATCATGTCGTGGTTTTGACACATGACTGGACTAAGGATGGGCTGCCCAGAGATTTCAAGAACACACATCACTGGTGTTTAACCCCAGCAAGAGAGAGCAGTAAGTCAGAGAGGGCTCAGTGCTCTGCACCCTCACCTGAGGCACTCCCTTACCTATCTCCCAGCTCCTGTGCTATCACCAGGTGCCTTAGGTGGTACTCGATGGCTTTTTCATAGTCTTGAAGCAGTGTGCACGTGTTCCCCAGACTGTAGCAAGCCTGGGCTTCTACTGCTTGGTCTTTGAGCTGTCTGGAGAGCTGGAGCGTTTTCCTGCAGGGAACAGGTGGGAAAGAAGAGCCCCGGTCACTGTCAGGACACAGAGAAGCCACCCCTCGGTGTGCCCTGTGTCGTGCTGACACCTCTAACACCCTGCATCACCCACCACACCAGCCCTGCCACCTCAGGTCCCTTGTCACAGCCCCTGGAGCTGAGGGATTGGCTGTGACAGCTCGGGATTCCCAGGGAACAGCCCCTGGCACTTACTTGTAGTACTCGGCGGAGATGTCGAACCTGCCCAGGAAGATGTGGGCGTTGCCCAGGTTGCTGTAGGCTCTGCGCTCGGCTGCCTTGTCCCCAAACTCCTTGGCAATGGCCAGGCGCTGCAGCAGACACAGCTCAGTCAGCACAGGTGGCACCTTCCTGTCCCACAGAAGCTTCCCTGGGGATTCACCTGGAGGGCTGCAAAGCTCCCACCCGGCGAGGCCGTGCTGCACCTGCCTGTCAGGGCTGGATGCAGCAGGAAACCTCTTCCTCCTCTGCAATTCAGCACCAGGAAAGGCCCTTGGAAACAGGGGAGTGATGTTGCTGGCCCCCCAGCATTTAAAAAGCAGAGGAGCAGTGAATGTCCAGGGTGCTGAGCACCTTCCACTGCAAGGGAACTGCTACGCACACTGCAACAGAAGCTAAATTGCATTTGAATCAGGGCAGGAACTTTGTCACCTCACCTCCCTGTAAACCTTTGCAGGAAGTTATTATGATCTACAAGCAGCATTTATTCTTGATCAACAGCTCTTTCAGCAGCCTAATTAAATTCATGGCTTGCATTTATTAAAATCTAGACTGAGACAAATTAAGAGAAAAAAAAAAATCCTTGCTAGACCCAGCTGCAATTTGCCCTTGGATATCTCCTTTGGTTTCCAAGCCAACAGCACCCTTCCCTCAAGCTGCTCATGAGGTGCTGATGGGGACTGGAGTAAGATTTGCTCAGTGTGAGCTGGTACAACAGGGCACACCCTGGGGTTCACATAGGAGGGAAGAAAACAGCTGGAGAAAACATCTCCCTATGCCTGCTGGGCTGTGGTGAGGAGGAAAGCTGCTCCCAGGCCCAGGAAGGGAGCAGAGGTGTCTCCTACCTCCTTGTGGAAGGCTATGGCCTCACTGAAGTTGCCCAGTAAGTACTGGGTGTTGCCAAGGTTGCCGTAGGCACGGCCCTGAGCAGCTCTGTCCCCCAGCTCCTTCACCAGGGACAGGTTCCTCCTGAAAGAAACCAGGGCAGAACATCCATGAGCCACAGCCCTGCAGGGGACACGGCAAGGAAACTTGCATAGAAAGGAAAGAGAAGGCATTTCCCTCCCAAAGCACTTGGGCACAGGTGACAGGCTGGTGACAGCTCTGGGAGCTCGTGCCAAGCCAGGGGTGCAGGTCCTGCTGCTCTGTCCCCTCAGGCAATGGGTGGCTCCGTGCAGGAATCACACCTGTGCCCACACACTTGGTCTGACACATCCCACATTCAATCAGAAGTGCCACCTCACTGCAGAACCGGGGGCACAGGAAGATTTCCCTGCCCTGCTCCAGGGAGAGAGGCAAGATCCACAGCCCCATGCCATGGCTCTGCTCTGGGAGCTTCCTGGCATTTCGTGACCTTTTTTTCTCCTTTTACACAGGCAGCACACAGAGAGTGGTGGAACACTCACTGCTGGCACAAGTTTACCCCCCTGGCTATGCTACATGCACCATTCATTGGAAAAAGGGTGGTGAGCTATTTATAGGCACTACCACATCCTCAGATACGAGGAGAGGGATATAACATCTTATCACTCTCTTCACTAAAAAAGCCTATTTTAAAAACTGCTTTATAAAAGCAAAACTCTGAAGTACGAGGAGAAAAACAGGAGCCCAAAATTCTGGTGACAACCTCCCATGTGGCACATCACAGTGATCTTTGAAATGATTTAGGAAAAGGAAGGATGCTACAAGCAAGATGAAGTGCAGATCCTTGAGAAGAACCAGGACTTCAAAGGGACTCTTCCCTTGGGTGACAGGGATGGAGATGCACAGGGATCCATCCTCACGGAGGCCAGCAGAGAGCAGCAGGGGCTACAGGAGCTGCAAGTTCAGCTTCCCAACACAGCCCGGGGAAGCAGCAGACTGTTGCACTTCACTGCATGATCACAATTCAAACCACAGCGAGTTTTACAAAGCCAATGCCAGGATGAATTTTAGCTCAAATTTTATAAAAGACATTTTCTCACCTTTGAGATTAATTTGCCAACATAGCTTGGCATCTCAGGGGAATATTCCTGATCTATTACAACCTGCAAATTCTCATTCAGTGGCCCTGTTCCCTGCAGCAGAAGAGGATGGCCAAGCCTGGATACTTACTCATAATATTCTGAAGCTTTCTGCAGCGTGTCCTTGACCTCCTGAGGCAGGTAGCCCGGGTCCTGGGCCGTGTTCCAGGATAAATGCTTTCCCTTTGCATGGTAAACATTTCCTATGTTATAGAGTGCTCTGGCTTCACCTACCTAAAGGGAAGAAGAGCAGGCAACAGCAAGGTATTAACTTCACATCCCAGTGTGGTCCTTTCCATTGCTGGGCACAGATGGGCAGAACCACAAGCCCACATTTTCCTTTCCCATCTTCACCCTCACAGCAGCACGAGACGTGTGGTGGCAGCCAGAGAGGAGAGCTTCACCCTGCAGCCCCTTCCAAAGCCCACCTTCACCAGATCACATTTACTGACTTGCAGACAGATTCTTTTTAAAGCCAGGAAATATTTCCTGTTGGAACCATTACCTTGTCTCCCTGCTCCCGAGAAATGTCCAAGTGTCTCTGGCAGCAAACGACGGCTTCATCAAACTGCCCCAGTATTTTCAGTGTATTCCCAAGGTTGCCACTTGCCTTGGCTTCTCCAATTCGGTCCCCAATGGTTCTACAAGATGAAGGTGTTAAAGAGCTCAGAGACTTATTCACCAGCTGCTGGAGGCAGATTCAAGCTGCAGCTTTGCAGCACACACGTGTGGCTGGAGAGCTTCCCGCAAGCTCCCACAATTCTGAAGGCAGATCCTTGTTCCCTATTTGCTGTCTCAGAACTGCTCTAATGACTGCAGGTCATTACAGGGAGTACCTGGGGACAGAAGTGGACCCTGTCCTGCTCTTGCTCCAAGCACCCTCCTCACATCCACATCCCTTTCTCCATCTCCCTGCTCTGAGGGCAGCTGACACATTCCCATCGTGTCCCAAGTTCTCCACAGGACAATCACCCCCAGGGCCAGTTTTGGATGTGGATTTCTGGAGCAGATCCACTCAGGCTGCTGGGCTCTGACCCCACAGAACCTGTCCTCACTCAAGGCTGTGTCTGATGAGGATGAAGCAGCGCTGACACACTCACCTGGCCAGGGTAAGGTCATGTTTGTGGTACAGCAGGGCCTTGGAATACTCCTTTAGGTAGAAATAGGCGTTGCCCAGCTGGCTGTAGATGGCACTGAGAGTCTTCAGGTCCTCTGTCCCCACCTGCACTGCTGCTTCAAAGAAGGCTGCCCCAGCTTTGAAGTCCCCAGCCTTGCACAAGCGCTCTCCTTCCAGGGCCAGTTCCAGGCAGGATGCCTCCATTCTGCCAAAAACAAGGGAATTATTTCTAGAGGAGTTTGGCTGCAGTGCTCCCACTCTGCTCTGCAACAGCTACAGAGTTTGCTTCATTCATACCTTTACATTTTCCCCTGGACTCAAAGCACAGGAGCATCCAGATTCCAGCTTCAAGTGGAAGGTGTCCCTGCCTGTGGCAGGGGTTTGGAAGGGGATGGTCTTTAAGGTCCTTTCAACCCAAACCATTCTAAGATTCTCTGATTTACAGACCATATCTGCAAGCAGCCCAAGGCAGCCCCTGGGTTCCCAGTAGGAATCTGGACAAGAAGCTCAGGGCTCCTGGCTCCAAGACATGGAATCATCACAGGAGTACCACCTGTGCTGCAGTTCCAGGTGCTGCAGAAGCTACATATCCCACATATCCAGGTATTTATACCTGAACCATTTTCCCTGGGGCAAGAGAGAGGGAAGCCAAAATGTAACAGGTTTTTACTGGATACCAGAGAAAACCCTGCAGATTTTCTTGGCCAAGCAGCTCCCAGTGCTCAGTGTCTGCTTTTCATTAACTCTCCTGCTGTCACTTTTTCCACAGGCACTCGGCACACTGGCCTCCAGGCCAGCTTTCCCCCCGTGCACTTTCTGACACCTTTGGCACTGGCACACTCCACGCTGTCAGAGAGAGCACTGTGAGCAGTAACACTGCTTCAAGAGAGAGAAAACACCCCCCTCTGAGTGCCCCACCAAGTCCTCTCTAAGTCACAGCTGTCCCTGTTAGACCACGCAGATCCCAAGTTCTCCAAAGGGATTCCCAAGCTTTCATTGGAAATGTCTCACCTGCTGCACAGCCAGCCCCTTCCCAAGGGGGATGGATGCAGCATGTTCCCACTCCTCTATTCAGATGCTTCTCTTTTCTCTCTTTCTGCTCAATTTATTTTTAAAAGTCAAAACTATCTAGGTCAAAGGTGGACGCCTGCTAAGAAAAAAACACAGCTCCCTTGTCCAGAAGCAGAACAGCAAGGGTCTGTCAGAAGATAATAAATGCCCACAGGTGGTTTCTAGTCTGTTCTCAGCACTTGGAGGAAGTTTGTGGTACCCAGCCCAAGAGAACAACTTGTCCAGCAGACTCCTCCTGGAGGAGTTTCCTGCAGAGCCTTGGAAGATGCTTCCCAGGAGCCCAGGCCCAGCCCTGCAACCAGGGACTCTGCAGAGCAAGGACAACCTGCCCTGCACACACCAGCTCCAGGACACAGCTCCTCCTGCTCCAGGCCCGTGCTCCCACATCTCCATCCCACACCAGCACTCGCCTCTCCTTCCCGAAGGGGCACAGGGAGATGCACGTCGGAAATTCCAACCCTGACACATTTGCCCTACAAACAGGCGGAACGCTGCTTCCTCAGCTGCCTCAGCTGAAACAAAGCCAGTTCCTCCAGGAGCAGTTCATAAACCCTCTGAAATCCAAGCCCATTTCCCTGGCAATCTCCCTGCTGAGTCGGCTCCGCGTGGTTCCAAACACCCAACGCTTGGCAGCCCCACGGCATCCTCCAAAGCAGGACAGCCACAAGGACTGACCAACCTAAAGAAAAATAGCAGAAGACCTGGTTTTAAACTCTCCCCTCAAACACACCTGTGACCTCTTCTGCCTCCCTGTTCCCCAAAGCCACCAGGTAACAAGAGGGAGAAGGGGGTTGTGAAGCCGCTGCTGTGAGCTCCCAGCCCGAACTCCCACACAAACATTTGATTCCAAAGCAAAGCCCACATTTGAGTGGCTATTTTATTTATACAAGAAAGCTGCTTGTGGTGCCAGTGCTGCATTTGTCCCTGCCTCAGCTTCTGTTTGACAGCAGGAATAAAAATATTAAGACTAAAAATATTTAACTTCTCTCTGCTGATCCTCTTACTAGACCACATGAAAATTAATGAGTTTCTGCCTGGGGATCCCCCCGAAATTTCATCAGTCCCAAGGTACATCCACGGTTTGTAGATCCTGCATCATCATCAGGCAGTGACAAGTCTCTGCTGATACATCCCAAAGAGCCGAAAGGAGCTTTGGGACTGAAGGAAGACAAGGAACACCCTGTACTCAAATCAGCAGGATTAACTTCAGGCAGCTTAGTGGGGATGAATCTTGAGAGGACCTGAAATGCAGGAATGAGCCACTACCACTGGAGTTAATGACTCCAGTTAGAAGGTGGTAGAGACAGAAGCAAACTAACTTGAGCTCAAATTTCAGCCCAAACAAAACTCTTCCCAACATCCAGGTTCTCTTTGAGAAACTGAGTTCACCAGCTGTAAACAGTCCAAAAAACTGAGCTGGAGACTGATTTCCCAAATTCATGGCATAGCTCACACAGAACTTCTTGGGTTATTTTAGGAGCTTGAAGGTTCCCATTCCCACAGCAGCAAAACCCAGGTACACACTGCAAGGGTGGGACCATATCTGCCATACCCCAATTTTGTGCCCCAGAGCCCACTTTGTGACCCACTCACACTCTCTGGGTGCTTCCCTGGTGTTCCCATAGTAACTGTCCAGGCACAAGGCAGGGACATGACCTCCCAGTGCACACAGCCCTTAATTAAAATCTGTTTGTCCTTGAACAGGCTGCTCTGCAGAGTATCTGACTTATCTAATTAACATCACTGCTCAGACTGGGACCTGAGCAAACAAGGGGAAGGGACAGGAGGCTTTTTCCCCTGCATCCTGCTCTGCCAAGCCTTGGCTGCCTTGGACAACAAACAAGGACTGCAACTATTGATAGAAACACAACCCACTTGTAAAACCCACCTGCCCTTCAGAGCTACTTTTGGGAAGCACCTTTGCATGCAGTTCAATCGCTTTAGGCTCAAAAGCACTCAGGAACACGATGCCAAGGGCAGAGGAATCAACTAAAGGCCAAGCAACAAACTGGAGCACACTAAAACTCCACTTTAAAAAGCTTCCAAAGCCCATAACTCAACTGCCCATAAAATACAGCTAAAAGGACAAACCTGAACCACCCTGACAGACCAGTAAAGGGAAAAGTCCATGACAAGGTCCAAGCTCTCCCCTACCTCTTCTGCTGTCTGTGCATTTTCTGAACGTACACCCAGAGCTCCAAAGCCACTGGCAGAAGGAAGCAGTGGGGCTGAGGTCTACTTGGAACAATCTTGCAGGCAGGCAGGCCCCAGGTTTTTGCAGATGCTGATGGCATCTTCCCCCCCGTACAGCACACACCGCTCTCCAGTTTTCAGCTGGTCTCCAGTTTCCACTTCATCTGCACAGGCAGCACAACCATTAATTAAGGAGCATTGCTTTTGTTGCCAGAGGCCTACAGAGAGTAATGTCTTCTTTCCTCCAGGAAATTCAATATCCTCCATCCACTGTTGTTTCAGGTAGCAGAGAGGTGAGTCCACTGCTGAATTCCAGGAACAGGAGTGTCTTGGCTCACTCACATATTTTCAGTGTGCACAAGAAAATGAGCCCTAGAAGAGTCCATGGGATGGTCAGAAGCAAGCAGCTCCCTCCCTTCTGGACTGCTCTTTTGCCCTGTGGTCCATCAGCTTTTCCTGTTGCTGCCTGTTTGCTCCAAGAGCAGAAGGGCTTCAAACCTGCCCTTGTCAGGTGGAGAGCCCAGGGTTCCTCCAAAAGGTCACCTTTGGGCAGAGCACTCCTTAACCTGCCAGGCTCCGAAGAGGCCACCCAGGAAGCTTTGCAAGTTCCAGAAATGATCCAAGCAGCTCTCAGACCTGGGAAAAGCAGAAGGCAGATCCCACAGAGCACATCCCTGCCCATTTAAATGGGCCCCAAACCAGCCCTGTCTGAGAGGCACATCCTGCTCCCTCCCAGCCCTCAGGTGTGAAGTTTCTGCTCTGCTGACACAAGGGAACACGCCTGAGCCTGTGTCACCTCAGCAAGCACCTGCTGCTCAGGCCTTAATGCCAGCAAAGAAGATTCCCATTGTCCTGAGTCAGCAGATTACTGGGACAGGCTGGAGGAGCTGGGCTGGGCCATCTGGTGCAGCTCAGAAGAGACTTGGCACAACACGAGCTGCTTTTCACAGCTGGGACACTGGGGCTGCTTAACACAACTCCCCCACCATGCTCAACCTTCTCTCCACCAGCACATCCCAGATCTGACCATGGGAGAGGGGGAAGGTCACTTCAAGCGGCCCCTGCTTTGCCCTAAATCAGTGCAAACCACTCAGATTTGTGTGTTCCACCAGACAGGTGGGATTTCCAAATATTCACAGAATCACAGAACGGTTTGGGTTGGAAGGGAGCTTGAAGATCATCCAGTTCAATCATCCCAGACTCCAGCCCCACCACAAGCACCCAGAAAGGTCCAACAACCTCCCCCAGATCCAGTCCCAGACCAAAACATTTCCTTCTGAAAGAAGGAAGATGAGAGGCTGTGTCAAGTGTGGCCAGACAAGAATGAAGTTTTGAAGACACCATCTGTAATTTAGAAATCAGAACAGGGCTGGTGTGTCCAGCAACAAGTCCCAGCATCACTTCCCAGCTGGAGCTGGGCAAGTCCTGCAGCTCCTCCACACCTTGGATTACACAATCCCATAAAACAGCAGTGAAGGAGGAGGCTCCCAGAACACAACAGCAAAGAGAACATTTTTTGAAAAAGCAATAAAAGGCCACATATAAATGCAGCGTTTGGCCACAAATGCACTCAGCAATCTGCCCAGAATTCTGCCAGGGGAGTGAGAGGGTGGCACAATGCTGGCAGATGACTTGGTCCCCATCAATGTGGCACCTGCCAGTCCCCAGTCCAGGAATGGGTGTTGCTTCTCACACTCATGAAGCAGAAAAGGGTGACCTTCCACTGTGCAGTGACAGGCAGGAGGAAACCTCTTCCCAATCCAACATGGGCAGGGCCTCCCTCCCTCCCCCCTTAAGTTTTTCTTTAAAGGATAACTGATGCGAAGGCAGAAAGAGCTGAGAAGAACGGGAGGAGCAGCCTTGCACAAGAATTGCCAGGGTCACCCATCACTGTCAGGCAGCAGCTAATGAGGAGCTGGAGCACAGATTGCCTTTTGCCTGCTGCAAGCTTGTTCAAAGAATTCCAGAGCAAAAATGTGCCTTTGGAAAAGGTAAAATACAAAGATTCTTACATATCAAATGTTTTCAGCAATTTGGAGAAGGCAGAGACAGTCCCAGGAGCACTGGGGAAGCCAAGGACACTGTCAAGTGAGAAATAAAGGGAGCAGCACAAGGTGTCATCAGTGCCATTATCAACCATCACTGTGACTGCTGTCAAGCACTATAATTAGGATTTTATAATTGGTGATGATAGAGGTCCCCAGAGTGGGAACACCACGCTGGAGTGTGGAGCCCACTCAGACCTCCCAACACCCTGCTCAGGGCTGCCTTGCTCACAGCAACCTGTCACTGCTGACAACAAATCCCTCAGGTGACACAGAAAATTATCGTGTCACCAGACAGAGCCTGGGGTCAGCTGTCTGCTGCCTTAAATATTACAAATACCACAGGGCAAGAGAACCTCTTCCTGCCTGCAAGGTGAAACTGCCTTTAAAAAAAAAGAGAAAAGGGAAAAGGAAAGGTATTTATAGAGATTTGATTCACGTTAGTGGGGGCGACTGCAAAACTCGTTCCCAATCAGACCTTGCATAGTTCAAAACTCCAAGCTTTTAGACAGAAGGCAAGGCAGAAAACAACCCATCAAAACCACCAAGAGTAGTAAAAAATTCCCCTTAGTATTTCTATTGATATGAGTTAGCGAAGCAACAGATTTTAGCATCTTGCTTGCAATCTGATTAAGTTTTGTACAAAAATAAATCTAATTCCAGAGTGCTGGTGATGAGCAATTAAACATTTTCCGAACCAAAAAAGGATCAGATTTACCAGGTGCTCAGTGTAAATGCATACTCACTGCCTTAACGAACCAAATGTGCATTTAAATAATTACTTTCTTCAAGGGCGTGCTGCCAGTCAATCAAGCTGGGAATTATTTCCCTTTAGCAATTTCCTTTCCCAGCCCTGCACGGCTCCTGTACCTGAGGACTCTGAACCTCCAGGTCCAGGTAGCTCCAGACCCTTGGGGATGTGTCCCCTCCCCTGACCAGGACACACTGGAGGAGTTCACATTTTCCCTGTGCTAAAGCCTCAGCAAAGGCTCCGACTGTTTTCCCGTGCTTCCCTAGCTGAGAAAAGCTGTTCCAGATGCTCCTGAGGCACAGCCCGAGTTTATTCACAGTGAATTTATACCCATTTAGCCTCAGGCCAGCCCTGCACTGCTCTTCTCTGCCCGGGGCACTCTCCCAAGGGGTTTTGGGCAGTTTTTCCATGGTTACTCTGTCCCAGGCAGGGTCCAGCACATTCACACCTGCCTCTCTCTTGCTCCCAAATGAGCTCCAATCCTTAAGAAAATCCCATTACTTGCTCCTAAATACACATGGTTTCAACTTCCTACCCTGAAATGGCATCCCCTTGCCACAGCACTGCATCCATCCGTCATTCAGTCCCTCTTATCCATACTGCTCCATATCCACACACCCAGCAGCAACCTGGCAGGAGAATAATGAAAATACTCGATTATCTCACTCCCAAAACCAGTTCAGGTGGAACGTGGCCAGCACAGCCCCTCACTCCCCACCCACAGCATATCCCCAGCCCTAATCCCCTCCTGACAAGCAGTTTTCTGTACCAAACACAGGCTGGCAGGCAGGGTGACAAACAAATCAAGATATACATGGAATTAGCCTGATTCAAAGCACTTCTGGAAGCTTGAAACCAGCACACAGGAGCCGGTTCCCCTAAAGCCAAAGGGCAGAACCCCTGGGCCACCCTGACCTACAGCTCACCTCATTAGTGAGGGGAAGGAAAGAAAACCTTCTGTTGAGTTTGGAGAGGCAAAGGTCGGAGATGAAACCATGAATGCTGCACCCAGTCCTCCCCAGCTTCTGAACTGGTTCCAAGCATCTGGGCCAGATCCCTTCACATCTCTGGGCCTCCAGCACATCTGGAGGGGAGGAGGTTCTCACTCCGCACACTTTTGCTGGTAGGAACATTGCAGTGAGTCCTTTCAATGACCCCTGAGCTGAAAATAATAATGTACACACGCACTTGCTGCTGCTGGGGAAGTGTTTGCTCAAGCTGGAGCTCCAGGGATTACCCAGACGGAGCGATTTTCACCGCAATCGTTTGCTAAGGGCATGAAACACAAAATCCAGAGGGAAAAGCTACAGGGAGTTCTGGAAGATGCTGGGTCTGTGTGCTGGCTCCAGGTTTCCTGTCCCCTCACTGATGCAGCATGAGTGCTCCACAGTAGTCATTTCAGCTAATTGCTATCTACCATTAGCTGCAGAGTACTTACAAGGGATTCAATTCCACTGCATATTTGCTAATAAATCCCAAATGACACTAAGGAAGACAGCTGTATTTAGCTGCCTTTACCCTCTTATTAGCAGTGCTGAATAGGACCCCATTTCAATGCAGAATGGCTCCAACAAGCTGCGTCATTGTCAGAAATCCAAATTCAAACTCCCCACTGCCCGCTGGAAAGCAAAAGTCATCCAGCATTCCCCTGCTTACACAACCTCTGTGGCTTTGATCTGTGGGGATGGGAGAACAGAGGACAGATGGGAGTTATTTGCTGTTTTCAGAGCATTTTGTGAAGCAGTTTGTGATGCTGAGTCGGTAGGTGCAGAAACTTCAACCTAAGGACTCCATAATATTTTGCAGAAGTGCGAGGGCAGCAATTACCCCATTTTTCAAAAAGGCAGCTGAGGCTCTGTGGGCAAATTATGCCTTGCTGTGAGTCAGCTGTAGAGAAGGGAAAGGAACCCAGGAGCCCTGGCTCCCAGAGCCTCTGCCAGGGCTCCCTCACAAGTGCCAAGGGCAGCTGCTCCATCGGGAATGAGGTGCAGCACCTTCCATCCAGGCAGGGATGCTCACACAGCTCGTGCCACCAGCTCAGCACGATGCTAAACAACCACTGAAGATGCCCAAAGAAGTGCCCCCAACTCCAGGAGCTGAAGACATTCTTGACCTCTGGAAACCTGATCCACAGCTGGAAGGTTTGGGCTCTCAGTAAATGACACATTGGCAACAATTATCGTGAATCCATGACCCAAATCCTGCCCACAAATCCAGCTGGACCCACAGAAAGAACAGACAACACAAGGAAATTTTTCTGTGTCAGCTGAGGAGTGAAATTTCTACCAGGCAGAGAGCACAAATTTAAATCATTGTGCTCCAAAATTACTCAAGTATCAAAGGACTACCATGGATGTAATTAACTTGCAGCACTTGAAAATGCTCAGACGAGATTAAGGGGCAAATGTGAATTTCATCTCATCCTGGTTAACAGTTTCACTTGATACCCAGTTTCAAAGCACTTAAATTATAGGATGCAAATACTTTGCAGGGTCTGAGGAAGTGATGATTAAGGAGATATCAATTTGAAAATTAATTCATTAAAACATGTTCTGACTCCCAAAGGAAAAAAATATTATTATGAATCCACCGAGTGTATGAACTGATCAAATTCTCTGAAGGAGAACTGTGCAGGAGAACTCACTTTCAAGAAGAGTGAGAACAAAATGAGCCTGGAACACAATCTCTTTGCACAGCTCATCACCAGGACATAAACCCAACCATCAGCAGCCATCTGAGAAAAAGAGAAATAAATGCAGAGGCCAGGAGCACCAGCTTGCCAAATACAAGTGGAGTCATGATGCTGATGCCTGAGGATGCTCTTTCCTTCCCAGGAACACAAAACCCAGCAGTTTGTCTCTTTCCTGCAGCACCTGACCCCTGAAATGCGCCCTGCAGAGCTCCAGGCAAACCAGCACCTGCAACAGGATGGGGTTTTAGACGTTCCTGTTTTGTCACAGAGGAGACTTGGAATGAACTCAGCACAATGAAGGAAACTTCCTGAGTTTTCCAAGAGCATTTTGCTTTCTTGTACAACACTAGCACCCCTAATGAGGTTAATCCATCACCCTGCCATTAAACAGCACTCTGGGGATGGTTTCAGCAGCAGTGAAGTGCTATTTCCTTCAGTCACTTCCAGAAGCCAGAGAGCAGGAAAGGACATGCAGGCTGAGAGGCTTTTCATTACAAACTTCCTTTGGCAATCGGGTCAACACATCTCTCACTAAAATATACACTGTGATTTAAACAGCCACACTGCAGAATACAGCAGGTTACAATTACCATATGCATTAGAAAAACGAGTAACTGCCTGATCAACAACCACACAATGAAAACAACCCATTTATTTCTTACCCATTTCATTTATGCCATTCAGCTTCTATTACCCACCAGTACAGAGCAGCTCATTCAGGTCAAACTTAATACTGAGAATGGGCAAGTCTTGGTTTGGGGAGCTCTTTCCAAATTCAGAAGAACCACAAATGAGAGAGAGATGTACAGACATCTCTTCTCTAAAGCTGCCCCCCAGACACGCAGTGGGGGGCTCAGCCAGTTCCCATGGGAGCAGCCTGGATGCTGCTGGAATGGGAGAAGGGGCTGCCTGGGCCAGGGATGAGTCGTCATGGACCCCACTGGAGCTCCAACACAGCAGTGCCAGCACAAACCAGACACAGCAAGGGAGCAGCTTGGGACCAGAGCTGAGACAGCTTTGACTGAAAACATCACAGCCTCCCCCAATTCCTGCCCCAGGGTCCTGCCACTCCCAGCTGCTGGCAGGGTCAAGCTCAGCTCCACAAGTGCCACCAGCACAATCGTCCCAGTTGTTCTGGGCAGCTGTACAGGCTGTGTGAGGTTTCCTTTCCTGCACAACCTTCTCAAGTGAAAGCAAGGCTTGTTTTCCCACAGGCCCCAGTCTATTCTCTGTTCAAGCTGCCTCAAACCCCTCCAGCTGCAGCCCCCACTTCTCCTTCCTCTCTCAGCCTGCCAGTTGCTCCCGCCTCGGAGCATGGGCTTGCAGCAGGAAAACAACTGTGTATGGAAAAGGTGCTGCCAAGCCCCAGGAACACCAGGGACTGAGCTATAGCCAAGCCCAGCCAGCCAAAGGCACCACCTCTGCCTGTCCCAGGTTCTTGCCCATGTCCCACCCCACCCCAAACCTCCTGCAGCAGCTGGAGGCTGCACACACACCCCACGTGTTGCCTTTCCTGCCCACAGCCCCCTGCAAACCACAGACCATGCTCAGGGCAGGGCAATGGGATCGTCATCGTGATGCAGCAGAAAAGGAAACCATCACAAAGTTCACACCACAGTTTTTTCCACTGACTCCACAGCAACCTACAGCCAATTTGGTTCTGTTCCCTTCCTGTCTCATCTGCTTCCGTCAGCCCCAGGCCAAGTGCTTCAGTCCAAGGGAGAGAGGCCTTTGGGATCCATCAGAAAACTCACACCCTGATCCTGGGCCACGCAGGCTTTGAGCCAGGGAGGTGCTGAGCAATCCCAGCTCGCCAAGAGAACGCTGAGGATGCTCTGCAGCACCAGCACTTGCACCTGAAAAGGGTTTGGATGGGACCTTAGTGACAGAGCCAGCACGAACCTGGCCCTTGTACTTCCTGCAGAACTCACTGAAGAACAAATAGCAGGAACCAGACAAATCCAATGAATCCTAACAAGCAGCAACTTCTTTTTCAAATGACCATCTGGTAAAGCCTTTGAGGAGGGTGAAATCAAGCCAGAGCACACCACTGAGAGCCTGTGACAGTCCCTCCCTCGGTGATTACAGCCCTGTGTGCCCAAACCAGAGGGATTCACAAAGGTGGCTCTCCCAGGTCACACAGGGCCGTGGGCAGAGCTGTCAGGGCTGAAGCTTTGCCAGCCACCAGGACAGACTGTTGTTGGCAAAGCTGCAGCACAGCAGATTGCACTGATTTCACATTGTTTTTCTGCAGCTGTCTCCTGCTCAGAGGGCTGTTGAAAGCATTGTTGTGCTCTCCCTGAAAATTCCAGGGGTGCCAAAAATCGGGCATCAGCTCAGAGACACTCACTGGTTTATAAGGTTCCCCTGGCCAACAGAGCAAGAGCTCACATACAACACTGCCCTTCTCCCTGGCTTTTACACAGCTGCAGGGCATCCCTCTGGATTTTGTAAAGATCATTCCACATCTGTCTGAAAAACAGGGAAAGAGGCTCCCCAGGAGCTCAAATATCAGCCAGGTGTCCACTGCAACCCTCGCCAGCATCTCTAAACCTGTTCCTGCAGCTCCTATGTGCAAACCCAGATCCAGCAGAGCAGCACCAAAAGTACTTCTGGGTGCTCTGTGGCACTGTGGAAAAATCTATGCATGCCACCAGATTAATCTGCAAGCCCACAGACCCGAGCGTGGCAGGATTCCCAGGAAGCCGCGCGGTTCCGCGCAAGGTGAGAATTCAGCTCGGCTTCGCTGCTCCACAGAGAACAGCCCTGCTGTCTGGCACTGTGCTGGGTGTGTGCTGCCTCTGCAGGGAACCCTCCAGCATCCTGCAAGCTGCTTCCACAGCACTGTGGAACTGAGTCCTCCACCGCATCTCCCCAGATTTTTAGCGCTTCTGTCCCAGTGTGGCTCCATGGAAAACATCCTCCCTGGAAACACTTCGCACGTCTGTGCAAATCAGGCGCAGGGAGGCGAGTCCTGCTCCTCCCCACACACCACATCAGTTTGGCTCTGACACTGTGGCATTAGTGCAGTGTAATCACAGGTGTAAACAGCAGCAAACACACGTTTGATAAGAGTTTGTCATGTAGATCGTGTTCTTTACGTGTGAAGCAGGCTCCGGTCCTGTTCTTGCACGGGAGGAGTTTGCATGAACATCATGTTTCTTGAAAAGTCTTCCCAAATACAGCAAGGATGCTCCTCTCCACAGGCCTATTTTAGGTTTAATTTAGATCCTTCTTGCAACCTCGCAGGTATTGCAGTGAGTTTACAGACCACAGGCTGCTGCTCTGGAGCACTGGGAGAATTCCCTGCTCCCCTCCTGCCTCACACTGGTGAGAGAAGGGAGGATCCAGCTTCAGGCTTACACACACGCCCAAATCCAGGGAGCCCATTTATCCTGACAACTGAATTATGCATGTCTGCAGGAAAAGAAAACCTCTGCTCCTGCACAGAGACATCATCATCATCCAGCAGTGAAACAAACACATGGCACAGCACCAGGCTGCCTGGAAAATGTGCTCCAGGAGCAGGGACAGAGGGGAGGAGGAGACAGGTGACAAGACAGCTCTTACCTTAACCCCTAAGGGTGGTGGGCTGGGGGAGCTGCTGCCATGCAGGAACAGCTCTGTTTCCACACAGATTCCGTGTGCTGGAGGAGCCTGCCTGTTCTAATCCAGGGCATTCCGGAGCGGCTGCATTTGTGCTGCACAAACAGCCTCCACCAACCTTCAGGAGCAGTTACATCCACCAACACACATGGCTTTAATTGGGGATGCTTTTTTTTTACTTCCATCGCAGTCACACGTTCAGAGCTGTTACTTTTCTCTCCTCTGTGTGTATCTGGATGGCTGCCTTCTCACTCCTCTGTCTGAGCCATGCCAGCCTCAGGCAACCAGCTCCGAGAGCGTCAGCCTCGACAAGTGACTCAGTTCTGTCTGGAGCCAGGTCTGCAAAGCATCTCCTGCCTTCCCTTCCCAAGCTGCTGCTCACACAGCTGCCCTGGCCAGGTGAGCTCTGCCCTCAGCACATGGGCTTGGAGCTCCACAAAGCAGAGCTGGAGCTTGACCCTGCTCCAGCAAACCTGAGCTGAATTCCTGAGTCACGCTGGGGACAACCTCACCCAGGGCCCTGCAGAAAGGGATTTCCACCACAGGAGAATCACTTTGCTCAGTGCAGGGAGCACAGCTGTTTTCTCTACTCACTCCTCATCCTTCTGTGACACATCTGCTGCTGGTCCCCTCTGCAAAGTGGTCACTCGCTGGCACAGCTGATGACCACTTTCTGCCAAAACCACTGATGCCAAAGGATGGTTTCATTGGCGAGAACATCTTGCAGAGTGAGTTCTTCTTTCCTTCAGAACAGCAGAGGAAAACGTGGGTATTTTCAGTCATTTCATTATTAACTCCTCAGACACCTGAGCACACTGCGGAAGCTCCCCATGGACCAGGATCTCCTCAGAGCCTGTGGGACCTGCTGGAACACTCCCTGCCTGCCCTCCCAGTGGGGCACACGAAAGGGATGACCACAGAGAAAACAGCAGCTTTCCTTTCTCCCCTGGCTTTACCCAGGAAGGCACCAAACCACAGAATTCCATCAACCAAGCAGTTCGTGCTCGTAGTTTCCTGGATTACTGCCCTGATGGAAGCAATTCATACAAGAGCTGGCCAAGGGCTGTGGCCTTAAAATTCTGGGCACATTGTAGTGAACTCATATGTTTTATTATTTAGACCCATGCAGGAGCTCAGACACTCGGCTGAACTCAGAGGCCAGGAAATGCCTGGAGGTACACGTGGAGTATCACAATTCCAGGACATTCAGCTGCTTTTATGGATACAAGTCCCCACTCACTCGCCATGAGATGTTGGCCCGTGGGCTTCCCAAGCTGGAAATCACAAGGGCTTGCTTGTCAGGAGGGAAAGAGAAACACCCGTGGCTGAGGAAGCCCGATATTTTCATTTGTTAGTCGCTGGTGGTTTGTATTCCTGCCTTCATGCTGCAGAAGGCTTGGCTGATAAACAAGCTGAATCTGATGGCCTCTGTGTTTTGCAGCGAGATCCAATCCCCAGAGCATTTCCTCCATACAAATCTCTGCAGACAGCTGCTAAAAAAAGGGGCTGTTGCTGCTGCAGCACCAGCTGGGATATTGTGAGTGCACAAGGACAGTAAGGACAGGACCCTCCTCAAAGCACTGGCAGCTCCTGCCCATCCCAAATCATTCCTGCCCAACTTTAACAATAGATATGTGCTTTTCTCTCTCCATCTCTCACCATACCCCAAAAGACAACCACCCCCAAGGCAGGGCAGCTCCACTCACTCACACAATTTAACCTGCAGGATTTTCTGACAGGGAACATTGCTCTGTGTCCCTCTCTCCCTGTTTAAATTACCTGCTCTCTTCTCAAAGCCTGCGAGACAGGGAACATGTGGAGTCACAGGTGCCTCAGCACTCAGGGCTGTTCTGCTTTCTTCAAGCCCAGTCCCTGGCACTGGGCTCTTCGCAGGGACCAGACCCCAGGGCCACCCAGGCTGCTCCTTCTCCTGGGGTTTGCAGCATTCCCACCACATCACACCTTGTGAACAGGCAGAGCTTGGTATTTAATCCACCAGCTCGTAACTTCCTCCTCAACAACTTTCTGCTCCCTGTTAGAACAGCAGAGCCACTGTAATTTCGTGTGACACCAGTGCTGCACTGCCCAGCAGGGCTCGGTAAAGGACAAAGCCAAGGTCTCCAATTCACAATTGGCACAATTACCCTCACTCTGACGTGGGTGAGGAAGTGCTGAAGGAAAGGAGTGGGAGTCAGGACATTCAGCTCCCAGTTTTGCCACCTCTATTCTCTTTCACCCTGAAGACTGTACCATTTCCCACCCTTGAAAACAGGAACAATATTTCCCAGAAAGGCTGCAATAAAATACCGGTGTTTACCAACGCACTCTGAAACCCTGGAACGGATGCAACCCTGCCAGGATCCACTCAGCACCATCATACAAACCATGAATAACAGTAATTAACAAACAGCCCCAGAGATTAATATTAATCTGCATTTCCAGCTCTCCTCAGACACGAATGGATATTCCACAGACGGAGTGCACAAAGAGCCGCCTCAACTCTGCAGCGTGGATCACAGGAGAAACTTGTCCCGCAGCTAATTTGGGCTGAAGCTGCTCCAGAGCTCAGGAAAACACAGCAATTCACACCAAAGTGCCCAGGGAGGTACCACCAGGTACAGGTGAACACTCAGTTGGTACCTGCTGTGACACCCACCCCAGAGCAAATACAGCCCAGTGCTCTGCAAAATCACAGGAGTGCCAACAAAGTCCTGGAACCAGAACTGGGAATCCATTTGGTACAGCAAACCCCTCTGTTCTACCTGCAAATACACATTTGTGCAGCTCTGTTAATCAAGGCGCGGAGAAACTCCAGCACCCATGGACCCACTGTCCCAGCAGCAGGGTGGAGCTTCCCCTGGGAAGCTCAGTGCAACTATTAATTATCTCTGTTGCCCTGTGGCAAAGCTGATCTCCTTGTGCTCAGTCTGCTGCACTCCTATAGCAGAAGCCAATCCTCCCAGGCTCAGCAGGGAGAGGCTGCAAATCAAGGAATCTGTCCCAGGTCCCACCGCGGATCAGCAGCTGGAGCTGCATCCACAACACCCAGGAAAGGGCTCCCTTTCTCAGGAGCCATCTCTGCTCCCTGGCAGCCAGAGAATGTGAGGGAACCAGGATCCCCAGGGCAGGAAAGGAGCCCTGTCACACCCCGTGTGCTCAGAGGTGCCTCCAGCAGTCACCCTGCACTGCTCAGAGCCAGCTGCAGACAGAAATGACAGCTCCCAGTCCTACCCATGCATTTTTAAAAGCAGCTTCCAAGAAAAAACACCTGCTCCCAGGTGGAACACGAAATAGCTCTTACACTCAGTTATGTCATTAGTGTTTTCCCCATTTAAATCCCTTTCCTCGATCTTTCTCCTGCGTTAGCCCCAAACTCCCAGGGAAGAGCCCCTCTGGCAGCTCCAGAGGGTGCAAGAGCAAAGGGCAATAGAAAAGCTTGAGGGGAGCCAAGACAATCCAATATTCCTCTTTTTAAAATCCCTCCAGGGGTAGCAGCTGCACAGAGTTACTGATTCACAGCAGAAGGTGAAGCTTCTTTAGACAGATCCTGCCTAATCTCAGAGTCAGAAAGAAAACACCTGTGGTTCCAGCACCTGGCATTCTTGGGCAAAATCCTCTTGCTAAAAGTAAAACGGGAGGAGAAGACTTTTAAGCTGTTTACACCTACTCTGAAAATACTGAACAGACAGCAGCACTGCTTTCCAAGTCATTAATCCAGGGTTTTGTTGCTGCTCCAGGGTCCAGGGCCTTGCAGAAGGTCTTTTTATCCCTTCCACTGAAATAAGGAAGAGCAGGTATAAATGAGTGCTTCAGCAGATGCTTGTCACCCCTTTTTCAGGCTTCAGTGGGGCAGGGATCCATCAGGCACTTGCAGGACCAGGCCATTACACTGGTAATGTAAGGTTCTCAGTCCAGTGCCTCCGATTCAGTTTAAGAAGAGCCTGTCTTTGCCCCTCGCCTGATGGGAACAGAGGTCATGGCTATTGTCCTTAAGCAGCCCTGTTAATTTTATCTCAGGAGAAGTGAGTTAAGGCACTTAAGTACAGGGCTGTGCTGCAAATTGCTCATTTAATATTGCCCTTGAAACTGCACTGTAATGATAATTTTTCACTTCCTTCCCTAAGCAGTTGCATAATATTGCTGGGCATTGTTTAGAGAGCTCCAAAGCAGAGGCAACCGTGTCCCTTTCCCCTTCTCCTCACCAAGCACTGGCAGGGATGCTGACTTTCTGGTTGTGGGGTGTTTTTTTGGCTTTTTTATTTCAGTCTATCAGCTTATTACATTAAACAACAGATGGACATGACTCTGAATGCAAATAGCCTTCCAACAAAATTATTCCTACTTTCTTCAGCTTTCAGTGGAAAAAAAAATAAACCCCATTTATACCAGTTAAATCTAAGCCAATTAGAAAGTCAGATCCGTTGAATAACACTTAATTAAAAGTATCTTTAGGGAGGGAACAGCACAGTCAATGAAAAGCTTTCCCACTGACAATATAAATAGCCCAGGCCCAGAATTCACTTTGTGGTTGGGACACTCAGCCTGTGTGCCCAGATCAGGAGGAATTTGGGTTTCATGGCTTTGGTTGGCAAAGGATTTTATAACTGGGAAGCGGAATTCTTGAAGCTGGGCTGGCTGATCAAAGGGGCACAGAGAGCAGGACTGGGATGGGACACAGCACTGGATACACCTGAGGGCAATTTGGAGATAAAATTGCTCTTAAAGCAGAAGAGCATCCAGAGTTTAGCAAAATCCATCTCTTCACTTTCAGAAAGTTGCTGCTTGTGGCTTCCTGCAGTGTAAGACCTGACAGAGTTCAAACCTGTTCTTCAAGCAATTCTGAATGCAAGTTTGGACATCACCTCGAGAGCAAAAATATGAGACAGCAAGAAATCAACATGCCATAACAAAAATAGAGTTCATGTTCTCCAGTAACAGAAAGATTCCTGATCTGCTGGAGAGGAGGCAAGAGAGAACAAAGAGGAAAGCAGGAATGTGAGAGCTGGGGAGATGAGGCTTGAGATAGAGCAGCATTTGCTCTGTGGAGAGCTCAAAGTAAAGACAGCAGTGCCAAAGTCGTGTCCTGGGCATGTGTTAGAACAGCACAGATGAAGGGAGCCACATCTAGGAAGTCTCTGGCTGTGCAGGTGATCCAGGACACAGACACAGATCCACTCAGGGCAGGATGAGCGGGGCTGGGCAGGTGGCAGCAGGGTGGTCCTGCAGGGCTCCCGTGCCCCACGCCAGCACTGCCACCCCCTGCCCTCGCTCCAGCTCCAAGCACAGAGAACCAGAGGTGGGAATGTCACCCCTCAGGGCACACCTGGAGAGCTCCTGCTTTAATGGGAACACACACACACAGAGTCCACAGGTTTGAATCCAGGCAGGATCTTCCATCCTGATGAGCTTCCTTTAACAAACTAAGCCATTCTATCACTGCCAGTCCATAAAAAATCCCTTCCTATCTGCCTCCCACAGATGCTCCCTCCAAGCCTGAGGCCTGGATCAGTGAGGGGAGAAGCTGATTCCCCAGACTTTTACCAGCACATCCAATTTTAAGCCTTTCTGCTCCTGGCTATGGCTTTGCTCATCCTCAAGGTACCGCCAAGGCAAGGCTTTCCCCGGTGGTTTATGTAATACATCAGGAAAAAATCCAGTGTCTGGGACACTCATCACTGAGCTGGAGGAGGCAAATGCCAACAGAGCTGTGCAGCCTGCTCCTGTCTCCTATCACCACAGTGGTCATGGTCCAGATGCATTTGGCTCAAGAGAGGAAGAGCCAAAAAGTATTTTAAAAATCACTCTTCTATAACAAATCAATTTCTCAGCTTTCATAACACGTTTTCATCCTTTGGTGTAACAGGCACTAACTTTGGAACTAAGGGGCAGCAGAACCCTAATTGGTCACATCCTCCAGGAAAACAGAAATTAATCACACACAAGATTTGCCTCTGGCATAAGCAGCTCATGCTGCAGGTATCAGCCAAAGCTCTGACAGGACCCAGCACCCATGGAGTGAACAAAATTGCTGTACCCAGTCACCATGATCCAAACACAAATCTCCTGCCTACAGGAACTCTTTCCAGTGTCCCTCCCCTCCTGCTGGCTGCGAGCTCTTGGAGACACTTTCCCAGGAGGGAAGCATCCAGTGACCAAAGCAACAGGTAGCAAAAGGCACCTCAGCAGCTGGGCACGGAGCTCTGGGTAGCACAGCTGGCTCCTGCCTCACAGCCAACATTCCAGGTGGGAAGGGTCACAGCTGCTTCCAGACCCAGCTCTGGTGTGATTATTAACTTCATCTGGCAGGGAACTGGCTTTGAGGGGCATCCTCAGGCCACACATGAGTCACAAACTGATTTGACTTCAGTTGACTCAGAAACAAACTCTGAACAACCACAAACACGTGGCCAAGGCACAACGTTCTCTTTCTTGTCTGCTTGGCACAAACACCCCGTACAGGGCACAGGGTTTCAGGAAAAAGCATCCAGAGGGACTGCTCTCACCCCAGGAGAGGCACAACAAGCAGAACTTGAATCAGCGAAGTGCAAGTCAGCACAGGGAGAAGGCAGGGCATCACCTCAGCTCCATTTCCATGTGCACAGGCTCCAGTTAACGCCCTGAGGACAAGAACTGTTTGTATTGCAGCAGCACCTACAGGGCAGAGGCAAAGCAGGATCAGAATGGATGCCCAAAATCCTGCTGCAAAGCACCAAGTGCCAATCCCAGGTCTGCCCACAAGGATCCCTCTCCCTGCTGTGGCAGATACTCAGTGTCCTGCTTGGCTCCACACTGCGATGACCACACGACTCACCAGAGCTGAAAGTACAAGTGAGTTGTTCAAAACGTCCCAAAACAGACATCTACAAAGCCAACCCTGCCTGCTAAGCTATCATATAATTTTTGCTCAGGCCACCTATTATGCAGCACAGCTATTTTAGAAATGTTTGTCCTGTTTTACACATCCTTCTGCCTGGTGGAGACTGAGTGCAGGGGCCTACAGAAGAAAAATCAGAATCTTTCAGAAACCTCTGAACCAGCATTCACAAAGGTAATAATCAAGCAATTTCAAGTTTAATCTACAGAGTAAACAGAGACCAAATGGTCACTCCCAGCTTTCTGGTAGTGCACCTGAGCCCTTTCCCAATCCCACAGAGGAAGCTGATTGCCCTTTTCCAAACCCAGCACTGCTGCTGGTGCTAATTTTCACCTCAGGCAGATACAATTAACCACCACCTCGTGGAAAGAAAATAGCTGCCAGCCTTATACAAAGTCCAGATTTAAAAGTTGTGCAAGTTTACTTTACAAGAACTAGGGAAAATATCAAAGAATTCCACGGTATTGTTACCCCCTGGATACCCACAAAACAAACAGCAATGATTCCAGACACAGGTTCACCCCAGCAGCAGATTTTTCTCCCCAGTTTGCTTTGCAAACATCAGTTTACTCTGCCTCAACCACCACGCTGAGTTGTGCCCTCTCTCGCTGCCTTCCGTGTCAGAAGGCCAGCAATTTTTCCATCCCTATTTTCCCACCAGAACAGGAGGAAGGAGCCTCCTCTCTCAGAGCTCTGTGGTGCTCAGAGCTCTCTCTAATTGCCCGATGCTCATGCAGGTCAGGTCCTCACCGTGGTGACACTAATGAGTGAGATGGGGACTGTTTGTGACACAATCAAGAAAAGTTTGTAAACATCACAAAAGCCAACAGTGCTTTGGAAAACAGAGACTGCAGGAGAACAGAGAGCAAGGGAAGGGAGAGGGGGGAACAAGGTGTGTTTTTATCAGCATTCTCAGGCCAGATTAATGCATTTCTGGGCTGATTGCAGCATTATCTAACGTTCTTTCTGAGATCAATAACATCTCCATGATGTCAGTGCAGTACAGTGATGGTTTCCCCAGGACATGTCCATGTCTCCCTCCCAGACCCAGTCATCTCCAGAGTGGCCTTTTAAAAGCAAGGGCCCAAATCCAGGGGAGCTCTCTGGACGCTGGTGGGTGGACTTGTCCCCAGCACGAGCTTGTCACTCTCCAGAGTCCAGGGGAACCATTTGATGGATTTGATGCTTCCTACACATTCAGGATCAGCCAGCCAGCACAAAAAGGCAAGTTAGAGCACCTGCAGCAGTGGGAAAGAGCAGGACACCTGCTGCCAGCAGGTATTGCACAGCTCCTACAACCCCTATTCTGCAACAAGTCCTCAGAGGTTACACACAGCTGAACTAATGCACTTCAATTAGCACCAGCCCAAAACCTCATGGAAGGTAAAGCAGTAACTCAGGCTCACACAGAACTCAGTCAACTTGAGTTTGAGGAGCACAATCACAGAACTGGACAATTCCAACAAGCCCCCAGCAGTGACCCCATACCCAACACCAGGAGCTGACCCCCACAGACACACCAGCCCTGCAGAGTCCCAGCTTCCAAAGCCCTGGATTTCCACCAAGTTCCCCTGGATACTTGACAGTCCTGTGTAGCAAATGGCATTGGAAAGGTGAGCAGGGGAGATGCACAGAGCTGCCCAGGGACAGAAACACCCCGGTTTTGTGGCATGTGACTGCTGTAGCAAGAGATTTAACTTCAGTCTCTGTAACTAGAGATGTTTGGCCCAGTCAGCACACAGATTATTTGCTGCCAGCACAACAGAGCACGTACCTTTGTTTAGGAGGGGTTGAATTTAGGGAACCACTGAGGGATGTAATAAAATTAATAAACACTTTCATTTTTGGCATGCTTCTCCCCACCCACCCCTGTTTCCTAGAAGGAAAATACCTCCCCCAGCTCCCCAGATAAGGGCTCTGGCACTCCCTGCCTGCACAGGTACCTTCTGCAGGTCTTACACCTCAATTAATGCTCCCAAGCAAAAAAAAAAAACAAACCCCACATATTAAGCTTTTGGTACCAGTTACTACAGCTTTACCACCCAAACAATCACCTGAGGTTCCACCCATCACACAAGAGAGAGGCACTGAATTCACCCTGAAGTTTCTGCACTGCAACACAAGTGAAGCTAAGGAAGAAACTAATTTACCACTTATCTCACAGAGCAGTAGGGACACAGGCTCCACCAGCACCTGCTTTCAAGGCCTGTAAAGCACAGCAGAGACTTTTAAAACCACATGCCCTGCCAGAGCCATCCAGATAAGCCACGGGAGAAATGCCTCCCATTTCTCTTCTGTTCTCTCTTCACCAGCAGCTGGGAGCAGTGTTCATGTGCAGGCACACATTTGTCATAAGCAGCTTCCCATGAAAACTTCCTTTGCAAAAGTGACCAAAATTTCATCCCCAAAAAGTTTCCAAGAAAAACAAGAAGAAAGAAAGAAGAAGCCCAAGTTTGGTTAAAATCCAGCAGGTTTCTCCACAGCTCTAGCTCCCCCAGACTAGGCAGAGCAATGATATTAACTCTGCTTCCTCCTTTTTCCCTGGAGTTGCTCTACAATACAACATAACCGAGAAACACCTGCTGCCCTAATGAACCAACACTCATTAAAGCAGACAACCCACTAGCTGCTGCGCTAATTATTGCAGAGCCTGCAAAGAGAATGATGAAAAGCTACTGTATCCCATACACTTCAAGCATTCTTGGGCTCTTTCAGCCCTCTAGTCCAGCTACTGCACCACCTCCACTTCAGACTGCTAGAGGAGAGATAAAACGCAACGATGGTGAACAGCATGAACAACGCTGTAAGGCCTCAAAGTGACTCATTTAGTCTTCTTTGAGCTTAGTCTTTTCCATTTTTGATCTAAACCAAGAGAATGGGCAAGATACGGCATTGCCATGAACGCCAAACAGCCTAGAGCTATTTTTTTTCTTCCAGCCCTGTGTGAATTTCTGTAGCGCCCAGTTTTAAAGCTGAGACTCGAAGTCTCTGCAGTGCGATTAGGACCCTCCCATGCGATTGCCCAGCGCCGAGCAGCTTTCAGCATCACCCTCCTCAGCAGAGGAGCCGCTCGCTCCCGTGCCAAGCATCCCACCGGGGCACCGCCAGCTCCCACCACCCACGAGCGGGAGCTGCCCCACGGAGGGAGCGCCGCGTCCTTCCCGGCTCCTCTCACTCTACTCCGGCCGGATCCCCACCCGTGCAACAGCTCCTCGCTTCCCAGGGCTGAGCGCTCCCTCCCTCCGCGGCGACCCCGCTGCGCTCCCGGGGCTCGGGCACGGGCGCAGCTGCGGGGCCGGGCTGTCCCCAGGGACCGGGCTGTCCCCGGGGCTCCGCAGGCTCGCTGATGGGCAGAGCTGCGGGGCCGGGCTGTCCCCAGCGACCGGGCTGTCCCCGGCCCCGCTCACCTGGAGTGGAAGCGTCGGGCGGCCGAGCCCGGGCTGTCCCCGCCAGGCGGGCTCGCCATGGGCGCCGGCCCCGCGGCGGGGAGCGGGCAGCGGAGTATGGCAGCGCCGGGAAGTGATGCACCGAGCAAAGAAACTCGCGGGCAGGCCCCTCCTCCGGCTGATGTCACCCGGCCGGCCTCCCTCGCTCCCTCCCGCCCGGCACGGCTCGGCACGGCGGGTCCCGCCGCGGGACGAGGAGCGCGGTCCGGGCACGGCAGCACCGCGGGCGGCACAACCCCCGTGTTCCCGGGAGCGCCTCGGCGCTCACCTGGGAGCGGCCCCAGACACGCAGGGAGGTGCAGGCACCACACCTGAACGGTATCGCCGAGGGAAAGCGGAGCAGCATCGCTGATTTCTGACCAGGTGGAGCTGTTAAAAACCATAATGAGTCTCGGGTTTGGCTTGGCCAAAGCCCTTTTGTCTTCGAAAGTGTCTGCACCTGGAGGCAGGCAGGGCGAGCAGCAGGGAGCAGGCAGGACCTGGCAGGGCTGCATTTGCTGTGCTGGGTCAGCAGGGCTGTACCACAGGCAGACTGAGCCACAGAGCAAAGTCTGGCTGCTCTCTTTGGTAGTGAGGAATCCACCAGGAAAAGGGATTTTCCTTCCAGCCCACAGCAGCTTCTTTCAGTTAACTATGTCCTGTTGAACCTTGGGGCCTTAAATATTTATTTCCACCCAGACATGGATGCAGATCATCTTCAAACACTGCGTCCAGCTCCCTCTGTTCTCCAAGGCTTGAAATGCTCCTGGAAAAGTTAGGGAGTTGGTCACTCAGCA
The DNA here is from genome assembly GCF_965178545.1 of Coloeus monedula. Classification (NCBI taxonomy): domain Eukaryota; kingdom Metazoa; phylum Chordata; class Aves; order Passeriformes; family Corvidae; genus Coloeus; species Coloeus monedula. Next base: position 2,623,908 of record NC_138801.1, on the reverse strand, counting down.
GAAACCTGTCTGAAAGTTAGGGCCACTTACCCAGCAACAGCAAATTAAACGTCATTATCATCACAGACCCCTCCCCCCAAAGAAGCACAGCTATGAACTGTGGCTTTTCCTGGCTTCCAGCAGCTTGCTCTGCACACACAGAACACTGTGGTCGGAGGGAATCCAGAGCTATGCCTATTTACTGGACTGTTTCACCCTGGGGACCTGCTCAAAACACCAATCAGGAGTAAACTCAGATCCTGCTCAGGAAAGATCATCAATAACACCCCACTAGCAAACCACAAAAGCCTCTTTCCCAATAACTAATTGATTGGGCATTTAAATTCGAAACAAAAACCCATAAACAAACCTGCGTCTGTGTCTCGGCTTAGGATTAGTCTCAATTCTGTAGATAAACTACAGCAGAGAAAGCTGAAACCATCCTGGTGAGAGCTGTCTCCTCACTCAGGGAGGTGTGGTGCTGTCCTGAGTGCCTTATTATCCCAAAAAAAAAAAAAAAAAAATCCCTCTGCACTCCTGAGTAACCTGCCACAGAACCCCCACTGGAAGAACCAGGCTGGAACTCTGTGCCTCACATCAGCCAGTTTTCACCCAGGTTTGTGGTTTCACAAAAAGCAGCAAACATCCTAGAAGCCATGGAAACATGGGCCTGTTGAGCCCTGAGAGATTTTGGTGCTTCAGAGGGGGTGTTTGTCCATGCCTCCCCCCTCTTCCAGACAAGGACATAAGTGCAAAAGATGGAACCCAGCTTGTGCTGCTGCTGCTGCAGCCCTTTCTCAGCCCCAGGCACTGAGGATGCCGAGCTGAGCCGGGCCCCAGCGCTGGGCTGGCATTCAGCGAGTGTGGGAAGACGGAGGAATTGCCCTTCAGAGAAACAATGCTGGAAAGGAGAGCAAGGGAAAGGAGGGAGGAGGCCAGCTTCCAGTTTGGGCTGTAGCCATATCTATGGTGTTCCACAGGCTCTGGGCAAGCGGGTCACCCACATGGTAATGACACAGGAATCGCTCGGTCAAATTCCAGGGCCTGGGTTGTGCAGGAGGTCAGACTGAGATGAGCATAATGGTCCCCTCTGGCCTTCAAACTCATGAATTTGCAATGGATAATTTATCATCTGACAAACTCAGCTTCTCTTTCTTCTTGTACAAGTGGCAGATAGGTCACAATAGATTTGAATTCATTAGATGAAATAATTCAATTACTTTTCTGTGGGTTGGGTTTGGTTAACCCTCCGTGTTCATGCCAAGAAGCTCCCTGCAAGGATTTGGACCTCAGCCACAAAGCAGATCCATTGCTCAGCTGCAATGAAACAGGAAAATTATAAGAGTACAGAGAGAAAGAAACCCCAGTACTTCAGAAATACCACTAAATCCTCTGGTGAACCATGTGCACATCATGTCATGTGTTGGGAAGGACCTGGAGCAATTAGAGAGGCTCCAGATGAATGTGACAAGTGTGACCTACCAGAGAAAGGTATGAGAATTGATTTGTTCAGTGCAGATAACATCAAGAAGTGGAGCTGGAATCTTTAGACATTAAAAGGGCTGCTGCAGAATGGAAAAAAGGAGGAGTGGATCCTGAAAAGCAGGGCAGGGTACCACACAGCCGGGCCACAATCCATCAAAGGCAATGCAGGGTTCATTTTCCTTTGACCTTATGCACCTCTGCACCTCCAGCATCTTTTGTTTCTGCAATCTTAAAGCTCAAAATCTTGTTCCTCCCAGCTCCTGAGTGTCTCTACACCTTCACTTACAAACACAGGCAGAATCACAGCTCTAAGGAATAGGACTGCAGGATCCTTCAGGCTTCTTGGGCAGTTTTTAACATTTCTTTAATAAATTGATACCCAAAGCTATCACAACACAAGATGCAAGAGCTGCAACTATTGCCATATTTCCTTCCACTTGGAAGAGACAGCCTCGAGAGCAGGAAGGCACAGAGAGCTCAAGGGAAGACAGCGAGACAGAAATCAACAGTAAATTTTGTCAATCATTTAAGAATTGCCAGGACATAGGAACATCCCTCCGCTGCTTCCATGTCTTCATCTTCCAGACACACCAGAGCCAGGCACTCCCTCCAAAACGCAAAGATTCCTCTTAATTACCACGGCAGCTTTCCTGCAGCTCCCGGAATGGATTGCTGGGGGCCTCTGCTGGGGTTTGTGTGCAAAAAGAGCTCTGCACTTCAGACTCCGAAACTCACAGACCCCAGCTGAAATCACTACAGAACCGGCACTGTAATTGTCTTCTCTTTCTAGCAACAGCTGTGATTAATCACCAGACTTTGCGCTGTCTTTTTTTTTCAAGCTGGCAGGTTCTAAAAGCACCTTGCTATTGTCCTGCATTCCATTCTCTAAATCCCTCTAAACATAGCCTGCAAGGAAGTGCTGCTTAAAACCAGCCTAAAAAAGAACCACACAGCAAAACTGAAGAAATTTTGTCTTGACTTATATCAGTTTCACAGCCGTGAATTTAGATGGAGATAAACTTACCTTTGAGCAAGTTTTTAGAAGGAAATACCCCCGTGGATGTAGCTTCCTTTGTATGCAGGAGATGAGAGCTCACAGTGGGTATTTTTCAGCTGGATCCTCTTCCCCAGGCACCAGACCAGGGACCCAGAGCTGGAAGGGAGGGGATGATGGGCAGCCTTGGCCAGGACTGCTTTCCTGTGGAACATCACTGTTGGTGCTGCCTCATAGTGGAAATAATAAAATGACTTTTACCTCTCTCTCCTGGGGAAGGAACAGTGGCTGGAGATCTTTAATGTGCCACTGAGCTGTGAGCACAGGAGTTTGAATGAGCCTGACAGCAGCGTGAAGATGGGTAAGAGAGGAGTTGGCTTTGTGAAAGACAAAGGGAATAATAAAAATGCCCCTGGAGGGTCTGAGGGCTGGTGTGCAAATGGGGGCCACACACGGCCTGTCTGAACCAGGAACATTTGCCTTGGCTTTGGGATCTTCATAAAGCATAATTACGTGAGTTGCAACAACATCCTCCTCTGAACAGCCCAGAGCCAGGCAGGGAAGTGGGGAGGGAGCAGGGATGGGTTTCAGCAGGAGTGCTTAGCTATTCCTTTACTTAAAACAACAAATTAAGAACAAGGTTCAATGTCTGTGTTTGGGGAAGAGAACCCTCCATGCTTCTGAAAGATTGAACTGGTCCAAATAAAACTGCTGTGCCACACTGTTTCTTCAGGACCTGTAAAGAAATTAGAGTTTTCAAGGGCTTTTACAATCCTTCTTTCCACTGAGTCTGGTCCTAAGGCAACAACACTCCTCTCATCAGAGAGAAGGACTCAGTGAGGATCCATTATTTCATCTCCAAAGTAGAAGCACAAAAGGTTATTACAATCTGCAGATAACTGTAATAGAGACTCACAGCCAGGAATATTATTCATACGTGAAATAAAGAGGATCATCTGAGAGTGAAGAGTTGTTTTACTGACTGTGATTGTCTCTTTTAAAAACGTCTTGGAGCACAGACATTCAGGAAAAGCTCTGAGTAACGAGCTCCTCTGATTAATTCAGCTGTGTGCAGGCACTCCTGAAACAGCAACAGCTGCTGAGCACAGAGACCCTCTGGGGCTCAGGAGAGCTCAGCTGCCCAGTTTGGGGCTGGGTAAGATTCCTGTTGGGCAGTACAGCTGGATGCAAGCCCTTCCCAGAACCTGGGCAGGAACACAGCCAGTGGGCTCTTACCTTTCTTTCCCCACCCTGGGCCCAGCCCTCTCTGCTGGTACAGCATTGAAAACATGCATCAAGACCTTAATGGTTCTCACAGGTTACATCCCCTGGTGTTTGGGTGCACCTGAGGATTTGGCCTTTGCTTTGTGCATATTTATACATCCTGTGTCTCTGATGTCCCTGAATTTCCTTGTCATTAGTGCTCCTCGGGGCCTCAGAGGAGGCAAACAAAGCAACAGAGTTCATCCGCTTCCTTCAGCTTTCAAGCTTGACTGAAAATGCTTCATTAAATAAATAGCAAGAGACCCTTAAAATGCCCTTGCTCCCAGCCTTGTAGAGGCTTTGATGAAATGGAACCCCGTGGCCTGGCACTGGCCTGCTGGGGAGATGGGGATTTTTTTAGGCAAGGCCAGAGGGGACTGTCCTGATGCCTTCGTGCTGATGTCACGTATCCCTTGGATCCACAAGCCAGCAGCTCCTCTTGCACTGAAATCCTGCTCTTTACCTCGGGGCAGAATGACTGTACAGAGTGCCTGGGAAGGCTTTTGAACTCAGAAAGTTTCAAGCACAGGAGCTGATGTGTGTTGTGGCAGATTTCTGCCTCGTGCCAACCTCCTCTGTGCCATGGCATCTCCTCTCTGGATGCAGTTTCCTAAGGGACACTGGACCAGCTTGCCCTGGCACCCCCGTGATGTCTGCAGCAAGCTCTGATGCTCAAGGAACATCTCTGCTTCTTTCTCATCCCTTGGTAAATTCCCATCCCTTCTCACTGCCTGGGAGCAGCTCTTCTGTTCCTGCAGAATTCAACAGCCTGGTGGTGCCTGCTCCAAGAGAGCTTCAACCAAGACCCAAACAGGGTAGTGGGAGGCTCTCTTGGGGCTCACCAGAAATATGCTGGATTTTCTGGCCTTGGAAGCTTTGGTGGCAGTACCAGGGAGCTTTTCTTGGAGGCACCTCATCAAAACTCTATTGCTCAGACAAATATCCCAGAGCTCAGTCATGATCAGCTTCTATTTACAATGTTGGCAGTGGGTTTGTTTAACCAACTTCAATTTCCAAGAGTCAACAGACAAAACCCCAATTTCTTCTGCTGGAAGTCTGGGAAAACCTCCTGTTGGCATTGACTGAAATAAAGAGTAATCTTGTGCTAAGAATTGAAAGCCCGGGGGGGGGAAATACATATTTTCACCTTTGAAGGGGGCTTTATTTCCTTTTTAAGTTGTAACTGTTGGTAATGACATTAACTATGAGCATGTTTGGGTTTGTTTTTAAGCAGATTGCCAATATTTGCAGTGTAATTGCATTATTTAGTCAAGCTTCTGCAAGTGCTTTCCAAACACTCAGGGTGGAACTTGTTTCTATTTAACTCCCAACAATTCTGTGAATCAGAGGCAGGTGGAGAAGAAGCTGCTGGTGAAGTGACTCTGTCACCAACCACAAGGTCACCGAGGCTCCTGCAGCAGAGCCCCTCCAGTCCCCAAACCAGCACGTGGTGACAGGAAACACATTCTGGTTATCACCAAAACTGCATCAAACCACAGGCTCAGGTCTGAACCCATCAAGTTCCTAATCAGCAATGAAAGCCAGTGCAAAAATACCACCATTTACAGCTCAACTCTGCTCAGTTTGTACACATTTTTCTGTATTTTTTGCACTTGAAGGGAAGACTGTTCTTAGCATTCTAACAGAATATTAGGACAATATTGTAGCAACATTAAGCAGCATTTTCTAAAAGTAATAATTCTCATTTTAGGACTGGTAACTGGAAGACACCATTAATGCTTATTTTTGAGCAAATAACAGACCACAAAGAAAGTTTCAAAGGCCCAAAGAAATCCTTCCCTGTGAGGGTGGCAAGGCCCCGGCACAGGGTGCCAGAGCAGCTGTGGCTGCCCCATCCCTGGAAGTGTCCAAGGCCAGGCTGGATGGGGCTTGGAGCAGCCTGGGATAGTGGAAGGTATCTAGTGTTGGAACGAGAAGAGCTTTAAGGTCCCTTCCAGCCCAAACCCATGTGTGATTCTGTGATTTTATTAAATATCTTAGAATAAAAGTAAGTGGGATTACCCAAGTTCCTCATTAATCCAGTGCTGGTGCAATGCTAATATGGGATGCAGTCAAAAGGGCTGTGGAATGTCAAGCCCTTGCTCCAGAAAACTGCTCATCAAATAAGCAATTTTTCATGTAATTTTAGTTAATAAAGATAATTCTGCTGACATAATAGATTTAGACCTCTGCAAAGCAGTTGACTTAATCTTGCATGACATTCTGTTAAAAATAGTACTCCCCAAAAAAAAAAAAAATTCAATGTAGCTTATTTTAAATGGATGGAAAAATTAGTAACATGCATCAAAAAGTAATTATCTGATGAAGGAATTTCTAGTGTGTCCAAAAGGATTTACTCTTGGTACAATGTTATCCAACACTTTTATCAATCCCCATTTTATCAGTAATCTAGAGAATGAGTAGGAACATGTTAGTGGTAAAGTCTGTGTTTAAAAAAAAGGGGATTTAGGACAGTAGCAATTAATGGGAGAGGTGGGATTGGTTTGTTTGGTAGGGCTGTGAGAGGCCATGGGGGCTACTGGGAGCTGCCAAACCAAGTGTAAGACGCCAAAGCAGCACTGCAGCCAAGACTGTAAATATCACCTACAGGAGTGATGCAAAACTGGCAGGTGAATTGATTCCATTTACTTAAATGAATTTTAAAGTCTGACTTAATCGTGGGTGAGACTTAAATTTATAGACAAGAAAATTTCTGGGAATAGGAAGTGTTTTGGTCTAGGGGAAAGTGGCACATCCAGAACTTGCATCGAGGCAAATTCAGTCTGGAAATAAGAGGTGATTTTTAAATGCAGGTAATTAAACAGTGGCACAATTAATTTCTTAGCAGCAGAGTGCAGCCTGCATTAGGCGATGTGTGGAAGGAAGAACGGTGGTTAAAAATGCTGCCGTTCAAACACAGGTTCTGGGGCTGATGCAGCGTTCACCCAGTGTTTGTGTTATGCCAGATCTTTAATTAGACAATCTGCCCTGTTAGCTGTGAAAACACTCTTCTCGTTTTACCCATTGATCAGGGTTATCCATCGATATTTGATATTTTCCCTGGCTTGGCAAATCTCAGCGTGTTTGTGGTGTATCGATCCCGTGGGTGATTAACACCCTGCATGGCCCGGGGGGGGGGGGAATGAATGGCACCGTTTGCTCCAAGTGGGATCAAATATTTGTGTCCTTCGTTGTTTGCAGCTTGGAAAATACACTCCTGGTTCTGAGGGAGAGGTTTGGGACTGGCAAAGCTCTGTTAGTCTATGTCTACAGTCTCCATCCCCTCTCTTTTCCCTGGAAAAGCAAAGGCACTGAAGGCGGTGGCTCCTCGGAGCAGTGTCCCTCCCTCCTGGCTGCTGCTTTTGACTTTCACTCCAGAGCTAAATGATGTTGTCATAGAAACCAAAAAAGGGGCATGTGGGAACCCTTCCAGTCCGGGCTGTGACAGGACAGCACATTTCCCTCGCATGCATCTTGGTCTCTACAAACTCAACACCTTCCTACCAGAAAAATTAATCAAGTCCACATTTTCTTACCAAGTTCTTGCACAGTGATGGCACTCCTTGCTCCCGGTGTCTCTGTCCCTAAATAACCATCATTTCCAGGTAGCCAGGATCTCCTGTTTCTCTACCACGCCTACCCCTTGCTGCAAGCGAACAGAAACTCCTCGGGGTCAGCTTCCCTGCTTACATAAACTGGGAGAGCTCTGGTTGCTGGCACAGGGCTGCACCACTCTGCATCAGCAGGGAATCGAGCCTTCAACATATGCTGGCTTGATTTTCCATTGGAGATGGGCAGGCACTGGTATCTATTTTCCTTTGTACTTAGCTCCATATAGATTCATTTTGTCAATAATAAGGCAATATTTTTGTTGGTTTGCATTGTTATCTGAAGAGACAGAGGGAAAAAAAAAAAAAAAGCCAGACAAAAAAATTCCAGTCAGTCATAAATGATCTTGGGTTAAATGACTGTGCTGCCTGGCATCCCAGGGGAGAGCAGGAATGAAACTCCAGCAAATCTGAGGGCAACCTGACTTGACAGAGCGTAACAAGGCAGGAGATGGCCTGTTGTGTTGGCTTAGCCTGCTGCTTCTCCACTGACACTGCTTTGGATTGGCATTTAGTGGTGAAATAAATACAGTCGAGGGGAATCAGGTGAATTTATGAGCAAAGGGTCAACAACCCCAGGGACTGTTCTTAGCAAGTGGGATCTATAAAGCTCCTCTGCTCTCATAACCTCTGGTAGTCGTGCTGGTGTCCCAGCTGGGACTGGGCAGAGCAGCTCTGATGCCAGGGCTGAGATTAATGGCCTGCAAATTGCTGAGTAGATATAAAAAGCTGAAAGGTGAAAGGAGGGATTTCAAAAGCTGAAGGCACCAGGAGAGCACTCCAGAGAGGAATAAATGCAGCAGGGAAGTGGAACTCTGGCTGGCAGCATCTGCTGTGTGGGCAGGACTCGAAACAGGCAGCAGCAGAGGTACGACAGGAGGACCCAATTCCCAGATTTTGACTGGACTGTTTGGATTTTGAACATATCATTCTTGTTGAAGGAAGAGGCTAAATCTTGCCATTTTTGGTAGCTCTCTGATGCCTTGTTGAAAGGTTGAAGCAGAACAAAGTAACACGGGAAGAAAAAGCTGTGGAGCACAATAAAACACCCTTCCAGAGTGCAGAGAGCTTTGAGACTTTGCTGCCAAGGACTCTGCATTTTCCAGCTCAAAAGGAATTTTCCTTCTTATATTTAGTGACACAAATATACCCAGGTGTGTGGCAACCTGCATGTTTCAATCCAGTCACACTAAGGCATGGTAAATCAGGAGATTTTGAGGTTTACTATGACAACAAGGCAAATTAGTTAAACTTAGTGGAGCTAAAGCCCAGCCTGGCCCCATGGTGGTTCCATAGAAGTCAGATTTAACCACTGCTCTTAGCTGGGAATGGGATCACACAGATGTGTGGTGTCTGATCCAGGAAATTATGGGCTCAGGCACCCAGGACCTGGTAATAAATGGTGATGAAGGCAGCACTGCAAAAATAATGTTGTTGCTGTCTCACAGCACTCCATAGATCACTGTGCTTGAATGTCAATAAATGGGGGCATCTGAACACTGTAAATCATTCCCCACTTCTCTGATCCCTTGTTACAGAGCAGGGCCTGTCACAGCATATTTTGTCTCACTTTTAGGTGTAACAGGCTGGTTTGGGGGCTTTTACCAGATGGACTCTTCCCCAGCTCCAAACCAAAAGAACAAACTGGGAGCATCCCTGAGCTGTGGGATTTCCCATCTGTAGGTTATGCAAGCAGGGAATGGACTCTGCTTCTCGTCCCTCTGAGGTTGTTGGACACAGGTATTGTGCCTGCTGCTCTGGTTTGGGGCACAGGGAACACGGGGCTGCTCCTGCCCCCACCAAAATCCACAAGAACCTTTGCATCAGCTGCTGAGTGTTTTAGGTCAGGCTTTAAGACACCTCATCACTCCGTACTGTAATTCTCACCACCCACGTACCCTTCCTTTCTCACTTTGCAGTGCAGGGAGACAAGGTGGAAGGAAATGTGCCATTTTACCTGTAGACTGGTGATTTAAATTGCCCACTCCCAGCCTGGCACTATAAATCCTCTCCTGCAGCTGGAGAGCCCCGTTTACTACAGCGGGTTTCCATGGCAATCCTGTGCTCTCCCACATTCCACTGCACAGTGCAGGCAGCCCCCCCCCCTTTTCACTTCAGATTCCATTCACATAGTCTCCTATTGATAGGAAAAAAACCCAAACGGGCCATGGATAGCTATTTCCTATCTTAACACACTTTCCCCCAATAACTGGATGATGGATCTGTATTTTAGCCCATCAAGAGAGCACTTGCCCTTTGCCAGACATCACTTGGCAGGCAGCACAACATCCAGATATTCTGAAGGTCTGGTTCTATCCTGACACACATTACTCCTGTTATTTTAGGACATCAGTAGGAAAATACAAGCTTGATATTCCCTTGTGTTTGTGGCTCTCAGCCAAGCAAAGGCAGCGTGTCTCTGTTGCAGCAAATCTTTCCCTGAGCTTGGGCAGCCTCGTGGCAGCCTCCCACCTGCATCCGAGCTGTTCTCAGCACTCACTGCAACTCAGTCACTGAGGGGATGGCACAGCCCATGGGAAAAGGATCTGCTGCTTCCCAACAACGTAGGAAGGAATTAGGAATTTCATCTGCTAGGACTGAGAAAGGAAAAGAGGAAAAGTTATCAGTGGTACCAGCAAAAATCAGACTCCTCCCCTGTCTCTGGGTGTTTTACATGAGCAGTGATATCTCACAACATTACCTGTGGAGGAAGAAATCTGTGTCTTATCTCAGGAACTGTGACACGGCACCGTTAATGGGGCAGCCCATTTGTCTCAGTGTTATTATGCTGCTGATTTGAGAGATGATAAGTACTGTTAAGAATGACTTCAAAGCGTAGTGGTCCCCTAAGCTCCTCGCAGGTTCAAATCAAATCCCAATTTAGGAAGTGTCTTTATCTTTGTCCCTTTTAACTTCAGGTGGTTTTGTCACAGATTCCAGTGGGTGTGGGATTGGGGCCTTGGCTGTCAGACTTCAGAGCAGTGCACTTGTTTTTTTATCAGCTGCCTCTTCCCTCCATATGCTCACTACAAAATTCATGTCACATCCAGCTTGCAATCGAAGTCTCGATTTGGGCTTCGATTGTTTGCTAACTGAGAATTGCTGTGAAGATGGTTTGCAATGAAAATTGCTTAGTCAGGCACTGTAAAAAAATCAACAAAGAAATACCATTTTCTTTCCTTTTAGCTGGATGTGTTTCCCAGAAGTGAGGGAACTCACAACACTCCCACAAAACCAGGCACAGGGAGCAAACCAGCAAGAGAATACAAGGAGTGTGTCTGCCAGAGCTGTGGGTTGTTTGGAAGATTCTTGGGACATGTCTGGAGGGTGCAAAAATGTCAAAACACTGAGACTTAGGAATTTCTGGGTTTGGTGCACGTACATCTGCACTTCCTGAATTTTGCTAGACCTTGTGGGTTACTGGGTGAAATATTTCCTAAACAGTGACAGTGCACAGCAGCAGAAGCTTCTGGGAGGTGAGTCCATGTCAAACAAACCTTCAGGCTCCAAACAGCCTCATACAGGGTTCAGTAAATATCAAAGCCACTTGCCTTTGCCTTGCAAAACCACCAAAAATCCACACTGGAGCTCTGAGTGTGGCAGAACTGGGCACTACTTGCCCCATTCACAATCGTGTGTGTAAGTGGGAAGTGCTGGTTGGGAAAAAAGAAGACTCGCACCCGGACAATGTGTGGGAGGTCAGCTGCACCTCCCTTGGCAGGTTCTTAGATGAGAAACTCTGCAATGTCCTTTCCAGAAAAAGCCTAAAATTCCTTTGTCAAACCTCCTCTGAACATGCCACAGCCTGTTGTCTGATTTGCTAAAATGAGTAGGTGGTGGTTGGAGTATCTCTGTAGGGGAAATTCAGTGTTTGGGGGCTGATGCAAACCCGGGGCCTGTTCCTGCCTTGGTTCCGTGTTGACAGGAGCTGTGCAGTCAGCAGGACAGAGCTGTACATGACTGGCTCATTTCACTCATGCAGATCTAAAATAAAAATCCTGATGGATTTGCTCCTCGTTGCCTCAGCTCACACTTGGCTCCCTGACTTGGGAGTTTCACACGCTGCAGAAGTGGGATTTGGCCCAGTGATAGGTTTCACTTCATCTCTCAGCAGATTTGTGGTCTAACACTGCAAGATGTGCAGCATAACACAGTGGCAATCTGTCACTCTCCTGGCTCTCATCAGCTCCGACAGCTTGCTGAGAAAATACGGAGCCAAAATAGACGCCAGTGCGACCTGAGGGACCGGAGAAGCGTTGCCTGCCGAGAGCTCTGCCTGTCACAGCACAGGCATTCCTGCTCCACTTGGCTCTTCCATCATCCCAGCAGGCTGGGACCAGCCCTGGGCTTTTCTGGTGGCTGTCACAGCTTCCCATCTTCCCAAATCTTCCCTGAGCGTCGCCCTCCTGCTGCTGTGAGGTTGCACATTGTGTTCTCTCCCCTCTCTGAGGTTCCCTTGGCACAGTGGCTGCCCCTGAGCCCTGAGACTGCAATTAGGGCTCTTATCACTTGTGCACCCGGAATAGCTGTGGCTCCCCTCTTGGACCAGCTCTGCATTCCCAGCACTGAAACCTCTAATCAGGCCAGAACGTTGGCTTGGAACAGCTTGAAACGGGAACTTTGCGACTCCAGTCTGCAGCTCAGGAATTCCTTGTTTGGTTAGACTTGAAAAGCTGAACTGCTGGGGATATCTGAGCACAGGCTCTGAGCAGGGACATTTATTAGATTAGGCTGAGTCTGTTTCTTCAAGAGGACTTCTCAGAGACCACAGGGATCTGTGGGCATGAAAGGATGTGGTGCCAGTGTCTTGCCTCACCCTCTGAGTGCTTTCCAGTAATAACCAACACTCACAATCCTGATATTGCTGCTAGAAGCAAATCTGTAGAGTTATGAAGAATGAACAAAGAATTGAAGATATAAGCCAGAAAAGGGAGTCAGATTCAATATAAACCAAAATGCTGATGGAACAGCACTCAGCTCTCTCTGCTCTGCAGTGGGGTGGGAGAAGAGGATCCAGAGCCTTTTCATGGGGTACTCACTGAAATTCAACCCCCAACAGCAGTAAGTGGGGCAAGAATAAATGTGTTTTATGGCTATTTGCAGCCATAATTTTGAGGGGTTGTAAGAAATGCACTGTCAGGCCTCAGTCCAGGATACCACAGCCCACTAAAGTCCATCAGATGCTTCGTCAAGAGAGTGAAAATGCAAAGGAAAGTGAATCGTGGCTGTCTTGTGAGTTTTGCTGCTGCTTCCCGTTGCAGGTTGGCTTTGTCCGAGGTGGCACCTGCTGCTCTCCTGGGTTGTCCCGGCACAAACTGGGGCCGGGAGGCTCCCAGCACCGAGTGCTGCAGCTCCCGTGTGCAGGCTGCGTTTGCCCTCTGCTGTTGGCTCATCAGACTGTTCCCTCCAGATAACCCAAAACCTGGAGAACATGAACGGTTACCCACAGATTTCAAATACTAACACTTAAAAGATTGTGACACTTAAAATAAGTGATAGCCACAAAGGGGGAAAAGCCTCACCTGAGACTTTAGTATACATTTATTTTACATTATAAAGATTTTGCTTATAAAGACCAGAAAACTTGTAGGTTTTTTAAAATTTAATTTTAATTTTCCCCTAAATAGAACCTAAAAATTAAGCCCTCTGCTCTCTTGAAAGCAGGGATTCAGGTGTGACTGAGAGCAGGATCAAACGCTGGGTGAGCCCACAGGGGAAGGTGTGAGGAGAGATGCCCTGGAATGGGAAGAGCTGCTCTGCAATGAGGAAAGATGCCCTGGGATGAGGACTCAGGGAGGTCTGGTCCCTCTCCTTGCTCTGGCATCCCAAAAGTGCAAAGGTGTTCCCACCTGGGCCTCAGGTTGGTCACCCTGCCCTGTCCTCTGCAGCCACCCAGCCCTGCCAGTGGTCACTGCCAGGATGCCAAAAGCCCTGGAAAGGACACAAGGGCTTGTCACGAAATCTGCTGGCATCTTGCCACGTGTTTGCAAGCTGAGATCAGCATTCAGGCTCCTCTTGTTGCTGTTTGTTTTCTCCTCTGCTCCCAACAGCCCCTCCCTTGTGCTGTGGCCGCTGTCGCCCTGCACGGAGGGGCACAAACAAAGGTGTGGCGATGGCTGAGCCCTGGAGGGGCTGGTGGGACTCCTCCGGCCCTCCCACTCCTCCCAGGACTCATGGGCAGGGCAGGGACTGGCTCTTCTGCATTCCCAGCTGGTAGCAGGGAGCCTGTGGATGGCTCAGCCAGGGAAGGAGCAGCACATGGGATGTTCAGTGCTGGGATCGGTCTCACACCTCCCTTTGGAAGTGCCTTGGGGATTTGCCACTCTTGAAAGGCTGCAGATCATCTCCAAAGGGCTTTTGCACAGCTCCTAAGTGGAGATTCTGTTTCATGCATGGCTGAGGCTTCAAAAGGTAAGTGTAGAACGGGCAGGAACAGGGGGATGGAGGGGATGGATGGAGGGGATGGATGGATGGATGGATGGATGGATGGATGGATGGATGGATGGATGGATGGAGCTGATTTTCCTGACTCTCTGACCATCCCTGAGCTCCCAGGCAGCTCTGCAAAGCGCACTGACCCACGGCAGGACGTTTACCAGCTCTGTCATATCCGTGTCTCTCCGAAGACTCTGTCACGAGGCTGAGAAATTAATAATAGCAGGTAAGATTTGCACACACCACAGAAATGTAAATGCTGAGGCTCTTCATGGGCCGTCAGCAATTAGAGATGAGAAAATTTATATTCTTATCAGCATATAAATGCCCTGGGTTGTTCTCAGAGGGCAGCAGTGACCAGTCCCTTTGTATGGTTGTTTCAGACATGGAGACCGAGTAAGCAGAGCTGGAGCAGAGCTGAAAAATGGAGAACAGCTTTGCCTCTGGAGAATTGGATCCTCTAACTGGTGTGTGGGTAATGAGTTTCCACTTTGCTCTGCACAGTCATAGCAGAGACTTGGGTAACTTTTTTTTAAACCGAGGATTTATCTCTTGTGGAAACACTTTAGTGCTTAGTTTAATCTGGATTCTGTGACTTCAGGCACAGTGGAGCAAATATTTTAAAGTTTGGAGAGTGCTGGGGAGTTTTGTAACTGTTCATAGCCCTAACAGCAACACCAACCCCCCCATTTCATGCTGCTTTCTAAAGAAACCTGCTCTGTGAACCTTCCTCAGCCTGAAAGCATCACAGCTCAGTTTCTGTCGAGTGCATTCAATGAGTTCACAGCAGGAGCTTCTCTGTATCTGATGTGGCACTTACTTTTTTTTCCATAAAAAGACATGAGCCATTCTTTCATGACTAGTCCTGAATGGGATTTTTTTCTTGTAAGCAACTACTACAAATAGGACTGAATTGGGAAATTCAGCTCAGTCTTTTTAAAATGTGTGCTAGTATCAGCAAGGATTTTGCTGAATAAGCACTAGCATAGCCCAGAGATCTTTAGCTCTGATGGAACTCAGCACACATTGAGATACAAAAGCAGCCCAGACACAATTTTTCAGGAGCAGTTCTGTGTTTCAGCCACCAGCTCAATGATCTGTCCTGGTTTGGGCATGAGGGGAAACTGTCAATAGTGAAGAGATGCTAAAACATTTTTCCTCTCTGGATTCCACAGCTGTGGCCTTGGCTTGGAAGAGTCTCCAGGAAGCCAAAGCAGTGGTATGTGCACTTCAGGGAGCACTTGCTGTCACAAACCTTTATCTCTTTCTGTCAGCTGCCTGTTCATCACCTCCACGGCTTAATTCCATGGAAATATTGTAATTGAAAGCAATGTAAACCTGCTATTTGTTTGTTCTTTCCCAGTGAACACATCACCTCTTTATTTGCTAAATAACAAAGAGAGGATAAGGGGAAAAGCAAATAATTTTACCCTATTTCACAACACTCACAAACTTAATGACAAGAACAGACAAAGCTTTGCCTTGCTTGTGGTTGAAGCCCTGAGCAGAACAACAGCTGGGACATCCTCTGGATTCTCCCTGTCTTATCATCCTCTTCGTGGGGAACATGATGGAGTTGTGAGCACAGCAGCTGCCACCATAACTGACATTCCTTGGATAAATGCAGGATATTATCCAAATCCACAGGGTGTTGCTTGCACAGCAAAGACCTGACAGCAGCATCCCACTGCTGGAGTTGCTCTTGGCTGGGGTCACTTCCAGCTTAAGCTGTCCTTAAAAACATCAGTAAAAATCTGAGGCACACATACTTGCAAAGTGGCAATAAAGGAGAGAGGTGATTTCACCTCTTATCCTCCCAGTCAATTGCATTCTTTCCAACTGTAGGAAATACCACATGGAACATGCTCAGACAGGCCAGTATTTACACAGTAACTAGGAGCTGCAAAATTAATCAGAGAAGCAGCGGATGCCAGCAAAAAACTACTCCAGAAATAAACCAAAACATATGTCTCCCTTCAAAAGAAAAATCTGCCTTTTCACAGCTACAAAGGATTGAAAACAAATTTTATCATCAAACGTGGAGCTGTGCCAAATCACAGGCAGCCAGAAGAAAGCTTTGGCACGAAAAGAGCTTTGGTGAGTTCTGAGTTACTGGGAAACCGCTGAGATGGGACTGCTTTGGTGCTGGAGGGAAGGGAAGGTGGCAGGAGATAGTGAAAAACCCTCTTTATGGAGGCAAGTGTGTATTTTCATCAGCTTTCTGTAGTGTTCCCAGCAAAATATCACAATGCTCAGGAAGTCACATCTTGCTGGGGAGAACTCAAGCAAAAGCTGCAGCATTAACACCCACCAGCTACAGCACAGCAAAAGCTCCCTGTGCTTCTCCTCTGAGGGTTTATTCTCCAGAGACAACTGAAGTGATGTAAATGCAGCATTTTGTTTGCTAACTTTGGCAGGAACTACATAATGTGTTTAAAGTCATTTCTAAAAGATAAAGTGGGAGAAGAAAAAAGCAGGAAATGTAACCCAATTCCAGAACATTCTTAAAAACTAATTACAAGAACAGACTTCACTTATTTTTATATCTGCTGGGTATTTGTTTTTGAGGTGGTTTATTGGCTGGGAACAGTTTCAGCTGCCAGCCTTTAATATATATTTAATATTTATTTAATATTTATTTAATACTTATTTAATGTTTATTTAATGTTTACTTCTTGTTTATTTTATATTTATTTAATATTTCTGGGCCAGGTTTGTTTGGGGGATAGTCCCCAGTAAAAGTTGCTCTTTGAATTTAATGGTTAAGGCATATTTCTGACATTTTGACACTGACATGGTTTTGATGTGCTGTAGATGGCGAGAGGAACAAAGATGAAACAGCTTTGAGTGCGAAAAAGAGCAGTGAGATTGCTCCAGCCCACAGGTAAATGATAACCTGAGTGTACAGCACTTGGGGGGTGAGCTGGTGAAGGCACACGTAAAGGAGTTTAAAATTCTGGGATGCAGGACTTCAGAAAAAGTTTAGAACCTTACTGTTCCTTAGAATGAAAAAGGGAACAAAAGAGTCACCAAGCAATTTCACCCTCAGTTGTGACAAACAAGGCAGAGGAGGAAGGCAGTGCCTGCTATCAGTTCTCTGCCCATGCTCATAATTTCTCTTATCAGATCACAATTTGCACTGTACTCTCCTAATATTATCTTCATTTGCCAGACTGCTGGTGACTGGCAAAATGCTGATTCTGTGGAGATGCCAAGGTCACCATCAGAACACGTACAAGCTCAGCAGTCACTCATGGCAGTGTATTTATACAAATTTAATAACACCTCCTACATACTGACCCTTGTTTCTCTTTTTCTTAAGAGGGGGAAGCTGTGCTGTTCTCTTCCCTGCTCGCTCACAGACCTGTTTGCCCGAGAGCCCTGCTGTGACCTCTGGCCCGTCCAGAATGACCCCTCTGGCCCCCAGAGCAGCCTCAGGACCTTGCAGCCCTGCCAGGAATTGGGCTGTGGATAGCGAAGGCTCAGCTGGAACATGGGTCCCTGCAAAGAGCCTGAAGAGCCCAAGAAGGGACAATTTCCTTCAGCAGGGAGATTCAAGAGGATTCCCAGTCCAGAAGGAAAAATGTCCCTGCTCCCTGCGTCGCCCACTTCACTCCTGTGCAGGGAGCAGCTCCTTCTCTGTCCCGTGTGGCAGCAGCACCCCCATGCCCACGGCTCTCCTGCTTCCCACATCCCACCTTTCGGCAGCCAGCAAGGCCAGAGATCAGAAGCAGGAAGAGCTGTGGAGAAAATCACCCCAAAATAAGTTAGAGCAGCTCAAGAAGAGGATCCAGGAGCAGAAGAGAAAGCAGCAAGCAGCAGCTCAAGAGCAGGAGCGCCTGATTTTCACCAAAGAGCCCCTGCCAAAGAGAGCCCTGAAAAGAAAGGTGTGCAGAGTGGCCTCTGCTCCTCCTGCTCCAGCTTACAGAGGTCAGTGACAGTCTGCAATCCATGGAGAAAGGCTGGAACTGGGTATTCCCTAGCAGTGCTTTGGCACAGCTGAATAACTCACCACGGATTCCACCCCTCCCTGTGGTATCTCTGGGCATCACCCATGTTCTTGTGATAAATCCATTTATTTCTGCAGCTACAAACCTCCCTGTGCTGTACATCCCACTGCTCAGTTCACTTCCCCACCGGATTTCCTCCCCAGCACACACAAATTCATAAATTTCTTTCCTCAAAATAGTAAAGAATTTGCTGCAAATCTATTCTTTTCTCCCCTTTCCTCCCACATTCTTCCTTTTGCCATATATAAAACATGGAATAGGAGCCAGGAGTACAGTAAGGAGGAAAGGCACCACAGGTATTTAAAGCAGGAATTGTGTAGTTCAGAGGCATTACAGGGGATTTATCAGCTCATTCAGTGGAACTGGTGTGGTTCTGAAAGCAAATATTATTAGACCTCCTTATCCTGCTTTGCTGCTAAATTTGGGGCCAAAGAACCATCCATCTACAGCTGTCACTTCAGTTTAGTGTGGTTTAAGATCTCGGATTGCTGGGAGCAAGGCGTGGAGTCAGGAGCTGCCCAGGGCCAGCCCGGCAGCCTCAGCCAAGGGGGATTACTGAGGGAATACAGCACTAGAGGAGCCGAGCTGAAAAGCTGCACATAATAAATCTTGTTGCTGTAATAGCATTAGTGTTAATTCACTGGGCACTGGCATCCCTGTCACACACTGCCAGCTTCCAGGGGCGTTTCCCTTGGATTTGCTCCCCGTCACCTTTTGCAGGGATGTTGTGGTGCTGCCCTCAGGTCTGTGGGAGCCACGTGTCCCTTTCCAGCTGCATCAAGCAGCACTTTCTGTCACCACTGCCTGATGCTACCCCTCCTAAAGCCAGAAGCCAGAGCTGAGCCTCTCTGGGACATTCCCAAGGGAAGGCTTATTTAGTTTGTTTTTAACCCAGACCATTTTACGCAACTGAGTGAGGGAACTGCCAGACAAACTCTTCAGCTTGCAGGACAGACACAGACTCTGAGGCTGGGGATTGACAGCTCCAGACACTCAGTTCAGCTGCATCTTGTTCACTTTGTCTGCCTATACTCTACTGCTGCAAAAAGTGTGTCACAGCTGCTTTGCCAGATATTCCCTCTGTCAGACACCTGCAGCCCAGCCCTGGGAGCCCAGTGCTGCTTTCCATACATGCAGGAGCTCAGCTATTGAATACCAGCATCTGCACAGCTCCTAATGGGACTCAAACATTTCTTTTTCTGGGTTTTAGTGCTCCAAACCCAAGTCTGCTCTCTCCTTGCCTGATGAAGAGCACAGAATACCAGGCAGAGAAGGATTTAGCATCCCTGGACAAGGAAGGGATTATAAAAAAGCCCCAGAGATCCCAGGTTAGCAATGAGGTATCATAACTGGGAACTTCCCCAAGTACTCAGTGTTTGCTCTGCATGGAAAGGTTGGCCTGGATCTGCAGAGACACCAAGGGGAGGGTGTCCCACTGCACCCACTGGATGCAGCAGTTAGGTCGGGGCTGTGTGCACAGTAAACCGTGGTACGGACAGACAGCGTCATGGATACAGCCTCAGGGATGGATCCAGGCCAAAGCTTCCTTTGCTGGCACATCTATACCACAAAAATAAAAAAAAGGAGTCCTGCGTTTTTTGTGACCAGTTTCAATAAAAACACTCCTGCTTTTACATTCCAAGGGAATGGGATTAGGATTGGATTGTTGGGTTCAGCAAGTTTGATTTTAGCTACACTAATTCTTTTCTGTGTTTTATTTTCCCCTCCTGTTTAAAGACCAAAGAGAGAGAAGCTCAGCACAGAGAATCCAAACAGAACACCAGAGGCAGCTTTCATCCACGTCCTGTGTTCTGGAGAAAGCAGTGGCAGGGAAAGGTAAGGCTGAAAACGGTGAGAAATTACAAGGACTGATGGACAGAACTGCCTGGAGCAGCTGAATTCCAGACCTGCCAGGATCAAAAATCATCAGAAATGAAAAATAAGTCATACATCCTTGGTGGGAAGAGCTGTCTGTCACCTATTCAGTTCAGTTTCCCTAATGAATTAAGGGTGCCACCAAAGGCAGGGATTTCCTGGCCTGACAAGCAGGGACCAAATCAAGGCAGTGAAAAGTTGGATTCATTATCCAAGTCTCAATTGCTAGTTCTCAGTTTTATTTGACAGGTATTTCTAAGGGCAGCTTTGAATCCCTGGTGTAATTTTACCCATTTAGTGCTATTGCTTTGCATAGAAGTGGTTGCATTCAGATGTTGTGGGGAAGAAGTGGAAGTGCTGTGGGTTGTACTTTACACCAGCCAAGTCACCAAGTAACTTGTGTGCAGCAGAAAGAAAAAAATCCAAGCTCTCTAATTCTATGCAGATGGAATTATGAGCATAGTGTGCTCTACTACCTAAGTATGATTTAAAATGCATGAAATATTTAATAATTTCCTTATCTTTTTTTTTTTTTTTGGGGGGGGGGAGGTTTGTTTTTTTGTTTTTTGGGTTTTTTTTGTTTTAATGGATTGTTTGAAAAATGGCTTGCTCTTCCTCTGAGAGTGGGTCATAATAAGACCATGCTACGTGAAGCATTCATCATTGTAACTGCCAGTGTCATGGTGTCTTTATTGGCTATTAGTTTCTGTCACTGAAAGAGCCAAGGCAGGGCTATGAAGAGATGAATGAGGGGCAGGGGTCAGAGCCAGAGTACTCAGGAATTTGATGAATTATAAATTTGCTGTAGTTAACAAAAAATTAAGTCACCACAGCTATAAAATATTCATCTGTTCGTAGGTAGGGAAAAACCCAGGAGAATATTTAAATCAAAAGACTTTCTTCTATCAGCTGTTCTCATCAGGAATGCAGGCTGCTCTTGAACTTTAGCATCATAGTTTCTGTAGTTAATGAGCACGATGCAGATAAAAAAAAAGATTTAATTGAAATAAACAACATGTGAAGCAATGTTCTGTTTGCTCCACATATTAATTTGTCTGGTGCATTCAGAGGAACTAAGACAGGCTACAAAATAAATGCACCCTGCATTTTTAGTACTGCTAAACACAAGCCAAAGTGATACAGGAAGGTGTTTCCTTAAAGACATGGATGGATCCCAGCACTCCTGAGCCCAACAGATCCTGGCAATCCCCTGTGTGTTCCTGCTGTGAACACCATGCACAGATCTGGTGATAATTCCTCTGAAGGCTTCCAAAGGAAATCCATGGGATTATAGGAAGTGACTTCAGCCCCACAGGGAGTGCAGCTCTTCCTTGTCTGAAAAACATCACTCCCCTTGTGACACGATTCACATGAGCCTGCAGAGCATCTCAGAGGCTGCTGCAAATGAAGACATCAGAGCTGGTGGCTGTGACTCCAGCCATGGCCATGGTACAGAGGAGAAGATGTTGCCTTACACTGTTCCCAAAGCACAGGGCAGTCTCAGGGCAATCCCACTGACCAGTCAGTCTCTGGAAAGTCCTTTGTGTCCAGCAGCTGCCCTGACCCCGAGGTGCTGCCCACAGCTCAGCACACGGACAAGATATGAGCAGCAGCTTGAAAAGCCTGGCTCAGTCCATTGACTGAGCACTGAACCACATGAGCTGAGGCTGATACTGATTTCAGAGTAAAATCTTTCCTATTAAAAAAAAAAAAAGTGAGTGTTTTAATTGGGGGAGATTTTGGGGGTGAGGATTTCCATGCAAAACCCAGCTAAGTACCTGTTCAGCCACCTTGTGCTGGAGAAGTGTTTGCAATAAATACATAAATGCACGAGTATTGGCATGCTGTGAATGCAATCTAAAATTATGAAGTAAAACAGTGATAAATGTTGTCTATTATGTGACACCACCTATTAAGCAAGAGTAATTTGTTTGTGCTGCATTCTGCACTGTTTATTTCTGCATTATACATTGTCCCTCGTCCTGTATCCTCCATTGATTCTTCCACACCACATCCTGCTGATTCTCACCAGTTTAAAAATGAATTAGTTTCCTCTGGTGAGTTTGAAGTAATCACAAGGAAGAGAATAATTTTGTTATCCCCTTCCCTTCAGTTCTCAAATGGGCTGGTACCCAGGAAGTCCTGACCTTTTCTCAGTGTACTTGAGGCCTTTGGGAGTCAGTGATTTCTGAGTAAAACTTGTAAGAACTGTGTGAATGTACCACAGGTGTTAAATGATATAAATGCTGATGGTAAAGCCTTGGGAAAGCACTGAACCTTCACATGTAGCACTCCTGAATTTGTCTAATTCATGACCCTGGCAGCCTCCAAAGTTTGAGTGCTTTAAAAATGTTTTGTTATCAAAGTAGCACCAACTTTTTTTAAAATTTTAAACCTGCTCTGACTGATTTTTTTATCTCCCCACCTCTTGATTGTGATTCCTGGAAATCACCATTAAATAGACTTGAATAAGAGAGTTACAATAATCTTTCAAAGAACATGTGGGGCTTTAATAATTAAATACAAACTCTGTGTTTCAGGTGTGAATCTACCTGGTGTTTCTGCATGGAGAGAAGGTCAGAAGTTGGCTAGAAGGCTGCTGGGTCCACCCCCTCCATTTCCACATTTGAGGAGCAGACCTGGAGAGCAGAGCACAGCAAAGACCTTTGGTATAGCTGCCCCTCTACAGCACTGGTTGTTTTGGCACACAAACTAAAACAGGGGGTTTTAAACCTAATTGAAAAAAGCTTTCCAGGCCCTTCTGAGCACCTTTCTTTAATGGCTCCTGCAAAAAAAAATGGCCACTGCAACTTCACCTTTCACCTTTACAGATTTATCTTCTCCCTTGAATATCCCAGATTTTACAACAGACACGTGCAAATAGTCCTCAGAGCTGCAGTAGGAAGCAGGTTGGGAGATGCACACTATAGACACAGGAATTGTCACTCTCTGAAGTAATTACATCATTGTTGTTTCCAAATCTTTCCCACAGAACCTTTGGAAAGAGGTCGAGGACTTGGGGCAATGCCAGCGATGGAAAGCAGCTCCGGAGTAAAGGGAAATGAACCTGTGGGGAAGAGCCCTGGATTCCAAAGCTCTGTGGTTGCTCGCAGCAAGGCTGGAAGGGGCAGCACTGCACCAACAGGGGATGCAAATCAAGCACTCAGAAACCTTCTCTTGCAAAGCCAGTCCTGTGAGGAACACAGACATATCAGGCTCCCCAGAGATGCTGTGAAACAGCAATCTCTAGGGATCCATTCTCCTTCACCAGGACTTTGGGGCATTCCCTCTGCCTTCAGTGGGGAAGGGATACAACCTTCATTAGTGAAAGATGGAGCCAAACTCAGCACCTCAGGAAGCTGCAGCAGAGGAAAAAGTGCATCTCCTCAGAGACAGAAAGGGTCTGAGAAAGAAAACCTTAAGCAACCTTCAAAGAGGAGGGGAAACCTTAAAAAACCTCACCCCTACAGCCGTGAGAGTGTTCGGGAATTTATGTACCGAAAAAAGGCAGAAAGAAAGAAGAAACTCCTCGAAGAGAAAAAGTCTTCAGTGCAGGCTGCAGAGATGAGGAAGAAGAGGTTACAAGAAGTGTACAGGAAGCAAAAAGAAGCTATTGGGAAGAAATCGTGTCCTGATAAGATTCACAAATCCATTGGGAAAATGGGTTCTGCCAAAGGAAATCCTCAGTGTGAACTTGAGCCTGTGAGTCCTAAGGAGTGGCAGATTGAACCCCCTCCAATCTTGATCAGTGCAGCACTGTGTAGGACATGAAACACTTCATACAAATGCTTTGAAGTGCGAGGGAGAAAAAGTTTTATCTAGAAAAATAGAGCAATTAGCTTATAATTATGGCATAAACTGCTGGGCTCATTAGTAGGGCTGGAACCCTGACTTCGGGCTAAAACCCTGGAAATCTCCATTGCCTGAGTGAAAAAAACAGGTTGGCTGTGTGGTGTGAGCAGTTTTCCTGTTATATGAGCCAATTATTAAGGGGAATAAAAGCCAAATATTACCCTTCTGTTGCCAGCTGTTTAGTGCTTACACTGATGGGCTCTTCTCTTTCAGGAGCAAACCAGTGGGGGAATCCTGGAAACGAGTTTCATGGCCTGGATGGATGAAACATCCTCTCCTCTATCACCTAAAGATCACAGAGGCAGGTACTCACACATAAAAGGCATCCTAGAAAGCATCTTTCTCAGCTCACACTGCAGA
The DNA here is from genome assembly GCF_965178545.1 of Coloeus monedula. NCBI lineage: Eukaryota > Metazoa > Chordata > Aves > Passeriformes > Corvidae > Coloeus > Coloeus monedula. The sequence goes on along the minus strand of NC_138801.1, from coordinate 2,600,047 downwards.
CTCTCTTTTGTTTCTTTTGACAGGAATCAACTCCTAGAAACAGCTCAATCACCTAAAAAAGGGGAGGCATCAGGTCCTGCAGCACCACTGGAATCCCAGTGCTGGTTTCTCAGTCCTCTGAAATGTGAAGACTTGAGGGACTGCTCTCCCCCAGCTCTGCATTCACCTCCTCTGAGCTTTTCTGCTCCTCAGAAAGATGCAAAACCTTCCTCCAAGGACTCATCTTTTGGACTTTCTCCACACAGAAGCAAGCAGGATCAAGTGAGAACCATTCATAGTCTGTCCAAGGAACTTGCAGAAAAGATTGACATGGCAAGGGAGAGGCTGAGTGCAGCAAGCTGGGTTAAAGGCTCTGCTGACAAACAATCAACAGACACAACTCTGGACCTTTACAGTGAGCCTCCTTCTGCCCGAGAACCTGAGGCTTCCAGGGATGAGCAAGACAGGACAATGACTGTACAAATGCTTCTGGACACCACAGATCCTGATGTGCTACATGAGGCATCCCATAGGGAATGTCATGGACTGAGCAGGATTGGCCTGGTGGGCAGCACTGAGGGAGCAACAGCCGTGGACAGACAGAAGCAAATGCCAACTCCTTTGCCTGGTGGGAATGCTGAGAGGGAAGAATTGTCCTGGATCACTCGTAGTGCAGGACAGAGGCACCTCAGCTCTGCAGGAGACCTGAGGAACACATTGCAAGGTAAATCCTTTTGATGTGACACAACAGGGATGCTCAGGTGCCACTGCCCAGGTCTTCCAAAGCTACAAGCAGGGGTTAGGCTTCATCTCCCCTTGGCTATTTATTGGAAGTGTTGTGTCTTGGAAAATCCCTGAGCAGTGGCTCTCCTAGGTTTTCCTTTCCTCCCCTCTCCTTGCACCTGTGAAAGTACATCTCTTAATTTTATCAGTGGCTTTGCCATCAAGTTTGGACACGTCACTTCACCTTCTGGTGCCTAGGCTTTACCAGAAGTAAAAGAATTATAAACTTAACCCCATGTAGTTAAAAACCTGTGGATAAGAAGAGCAGTATGGAAGTGAAGTGCTCACACGTAAGTAGGCAGCGAATAGATGCCAAAGCTTGGGCCATTTCATTTCTATGAAGACCATATTTATTAAGTATCTTCATTTGTCTTTTAAAAAGGTTTCTCTGTGCATAAGGGCTCCAAGGTGGACGTAAGTCTGTGGCATGAAAAGCCAATAACCAGCCCAGCCTCTCCAGCTCACAGATTCCCCGCTAGAAGGTAAACAAAGCCGGATATTTTATTCTCTGCTAAATGCGCCTCATGCACATGTATTTAAAATAAGGAGCACCAATTCAGCTTGGAGCCAGACTCGGGGCAGTGGGTCTTCTAGGCTTCACTTCCCTCTCATTGCATCTGTGAAATGACATTTCATAATTTTGTCTGTGGCTTTGCTACTGATTTTGGACACATCACTTCCCCTTCTGCTGCCTAGGTTTTTCCAGAAGTAAGAAAGGAAATGTAAACCCAACCCCATGTAGCTGGAAAACTGTGAATAACAGAGCTGGATATATTATCCACTGCTAAATGTGCTACACAGACTTAAAATAAATAGCGGGGATGGTGAGTTCCCCGGGGCTGGTGGATCCCCGGGAGCAGTCGGTGAATCCCGGGTCCGGTGTGTTCCTTAGGAGCAGTGGTTTCCCCGGGTCCGGTCGGTGGATCCCGGGTCCCGTGGGCTCCCGGGAGCAGTGGTTTCCCCGGGAATGGTGGATCCCGGGAGCGGCGGATCCCCGGGTCCGGTCGGTGGATCCCGGCTCCGGTGATGCCCCGGGCGCGCTGCCATGCCGCTCTCTCGCCACCGGAGGGCGGCGGTAGCCGCGGGCACGGAGCGAGAGCCCGGGTAAAGCTGCCCCGGCCTCCTTCGGGCGGGGAATAATTACAAAATTAATTTCGAGTGATTGCTTTCACTCGCTTTGCTGCCACTAAAAGTGAGTGAAGGATTCCCGTCACTGCAGCTCTGTGGGTTGTGTGCGTGCCGAGCAACACCTGCTCACACACAGCACCTTTCCTTGGACAGCACACGTGTGATATTGTGGAAAATTGGTTTGGGAACAGGAATTGTAGAAACAAGGATTACGTTAATGTAGGTTGTTTTCAGCCTACGTTAATTAAATATTTAATGGAGAGAGCAGTCGAGAGAAACCTCTTTGAATTTGGCCTGACTTAGAGAGCAAACTGCCCCAGGTGGGGGTGACAGGGGGACCATGAAGGGACAAACATTAACTGCAGGTCAGAGTGTGTCTGTGCCCAGCCACAGAGAAGGACAAAGCCAGAGTCCCCACAGAGGCCACACGACTTTGCAGAGACGTCTTCCCCAAGAGAATAAATCCCCTGAGCCCTGGAAGATTAAATATGACCTGGACAGGCATTACCAAAGAAAGGTCCTGTGTGCAGCAAACTGGCCTGCATGTCCCCGGTGTCCCGCTCAGAGACAAGGATGAGGAGTTGGTTGAGGACTGTGGGGTCCTGCCCAGGCAGGAACAGTCCGGCTCTGCTCCATGGGCACTCTGATGGTGCTTGGGAATGAGCTGGCTGTGCCAAACTACCTGCAGCTAAACTTCTCTAGTGGGAAAAGGAGTGTTTTTTCTCTTTTTAACTGAAGGCGGGATATTAGGCCCAGCATTCTTTTCAAGAAGATTGTTTACAGCTTTACAGCGCAAAGCAAACATGAGGAAAATGAAAATTGGAAAGGTAAGTCCAGACAGATGAGCTTACCAAAGTTATGAGGAGTAATTACTGGAATTACTGAGAGTTAAACCCCTGTTCTTTGTGCACAACCACCACACTCACAAAGCCTGGGCTGATTTCTGCTCCAAGAGATCAGTTGCAAGGATTATGGAGCTGTTCTGTCACAGAAGATGGCAAATGTATAAAACATGAGCCCTGGGCGCTGAGAGTGTGCAGTAGAGAGAGTCAGAGCTGTGTCTGCACTGAACCTTGGGGAGCACAGCCCAGCAGCCGTGGGGTCCATCACTCTTGTCCTGACACAACCCAAACTCACAGGAATGGATGGTAGGTGCAGGACCCCCTGGGCCCAACAGGAACAGCCCCCCAGCTGTAAGGGACAAGCATCAAACCAAGGAGAAATAAGACAGATTGCACTGATCTGCTGAACAATGCAATTACTGAGAAAGCAAAGCAGCCGGAGTCAAAAAGTCCTCAGAGCATCACTGAAAAAACACCAATAAAACCTCTCAAACAATAAATCACAAGCCTCTTGCAAGTGCTGCTTCAAAAGATGAGGAGAGCTACTTGCAGATAAAATATCGCTGTATTTAGAGATTAGAAGTGGAAAGTGCGGCTGTATTGTGAATGACTCCAAACTCATCTCCTGGTGGGCTGAGGGCTTCCTGTGATGCAGCAGCAGTGACAGTGAGGGGACAACATAAAGGAAAGACCACCCCATGCCTGACCCTTCCTTAGCGACTGGTAAAGGAGATAATTAATACAAAGGCTCAGAGTAAAAGCCTGTCTTTTGTCCTCAGCTTTTCTTTGCATATAATCTAGAGTCTAATTTTGCACCTCTGCTGAAGCTTGGACACTCCTGAAGTTGATCTGGTATCAACTGATTCACTACAGATCAGATCAGACAGAAAGCCACCTGACAAAGGAGCACCAGGGTGCTCTAAGGAGGTGACTGATGAACTTTGCAGGGCCAGAATTTCTCCTGCTCCAGGAACACTTGCACTGTGAGTGCATGCATTCTCTGTGGGGAGTGTTAGTGTTAGCAGGCAGTGAAGGGAGCCTGTCTCTTGACTTGCACACAAAACTTCACAGGCTGTGCTAACAGGAGGGGTCAGTGCTGTGTTCTCGGTCTTGTAAACCTGTTTCTGTAGAGCTCTCATTGATGGAGCTGGAGCTGGGTTAGAAAATGTGATGGTAAAAACAGCTGAGTTGGGTCTGTGCTCTGACTTCCACTGCTAAGGAGTTAGGAGTCCACATTTGACTACAACAGACCAAGAGTTGTCTCTCTCAAGAGCTGATCTGAACAAAGCCACCTGTTAAAATTGACTGTGTGCCGGCCTCATTCACAAATACAAAGCACCCAGCGCTCCAAACCCAGTGCTCTTGAGCATGACCTTCTCCACAGCCAGTTTCAACAGCACAGTTTGCTGTTTACATGTTTAATTATAGCCCTGAAAACAGCGGCTCGTGTTCATGCACGAAATCCCGCAGGTGCCTGTTTCCATAAGAAATGTTCCCATTTCATGCCTGGCTGCTCTGCCATCCGCAGGGGCGGCTGGCGGAGATTTGTTGCTGATGCAAATCACTCACTGATGGGAATTCTCCAAACCGCCAGAAAATGTGTGGGCAATTCCATCTTATTTTGTTTCAGTTACCTTTATAAGTGGCTACATTCTCAAGAGTCAAAAAAATCATACCATTTTTGCTGTAAGTTCAGACTTGAAAGTGCTCTGGGTGGCCTGAAGGGCAGAGGGTGATGGCTGGAGAGTCACCTGTTGGATCACAGCTGTGCCTCCTCCTGTGGACCCAGCAACACCTTCTCTTTTGTGCAAACCCAAAGAGCCTCATCTGGCAGTTGTGGTGGTTTATGCAGAGCTGGTTGTGTCTGGAGGGCAGGCGTTGCTGTGTAAACCCAGTATTTTCTGTAGAATCTGCATTGATTTCCACCAATGCCCTTGCCAGGACACAGACCCAAAGAGAAGTAGGCATTTCCCAAGAGCCAGAGAAAACAATGCCTAAACAACCATCACAACACAAATGCAGAGACAAAACTCAGCACATTTAACCAATGAATATTACAACTGCTTTTTAAGAAATCCCTGTTTCCTCTGTTCTTTCTCTCTCATCCACCTTTGCTCCCACTTTCTGAAGACTACATCCAAGACACGTTAGTGGAAGCTGTACTAATCGTTTTAGCAGTTTCTGGGTCATGAAAAACAAAGAAAAGCTTATTAATGAGAAAAATGAAATAAGATTTCCCTAAGCTGATTGCCGATAAAAAAAAAAATTCCACATTCATTTTTCTGTATAAAAAAGAAAACATCTGTCACCATTTCAGTGTCTCAGTGCTCCCGCATGTGGTTCAGCTGAGGCTTGATCAATAAATGCCCATTTTCACACCTTCTTTCTTAATCTTTTTAGTTAAGCTCAGATAGTTACAGACCAAAACAAAGTAAAATCAATTAGCTGAGGTCTTCGTCTGCGGGACTTGGTGCTGACATTGTTTTGAAATATTAAAACATATTTATCACTCCCAGATTTTAGCTGGGCCAGAGTCATGCTCAGCACAAGTCCCAGAAACCCTGGAACAGAGCTCAGTACTTTGTGTTTCTAAACAGATTTCTTTGCCAAGGTTCAGAGCTGGATTGTGCAACCAAGTCCCAACAATGGCACAGATTGTACAATGCAGCCCTCATAAATTAAGCTTCCACACTGCAAGGTTGTTGTTTCTGTTTGCCATCAGCTTGAAAAATACCCAGCTCTTTCAGAGCAGTAATTAGAGTAGGTAACAATGATTGTTGTTAGCTTTCCTGACAGCATCAAGGTACAAGACAGGAGATTTTGTACGTTGGCAGGTATGACTTCTCAGGGAGCCTTTTGTTTCCATTTAACAAAATGTAGCAGTTCTGTTCAAATGAAAGAACTTTTGGTTTTTAGTTCAAAAGTTTGCTTTATACACATCTCAAAAACTTAGCAATTGTTGTTACCTTGACACAGCCCGCAGGGAGAACTCACAGCACGGAGGGATCACTATGGATGTGAGACTACTTCGAAAGTTCAGAACCAAGAGGAAATGGCCAACCAGTCTCGTGGAGAGAGCCTGAGGATCTGGGACAGCCTGAGCTTCCAGCCCTCTGCCACCCTGAGCACTGACGGCTTTGAGCAGGACTTGGGTAAGGTGGCATCTCCCAGAGGGACACTCAGTGCCCTCCCAAGGTACTTCTTGTGCTGTGGCAATAGAATGAACAGTCCCTCAGTGCAACAGAATTCTTGCTAATGGCTCTGGCTAGGGCTGAAAAATCTTCTGGGGTGAGGGGCAATTTCAAATAGATGGTTCTGTTCCAGATTTTGAAGGTGAAAAAGGGGTACATGAAAAATTGTCCTCTCAACATTCATGTACAATCTAAGAGATTATATGAAATTATTATTAAAATTGCATGAAATGCAATAGAAACTCTTTGCCTTTTCCATGCTGTCCTGTCACAGGTGTGAATTCAGCTCACAGTGACAGCTACAGATGGAACAGACCCCATTTAGCTCAGAGACATTTCCAGCACCTCCCAGCATCATCTGAAGGTCTGGGAGCCTTACAATCAACTCTTCATAATTATCCCATCTGAGCAGTGTGGGATATTGTCCTCCTTGGACAGCAAGAGACATCAAGGCACGGGACGTGGGCAGGATGCAGGGGGAACGGAGGGATGTGCTGCAGGGTGCTCAGGGCTGGCCAGGGTGCAGGACATCGCCACTTCTGCCCGGAGCAAAGGTTTGCACGGAAACAAGGGAAAGTTTGTGGCCGAAAGGGTTAAAAGCCGACCAGTAGCGTGCCGACCGCTCTGTCTGAAGAGATCTCTGCCTGCTCCCACCAAACAGGAGCAGATGGTGCATTGTTTTAAGGGCTTTTCCCAGACAAAAGAACAAGATCAGATAACCTTTCCTCAAAGAGGGTACTTACAAAAAGCCTTTGCTCTTATTAAGGATTCTTCATTGTTTTCCTCACAATATTTTATACATAATATTGGATTTTGGGGTGGTGGAGAAGCCAGCATTGTTCACTGTGCTTCTCCCTATCCCCAGGGACCTCAGACGATTGGGCAGCAAGGCTGTTGTCTGAAGTGTTTTTCCCTAAGCGAAAGACAACCTATTTATTTACTATTAATAACTAAGGCCCCCAATTCTGCAAGACCCATCCATCCACTATTCACCACAGAAACAACAGGAGCTGCTACCTCGTGTCTCTGCCAGGAGAAACCTTCCCCTTCCCTGAGTATTTGCAGGAGCTGGGAAGTATTTGCTGGACTGGGAAGCAGCACTCCCACCACGGCCCTGCTGCTGCACAGGAGGCACAGAAGTGTCGTGGTGGACACAATGTGGGTTTGAAATATGGGTCACAAGTGGGTCTGTCACCACCGTGAGCAGGGACGGGGCATTCAGGCTCGAGGCTGCATTGTCTGCTCGGAGGCATCGCTCAGCAGTTTGGCTCTGTCCTTTCACGGGACACAGAAGTCATCGTGCACACGCAGCATAATGAGGTGTAATTCTACAACTGCTGCCAAATGCACATATTTACCTTCCAGAGGGACGCACGTCACCTGACCACCCACTGCTGCGCCAAAGAAAGATTTTCTGTAGTGGTCATACTTGGCAAAATAACAAAATTCATTTTAAACATTTTAAGCAGAGAGAAGAAGATATTCACGAAATATTTGTATCTGTTTACTGCCTGGGGTAAGACAGTGAACTTGTCCTGAATTGTTGAATTTTCTTTTTACACACAGCCAGTATAAAATCCAGAATTGCAAATCCTATAAGCACGTGCTGTGGTGAACAAAAATTGTCTCCACGGGTAGCACTGGGAACTATTTCACATTGCTTTTATATGAATTTCTCATCAGTTTAGGCACAAAACTTGGTATAACCAATGAGCTGGTAAGGAAGAGATTTGTATATTACATCAGTGTGTAAAATCTTTCTGTCATTCCTGCCAAACCACCAGGTCTCTCCCACAGGGAGCTGAGGAGATGAGCTATACTTTCCTTGCTATTTCGTCTGGTCCTCTGAATACAGCCCACGGTACCCAAATTTCTGTATTTCTATTAAATAAATAATTCGATTATTTCAAAAAAATACAACACTTTGCCTGTGCCCCTTCCTACAGTCTAGGGAATGGTCTTTGAGCCAGACTGGACTGAATGAGCCAGAAGTCTCATTTCATCAGACCAGACTTTTTGTTTGTTTTTTTTTTTTTTGTATTTGAGAGATAGCAAAATTTAAGCTCAAATTAATTGTTAAAAAAGTATTTTCTAAATGTTGAAGCTTAAGCATGGTGACTGCTTCAGAGTAATTTGCATTAGGAAAGTGAATTTAATTTTTCCCACTGTTCTTAAAATGCAGAATTTTAACCTGAACTACAAGGGAAATATATTTACATGTATCATCTTTCCCCTAAAGTGCTGATTGACATATTTTCTCATATCACTAGAGGGAGCTGCCTTCTTGCTTCTGGAAGAGGGAGAAATTATTAAATTAGTGGAATCAGCACAGAAGTGTATCAGCATGGCTTCAGCTAATTGTGGTCTAATGGAGAGCATTGAGCTAAGGCAGTTCTTCGTGTTCCCTCCCAAATCCTAGGCTGTGTTTTGTATTTCCCACAGCTCCAGTGAGCTCCAGTCTCCCTTCCAGCACCTCTGGAGTTGTCTGCAATGATGGTGTCATTGACTGAGAGAGTTTAGAATAATTGATGAGGAACAGAAGGAGCATTCCACGGAAATTCAGGATTCTGGTTAGGTCCAGGTTCAGGCCCAGCTCTGTTGCTATCCTGAGCCAAGAGCTGTCCTGCAGCTCCGTGTGAGAAGGGGCAGCAGCAGGGTGAGGGCACTGCCATGTGCTGCAACATCTGGCTGGAAGCTGAACTCGGGCCAGCCCTCTACACCAGAGGATTTATATAAACACAAAATATGCAGAGCACAGGAGCAGCACAGGCCACATTAATCCCCTTGTTTGGTAAGCAGCCACTCTTCAGTGGCAAGTGGGGTACCAGACGTGTTTAGAGAGGAGAGAAGGACCTGATTCTGTGGAAATACAGATTCTCCGAGGTTCTCCAGAGTGCAGATCAGCCCATGGATTTCCTGGGGGAACAGGCAGAGCCTTCACATTTCAAGTCTCTTGCTTGGGGATCGCTCTTGGCTCACAGGTCTTGCTGAAGAAGGGCCAAACTGCCTGTGCTGCATTTCTCAGCTGTGATCAGGAGTTACCAAGCCTCTTTTCTTCCCCCCTTTTACCTGTCATCATTGCAGCTCCTTTCCTGCACACTGAGTGCTGAAATCCTGGGTGGGATTTCACCTTACCTGAAGAGCATCCTGAAATAATAAAGCAATTGAGCTAACACAGGAATTTTGGACAGGGGAAGGACTGCTTGAATGGGGGCAAATGGGGAAATTCCTTCTGGATCTGCTGCTCCACTCCACAGCAGCATTTCAGGACAATTTACACCCCATATTCATACACCTCCAGCAATAATGCAGCCAAAGTTGTGCTTACAGCTAAAGTTGCAAGTATGTATTTTTATAATAACTGGGTTGGTCTGATTGCTGACATGGGCGGAAAGAGAAAAAGCTGTCCTTGAGTAAAGCAGCAGTAAATGCTTCTGCCTTGCTTCAAGTGATTAGAAAAATGAGACTTTTAGCCTGGCTTTTTTAATTATATGTCAGGGAGATTCTACAGGGCTTTGCTGAGATTCTGCAGGTGCAGCGGAAAGTGATTTAATAAATAGCGTTTTTTTCACAAGGCTGAGTGTATGCACATTGAAGCTATCTGGGTAGGCAGTAAATGCCATTCATCATCACCTAAATGGACGTGAAGTTTAGCCAGATGGTATTTTCTTTAATGCACAATGTTGCAACACAAGAAATGCATCTGGAAATAGCCACAATTAGGAAAATTATGTTCAAAAGGAAGGAAAAGAGATCAGAGCAAACTTTTTAATCACTTTGAGGTCAGTAACACTGGTTGGGCTTTGGGCAGAACAACAGCATTGTTCAGTTTGAGGCACAGCTTGAAAATATTTGTTAGGTTTTAAATTATATCCTAATACATGATCATATTTCTCACTGACCCAGATATTAGTATTAAAAGCTACTCAGACAACTTAGCTTGTAACTCTTTTTTATAGAATGACCTTATGTGTTAGTATTGAAGGAGCTTTTGAAAGTGTTGTCTGTGGACCCACGGAAGAATTGTTCACTCGTCTTTTTCTTCTATGATATTGCTTAAAACCACTAATAAAACTCCCCTGCACTAAAACCAGCTCTTTCATCCACTCCATTGCACAAAATTGCACAAAATCATCTCTAGTAACTATCAGCATTAAAGAGCCTGATGCAGTCCTCAAAATTAGAAAGATTGGCTAAAATCAAAAAGCTTTCTGTAAGGGTGAACCCATAATTTGGCATGTCTAGATAATTTAGTATGATTTTGCCTTTTCAAACCACCCTTCAAAACCAGGAAATGCCCATTACAAAAATAAAGGGTGAGATTTCCATCCAGTCTCTTGACTCTGAAAAGGAGGGGGTTAAGAGAAGCCTCCTATAGTACCACTGTAGGAGGAAAGTGAAATCTGCAATCAAGCTGTTTATAAAAACTGAGCAGCATTCTAATAGAAAATCTGCACCAGGCTCAAAGATTTAATATTTTATTTCACTCACACCCACGTAAACACAAACCCCATCCTGGCATGCAAACAAGCCCACATCTTTGCTCCTTCTGTGTTAAAGACCCTTCAGTCTGCAAAGCAAAAACAAACTCAGCATGTCATGGGCTTATCCTGCACCATGGGGTAATTTGGATTCAGGTGATCTGGATAGAGATTTTATCTCAAGTTTCCAAGCCAAACCTATTTCTATTTATGACACACACTTCAATTCTTTTATGACTCTGGTTGCTTTGACAGTGGCACAGCACAGAACAAACACACAACCTGTTTGCATAAGCTGAGCAATTCATCTGAGAAGCTCAAGCAGCCAAGAACATTTCGCTGGTAAACATAATATCAGCTGCACTGTCACACAGGCAGGGGAGGTACAATGAGGAAGTAGCAGTGAAATAAGTGCACCTGGAACAGGAAGGAAAACATCCCTACTCAAAAATGAAAGCTTTTTTCCAGGGGTTTGTGTCCTCCTGTGACAAAAGAGAAGAACCAGCCTGCATCCCAAAACAGATGGAGGGGACATGCAGGATGCTGCTCGAGTTCCCAAAGAAGTGACTTTTGTCACTTGGGAAACCTTGTCACAAGGTTGGGAAGTTTTTCTTTTGTACCCAGTGGTGCTGATCCTGTTCGTGCAGCAAAGGAGAAGTGGGACCAAGAGTGACAATAACCCACACTCTGAAATTCAGGCTTAGAACAGGAATTGTTTCTCACTCCTTCTCTCTCCTCGCATGGACCCTCAAGTCCTGCCTCTTCCCAATACTTGCAGGACTTTATGCTCACACATTTCCTGACAGGGTGCAGGACTGGCATTTCCCTTCTACACTTATGACAGAAGAAGTAAATGTATGCAGAGAAGTTATTTCAGGAATAAAGGCAGATGTCAGATTAGGGAGGCTTCCAAAAATAGGCCCAGGGAGGATTTGAAAGGAAAATGCCATTAGGAACAATGTACACATTCCCATTGTGATGGTCCCCTAAACTCCTGCAGGTGAGGGAGACCTTGGCCACCCAGAGCTGGAAGAAAAACACAGGAGCCATCTGGACGTTTTGAGGCAAACCTCCCTACTACTGGCTCACAAACTGAAGGTCAGTGGGAAACCTGTGTAAGGAGCAAAGGGAATTCCAGTCCTGCTCTCCCAGGTAAAAAGGTGCTCCCTATCCCCAGATTCGGGTGTGCTTAGGCCATAATCAGTTGGCATCAGCTGATCTGAGTCAGGTTTATAAACCCCATGGACTATAAAGGTGAGGTGCCAGCCCTAATTTGCTGTTTGGAGACCTCAGTATAGCTCTGGTGGGTAAGGAGATGTTGCTGTACTGCAGCCAAAGCAGCATTTGTGCTTCTTGCCCAGGGCAGCAGGATGTGACAGAAACTGGCTGTGCAGCTCCTGTCCTGCCCTTTGCCCCCCCAGCTCTCAGGTGTTGTGTCACCTGGTTAAAGATATCATTTATAATGTGTCACTTCCTAACACAGCTTCATCAGCTCCAGCAGAAACAGCAGCTTATGGTGCTGAGGGAGAAAGCAAAGCAAGAGGTTCAGGAAAGCCACAGGTTTTTGAGGGACCTGCTGCAGCACAATTCAGAGGTAAGTTATGATTTCAGATCCTGTGTCAACACCTCTAGGCCTCAACTCTCATGAGAGCAGTTCTAAATGCACAGCAATTTGTGAGCTGTTGTTCCACCTTACCTTCATATACCCACACAGTTTTCTCCCTGGGAGTAGTATCCAGCCCATTAATTAATCCAGCTCTTTAGGAACTGTTGGCATAGGAAAAGCATTATCTACAACCAGGTGCTTCCCCAAGAAGATGAGGAAAAAAAGGCTTAAATGTCATGCCTTTCAAATAGATCACTGAGGTGTGTGACAATTTCTGTGTGTGCAGGAGAGCAGGAATTCCAGAGGCAGTGATCCTTCTGTGACAAGAGTGTACCACGCAGAGCAGACACAGAGAGGACACTGGTTGGAAGGTGACCTTGCTGCTGCCAGGTACAGGAGGCAGGGTACAGCGAGGCACTCCAAGGATTGGCCTGTGGTTTGCCTATGTGAATATTTTGGGGCATTAAAATAATTCCAATACAGTCTTTTTACTGTGTTTTATGCCCAAACTACAGTATTAACACTTTTGCAATGTTTTGGGAGATTTTGTATTTTTTAAAAAGTAGGAACCCCTCTGAAACGTGTGTGAAAAGTATAATTTTGTTCATTTTGCTTTACCATCATAGCATTGATGTGAATTAGAATATTGTCTGTGCACTTTTATGTTAATTTAAAGTGGTATAAAGACATGAGAATTGGTTCCAGGGTCTTATTGATGCAATTACCAGAAAGGCACCTTTGCACAGGTAAAACTTGCAGTATCACATAAAAATGAGTGGCATTCTGGTTTGAAAAAGATTCAGTCTTTGTCACAGAGGACTTGGCTGCGAAAGCTAGGAATTGAAATTGTATCTCTGACTGCAATAAGAAAGCATTTCCTTTTTCTTACCTTCAGTAATCAAGAGATGGGTTCACTGAGACACTCTGCATTGAAGATAGAAAGAGAGCACAGTCCAGTGGATCCTAAAATAGTGGGAGAAAGAAAACCTCGAGGAGGAGGTTCATATTGCTCAGTGCTTCAAGGAGGTGAACATGAAGCTTAAGGATTTGGTGATATTGAGAAAATGCCCCATTTAACCTGGCCTGGAGCACAATTTTCTAATTAATTTTGAAAATTTTGACCTAAATACTTATGTTTATTGTGCTTATTTAAACCACGGCCATGTTCCTCTGCACTCCTGGCCCTTCTAAGAAAATCATGTTGGGAGCTGAGAGTTATTTACCCTATTGATGGGCCTACTCTTTAATTTTTACCTGTTCATCAAGATTTGACTTATATGGAAGTTTATTGTCCATACCTTGCTCCTGACAGTGAACAGCTGTGGAGTGGCTCCTCTGGCTCCTGCTGAGAGCAGTGCACGTGCCCAGCTGACAAGTATTTGCCAAAGGCACCTTGAGTTCAGGAATGGATGTTAACTTGCACTGTGGGAGTCATTTTTTGGGTTTCTTTTTTTTCATTCTGTTTCAAATATTTTCTTTTTGGTGATGTTAATTCTTTGCCTTGGGATCCCTGCCAGCAGATCACAGGCAGTCACTGCACAGCCACCACGCCTTGAGTCTGTTGTCACCTCAGGTGAATCTCTCCCACGGGGAGACCTGGGACTCTGGAGAGAGCAGTGGCCAGGCCAGCTCCAACAGCCAGGTAACACCAGCTCTCGAAATAGTCTGAAGGGCGTTTCTTTCTCTGGGTTGGTGGCTTTTTTTGGTTTTAGCCCCTCTATCAAACTGTTCACCCAATGACGCCAATGCTCTGCTCTGTCCCCAGTGGAGCGCAGCTATTCCACGCTTCGGAGGCTCCAGCACCTTCCATGGTTCCAGCCTGGCTGTGGTGGAGCAGTGCCTGAGGGGAGAGGAGCTGCGGGCTCGGCACCAGGCAGTGCTCCTGCGGCTCCGGAGAAAGGCTCTGCGGGACAGGGCCAGGGCCGAGCTGGCCTGGCTGGGCCACCGGAGACGGTGAGGGGCACGGGGGGCAGCACCGGCAGAGGCCTGCTCGGCCGGGACAGGTTTTCCTTCTTTCAGGGGAAGACAACAAATGTAAAATCTTCTTAAGAAGCAAGTAGCAAGTAAAACATGAAGAGACAAAAGGAGCCTGCATGGTTTTAGTGTCTCCAGAGCAGAGTTGAGCTTCTACTGCAGCCTCCTCTGGGGTTGTTGTGTGAGGCACCAACTGGCTGAGGTGCCCGCAGGGATGGATGGTGAGGGGTGTCCCTCAGCACTGACCAGGCTGAGGTGCCCTCAGGGATGGACAGTGAGTGTGTCCCTCAGCACTGACCAGGCTGAGGTGCCCTCAGGGATGGACAGTGAGTGTGTCCCTCAGCACTGACCAGGCTGAGGTGCCCTCAGGGATGGACAGTGAGTGTGTCCCTCAATGCTGACCAGGCTGAGGTGCCCTCAGGGATGGACAGTGAGTGTGTCCCTCAGCACTGACCAGGCTGAGGTGCCCGCAGGGATGAATGGTGAGGGGTGTCCCTCAGCACTGACCAGGCTGAGCTGCCCTCAGGGATGGACAGTGAGTGTGTCCCTCAGCACTGACCGGGATGAGGTGCCCTCAGGGATGGATGGTGAGGGGTGTCCCTCAGCACTGACCGGGATGAGCTGCCCTCAGGGATGGACAGTGAGTGTGTCCCTCAGCACTGACCGGGATGAGGTACCCTCAGGGATGGACAGTGAGTGTGTCCCTCAGCACTGACCGGGATGAGGTGCCCTCAGGGATGGACAGTGAGTGTGTCCCTCAGCACTGACCGGGATGAGGTGCCCTCAGGGATGGACAGTGAGTGTGTCCCTCAGCACTGACCGGGATGAGGTGCCCTCAGGGATGGACAGTGAGTGTGTCCCTCAGCACTGACTGGGCTTAGACACTGTGTGGAAGCCCCCAGGGGAGGGTGTCTCTCCCCAGAGCTCAGGAGACTCCAGTTGCTTCAGGAGCGGTCCAGGCACCAAAGAGTGGTGAGGTGCCCTCTGAGTGTATTGGAACTTTCTGCAGAGCCTTCTATACCTATAGCTGCTTTGAGAGGAGCTTTGCTCCCATCCCTGGTGTAAATTCAAGGTGTTTAATTATCTGACTGTGATTCTCATCCTTCTGATCTCCAGTGTTCTGGAAAACCTGCAGGATAGTACTGGAGCCTCTGCTGTGGCAGCAAAGCAGCACAAAATCCTGACGGAGCTGAAACGGGAGCAGGTAATGCTGCAGCGAGAGGAGCTGGGATTCATCTCATATCCACAGGGAGGATGCAGCACAGGGAGGTGTCTGGAGCTGCTGGATCAAGTGGGGTTTGCGTTTTAAAAAAATTAAAAATCACTTTGCATCCATTATTCTGCATGTTTCCTACATTCAGTGAGGTGGGTTTTGTGCCAAAGTCAGCAGTCTGTATATCTTGGATAAAAGAAAACATCTTTTTTTTTTCCTTCTGCTACCTCAGTGTTATTGTGGATTTTTCTATTTATGCCATAACAAACAGGTCATATAATGTAGGTTTCCACTGATTTATGCTTGTGATGTTGAAATATATTAAATTAATCTGACAGCTAATTTTATCGTCTCAGTTATTCCACTATGCAGGGTTCATAATTACACTTGGTAGTCAGAAAATTTCTGTCCTGCTCCTTATGTAGTGCAAACCTCTCCTTTAAGTAAAGGAATTCCTTGTGTGAACTACAAGCACCCTGTAGTTTTGAATGATCTGAAGACAATTCATTTTTAAAGGTCTCAGCTCTTGACACCCCATCAAAATATCCCTTTACCTGTCATCAGTTTTCACAGGTGAAACCCCAGGTGAAAAATAAAACTGCAAATTCTTTTATAAAAAAGGAAGAAACCTACATATTGAATTTTCAGGGTCTTTTGGGATTAATAGTGCCCTATGTTAAGAAACATTATGCATATTTTTAAGTAGATCTCTGTTTTCTTAACTCTGTTATGCTCCTTTCTTTCTCTGCTTTGTGTAGGCAGAAATCCAGAACCTGCAAAACATCCACAAGGCAGCCCATCGAGAAAGGAAGCTTTTGTTAAAGCAGCAGAGAGAAATCTTAATGATGCAGCATTCAACAGCACAACTGCAGGAAAAGCTGCACACTTTGGCTGGGAAGAAAGAGGCTACAAAGTCACAGTCAGGGAGTAAAGAGAGTTGTGTCCAGCTAAAGAATAAGCAGAGCAAGAAAGATGAGGGGTAAGTAAAACCTTTCCCAGTGATTGCTGAAGGTAAGACCCAGTCCAGGGGAGAAGATGGAGACAGGTATGTCCTAGATAGTTGTGTGAGCTTTAGATATTCCAAAGAGGGAGTTTGTGATGATAAATCTTGAAAACTTCTGTGTTCAAGCAGTTGATAAATCAAGTTCACTGCTTATCATTCTGTCCCAAATGGTGAGTTCCTCAGGGCACCTTTAATGATGCCACACAACTGCTAATGATAGTTCATGTTTTCATGGTGGCTTTTAACTACAAACCCAAACCACTTTGCAACTATACATTAATTAGGCTTCACAATACCCATATGGAATGAGTAGAAATGTATTGATTTAATTGGCGAAATTCACTCCTTTGTCATCGTCTGGCTCTGAGCCTCTGTGTCACTCAGCCCCTCAGAGCATATTTGTGCTTCACTGAGGATTTAGCCACAGAAGGATTTTGTAAGACATAGGGCTAAATTTTCTGCTTAAACTGAAGCATGGAGGTGTCACGTAAAATGCCCACAGTGAGATATAGTTCAGGAGTTCAGTCAGACTGAGAAATCACCATCCTCCTGCTCCCCAGGAGCTGTATCCCCTGCATCCCTGTCTGCTTTCCACTGGGCTGGAGGAGCTGAGCAGTGTGAATGAGAACCCCACCGTATCCACTCTGCTCAGAACAAAAACCTGGTTTGCTTCAGGAAGAAAAAAAGCAGTTAAAGACAATATATTTATCTATATGAATTAAAACCCCCTTTCATTCAGTTTTACCCAGAACTTTAGCAGGATGGTGAGTCAGGTTTGTGCATTTACTTAAGTCCCCACAGGGAAAGGCTTTCAAATAAATCCCTGCATGGAACTGATCTATAATTCATGGTGTTATTGATTACAAGTCAGAGAAATCTTTAAAAGGTTTCTTGGCTGTGCTTTCACTTCTTATTACTGACAAGGCTGCTCATAGGAGAACAGTGAATATTGGTGTCAGTCTGGAGCAGCCAGGGGCTGGTGGAACTCAAATGTACCCAAATTCTGGCTGATTGTCCATAGATCTCTGTCCTGTGTAGGAGTGCAGAGTGGTAGTTATGCTATTTATCCATCTGCATGGATGTGTTCATATTTTATACTGATCAGGAACCAATTAATAAGCAGGGCTGTAAGGGGATGGAAAGGATTGGGAAATACTTATAAAACTGAAAGCAAGTGAAATAATAAATTACCAACATGCAGAAAAAGCTGCTGGTTTGGGGTTCTGTTACTGAATGTTGAATACTAGAAATAAGGGATACAGAAACTTGTGCTTATTGTAAATGTACAAAATTTTAACTAAGAATTGGGGATATATACTCTGAATCAGGATATTTATTTTGAAGTCCTTAAACATCAGCGGTGGGGAATACTACATAGGTCTCCTTTAAAGACAAAAAATAAAAACCTTTAAAAAGTATTAATAGGGATGAAAGTAAAAACAAGTCAGAAAACCAAAAAAACCTACTTTTTTTTTTTCTGGACAGAATAATTTACTCAACTGTCTATTTTAGAACTGTACCTCTAATGGAAAATCCTGAGTATGAATCATGTTGCCTTGTGCTTCTGCAGTAAGAGGAAAGTTCAAATTCACCATCACAATCAGTATCTGATGTCCCAAATGTCCATAAAGTTGTGATGCAATATTTAAAGTGAAAAATTTAATGAAAACTATTGAAATCTGATGTGCTATAATTGATTGGAAATTAAGAAGGCAAACAGGTTCAAAGCTTGACCCTGGTTTTGCCTTTTAAGTGCAGATGATTTTTACACTTTCTTCCTATTCTTGTCTATGCAGATTAGAAAACTGATTATATAAAATACAGGATCAAGTGAGAGGGAGGAGAATGGAGAAATAAATATTCTATTCAGAGTGTTTCTGGCTTTACTCATTTGCTGCTTTGAAAACGTGTATGTGAACAGTCTAGAGATAGTCATGGCAAATCCATAGGAAATCAATAAAGGTACAAATTAAATGCTTCTGGTTGTGCTTGACTAACTTGGAAACACAAAACCAACTCCCAATCATTAATTCCTTGTCTAACTGTTTACAGCTTTTCTACTGAGAACAAGGAGTTACTGGTAGAACACCAGAAACAACTGGAGGAGTCCCCAGGTTGGGAGCAGTCCCTTAGTGCTCAGGATAACATTTTCTTACCTCTGGAACCTACAAATTCAGCTGGAATGGAACCTATAGCCACACTCATTACAATAGAAGACAAAAAGGGTGCATTTCTGGTAAGGATCACCTCTGGAATTACATTAATGCCTAAAGAAAGCGTATCCCAGCTTATGTTTGCCTTAAGATAGGACCAACACAAGACTCATTTGGCAGTTTTAGGAAGTCAAAATAAGCCTTGTGTGTTGGTTATGTGCACTTTTTCCTTAAGACATTAACTCTGTCTCCTAAATATTTCCATTCTAGGAACCTGTGCTGGAGGAAAAGGCACTTCTTTCAAACCCAAACACTGATCCTAAAGATAATGAAGATATTAATCCATATGGCAGCAAGTACCCAGTGAAAGGCCTGGGGATCCTTCCTGCTTGGTGTAACTTATGCCTGCTTCAGGCAGAAAATACTCTTGAAGGAACAGGTCAATCATATTTAATGCTATTATGTACAATCTGTTTCAACCACTTCAATCAAACTTTAATCCAGACAGAAAGAGAGACAATCTTCTCATTTATTACCAAAATGTCTTGCTCACTATAACCAATGTATAAATCACTGCTGGGCAAGATGGTGGGGATGTCTCGGAGGTTTATTAAGAGAGATGATTATACTGCTTCCCCAGAACAAAATCATAACTTACTCTGATTGTGTCATTAACAATTTACCCTCTTTTGAGGCAGTTTTTCAAGAATTTAAGGATGTTCTTTTTAGAAGAACATAGATCACTTGAAGATAGACTTGGACAGGACATGCTGGAGTTATTTTTGTTTCCAGGTTTTATCCTCAGTTCATATTTCTTACTCTCAGTAGGACAGGTAAAAAATAAAACTGTCTGTTTATATATGAGTCAGTTATATCATTTACATAGTTCTGGGTATGCATAATCTCTGTAATATAAATATTTACATATTGTGGCAATATTTCCTGTTTCTGTCATTTTTCTAATGAATCGTCTTTCTGCATTTCATAGAATCATAGAATATCTTGATTTGGAAGGGACCCACAAGGATCATAAAGTCCAACTCCTAATTTACTCCTAGATATCATAGTGAGGAGCACTATAGATTTTTGTATCCCAAGTGATATATCAGCAACCTCTTCTACAAAATATTTTTTATAAAATGATGATTTTAAAAACAAATTCTTTTAAATGTTCCAGTTAAAGAAGTGGAAGTGCTTGTCTCTTCTGAGATCCATCAGGTGGATGCCAGACAGTGTTTGAAGCATTTGGACCATATTTCTCATGAAGCTTCTGATGAAGAACTAAATTTAAAAGCATTTTCTGAAGGATTAACTTCCACTGAATCATCATCCAAGTCAAACAACTTCTTTTTGAAATGTGAAAGTGCCAAATCAGGCTCTTCACCCCCAGCATTTCAGAAAGTGTCTGCAGTCAACATCTCAAACAGTTTCATTTCAGACCTGGTATTAGAGCTGAAACATGGAGAGGACACAGATGTCAGTGTCCCAGAAGAGTTTGTCTGTGACAGTGGGGATATGTTTGCTAATCTCTCAGAAGCTATGCCAATAGCAATAAGCAATGGAAAGGAGACATCACCGAGTGACAAACACAATGAGCGTGGGCTGCCTGAAGATGACAGAACTGAGACTTCATCCCACTCTCAGAAATACCCTGGAGATGCATTGGATTGTGGCTGCACTGATCACTTGCTTTCCTTCATTCCAGCAGATGAAGCAAATGCCTCCAGAACTGAGTCAGCACATTCCTCCCAGTCTGAAAACCCTTCTGAGGGAACGGCTGAGCCACATCGGGGTGTCTCACAAAGCTGCAGCAGAAACAAACCCTGTTCTCAGGAGATCCCAAAACTGAGGAATGATGCAGCTGCCAGCCCTTCATGCACTGATGCAACCTCCACTAGTGATAAGGGTCTCCCTCCAACTGATGAGGATATCTTGTCGGAAATACTTTGTCCCCTGCATGAAGTATTGTCCTCTGGAAGTGCTGACTTGCCATCCTCTAACAAAAAGGATTTGTCATTTCCAAGTGAAGATCTTCCTCCTCCCCCTTTAGGTGCAGATGAAATGAAAAATGGTGATCCTGCCTCTGGCACGGATGATTTCCCATCTCCACCGGAACAAATGACAGGCTCAGAGTCTAGTCAGGGCCTGGATGAAGATTTATCACTGAAAATGGATGCATTACCCCCATTACCTGATAACATTGTGCCTGAAGAATTTCCCCTGCTCAGTATAGAGACAAGTGGTTCTTTTTCAACTCAGGATGGTTGTCTCTCAGAACAATCTACATTTCCAGCCCTTTCCAGCTGTCTATCAGAACATCAGCATGGAAAACAGGAGACACCTTTGCAGCGTTTGGAGTTTCTGCCTGTGTCAAATACAGATTCTTCTGGTGGCAGTAAAAGTCCTGAATTCCCAATGAAACAATGCAAAATGTATGTAAAGCTGCCCAGTGCTGAGGAGGACAGTGACGACCCATTATCATCATTTGAAATTGGGGACAGAGTGTTGGTAAAGCAGAGCCAGCCTGGAACTCTGATGTTCAAAGGCCAGACTCATTTTGGCAGTGGCCATTGGGCTGGTGTTGCACTGGACAAAGCTGAAGGTGACAATGCTGGAACTTACGAAGGGGTGAAGTATTTTGAGTGTGCTCAGCGCTGTGGGGTCTTTGTCAGATCTGATGAGATTTCACACCTGTTGGGGGCTAACAAAAATAGTTCCAGTTATATGGGGGATGAAGAAGACTCCAACTCCTTTTATGATGATGATAACTCCCTCAAAGGAGACTGCAAATGTTCTGAAGATGTTGAGCAGAGAATGGAGTTTGCAGAGGAGAAAGCAGAAGACACAAACAGTGCAGGAGGTTCGGAAGTGAAAGAAAACCAATCTAGGTTACACAGTGCCTTGCTGTCTGGAAAAGGGCAAAAGTTTCCCCATTCCAACCAGTGTAACTGTAATGAATTCCTCTGTCAAAATAACTTAATGTGCTTGGGATCAGATAATGAAAAAACAGAACTGGCACAAATAAAACAAAGGATATTTGCAGATGCTCTTTCAAAGAAAAGCAAGACAGATGAGGTAAACACAAGCAAAAATATTTGTTGCTTGGTAGAGGATCAGAAAAGAATTAAACTTGCTGATGATATTGCAAGTGAACTCAGTAAAAAACTTCTGTTTGACATTTTAATTGCATTTTCTGAAACAGCTCAACACAAATATAAAAGTGCCTTTGAAAAAGACATGATGAATTATAGCCAAGGCCTAAAGCAAGAAGACAATCAGAAAGTGTTTCTCCTCAAAGAAAATTTAGTTGCTGCCTTATCTGAACCATCGGCAAAGGTTTCTGATGTTTCACTGGGTGATTTTGATACTCTTTGCATTCATGGTTGTCACACAGTAACAGACAGAATTGTAACTAAATTCATAGATGATGCAGTTAAAGAATATAAGAAGATTAAAAAAAAACACAGATCAAAAGCAGACAAGGTACTTCATTTATCTCCAGAATTTTCTCCAACCACCATGCCTGTAAGTACAGTAGGAATGTTTTTATTTCAAGTGTTGCCCCTGAAGCTGGGTCTACAGAGGCAAAAATTTGTGTAGCCCAGTTTTTTATCATCCATATAAATTATATCATGTGGATGTTAGGAACCAGATTGCTCAGTTCATGGGACCCATTCCTCACTTAGGGAATTATCCTGCAGCCAATGGATAGCACGTGTATCGTCCAAACAAAGAAAATGTGGCTTCTTTATTGGAATTTGTCAGTTGTCAAAACTGATAAATCTGCAAAGACTTCAATTTTTATGAACTTCAGAGCAAAACTGAACCCTTGTCAGCTCATCTGCCTGACTCCTTTCTAGCCCCTGGCTGTGAGAAAATTGCTTTGAGGGTGGTGGTGGGGAGAGCAGTTCCACATTTAGAGCAAAAATGTTGCAAATGACAAAAATTTTCATGGAACTCCAGAACTGTAATTCTTTCTAATTCTGAACTCTGCCAAATACAGTTAAAATAGGTTTGTGGTTTTTTTAATAATACATCAGTAAGCCTTTCTTTGAGCCCATGAATAAGATGGTTTTAAGTGTAACCTTGATCAGTTGCTAATAATCTCAATACCTCTAAAAATTGTGGGGAAATATGGAATATGTCATTTGGCTTTTCTTTGTCTCTCTTGAAGCTCCTTTTAAAAATCCTTGATGCTGGTGTTTTTGGAAGCTCTGAAGATTTTGATCAGCCTAATTCTGACCAAAATGTGCTGGTGAGACAAACACAAAAGCAATACTTGTACAAATTAGACCAGTGGCACTCAGCTCCTTGGAAGAAAACTGTCGAAGTTCCTCTTGTGATACCACATAACAGTTCTTATGTTAAGAATTTGTCTGCATATGCTGTGGAAGAATTATGGACCCCAGAGAGCATAAATTCAAATTTCAGGAACATCAATGTGCCAAAGTACTTTGAATATAATGATCTCCCAGGGAATGATTTGGAAGCGGAAAGCAAGAGGATGTATAATCAGGTATTTTTAAATCACTAACTGTTAATTAACGCTTCTAGTGTTCTGTAGGCTGACTCATATTAGCTAATATTTAATATTATTCCAGCTGCTAACATTAAATATAGCTAAAGGGACACTGAAAGCTACTACCAGGAGTATTTTGCAGTTTGCTGCAGAATAATTCCAGTTGAATAAATGTCCTTGTAGAGAATCCAGACTTTTGCCACTGTTCCACCATAAGACCTTGGACACCTGACCCAGTGTCTGGTTTGGGTCTGTTCAGGAAAAGCCAAGTTCCATGGAATGCTGTAGACCAGGAGAATCCAGGTCTCCTGACTTCAATGTCCTGCTGAGTTTGTTACAGGTTATATTTGATTTGAGCCGTGAGTTGCTGCGTGCAGAAGTTCAAGTGACTGCAAAGACAAATATGTTCCCATGGATGAAAAAAAATGTGGGATCCCACTGTTCCAGAAGGCATCTCTGCAAAAGGACGGATGTCAGTGATGTCAAGGTACGTTCTGGCAGTGTAAAGTACAGGAACAAGAATCAGTGAAAAGAGCAGACACCGCAATGGCAAAAAGAAATGTGAGATTTGGGAGGATTATGGCAGTGTAACTGAGGTGATGGGAGAAGAAAACAGCATTACTCTGAAATGCCTGAATAAATACAAGACTGAGCTAATTAGTGAAAATATTCCCTATGTGTGGAGTTAAGAATGGGAATGGGCCTTTAAACTCTCCTAATTATGACTAATTTGTATGTAACCTCTGAAGTAATATTATGATTAAAATGTGTTTGGTGGCCAGTATTGATCAGCTACATCTAGATCAGTCCCCTAAACTTTGGGATGTACTTAAAAGCTGGATTTTCACACTGGCACCTGTCACTCATCTGGAGTGACTTCCTATGAGGAGAGTTCTTTTCAGCCTTCTTTATTTTGTAGATGTTTGTTCAGGGTGAAATTAATAAAATAATGAACTTGGAAAAGAATGACTTAGAAATGAAAAGAAAATTCCTAAATATGACCAAGTATGGAAACTGTAAGAGAGACAGAGTGGACCTTATTCTGGTAAGCAGACTTTCCAGTGGGGATTTGTTTATTTCCTCTGGATTTAAACTAGAAATTCTCATCCTTTTGTGAGAATCACATCTTCTTAAATTAACTTCAGAACTTCAAATTAGCACCTTCCTTTTATTGAATTAATAACCCAGTATTTCCAGTTCTTATGAGGGGTTTAAATTAAATAAATTAATGATGCATGTATAAAGTTGTTGGATTAGGTGCAGTGTCTCAATAGTTTTGTGAACCTCTTATCCTTGAAGTCAAAATTCCTTTCATGTTATATTTTAGATTCAGGAGCTCCACAAGGAAGAATCTCAGTGGACTTCCTATGGTGATGATGAATTCACAGTGAAGATGAGGATGACTGAAGCCATATTTGATAGCTTGATCCTTGACACAATCAGAGTTCTTAATAAGATTTATCTGAAAAAAGCCTGTTTTAAAGGGGACTGTGCACCATCTTTTTTCTTTTAATATACTGTGGAACTGGTTAAAAGGAGCCTGGAGATGGCTTCAGAGAAGGTGGCACATGGAATGGCAGGACCTAGAGCCAGGCATTCAGGTTAAGTACCTACAATTTTATGTAAATGAGACAAAATACTGATGTAATGCACTTTAAACTGGAGGCTTTTCTATCAGCACCTTCAATTCCTGCCAATTAGATATGTGCCTGTAATTGGGTTATTTATCATGCAGTGCACGTGAGCCTGTTGAATTTTTACAACATCCAAATGTGGGGTGCTGAGAATGTACTTTAGACAAAACAGAGGAAATCAATACTCCTTTTGTATTGGCAAAACTGGAAAAATCAACATTTTAACAAGGAAATGGAAGCATTTCCTCAGTATGGTAGTTGTTCACTATGTTAATTGCTGTGGCCCCACCTATTTTGCACTGAGAAGACCAAATTTTTGTTAGTTCTTTTTAAAATAAATACTGTGCAAATATTTCTTACGGGAATTCAGAAAGTGTTCATTATTGAATAATTGATTGAAAAGAGATCAGATTTCTTCCAGTCCCATTCATTCAGGGTGTCTTTCAAATAAAATTAAAATCAGGATAAATAAAGATATAAATTATATATAAACTTAAGATTTAAAAATACAATACTTAAAATCTGATTGGTGGAATAGAAAGACATTTTATGTTTGTATTTTTAAATACTGCTGGCTTAGTTGGTTTTGTACGTGTTTTCTGAATAAACAAAATAAGCCATCTGTATGATATTTTATTTATTTTCACTGAAATCAGTTAGAATTGCAGGTTATATTGTACACACTGCTCTTCTCAGCAGTGAATGGGTGCACTTTTGTTTTGCTGGGTACATTAAACCCTCCTCTGCTTGTTGCCATATGAACAGAAATAAAAAGGCAACTTCTGCCCCCAGCACATTTAACTGGTGATCTTATCCTATAGACTATTTTCATGTCTCTAGTGGTACATTTCCTTGTCTCTGACTCATTGATTAGTTAATCCACGTAAGTGACTTGTTTTCTTGTTGTCAATTTATAGCAGAATTTAACTCTTTTTTTTTTTTTCTCTCCTGGCTTTCCAGAGTGTTGGATACAATAACAAATCTATATATTGCAGTACTCTGGTTTTTCAATTTATTCTCACTCTGGTTTTGCAGCAGCAGCAGCCTCCTTCTGTTTGGAGTGAAAGCTATTAAAAATATCACTTAGATATGAATAAATAGCTGAAGGAGTTGTTTGATTTCAGCCTTATGTTACACCTGAGGCAGAGACCCATCACATTTGCAATGAGGAGTGTGAGTGAAGCCTGAACTCTCCCACACTGCTCTGCAGGGAAGGACACAGCTATAAAGTATCTCCTGCTGATGAGAATAAAAAGTGTGTACACAGAACATGTCAGACATGTTTAATATCCCCCACCATTCTGTGTTCAAAACCTGAGATTCTGGCACCCAGATATATTGACCTGTTCACTTGGTGGCAAGGCTTCAATATCAAGATTACTCTCCTTCAAGGTCTAATATTTTGTTTGCCTTGGGTTTGATCAATATTAACCTCCTGGGTCAATAAATCTTGATACTAGCCTCAAGAGGAGTCATTATCTTTCATAGAAAATGATTACTTCTCAGTTAAACCCTACATTTAATTCTCCTGTAATCCATCTCTTTCATCTTCATACATTTAACAATTCTTCTGAATAAAATGTGCTCCAAAATATCTTAGGCACTGCAGATTTTAAAAATCCTAATTAGCAGCTGCTTCAAGATTTTTCAATTCTTGGAAGCTGTTGGGCTCTGCTATTGTAACCACCTATTTTGTTGCTTGCTGTACCGAGGAAAAATAGAGACAGAAAACCCCAAAGCTGGGCTGTGATATGAGAAACCATTTAGGTTGTAGCTGTGGATATGGATCAAAAGATATGTCTGAACCACTTCAGATACTAATAGTCAAATAAAGGAAAGGATTGGGAAAAGGCAAAAGTGGCAGAATTTGACTCTTGTACTGTTTGTGAGTTATTGGACACAACAATGATTAATTAGATTCTAACCCTGACTTCACCCTGCTGGGCCTGAAGTAAGAATCTAAGCTCCCTTGGTTCCCACTTGTTCTTCAAGGATTAAAAGAAGCGTTTGTGAGTAACAGAAGCAAGAATTATCTTTTCAGAGACCTCAGTCTTTCATTATCTGAGTTTTAAACTCCTCTGAAACCCTTCTCGGGGGCCGTTGTTGGGTTTCTGCTTCTTGTTAATGTAATGAAAATTCTTGAGCCTGTATTTAGAAATGAAAGGAGACTTCCATACTGGGCTAGAGCTATAAAAGGTGTTAAAATCCATTACTAGTGCTCATGCAGCCTGAATTTACAGAAAGGACAGAGCTTCTATCAAGCTGCCTCCGCACAGCCTTTTATCAGAGCTTCAGTTTGAGGAGAGATGGCTCTTCCCTGCCGAGAGAGGTACTTTGGGATGAAAGAGCTCTCGACCTCAAGGCTGCCCTGCTTTCATCTCTACTCAATGAGAAGATTCGTGAAGTTAAAATGTCTCTTTCTATACCAATTGTCACATAAATTTGGCCACCAAGCGCTCTCACAGAAGGTCAGAACGGGTAAGACTGAAAGGGACCACAGTGGGTCACGGAGTGCAACCTCCCTGCTCTAGCAGGGTTATCCCAGAGCACATGGCACGGGATTGTGTCCCGATGGCTTTGGGATATCTCCAAAGAGGGAGACTCCACACCGTCTCTGGACAACCTGTTCCCTTGTGTGGCGACTTCAGTGACGAGCATTTTTCTAACACTTGGACCTCACTTAGACCTTGTTGGGTGCTCTGTTTCACGGATTAAATCAAGCATCAAAGAACATTCTTTTTAAATAAAAATGTTATCTATTCCGTATTTTGCAACGCTCAGGGGACACGGACAGTCCTCACTCCCCTCAGGGACACGGGGCATCCCCGCTTCCCTTAGGGACACGGACGGTCCCGTCAGGAACACGGACAATCCCTGCTCCCCTCATGGGACGCGGGACAGTTCCCGATCCCCTCAGAGCCACGGGACGGTCCCCTCAGAGCCACGGGCAATCCCGGCTCCTCTCAGGGCCACGGGACACTCCCCGTTGCCCTCGGGGCACCGCCGCTCCCCTCCCGCCGGGCCGCCATGGCCGGCGCGTTGCTATGGCGCGGCCCCGCCCCGCCCCTCTCCGCGCGTCCCAACATGGCGGCGGCGGGCGGGGGCCGGCGGGCCCTGCTCCCGCTCCCGCTCCCGCTCCCGGTGCTGTTCCCGGCGCTGATCCCGGTGCTGCTGGCGGCTGCCGCCACGGCGCGGCTGTACCGACCCGGGCACGACCCGCTGACCGTGCTGACGGCCGGCTCCGTGCGGCCGGCGCTGCTCAACTCCTCGGCCGCCTGGGTGGTGCAGTTCTACAGCTCGTCCTGCGGCCACTGCATCGCCTTCGCGCCCACCTGGCGAGCGCTGGCGGGGGACGTCAAAGGTGAGGCTCGGACCGGGTCACCGCGCACGGGCCCACCGGCCTGGCCGCTGTCCTGCGGCCCTTCGCGGCCTCCCGCGGTGCCCGGAGCTGGTGCAGGGCCGCGGCGGTGCCTCGCGGTGCCCCGAGAGACTCTGGGCTGGGTGACCGCGGGGCCTCGGTCACTGTGTCACCTGTGGGCCATGCCACGTGTGCCCGGGGGTTGTGTGAGCCGCGGTGCCTCGGCGTGTGAGCGTCACCCTCATCCCTCTGCTCTGGTTGTGCCTTGGTGTGTGAGCATCACCCTCATCCCTCTGCTCTGGTTGTGCCTTGGTGTGTGAGCATCACCCTCATCCCCTGCTCTGGTTGTGCCTCGGTGTGTGAGCATCACCCTCATCCCTCTGCTCTGGTGGTGCCACACAGCCAAAGTAGCACATGGGACAGAGCAAGGGGTGGGTGGTGGAAGCACAATTCCAAATTAAAGGTTTTGAAGGAATCCAGGGATAAAACATCACCTTGCACGCACACAGCAGTCCAGCTGTGGGTTTGCATGCAAGTGTCCCTGTGTACCCGAGGTTTGTTTAGACTGAGCTCTTGAAGGCACGATGTATATCTTCTAAATGTTTTATAAAGAGAACAGGTTTTTTTCAGAGAATAAACAAGAAAATACTGTGGTACTGGAGAGGCCAGGCACACACTTGATTTATATCTTGCAAATTCAGTGTAGTGTGGATGGGCTCAAAGGGGGAAAAGGATCACCAGGAAATAACACAAAAATCAAGCAAAGTGAGAACCAGGTTTTCAGATTTATCAATTAGTGACTTAAAAAGAAATGGTGGCCTCCACAGTTTATGCTGAGGGACCTGCCTTGCTGTGTCTTAGCCTGCTCAGTTTTTTTTGGCAGGTGCTGAAGTGTTTTACTCTATTTGTAGATGTAGGGAAACAAACAGGCCCCTGAGGTATCGATTAAAGTTCAGTACTTCTGCTGGGGAGGAAACCTGAGATCAAATTTGTAGGAAATGTTATGCTTAATATAGCAGTGTAAAAGGCTTTTGAACTACTCTTAATTTCACATTTCACCCAAGAGACGTTTCTAGGATGGAGACAGCAGTTCTAATGCACTCATCATTTCGCTTTGAGAGAGAGTGAAGAGCTCTGGCTGTTCTGTGACACTCTGAAAAGTGTTAACAACTCACATGAAATGTAGGTGCAGTATTAGGTGTATGTTTAGATATATGGAAGTGGAAACCAACCCAAAAATAGGTCCTGATGAACTCATCACACACTGAGGAGTTGTGATTGATGAGCAAAAACTCAGAGAGAAAGAGAGCAGTCATGGTTTTCAGAGCACTTCACGTGCTCCTTACTTGCATGAAGGGTTTGTTTATAAACCAGTAGCTTTTTTCTGTTTAATTTGCATAGATTTATGTAACATTTTGTCTACTGCTTTGATCTGCTTGTGGCCAAAATAATATTAGATCTTCTCCTCCTTTGAAGTAACAGGGAGGTCTTTGAGCACAGCAGTGGAGAGCATAAGAGCCCAAACTGGCCAGAGCTTTGGTCAAAATAAAACGGGAATTTACACAGGATTACAGCAGTGTGGTACCTTTGTAACTCGTAAAGGCTTCTTCAAATACGTATTTTCTTTCTCACCTGCAGTCATGGTAACTGCAAATACTGTTATGCACTTGTATTACTGCAGCCAGTTAAAGGCCTCTCTCTCCTTTAACCATTACATTTTTATGAAGACTTTCATTTAGAAAGTGGATTTTGAAACTTTGTGGACATTGGCACTACCAGCAAATGCAATTGGCTTTTGATGTTACTTGTCTGCAAAATGTTTCTATTTTCAAGTTGGGATGAGTGGCTTTTAGGAGGAGGCTGAGAACAGTCACACTTTTCATTGGTAGCTTCATCAAAGAAACCAAACCCAAAACATTTTGCCCACTTAATCTGTCTCAATATTTCTTTTTCAAAAATATTTACTCATCTGCTAGGATATTAAAGATATCCTTGAGGATGCAGGTTCATTTACATTAGGGAACTCCTGGGTCACTGGGGTTACGTTTGCTGATTTGGTGTCCAAACAAAATCCGGTTAAATTGGCGCAACAGCTTTGTCCAAAAAAGGCCTGTGCTAATAGACTTAATTTTTATTTCATTTCTCATTTGCTAAATCTTGGCAATACTACCATTGCAGACTTCACAGCAGAACATAATCCTCCTGAAAAATAGGATCAGTGCTTGCTTTTGTGTAATTTATGTTTTTATTTTGATACTCCCTCTCAGAACAGGCTTTAAGCTCAGTCAGTGCTGCTGCTTTCCTAATCACACATTTCATTTTATTACAGCAGTGGCCAAAGTGGCCATTAGAGTTAATTGTCCTTTTTCTGTCTAAAAGATGATTAAGTCTATCCAGAAAAATATCTCTGGGCTGGAATTATGCGTAGTAACAAACCCTTGGAAATCCCACATGGAACAACCTGTGAACTACACACAGAATCAATCCACTCCTCAGGATCTGGAATAACTGTTCCAAATTCAGCAATAATGATTTCCTACTACAAATTGTTCTTTGAATACATTTGGTGGGGAACCAAATCACCTTGTCATCATTCAGGAAACAGCCTAGTGTCAAAATAGGCAACTCTCAAGTAGCTGTGAGGGAGAGGTGCCTTGCCATGAGCCTTTTACCTCCCTGACTGAAACTTCCTGATGGAAAACACCCAGCTGGAGAGGATGCTCCAGGTTTGTGAAAAGAAAGCATATTCCTTGTAATTCCCTGGTTCCTGCTCTGTGGCACTTCTCAGGCAGGAGGTTTGACCCACCTGCAGGTTTCCAGTTTGTCCAGCACAGTCTCCTGTCATTCACTGGAACTTGTTTAGCATAAACAGAGATTGTATTGGTTAATGCATCATTCATCTGCCTCTTTCCCATCGTTTGTGAGTCAGTATTTCAAAACCACTGATGCTAATTTAATGTTAATCAGCATTTTAAAACAAGCCGACCCAGGCTACAGTGCCGCTGTAACTCCAGAGTGTAGGCTGCACACTGCAGCAACTCTGGCATCCCTTGGAAAGGAAGAGCTCCGTTTCCAGCAGCAGGAATGCTCAGCAGCACATCCCAGCTGGTTTCTTTAACCCGGGTGTTTAGCTGGGGTGGGGCTGCTTTGTTGTGCTGGGTTATTTGCATTGTGTTCAGAGAGCCCCTATTCATGGCGTGGAGGAGGATCCAGACAGGTGGAAAAAGGAGGAGGAGTGGTGAAGGTTGAATGAGGGAGATACCCAGAAGCCAAACTTTTCTTTTGTATTTTGCATTTTATGTGATGAAATGGGCTGTTGTGTCCTTTGTGCTGCTGTGAATGGGTGCCCATCTGCTCCAGCGTGTTTGAGGGCTCTCCTGGTGCCCACTCAGCTCTTGGCACGTTCAGCACAAACCTCTCCATCAGCTGCCCCAGCTCCTCCAAAGACACATAAAGGTCAAGCTAAATTTCAGAGGCAGCTAGGCCAGAACTGTCTGTCAGCTCTTGAACTTGATGAAGCTTTCATGCTCTTTGCTATAAAAGCAGGTTTAATTTTAGTGCTTTTTAAATTTTATTGGGAGTTGTGGGGGGCCTTCAAATTCTGCCCACGGCTGGTGTGATTTAACTTTGCTTTAAGAAGCAGCTGTCTAAGGATTCTCTTGGAGTGGTTCTTCCTTAAAGTGATTGCTGCAGCAGAGCCTGGCTCAAAAAGATAAATTCCCAGCAAAAAGAGAAGGAAAAAGCTGTAAGTTAGTTGAAAGCTTTTACTGAAGTTATATAAGCATATTTATGGAAATACTTGAACTCTTGTGGTTATTGCTGTAAAGAAAACCCAGAGTGGTGCTCAAACTCAACTGTTTAACACTCTGGTTAAAACTCAAGTATTTTTTGGGGTATAACTAATGCATTTCTGAACAATACTGCCAGATACATACATCTTTCAGCTGACACTATATGAACTGGGGGCTGTGTGTAATTCTGAGGCCTCTCAGAAAATTTTAAGTTGGAGAAAAAGCAGCTTGTCAAAAAGGCTCTAGTACAAGGTGCATCAAATTGATGGGTTTGTAATTGACAGCCATGTGGATGAGTAACTGTTGGATGAATTTTATTCAGTTATATATATTCTACATGCTCTATTTTATGAGCACAGCTAATGGGAAAAGCTAAGGAATTCAATCCAGTTCCTTGCAAGTGTTGGGTTGGCCCCGATCTCATCTTCCTGGATTCACCCCTGCAACTGCTGCATTGTGTGTTGGGATTCCTCTTGTTTAGGTGCATTGAAAACACTGGTGCAGCCAAGAAAAACAGGGAGGTTTTAGTTATTTTAAAAATCAGTAGATTGTATTACACTGGGGGATGGAAACGAATGGCAAATGAGAATCGACCCAGGGCTGGATTTTTATGCCACTGGAATCTCTCAGAGTTCTGTTGCTGGTTTCCATGGGAAGCAAGGTAATTCATCAGCTGGGATCCGTGGTCACTTCTGCTGCAAATTGAAAGATATCTTTGTTTCCAGACTGGGAATCTGCAATTAGAGTTGGAGTGCTGGATTGTGGGGAAGAAGGGAACTACGAGACGTGCAAAGAATATGGGATTCACTATTACCCAACTTTTAGGGTAAGTGGCAGAACATCCTGCCTTAGGCAAATGATGCATGTTTTATAGTAATTAAAACCATAAAGTGATGTGTAACTCATTGTTCTGTAGCTGGAGTTTTGCTTTGCTTTGCTGAGAAAATGGCAGAGTTGATAAAAGATTAATTTGAGGGGTTTTTGCTGAATGCAAGAGCTAATGCAGCTGTTTTGAGCAGTAATTCAGTTCTCAGTTCTGAATATGAAAAATTCTTATTGAAAGAAGGTATCATTCTATAAAGTATCATGTTATCACATGTATATAACACCTAGTTTCAGTAGGTTCATTAGATAATCATTTGTATAAATATTTTTCAAATTCACATGTTACAGGATTATTAATAGGGTTTTTAGTTTTGGTGTGTGAAAGTAAAGGGAACACATTGAAATTGCCTCATGAAAACAGCTGATTGCATGACCAGTTAAAAATTTACTGTTGACTGATCCTTCACTATTTTTGTGATTAATTTCATAATTTGCTTAAACTGCTTTTTAAAGGGGATGCCACATTAGCCAAAAGTATCTGCCATTGCTCATTTTTAAGTCTAAATGCAATTTTTACCTTCTCAGTCAGTCTGTATAATCACATTTTTAAGTATGAGCAGAATGTGGTGGATGGAGAGGGTTGAATAAACTGTTTGTGATGACAGGAGAGGGAACAGGAGACATTTTACTGTAGGATTTGTGATCTTTTACCCTGATAATAAGAACAATATTTTTACCCTGATAATAAGAACAATTTATTTTCTTTTACTCTTCAAAGTTTTAGGTGTAAATTGTGATATCCTCTTTATTAAACACTGAATCTTTTCCGTTTTATTTTTTGTAGCAGAAGGCAGCCAAGCTCCCTTAGATCTCCTGTTTAACCACTGGAGGGAGTTGGGAAAATGTGAACAGTGTTCTGAGTGCACACACAGTTGGTAGCACTGATTTGGTGATCAGTTAATTTGTGTTTGGGTTAATGTTTGCAGTGCAGGATCAATATACACCACTGAATTATGCACTACGGTATTTTTCCTCTTGCCCTCGGGTAGGTGAGAAGCAGCTTTTTCAAACTCATAGGCTAAGAGGGAAAACTGTTTCCTGACCAGATAAATTAAAATGTTTTGTAGTTAGAGCTGTAAAAGTGAGAACTCTTGAAAGCCATTTTTGTTCCTAAATTGGGCTTTTTTGTCTGATGGTGACTTCTCTTTTCTCCCACGCAGTACTTCAAAGCATTTACAAAGCAGTTTACAACTGGAGAAAATTACCAAGGTAAGAACATTTTACTGTGAGAAATTCCCAGAGCAGTTTTCCTGTCAGCCAGGGCTGTGTCACACAACAAGCAAAATCCCTTTGCCTGTCAGTTACTTTGGACAGGAATGGGATGGACACTGATTTAAAACAGAATATTTCACGTACTCTATGAAGTGCTAATCAGAATTTTAGGCAGGAAAAACATTTCTTCAAGAACTTAGGGATCACCTTCCTAATTTTTTTTTTTTTTAACGTAGCTCTTAATTTCACAAATGGCTTGTTAATTTTTTTTAATCCCTTTTTTTTCCACCACACCCCTCATCAGCAGGAGATCCAATTTGCTCAGGCCTGACTCCGGTGCCTTTTGATCCCTTGGCCACTTTCCAGGCATCCTGAGTTGCACTGGGAGAGCCCCTATTCAGATGGTGACTCACTGAAAATAGGCTTATCCCAGGGTTTGACAGGATCACAGCTTGAGGTGGTTTGTCTGGGACAAAAGTAATGTTGTCCCTTTCTATGGATGAACATTTAAAAGGCCAGAGGTCAGAGGAGAGACCACCTGCACCATTAACCCTTCCTGTACAAGAGAACCTTAGTGATACCTTTCGGGCATTTGAGATATTTTCTGCTTTTTAATGTGGTTCTTTTAAAGCAAATAAAATATTCTCACACTTCAGTTATTTCCTCCTCTTGTTCATGGCTTTGGGGCCTCTCCATTTGGTAGGAATGATACACCTTGGCAGATTTTAATTCATGATTAATATCCTTATTGCAGTAAAACTGCTGAAGTTGCCCACAGCAACTACTGTGAAAATGTTCACATTGAGAATCAAGCTTTGTTTGAAGAGAAAATCATCAAGGCAGGCAGATGGATACATTTGGAAAAGTCTTGATGTTTTATTAATGTTGGGGTGGGATGACAGCTTTTAAGTATGATCTCACATCAACATTAAAATGAAATCCTACAACTAAATCCTGTTGTTCAGCCAAATATAATGCGGGCTTTTCCAAATTTTAAGCAGAAACCTGACCCAGAAAAGCATGAGAAAACTCACATGCACAGAAAACCTGCATGTGAGTCATTTTTTCCCAGTTTTCTGAAGGGTTGTGGTTTTTTGGAACCTGTTCCCAGCAGGAGCAGATCGAGAGCTGCAAACAGTTCGTCAGATGATGATTGACTTCCTGCAGAACCATTCCCAGGAGGTGAGACCTCCTGCCTGCCCACCACTGGATCCAGTGCTGTAAGTTCCTTCTTTCAAATGTAGCTGCTCCCTGTTTATTCAGTTCATTAAATAAATTGTAGAAGATTAAAAATGAAGTGAGTTTGTTTTTTCTTACTATCAGTTCTGCTATGAGATTATAAAAGGAAATTCCATGAGTGTATTGCATTCTGTGCTAAATTGCTTCTCTTTTCTTCAAAGGTCCAGTGATGTTACATCTCTTTTTGACAAGAACAGCCACCACTATACAGCCATTGTGTTTGAGAGCAACAGCTCCTACGTTGGCCGAGAGGTAACGTGTGACTTGTGGGGGACAGAGTGACTCTGAATGATTTTACCATAAACCAGCTGGATTTGAGCTTATTTAGCCAAGCAACCACTCTCTGATTATAGCACTAGAGCAGGTCACACATATTTGGGGGATCATAAAACCCAGGGATTTTATAGGGCTGTGGTAACTTGCTTACAAAAGAATGTGATGTCATGTTAACTTCTTGCATTCCTGTTTTAGTAGATTAATTTATCAATTGTCAAGCACAATTTTCTTTCAAGATTTGAAAGATCACGACAAAAATATTGTCAGATTACATTCTTGTTTTGTTACTGCTAGAGAACCATTTATAATAGTCATTCTTCTGGGCAGCTGTTTATAATAATCTAAATTCTCCAGTTCTCTTTCTTCATATGTAAATTTTGGGAAATTAAGATGGTAGCATGAAACTATTTGCACAGTTCAGAAACACAGAGGAAGTGGAAATCTTTCAGTTTTGCTTCCCAATAGACTATTAGAGTGGGCATCCTTTCCCCTCCTAATGAGCCTGCTCTTAGCTCAAACAACTGTTACTTTTATCCTAGATCTTGGCAGGAAGAGAAGTGAAGAAAAAAAAATTGCACAATTATCTAGGCATAATCTGTGTGGAAACATCCAGTGTCTGCAAAATGTTTCTGATTAGATTTGGTGCTGACATGGCCCAGTGTCATGAGTGGAGGAGACTGTGCTGCCAAAAGTGGGAATCACTTTGGGAAGCAGGCTGCTTCCAGACATTTGTTCTCTGGAAGCTGCTGTGGTGATACAAGTGGGCATTACTGAAGAAATGTGAAGGTTATAAAGTTCTTCAGCTTTTTATCACACTCACTTTGTTTTTATTAGAGAGGAAGACAGAGTCGTTGGATTAACACAAAGTGCAGTCTGCTTTCAGGATAAAAAATGTTTGCTGGTGTTATGTAGTATTTGAGCTTTAGAGAATAGTGAAACAGAAGATAGCATTGTTTTCATGTTTACAACACGAGACAATATGGACAAACCTTCCCATACTGCTGAAGAAAAGGAGGCCA
Source organism: Coloeus monedula (assembly GCF_965178545.1). NCBI lineage: Eukaryota > Metazoa > Chordata > Aves > Passeriformes > Corvidae > Coloeus > Coloeus monedula. The sequence continues at coordinate 2,563,761 of NC_138801.1, read as the reverse complement.
TGTCTCATCAGTGCTGAAAGGCAGGAGGAAAAGACCAGGATAGACAAGAAAAATAAAAAAAAAAGGAAGATGGGAGTAATAATTTCTAGAGAAGAGTAAATCTTCTTCAAGTGAAATTGTTCATGTGCATGGAGCAGCCATAGCTGCGTTTCCTGCAACCAGCTTAATGATGCCCTTAAAGGATGATGCACTTCACCTGTTTATGTGTCTTGTCCTGCAAGATTGGATGTTCCTTGAACAATGTGTAATTCATGTCATCCTTTCATTACCCAGGTTATCTTAGACTTGATCCAGTATGAAAACATCGTGGTGAGGAGAGCGTTGAATTTTGATAAACCTTTCCTGGAGAAACTGGGGGTCACCTCAGTCCCCTCATGCTACCTGATACAGCCCAATGGCAGCCATGGATTAATTAACAAGTAATTATCTGTAAGAGGGTTATGGGGAGGTTCACTTAACTTAGAAAAATGTCAGGATTTGATGTCCTGACACCTCATCAATACATTGTACTGACTGAAGTTGTGTGTTCCCTGTGTTATCAATAAAAGACCTAATACTACTTTTATTTACCACCTTTGGCCATTTATAGCTTTAATTTATTACTGTGGTATTTCTGAAAGGAAAAAGCTTCAAAACAAAAGTGGAAAAAATAAACGAAGCATCAGAGTTCTTAAAAAAATCCCTTTTCTTGTGTGATGTGAATTGACATTTGGGTAAGCATTATTTGCTCTTATTTTGAATGGAATGTCACACCACTAATGCAAGTGATTTGTTATTCATAAATTCAACATTATTTCTTTTCACTTTGTATCAAAACAGACCATGCTGTGGTAGGATTGTAAAGCAGAAACCAAAGTGAATATCTTATTTTATAAATACACTAATTTGCTTTGGACATCCACTTAGTCTGAGATTAAAAGTGATCTCTCTCTGTCCATTTGCAGTTTGAAGCCTCTACGGTCTTTCTTTTCTTCGTATTTAAAGTCACTGCCAGGTGTAAGGAAAAAACTCCTTTTGCCACTCCAGCTGCCTGCTCCAGAAAACAAAGAGGAGAGCACAGAAATCAAGGTGTGGAAAGAGTTTGATAAGTAAGTGATGCCCTTGGTTTTGATAAATTTAGTTACTAAAACTTACCTGCAGCTTTTTCTTGCCATGTGGGAAGCTGTGCTGTAATTTATTATAAAATCCTAGTGCAGTTCCATATTTTACTTCATTTTACTCAGTTCAGTTGTGAGCAGCTTTTCAAACTATTCACAGGTGAAAGTACTGAGGGCTGCCAGTATTTTTAGCAGCAAACATCTGCACTGCTATGGAAGGAATGTTTTTACCAAAAGTATTGTTAAATATTCAATTGCCTTGAAAATACCGAGGATTTATCACCCATTACTGAAATGTGATTTGAATTGGTGGAAAACCTCAGGAGTCATCAGTGTCCCTGAAAAAAAAAAATAGTAAAATACCAAGCTGTAACATTTCTGTGGGAAATTCTCTGTCTGTAGTAGTGAAGCAGTACCCACTAAAAAGGGCTTGTCAAGTGCAAGTATAATAGAAAATACTGAAGTCACTGCAAAAGATGTTTATCACACCAAATCCTCTAAGGTTTATCTTCACCCTCTTTCCCTCTTTGAGAGAAGGATGCAAAGCCTTTGCGGAGAGATAATCCCTCAGCATCTTTAGATGGAAAAGATGTGGGACTGAGTGCTTTCATATAATACGTATTTTCCTTTCACAGACACTATTAGTGTCATCTTCTTTCAGTGACTATTATAAAATACTTGACATGAAACATTCTGTTAGCAAAACAACTTAGTTAAATTGAGCTGCTTTCCAGCAAGGCAAAATCTTGTTGACATGAATCTCCACTCCAAGTATCTTCTAAATAGGATCCTTTTGGAGAACCTCCTGCATTCATGTGGATGTCCCTTTATTTAAGAAACTTGAAGCAGAATTTTGCTGGTTTTTAAAATTTTAAGTGAGTACTTTATTAATTAAGGAGATAAATTCACAGTAAGCCTGTGGTTTAAATTAAGTTATAGATGTGGTATATATGATTATAGATTATTCTGTCTTTTAATATGTTCTTTCCTGCATGTTATTTAGGAGGTGGCATCAGCCAGCGTTTTGAATGATTGGTTTTTAATTCTGTTTTTTTAGAAACAATAGTGCTGCTGAACTCTTGCAAGAAATGTTAACTCTGTGAACTTCTGTTTGCTCAGTTCTGTTGCTCTGTCTCAGTCTGCCTGAAAAGCATTGAAAGTTGGGGCTGTGTGCCTGGTGCATTTGTACTTTGTAAAGTGGGTTTGATTATGAAGATATTTGGTTGTGAGAAGGACCTGTGAAAATGTTTGATTCGGTTTATGTTGTTTACTTGTACCTGTCATAACTCTTGTCTTAAGAGCTGCTGTGATTTAGCTCATAGGGAAAGGATCTGCAGTAAAATTGCTGCATTTGAGAGAGGATTTCTAATTCAGTCCTTTTCAACACTGACATTTTCAGCCTTGTTTGCACCCCTGCCCTGTGTTTAATCCGCTGTTGTTGAACAAAAGCCTCCCTTTGTTCAGAGCATGTCCTGTTTCTGTTCGTGGTCAGCCCAGCAGAGAAGCTGTAATTTCCTTACACCAGGGCTATAATTCCATTACAAGGTAAAGCTGGTTGGGAGGCAACAAGTTCAGTCAAACGTAAAAAAAAATTTTCTTATGTGTGGTTGTGCCTCAGTTATCCAAACCCTGCGTGTGACACTCCAACGGAGCAGTCCCTGCCGGGCAGGACGCTGCAATCACTGTGGGGTGGCCAGTGCTGGAGGAGCTTTAATGACACCTCCTCTCCATCAATTTTACCTCTGTGACTGGTGAGGAAACGAGTGGCAGGGAGCTGCCAGTGCATGCCAGGATTGATGTGTTCCAGGTCCAGGCTGTACATGGCTGACCTTGAGTCGGGATTGCATTTCCTGCTCCGGGTGGAGCTCGCCACGCACAAGGCACTCGAGGGAGCTGAGCTAAAGACCTTCAAGGACTTTGTCACCATCTCTGCCAAGGTAGGCACTTCTGGGCTTTGATTATTTGTGAGGATGAAGCAACTCCTCCACCGTAAGATTTATCATGGGACATAAGTCTCCCAAAATGTCTTGCACAGTGTTTAAGTGTGTGCGTCCTCAGTAGCTTAAAAAAGGGTTTGGTGGGTTTATTTAAAGGCTATTTTTGAGGTATTGTTTGCTGTTCTGACATACTTACAGGGTTAAAATGCAATTTAATTTCACCTTAGGGGGCTCAAAATTAAATAAAGCTTAAGTAGTCTGCAACATATTGAACTAACATTGTAAATATAGTCCATTTATCAGATTTTCAGGATAAGTAGCTATTGTAACCCAGTGGGATTAAACCAACCTTTGTTTTTCATTCTTGACTTTTAGATTTCATTAATGCATACTTGGCAAATGGTGTTCTACTTAGAGATGTTAGCTTCTGTCTAAATTTTGAATATAATTCAGGTACTGTTTTTAATTAAATAGGTATTCAGAAGTAACTGAGATATGGAATATAATTGAGTATTTAAAAATTAAAAATGCTTACATGTTACATTTACATGAAAATATATGTAATAAAATGTGATATGAGTTGGAAAAAATTTAAATGATTTTGCTTTATAATGCCAGCTTCCTGAAATGACCAATAACTTGTTATATTTACTTATTGTGTAGCTAACACTACGTTTTACTTTTAAAAAGTGAATCAATAACACTTAAGGGAATAATAAGGCCTATATGAACCATTTCCAAATATCTGGGTTTATCTGAAAATCAGACAGACAGTTCCTTACCCAGCCAGCTCCCCCCTGCAGCCATCAGAGGTCAGAAATCTCCAGCTGGCCTCATTTCTTTAAGAAAGTGTGGTGGTAATCTTTCCATCATATTATCCCTAAAACATCCTCTGTTCTTCCTGATGGCTCCTGGCCAGCTGATGTCGTTTGCTTCCCTGGCTGTTGGTGATAAATGGGGAATGTTCTCTTTGGGTGCCTGCTCATCTCCACCTGCCCTCTCACACCAGGGGTTGCTGTCCTTTATTTGCATTTTTTAAGTCATCTAACACTTTTCTTGCAGCTCTCATTCATATTTTCAGGGGTTTCTGTTAGAAGACCTTTTTATACTCTTCTCCTGTTTATAGTGGTGATCAATCCAAAAGGCACAGAGGTCTTTGATTCCCTGCTTGGGGAATTTTCATGACTGAAATCCTGCTCCTTCTGGAAGGGTCCTAAAGGATGGCAATCATACTGGACTTAATTCTGTAGTAATTACAACCCTCATCAAAGCATTTCTGCTGTGAAATAATGGCCTGAGCACTGATTTACAGTTCCTCACACTCATCTGCCAGGCGGTGGCTCCTGTAAATTCCAAGTTAAGGAAGTCCCTGATTCCAGATCACTTTGGAAATCACTCTTACACATATGAAAGGGAAAATGTTCTTCTGGATAACAACTCCTAAATTGACAGAAATCTGACTAAGAAGAACTAATTTTTGTGATTGATCTTCCAAAAATGAGAAGGATTTCAGCCTCTCTGTTTCACTGAGGTGTTATACTCTGTTTTGAGCAACATTGTGAACTGAATTATATTCATATGAAATCCTATAGAATGTCAAGTTGTTCTGTAACATTCCTGCCTGCTTTATTTTTAACATTTTGCACCAAAAAACTTGTTGAATTTCATAAACAAAAGCTGGTGTGAGATGGCTTTTTACTGAAAGCAGAACAAGTAATTTATTTGCTCATCAGAAAACAAAATGAAGCATTTTACAGACAGGAAAAACATCTAGATAAAGCCGAAAGCATCTCGCTGCTAATGAGATTTGTACTTGGAAATATTTTCTTCCTTGTTTTTTTTTATTTTTCTCAGCTTTTTCCTGGCCGTCAGCCTGTGGTGAAGTTGTTAGAGACCTTGCAGGAGTGGCTGGTGAGCCTTCCATTAGACAAAATCCCTTATGATGCTATCCTGGATCTGGTCAACAACAAAATGCGGGTAAGCTGTTCCCAGTTCCAGCATAAAACACGGCATTAGGAAAGGATAAGATTCTATATCAATCTCAGACATCACTTACTGATGCTCCCTCAGTCATAATGGAGTTATAAGAAGGTTAAAATGAAAATAAAGTGAAATCATTAGCAGAAAATAAAAACCACATCCACAGGAAGAAATTGAAATGAGAGGAATTGAAACACACAGTCCTGGCTGGGTTTTATAATGAGCAAGCAATACTTGTTCCCTAATGTCATCCCCAGGGATGCAGGATTCCCAGAGGATATTTTTGACTTGCTTTTGCTGTGCCTGCTATCAGCATGATTCTCTTGAAGGTCAGAGTTTAAGTGATGGGGAATTTATTCACTGCAATGTGCATTATTTCTGAAGAGTTTCCCCAAATATTCTTCCGTTTCCTTGCTGGAATCCCCTCCCACTTGGGCAAGGCCCTGTGATAGGGCTGTCTTTGTGCAGAACTTAGCAAGTCTTTCTTCCCTGTTTCTGCCTGAAATTTGGAAACCTCCTTTGTGTGTTTTAGGAAGAGGAGAGAGAAGTCTCAGAAACAAAAATCTTGCACTGGATTTTAGGTGCAACAAATAAGGAGTGGGTTTGTTCTAAGAAGAAATAATACTGAATTTTACAGCCAGTTAAGGCTTTGCACTGTAAATCATGTAAACCTTGTGGAGCAGTTGGGAATTTTGAATGTGCCCAGGGAAGCTGGAGCTCTGTCAGTGTACAGGAATATTTTTGTGTGCTGTGTTCTTAAAAAAAAACCCTCATAGGTTAAACTACTTTGTGTGTTCTGTCAGGCTAATTTTAGTAGGTCTGATGTCAGTGACTGAACATTTTGTGTCACATAGTACATGTCCAAGAGGGATGAGTTTTATGATGATGCTTCAGAGTATCTGAGACTTAAGGATTTTTAAAAGTTTGTTTGCCTTAAGCATGAATTCATCAGCAACAAGTGCAGAGTCATTTATTGATCTTTACCCTGGATCACCTCAATCCCATGTGGGATCAACTGTGCTGCTGTGTTCAGTGGTACATTTAGGCCCCAGAGCAGCACATACTTAAAATGCATCTCTTTTTTTTTCAGATTTCTGGGATATTTCTCACCAGGAAAGTCCAGTGGGTTGGCTGCCAGGGCAGCAGACCAGAGCTGAGGGGCTACAGCTGCTCCTTCTGGAAGCTGTTCCATACCCTCACTGTTCAGGCTGCACTGAGACCAAAAGCTTTGATAAACACAGGTGAGCAGCAAATATTTCTGGTGTGTAAATCCTCAAGAAATCCATTTGTGGAGAAGAGTGGCTGCAGGGCTGCACCAGCAGGGGTCAGAGCTCGGCTGCAGCAGGAAGCCTTGGAAATGTGCTAAATAAAGTGAGTGGCCCTAAAGCTGGGAGTAAAAAAGCAGAAAAAGAAAAAAAAAAAATAGAATTTCAAACAAAAAAATTTTGAGCTCCCTGAAAAGGGATGAAAATGATTCAGGTTACCTGAGGTTGCACTGGGAGTGAAATTTGAGGAAAATGAGGTTTAGCCTTTCACTTCAGTAGCTATGAAAGATGTACAGCCATTAGCTGATCCTTCTGTAATGTTATTTCCTAAATACTGTATGTTATGACTGTTTGAGGGGTTTTTTTTTCAGCTGAATGTACCTGTCATTAATCCCTGCAGTGATTTACTACTTTGCCAGCACTCTGTAAAATTGCTTATTTTTAGACTTGCAGCATCTTGTGAAGCTGATTGTTAATATTCTGGTGATGATTCCTGTTTAAGAAACATGCTGGTTATAAAATCTATTTTCCTCACCCAACGAAAATAGAATTACTAATGCTAAAATTTTGGCCTTCATATGTTTTTATTCCTGCCAGGACATTGCTTTGTTCGGTTACAGTTCTATTTAGTTTTCATTTAAAGCCTTTTAAATATCTTTTCCAAGGAATATGAGAATTCTACATGGACATCATAAAACTCAGAAATTTTCAATTTACCAGTTGTTGATTGTATGTTAGAAAGTATTTTATTATTTCACACTATAAATACATACATTTGTCCAGCATTATTTGCAGTCAGGGTGAAAATCCTTCAAATCTGACTAATTCTCTTGCATTTTTTGATAGCAAATCATCCTGTTGTTGATTTTTATTTCTCTCTTTGTTTTGTTTGTTGTTCATGGGGCAGTAGATTGAATTTCTTCTATTTAGTGCTTTCACTGCCTGGTGAGTTTGAGGGGTTTGCACTGGATGATTTTGAGCTGTTCAGCAGGATCCTGCATAACTTAAATTTCCCCTTTTAGTCCCAAAGTGTTCTGATTAAATCTAAAAAAAATTCTTAATATTTAACTAAACGAAGTTGCACCTCAAATTGTTTCAGGCATGAGCCTGAAGTTAAAAATACATTGTAGAACCTGAGAATTCTTTGGCACAGTTAACCCTGGCTGTAAATCGGGCCAGATATGTGATGATCACTTCTTATGGTGAAAGAATTGGGTCAGTCTGAGACTGTGGGATTATGTCTTGGGAGGTTTTCCTCTCCTTATTGCTTGTTTAAATCCCATCTACTAAAAAGCATGATGTACTCCCTAATCCTTCCCACCACAGGTAGGGTTTTATGGTTCTTGTCCACTTTAAAGATTAGGGTTACCCTGAATTGCAGTAGTTTGGGAGGAAAGAGAAAAGGAGGATTACACGATGATACATGGCAGATGTTAATAGAAGATTCATCTCGGGGCTGATAAAAGAAAAACAAACAAAATGAGCCATTTTGCAATTGTTTTCTTTCTAAAGCAGATGTATTTTTCTTGATCGTCCCCTGTGCTCGAGGGCCTGGCACTCTGGGTGAACTTGCTGTGGCTTTCTTGATGAAATGATTTTTTGGGCTATTTTTGATACATTTTAATGCTGAACGGGGAAATTTGAACCAGGAGTGGGAGCAGCAGGAGGGATCCAAAGGAACTCGGGACAGAACTGCTCACAACCAAGGATGTGTAAAATCATCGTAGAAATCATTTCCTGAGCACACTTAATTACAAGAAATGTGGTATTAGGTAACAGGATGTGTTGGTGGGAATAAGACAAACTTGTGGATTTTATCATAAATTATCTGGATTCTTTTTAAATCTGTTGGTGAATTTGGCAGATCTCCCCACAAAATGAATTTCCAGGGGTGTAACATTGCACAGGAGAACAGATGTAACTAAATAAATAATAAATTTGTGTATGAATCTGTTTCTCCACAAAGACATAATTGGCTGGTAGTTACTTCTGTTGTGTTTGTTGTTGGGTTTTTTCCTAAATACATATTTCCGTATAAATGGTAAAACTGTTCTGCCTGAAATTCGTTTCAACTTCCAAAATAATTTTCCAGCCTTTCTTTTAATGCAGTAATTTAATCTGCTTTAATCTTATAGCTTTTATTTATACATGTCTGTTCAATCACAGATATTGAATGGCTGGGGAGAAATCATTTGTTTTTTAGGATTTCTTTTGGGCTTTCAAGACTTATTTTTGCTGCTGTTTTTAAGAATATCCCGTTGTTGTTCTAAATAAAGGTGTTGATGACAGTCTTGATGTATTTCCCATATCTATAACAGATGAGTGCTCTGATAGTTTGAGCAGGTTTTGTTGAGGATGATTTTTTTTCCCAAGAAAACAAAGCAATAGTAAATTACTCGTGGTGTTCAGCAGCAGGAGTCTGTAATTTGATCAATCTGCACCATAAAATGTGTTTAATTTGACAAGTGTGTGTTCGTGGTAACACACAGTACATTTTAAAATACATTTTGACATAATTTACTGGGTCAATTAAGCATGAATCAGAAATTCTTTGAGACTGAGATGAAACCATTAGGATTTCAACAAATTATATCAGGTTTTCAAACCACTTAGAGATGTAAGGAGCTACCTGCTGACACAATAAAGGCCACAAAGTCCTCAACCTGTGCAGGCCTTATCTTCCTGCTGAATTAATTATCCTTTTGCATTATCTTTAGGGTGAAAGTGAGAATGTTATAGAAAGAATCACGTGTTGGTGTTTATTTTAGGAAGAATTCCTGATTTACTCTTGGAAGTGCAAATGTTGCTCAGCAGCTGCTCCGTGCATTCAGAGCCTGCCAAAAAAGCCGTGGAATTAATAACTGTAATGAGATTGTGGTGCTCTCTAATTCCTCACAATTGTGGAGTAACAGCCACCACAGGCACCTCGTGCAGCACTCACCAGAGGAGGGTTTGACTCTTGGTTTTTCAGTAGCAAGGTCACCATAACTTCAGTGCCTGGGCATGAATGCAGTGGTGAATGCACAACTTAAATATTCATTTAGTTATTGGGCAAGAGCTTGGAGAAAGCCTCTACTTCCACAGGAGTTGTGACATACAGAAAGTGTGAACTTTGCATATTTTAACAATTTCACAAATAATGATAAAAATAATGCCTGGTTTTCGTTTAACTAAGTTTGGTTTTCCCCTCAAATTTTAAGATACTCTGAAAGGAGAAATTTCATTTAGAGAACAGTTTTATTTTATTGTGTTGTTCAGGGTAACTTTGAGCGCAGTTGTACAGACTGAACGTGCTGTATGTATTGGTATAAACAGCCACTTTCAATTGCAAAAGTCATTTGTTTCAGATCTCTGAAGTCAGGTGTCAAGTCTATGGAACAAAAATTGAGCAACTTTTCCTTTCCTTCTCCCCCACTTCACTTTCCTGCTGTTGGAGCTGTGTCTGTCACTTGTCTTGTAGGTCTTGAGGACAACCCCCAGATTGTGCTGCAGGTCATGAGGAGATACATCCAGCACTTCTTTGGGTGCAAGGCTTGTGCTCAGCACTTTGAGGAGATGGCCAAAGAATCCATGGATTCCGTGAAAAGCTTGGACCAGGCTGTTCTGTGGCTGTGGGAGAAGCACAACGTGGTGAACAACAGGCTGGCAGGTAGGGCAGAGAAACACCTGAGACAGAGCTGGGCCTTTCTGCAGAATGAAAAACATCGTGCTCAGAGCTGGTTGCTTCTGAGATTTCACCTGTTGCTTGGTGAGAGGCTCTTTCTGGAGCACAAATCAAAGCCTTCTCCAAAAAGAGCAGTTCAGCTGCTTAGCAGTGGATAAAAAATAATTACATTTCTTCCTGTAACAGTTTAGGGTTAAAACCTGCCTTTGTTTTGTTTTGCAAAACGATGGCAATTGAACAAGAGGCTTTCTCAGGATAAAAGAGCCTCAACTCTTGGCAGATCAGCAGCTGAATAAAATAAAATTACTGTATAAAGGAAATCTGTGCCCCCTCCAGATCCCTGTGTTTGCAGTTAGACCAAAAGTGCTGTTAAAATACTGGTTGTGTTTAATCCATTCTGTTATGGGGATATCAGGTAACTAAAGCACTAAAGAAAATTGGTTTCTCTTTGCACTAAATCCCTGTCTGCTGTTATGGATCTGGGTAATGCAGCATTGGTTACAATTTAAATATGCTACATTGTGTTCTTATTATGCTCATGCTGAATTCCCAAGATTTATGAAGTATTAAATACTGTTGTGAGTACAAACAGTTTGCCTCCTTTCTCTGAGGAGAAAAAAAGTAAATAATTAGAGATTAAATAAAAGCATCCCCTAATTTTGGTTCCTTTTGCTGGGCTGAACACAGGAGCAGGCAACTCCTGTGGACTTGGAGTTGCTAAGTGGTGGAGCAATGCACTTATTTAGAACATTAAGGTATTGGAAAACTCACATGGATATTGATTTAGGTGATGCAGCAGCCAGCTAAAATACCCTTTTAGTAAGAAGTATAAACACACTGGAATAAATAATAATGTTAAATTATGCTTTTTAAGTTTGCTAAAATTTCTCAGTGGGACAGTGATATATTTTCACCCTTAAAAGCTGCATCTGTATTTGTGGCCCCATGTGAGAAATGATGTTTGGTCAATGAGAACACCTTGGGGCAGCCTTGGAGTTGGGTCAGGAGGTGGCTGGATATGGCTCTGCCCTATTGAATTATTCCCTGTTCCTTCAGAATGCACAGGATTTACAGCATTTCCCTCTTTGGCAGGAAAACACCAAGTACAGGGAGGTTTCTGTTTGTAACCTTGCTGTAACACATTTTGTTTCTGCATTTTCTGTTGAAACAAATTGATTGCTGAGTGATCTTTAGGATAAAAAAGCAAATGTGCTCTCTCGCTCGTAAATATCAAGGAGACAACTATTTTTAAATGTCTTTTGAAGCCCTATTTTACCCAAAATCATGGGGAAGTTTCCTGCCTTTAAAAATAATAATAATAATAATAATAATAATAATAATAATAATATGAGAATCTTTATTTCTGAAATACTTTAAGTGTTAGTGTACTAATCAGGTAAATACATTAGGTTTTTTTACCAGATGGAGATTTTTTTTCTAAAAATTATCTCCATTCACATTTTAACATGTTGGGTTTCAGATGAAAGGGTGACACCAGCAACAGTGTTCAGCTCAGAAATGTGGCCAGAGCTGTGAGCATCTGAAATGGTAAAATTAGATCTAATTCAAGACAGTGTTACATGTTTAAAGACTTGGTTTTTAGCTGAAAAATACATCTTAAATGTATTTTAAACATGGCTTTTAAAGTACTGCAGACAGTTTGCTCTGGTAATGATGCAGAGCTGTGGAAAAGCAAGCTTGGGATGGAAATGGTTCCCAACCCAGAAACATGAAAATATCTGAGTGTCTGGCCTTGGAGCTGCTCCTGCAAACCAGGCAGAAAACGGGGATTAAGGAGCACTGAGTGAAAAGAGCAGCTTGTTTTGCACCATAATTCAGGTTAACCCTCGAGGGCCCAGACAGCTGTGTGTTCCTGCCTTCTAAAAGCAGCAATTGCAGGAGTCGGGTTGGGATTGAAATGCTGCAGCTTTTGCTGTGAGAAAAGGGAAATAATTGTGATTCAGTGTTTGTACTTTGACGTGTTTCGGGTCAGAATTGATGAGAAAATTGATGGGAAATCACAAATTTGTGATTGTCTTGGTTTAATTCAAACATTATTGTGCTGTGGCTTTTTATGCCAACCTCACTGGAAGTGGGAACGACTCCCTGTGAGGTGTCTGATGGTGCAGCTTTCCCAGTTCATTCCTCCTGGTGTTTTTTTATTTTTATTTTTCTCCTCTCAATTAGGTGATTTGACTGAAGATCCAAAATTTCCCAAAGTTCAGTGGCCAACTCCAGACATTTGTCCTGCATGTCATGAAGAAATCAAAGGGCTGCACAGCTGGAATGAAGACCAAGTTCTGCAGTTCCTCAAGTCCCACTACAGCAGTGAAAATATTCTCTATAAATACACCGAGAGCCAGGCTGACCCCAGTGACAACGAGCAAGGAGACACAAGAGAGGTGAAAGACAAAAGCCTGCTGAAGAACCCAGGGGGAAATGGAGAAAATAAGCTCCAGGATAAGGAAAACCCAGTCGATTCAGGCTCCAGGGTGTTGGAGAAGCCGGTGGGAAATCCTGGAGCTGTCCAAGGTAGCGGGAAAAGCGCGGCCGCATCCGTGAACCTCAAAGGGACGAGGCAGGCTGTGTCCTTCCTAGGGATTGGATTTTCCAACCTAGACATGAGTCTGTGTGTCATCCTCTATGTGGCATCCTCCTTGTTTTTAATGATCATGTACTTTTTTTTCCGGATGAGATCCAAGCGCTGGAAAGTGAAGTATTATCGTTCCTCGGTGTAGGAGTTCTCGTTGTACATGGCTGTTCAGTCCCAGACACAGCTTTAATATTTATGATCAGGGATTTTATATGCAGTATTCCTTGTTCCAGACCCCTTTCTTCCCGAGGCATTTCCCAGGTGTTCAGCTGAACAGGTGGAGCTGGCCTTGAGATCCCCAGGCTGTGCCCGAGGCCACGTCAATGTCCTCGCAAGGGAGCGTTGCATTTGTCAATTAAGATTTTTCCATGACTTCCCACCAACATCCTTTACTCATTTCCAGAGTAAACATTGCATTATGCAATCCACTGTGCCTGCTGGAGAAGGAAATTGGATATTGTTTTGTGTATTTTCAAGTCAGGTGTTACTTTTTTTTTAATTTATCCAGAGCTGATTTCACCTCCCCGAGTGCTGAACGGTTCCTCTGAGTGGTACCTTGGCTACTTCATTGGGAGAAGCAGGAATTCTGATTTTTTTTTTCAGGAAACAAGAGTTCTCTTTCTGGTTAAATCACTTTAAACCTCTATGACTTTCTGAAAAGTTATTTACATGGCATATTTGAAGTAGGAAGCATTCCATGTTCCAGTCGTTCATCCATCCTCTGGTGCATCCCAGCCAAGGATCTGTGTGTGCCATCACTAGGATGAGAGTTTTGCAGCACTGAGCAGCCTGACTCTGACTGCTAAGTAATTATGGTGTTACCCAGGTGGAAGCCAATCCTGATGAAGTCTAGGAAAGGAAAATGATGCTTTTAGTGAAGGACAGCAAGATTTGTGTTACCATGGCAGAACAGATGGAAAAATCTGCAAACACTGAGTTTCTTCTGTCGAATTTCTCCATCACAACAGGGCAATTAACACTTCCCCTGGTATTTCCAGCTCTGAGCTCACTGAGTGTCAGGGGTAAAGCTGTCTGTGCAGTGCAGAGAACAGCCCTTCCTCCATCCCTGCTGCTGGAGTGCCCTGCTGGGATCAGGAAGGTTCCCAATGGGTAAGGCCCAGAGCTGCCCCGTTCTGGGATGTGGCAGTTCCCTCTACAGGTCAGTCTGGGGTCCTTGGGGCAGCAGTGAGAAGAAGCCATGAAAACATTACAAAATCATCCTTGGGAGTAGGAGTTGCTGTGATCCTGGCTGGGGGGGGGATAATTCACGTCCTGGATAGTGAAGTTTATAATCCTATCCAATGTAATTGAGCATGTTCTAGTTATCCATTACCTAATCTTTAGTTAATCCTAATAGGTTTTGGCCTCAATGTTTTCTCATGGCAGTGAGTTCTCCAGATTAATTATGTTATATAAAAAGGCTTTTCCTTTCAATTCTGCATTTGCAACTTTTAATTTAATTGAATGTTTGCTGGCTCCTCTGTTACACGAGAAGGAATAAGGAGTCCCTGGCCAATTCCCTGGATTTTACCATTGGTGTGTCCTCCTCTGATTTCCCTTATAAGCCCCAGCAGAGAAAGTTTGAAGCCTGGCAACAAAAAAGCACAAAAACTCCACAGGATTATTTTTTCACAATCAGATGTTGGTTGTTCACAAAATTGAGTATTTCTGCTGTGTCTCTGCAGCATCCAATTGGAATAACAGAACTGAGCTGCAGAGATTCACTGTCCCTTGTAGCTTAAGTTTATCAAAATAACACCCACGTAGAGGAACAACTTTCTGGGGGTGTTGTGAACGTGTCAGAGGCAAAAATCTCAGTTCACATGACTGTGTCAGTCCAACATTCCTGCAGAGGTGCTGGGTCTGTGCTCTTTGAGGACCCTCACAGTTCCAGAGTTCTGGCACAAGGAGCCATCCTGGGCCTTGTCTCTTCAGGAATTTATGACTCCCTATCGTTAGAGCACCTGGGCTTGGATATGCAAACACCCTGCAAGCATGAGAGGGATGGTGAGCCCATGGGGAAGGGGAGTCCAGGCTCATCAGGGCCCTTGGGTTTGGGCTGGAATCCAGTGAGAGGAATCCATTCAGAGGAAAACCTGGAGATTCCACATTTAGTGTTGAAAATCAGGTAACTTTTGGGAGGCCTAATCTGGGCAGGTGTTCCCAGCCCACCAGCAAGGACACTTAGCTTTAAAAGCAAATCCAAACACCAGGAAGACCTAACCCAGCACAGCAATGTTGGATCTGGAAAACTGGGCCAGTTTATTCCTGCTGTCAGTATTGTTGCACGTTCTCAAGTTGAAATTCAGTCATTACTGCTGTTGTTTAGAATTCTACCAAACACACAGACCTGGTTTCATTAGCTTTGACTCATTCTGCTCTTTGTCATCTGCACATGAAAGCAAAAGACTTTGGAAAGTTGTAGGGATGATTTTGCCATTAAAAAGCAAGTGTGGGTTTGGATTAATGGAGGGGTTTTGCTACACACATTTAACTTCCACATTGCTGTGACACAACAAAAATGAATCAACACTCAAACTTCAGTGGATTATTTTTGTCTCTTCAGAGTATAAAAGTGTGAAATTAGGATGTTGCTTGCCTGTGTTGGTGCTCCAGCTCTTGCCAGTGAACCAGCCAAGGCTTTCACTTCAATGTCCTCATCTAGGAAGGTTTTCTTGACTTTGAATTCACTTGTGTAAACTTGGTTTGCTTGGTTTTATTTTCTGTATTTTCTAATGACAAATTATATCATTTTATGTCTCTGTAATGAGCCAGTCTGTGCTGGGGGATGGGTGATGCTGCCAGGAAAGTGTTTCTGGTTTAAAAATTGCCTCCAAACCCCATCTCCTCAATCTTGAAGGGTTTATTTGTGTGGTGTGTTGTCCACGGAGGTTCCTGCAATGCCACTTCCCTGGGAGGATCGTGCTGTGCTGGGGGCAGCCAGCTCCAAGAGGGATTTCTTGGCCCTTTGTAATTCATGGAGCTTTCCTTGCTCTCGGGATGTTTTCAAACAGGAAATATTAAAATAAAAGGAGTAGAATGTGCCAGGAGAGACAAAAGCTGCAAGTGCTAAAGAAACCTGGTGAAGTTATTTGTGAGAACTCCTGATTTTCTGTTTCCAGCAGTGTATCCATCCTGCTGTTCCTGCACAGAACTGGATGGGAACGAAGGTCCCAGGTGTGTTGTTGCACATGAGGTGTTGAAAATAGTGATGATACCATTTCAGTAATTTAAATGTTCTATTTATTTGAAGTCATTAACTTGACATTTCCAAGTCTGTTCTGGTTTGGTTGGGTTTTTATTGTCTCGTTCCTCTCTTGGAAGGAAAAGTGACTGTTTTGTACTAAATTGTAAATTAATGTGCTTGTTTAAAATAAACTGCAAACGTTTGGGCAAAGTGGATGCATTTGGGCTCTTTACCTGTGTTTGCAAATTGTCTTTAGCTGAACTCTGTTGCCAGGACAGCTCATGAACATGTCCATTATAAACCATATCCTTCATCTTGGGAAGGTGTATTTTTAAGCCCAGACTTCTCAGGAGCTGCTAAGGAATTTGAACGAGGGAAGAGAAAATGAACCAGGAAGAAAGAAATGTTTGGGTGGGTTGGTTTTTATTAACAGTTGGGGTTTATTAATGGCAGAACCCCAAGCGAAGAAATCCAGGGACAGGTCTGGTGCCTGCTGCACCCTGGGCAGGAGGGCACAGGAGGGTGTGCAGGGGGAGATCAGCACCAGGGGGTTTGTGGGGTCCTGGGTGTCACAGTGTGAGGGACCACGGGGCTGGCAGGTGCCAGGGTCCTGAGTGGGACCCAGCCCCTGCCCTCCCTCCTGCCCGGCACAGCTGCCCCACCCCTGTCCCGTGCCCGGGGGAAGCGGCACCACCGCACACGGGTTTGCTTAAAGTGCTTCCTTAGAGGCTCAGACTAAAAATCCACTTAAAAACCGAGCTTAAAAGGGACCATGTGTGTCACCAAGCCTCCCCCCAGGAGCTGTTCCTGGTTCTGGGGAGGGCCAGGTGCCGGTGGCACCCGGTGGCACTGCAGCACGGCACCTGTCGCACTCGGGCAGCATCTGGATCCCAACTCCAGCCTGGCATTTCTGGGTGCTTTGTTTGGGGACCCCAATCCTGGTCCCCGAAGTGTCTCCCTGCAGTGTTTCCCAACCACGCAGGGCTGAGCTGTCCCGCAGACTGCAGCCTGTCCCCGGCCAGAGGAACCATCCCAGGGGACAGCCCTGACCCAGCCCTCGGCCCCGCAGGACCCGGAGGGGGACAAGGCGGTCTGGCACCCCGGGGTGGGTGCCTCGAGGTCGGGGGCTCGGTGGGGGCTCCCCCGCCGCCCCCAGGAGCCGGCGAAAGTCCCGGTGCTGCCGTCGGCAGGACCATATGTGTATTTGGAGGCTCCCGCCCCTAAGCTGCTTTTATTAATTTGTAATCCCCTGCGAGCAGGAGGTAAAGGGATTCGGGGGATTAACGGGCTCACAGTAACAACCACAATTATCAGCTCCGGCTGCCTGCGGCAAGCGGTGCACACACGCACGGCGCTCTCCGCAGACAAACACGGCCCCCGCGCCCCTGTGGCAGCACCGGCAGCTCCGCACACGCAGAAAGGCGAGGTGCCACGGAACAGAACCTGTGCCAGGGGTCCGGGTACAGGCACGCACCAGACACGGGCCCGGCCCCACCTGCGCTCCCGCACAGCCCCGCACTCGCAAAAACCCCGCGCAGCCCCACCCGCAGCCCCGCGTGTGCCCGCGCCGGCGCCGCCGTGCGCACACGCGTGTTCCGCACACGCACAGCCCGTCCGTGTCCGCCCCGTCTCCGGTCAGGGCAATTAACCTCCTGCAGCCGCCGCGCGCCGCTGGCCGGGGGTCAGACACCCACTACCTCTCCGCGTTTGTTAATTAATTAGCGGCGGGGGAAGAGCCCCCCCCCCGCGCCCACGGGCGGTGTCGGGGCAGCCCCGCACCGCGGGGACAAACGAAATCCGGGCGCGGGGGCGGCCGGGGGACGACCGGGCCCGGTGGGAGGGTCCCCCAGACGGCGGCTCCCCCGACCCCTTCGTGCGGCCGCCGGGGGGTTCGCGGGGGCCCCGGGGCCGCTTTGCCCCCGAGGGCGGCGGCTGCAGCCCCAGCCCGCGCGTCGGGCGCGGCCACGCGTGGGACGGCGGGGACAGCGCTCCCCCCGCCGCTTTTGTGATGCTAAAGAGCCCGGCGGTGAACCGGGGCCCAGCTGCGGCCCGGTGCCGCCCCCGGCCCGCCCCCCGCGCCCCCCCGCTCCGCCCAGCCCCGCGCCGCTCCCTGCGCGCCCCTCCGCGCCGCTCCGCCACTCCTCCGCAGCCACCCGCGCACTTCGGACGGCGCCCACGGAGGCCGCGATGCTGCTGGAGCGGGTCCGCGCCGGTTCGGAGAAGACAGCGGAGCTCTGTCCCTTCCCGCGGAGCCCAGGTGAGGGGGAGGCGCGCAGATCTCCGCGTCCCCCTGCGGAGGCACCGGCGGCTGTTCTGGGAGCCCCGGGCCCGGGTGGGCTCCGTTTGTGCCGGTTCCGCACTCCGGGGGCACCGTCGTAGCCGCGGTCGGGGCTGGCTGCGGGGAAAGGCGGCCCGACGGCACCGGGGGATCCGTCCCGGTTCATCCCGCCCGCCCCTCGCTCTCTCTCGCTCTCTCCTGCCTCTTCCCCGATATCAGAGCCCCCCTCGCTGCCCCCCGTACGCTGGCGGCCCCGCGGCCACTCCAGGCACCCGTTTGGCTCCCCGTCGATCCCAGGGGAAAAGCGGCGGCTGCCCCGGGGTCGCCCCGTTCCCCGTGCAACGAGGACAGGGACGAAACGAGGACTTCCCACTGCCCGACGGTTCCCTCCGACTGCGGAGACCACCCGCCCCCCGCTGCCCGGCTCCCACACGGCTTTTTCCCGACTTTAGAAAAACTCCGTTAATTCTTCTTTTAAATGTTTTTTTCCTCCCTTTTAACTAACGGGGGACAGCCCTGTCGGGGCGGGGGGAGCCGGGCTGCGCTCCCCGGCGTGGCCGGGTTCCGGGTCTCAGCGGGGGAGGCCGAGCCGGATTCGGAGCAGCGGGTCCGGTCCCGGTGCGGGGCTGTCCCGGTTCTCGCCAACATCGAACGCGGTCGACGGGGCTTAGAGAAAAATCAACGAGGAGCCGGGGCGGGGTCCCCGCCGGTGTGCGGGGACAGAGGTGTCCCCGTGAGCGGGACCGACCGCGCGGCCCCGCAGCCGCCGTGAACGGGCCGGTGCCCCCGGTCCTACCCCGGTTCGCCTTTCCGTGGCTGTCCCCGTGGGCTCTCCGCGGGGCGCACATCGCGGCCGCGGCAGCTGCGCGTTTGACCCGGCAACCGGGACCTGCTTCTGCACTCCGGGGGCGGAGGCGACACCGCCGAAATCGAACCCCCGGTAGAACGAAGGACGCGCGAACACCGCTGTCCTGCAGGACACGACCCTCGTTCACGGCCCCGCGGTCCTCGGGTCCGTCGGGGCCCGGGGAGGCAGCGGGAAGGGAGCGGCGGGGCTCGGCGGGGTCCGGCGGTGCTTACCGTGGCCGAGGGCCGGTCCCGGGGGGTTCGCACCGCCGGGGGCCCGAACCGTGCGGTGCTTTGCCCGGGCCGGGGGCAAATCCCGGGGTTGCGGCTCACAACGAGCTCGGGGCAGCGGCCGGCGCTGCCTCCCCCGGCGCGACCCCCGCCCGCCGCCGGCCCCGTCGGGGTTCGTTTCCGGGCGCCCCGGAGCCGCGTCCCTCCCGCCGAGCGCAGCCGGGAAGGGGCGGCGGGAGGGGATGTGCCGCCGGCCCCGGGGGCGGGGGGGATTAAATACAGCGCCCCGCGATGCCCTGCCCGGCGCTTCAGACCGGCACCGGCAGCGAGGGCCGGCGTCTAAAAATAACCCGCTTTAGCGAATTAAATCCCCGGCGCCGCGGGGGTGGCAGCGGCCGAGGCGGGGGAGAGCAGCCGTCGTGATCTGGGGGGGGACAGGCGGGGGGGAGCGCGGAGGTTCCGCACCCGGCCCGGCGGCGGCGGGCGCGGGGCTGGGGCCGGCGGGGGCTGCGCCCGCGCCCCGCGGAAGATGCGCCAGAGCCCGCGGCCCGCCTGAGGGAGCGGAGCTGCCGCGGGTCGCCATGCAGCGTAAGAGCCGCGGACCGGGCTGGACCGGGACCTTGCGGGGCTGTGCCGTGTTACCGTGCCCGGTGCCGGTGCCGGAGCTCCGTCCTGGCAGGGGCCGCTGCCTTTAGTGCTGCCGCTGTTGGGGTTGCTTGTCTGAACGCGGTGAATTGTTAAGGATAACGATTATCGCCTCCACCTCTTACCCCTGTGCACGGCGATCCAGCTCTGTATCTCTAAATATAATTATCTTTACATAGAGATACTCTCATGTCCGTATCCATCTGTATCTGTACAGCCGTGTCATGCATCTCTCCGCCTCTATTTATACCGATATATCTCTATTCACGTACCTCATATCCATATTTTTACCTACTTATCTCTATCTATACCTGTATACTGAAATCTATATATTTATGCCTATATATCTGTACATTTCGTTCTCTATCTGCTGTATCTGTTTGGTTTTATATCTCTATTTCTCCATGTCTGTATCCTTATCTCCTCCTGCATAATCTCTGTCGGTATCTAGAGGGGGACGGGACAAAACTACCGCGTTTTTATTTTCAGTGCAATTCTCATAATTTTTGGTAGTTTTTTTCCCCACCCCGTCCGGGTATCCCGCCGTTGTTCGCAGGTGAATTTTGGAAGTTTAGGAAAAGGAAAAAGACCCTGGGAGAATTGCAGCTTTGCCGGCGGCTCGCTTGGGGGGTTCATTCCGTTTCCATCACTTCCCTTCTTGTTTATCCCGGTTCTCCCGGGGGCTTTCCCAGCAGGGTGCTTGACCCGGGGTTTCGCTGCTCTCCGCGGTGCCGCGACAACGAATTTGAACGAATAATGATTTTTTTCGTGCTGTTCCCCGGGCCAGCCCGGGCTCCGCCGTCGGTCGGCAGCAGCCCCGAGGGCGGCGGGCCGGGCCGGGCCGGTCGGGGAGGCGGCGGGGCCATCGACGGGGACTGACGGGGGCTGCCTCCCCGCAGAGATCCCGCTGTGCGCCGGCTGCAACCAGCACATCGTGGACAGGTTCATCCTCAAGGTCCTGGACCGCCACTGGCACAGCAAGTGCCTGAAATGCTCCGACTGCCAGACGCAGCTGGCCGAGAAGTGCTTCAGCCGCGGGGACGGCGTCTACTGCAAGGAAGACTTCTTCAAGTGCGTGGGGACGGGACGGGGGGCGGCCGGCCCGGGGGGTGTCATAGCGCGGGCAGCGCGGGAGCCTTTGGGGTTCAGCACCGGGACAGCGGCACCGGGCGCGGCACCGCGGACAGCGCCGGGACCGTCCCCGGCCTCCGCCAGCTCAGCGGCCGCCGCTTGTCCCCCCTGCTCAGGCGCTTCGGGACGAAGTGTGCCGCCTGCCAGCAGGGCATCCCCCCGACCCAGGTGGTGCGCCGGGCCCAGGACTTCGTTTACCACCTGCACTGCTTCGCCTGCATCGTCTGCAAACGGCAGCTGGCCACCGGCGATGAGTTCTACCTCATGGAGGACAGCAGGCTGGTCTGCAAGGCGGACTACGAGACGGCCAAGCAGAGAGGTACCCCTTGCCCTGTCCTTTCCACCCCCGAGGGCAGTAGGGAGGCGGCTCGGGGCTCTCCTGACCTCCGGGACAGGCTCACACACCTGGCGGGAGGGTTCCGGGAGCGCCTGGGGAGGGTCGGGGGTCCCGCGTCCCCGGGGCCGCTCCGTGGTCACTTCACCCCTAACTCGCCCCGTGTCGGCAGAGGCTGAGTCCACGGCCAAGAGGCCCCGCACCACCATCACGGCCAAGCAGCTGGAGACCCTCAAAAACGCTTATAACAACTCGCCCAAACCGGCGCGGCACGTCCGGGAGCAGCTTTCGTCGGAGACGGGGCTGGACATGCGTGTGGTGCAGGTGAGAGCGGGGTCCGGGAGGGCCGGGGGCGGGGGCGGCGGGCAGGGACCGGCCCCGCAGCCACGGAGCTCCCCGGCGTGCCCTGCTCGCAGGTCTGGTTCCAGAACCGCAGGGCCAAGGAGAAAAGGCTGAAGAAGGACGCGGGGAGGCAGCGGTGGGGGCAGTACTTCAGGAACATGAAGAGATCCCGGGGGACATCCAAGTCCGACAAGGACAGCATCCAGGAGGAGGGGCCCGACAGCGACGCCGAGGTCTCCTTCACAGGTCGGTCCCCGCTTTGCCGAGCGCGGTCTGTGCCCTCCCCGCAGAGCTGCTGCCGTGCCCGGGCTCTTTTCCCCCTTTCGGTGCCACAGTCAGAATTTTCGGCAAAAAAACAGGGGGTGAAACCAAGCGGCCGAGGCGGGAGAGGGGCAGAGCTGCGGGATTCACCGCGGGGCGGTCCCGGCTGCCCGGCCCTCGGCGGGGGAACCGGAGCCGCGGCACCGAGGGGCAGCCGGGGCTGAGGAGCGGCGGGGGAAGCTCCGCTCCGCCTCCGGCCGGGCCCGGAAAGCTGCGGGAGGAGAAGGGAGAACTCCCCGGGCAGGCGCTGCAATGTCAGAGCCGCGGCCCAGACACGGCCTTTTCAAGGGATTCTTGGAAATACAAAAAACAGGAATCCCAGAACCACTGAATGTTTCTGTGGGTAAACGTGTGTGATTTTATACATTTTTAAAAATCTTATTTAGGGGTGGTTTTATTTGTGCAGTTGCTTTCTAGGACTCCTCAGTCCTGTGGGAACTGTTCCTGTGCTGCAAAAGAGAGATTGTTGTGTATTAGGGGACTTCTGCAGCAGTCTGTCCCCTTTTTGGAGCCCACATTTCTGGTGACAAACCCAGGACAGACCAAGAGCAGCTCTTGTCCTGTGCAGCCTCATCTCGCACGCTCCAAACCCACAGGAACAGGGACAGGGCCCCGTGCAGGGTGGGGAGGTCGGTGCCTGTGGCATTTGCAGGGACGTGTTCTACACAGTCTGGAGCCCAGACCTCCATCCCAAATTTTTGTATAATTTTTAGGAATGGGAGAGAAAAGGAAATGCCAACCTGTGTATGTATTTACACAAACTGTGTATTTATACAAACACAGTTTTCCATCTCAGCTCCTCTCCCCTGCTCCTAAAAACTATTTGATTTTCGAGTCTGTTTATACACACTGTGTATCAGCTCATTAAATATGAATATTCTATAAATAATAACTAAAAAATGTCGGAAAATTATTGAGAGCTTGATGCCACAAACAGGTTTGTATCCCAGGCAACAGAGCAGCTCTCACTGTCCCTAAAGCTCCTAACGAATACAAACAATTTTTGCTGGGAACTTAAAAAATATTGTTCATTTTTGAGGAGTGTTTTTAAGTCATACAAATACATTCTATGTTCTTGTGATTTCATTAGCCTGTTCCTGAGCAGATAAATAATTTATTATCTCTTTTCCTGAGCAATAGGGAATTTATCTGGCAATGGTTCAGGTAGCTCCTAAAAGTGATACCACAATTCAAAATAAACCTCAAAACCAAATAGAAACAAAATCTGGAGAGACATTGAACTCTCTTCCTCTTTAAAGAATTATTTTAAAATCGCGGTCTTATATTTTAACATGTACTTTTCATGCACATTTTTAAAATCCAAGATGTATTAGATGTTTGTGCTCAGAAAAAACAATAATCCCGTGGCTGCCCATGAAGATCTCTCAACAAGGATGGGAATAATAAGGAATTACAAGTGGAAGAGCGTGGCTGCTCAGCTCCCATCCTTTTAATCTATTTATACCCGGAGCTTGCGGAGTTCCCGGGTGGCCGCTGCCAGCTGTGACCGGGGCTCTCCCAGTAAAACCAGTCCACTCCAGCACTGCCCATGGCTCCCCCAGTAAAACCAGTCCGTTTCCCTTTCAGATGAGCCCTCCATGTCCGAAATGAGCCATTCCAATGGGATTTACAGCAATCTCAACGAAGCATCTCCTGCGCTGGGGAGGCAGGCGGGGACCAACGGGAGCTTCGCGCTGGATCACAGCGGGATCCCGGCTCAGGACCAGTACCACGACCTGCGATCCAACAGCCCCTATGGGATCCCCCAGTCCCCAGCGTCCCTGCAAGCACTGCCAGGCCACCAGCCCTTAATCTCCAGCTTGGTTTACCCAGACAACGGCTTGGGCATCATGGGACAGAGCGGACAAGGGGTGCCCCAGTCCATGAGGGTCCTGGCCGGGAATGGACCGAGCTCCGACCTCTCCACCGGCAGCAGCGGGGGGTACCCGGATTTCCCGGCCAGCCCGGCCTCCTGGCTGGATGAGGTCGACCATGCTCAGTTTTGATACGGGGCCACCCCCGGGCAGTGGGAAGGGAAAGGACTCGGTGCTGTTAAATGTCACCTGCTCTTGGAAAGGAAAGAGGGATGAGCCGTGAGTGCTGAGCGGGGCAGGAATGTGACGACACGGAGGGAGCAGAGGGGATTTCGGAGATGACCCTGGCAGAGGATGGTGGACAAAGGCCCTGGCACTGCAACCGTTGGCACCCGGAGCGTCCAAACCAAACTGATTCTCGTGTCTTTACCAAACACCAGGACTTGTGCTTTACAGATTTGATATGAGGTATTTTGCGTTCTGTTGTCAGTGCATTCTCCAAAGCAAGGACTTGCTCCATCACCCATCCACACCGAAACATTTTTAAGGGAAAATAAAGTCCTCATCCACGGTGAAAGGTGTGACAATGTCTATATTTCTATAGGAGAAATGTTCATAGTGAATCACTTCAGAAACCCATGGTAGGAAACTTCTCTGTTCTTCCAGCAGATTTTTTAAAAGCGCACCGATGCGGTATGTTTTGTTTTATTTTGAATTTACATTAACTTTTCTAAAATGAAATGTTCTTTAATATGCCAATCATTTATCAACAGCCCTTTTCCTTTGTAAAATGAAAATCATATGTTAATTCTGCTTCTCCCCTTTTTAATTTGTAGATTGCTAGTTTGACTCTTCCATATAAGCATTAAACCGTGAATAGATGTATTTATTACCAAGTAATTCCACGTTTATCACGAGGTCAAGAGGTGAATTTTCTTGACCCAGGGACACTGGTGGCTCTGGGTTGTGGATCTTATGCTTTTCCTTCAAATTTCTTCGCATCAGTTTTACTGCAAAGTGTCTCAAAAATCACCCTGATGTCTTGTTGCCAAATACCTTCTCGGGGGGTTGGGCTGGTTTAGGACAAGCCATTCCCCAGTCACTGCTGGAGTGTCCCCCCTTCCCTGGGGACACACCTTTGTTCCAGACATTTGTGTGTTTCCACGGATATCGTGCAAGCTGATTGTGAGGAAAGGCAAGACAATATGTATATTGTTATCTGTAAAAATTATGGAATTAACTGTAGATTATGTGGGTGTCCAGTGTCTTTTATTTATATTCTCGCTTTCTCTCTGATGATCAAATACTTCAAGATAACAAATAAATTTGTCAGCTAAACTTTGAACAGTCTTTTGCTAAATTCACATCAATATCAGTAAATAAAAAACCCTGAAACGAAAAGCTCCTAAAACTTGATGCCAAAGTGTTGAAATATTTCCTTTCCATAGGGGAGCAAACCCACTGATGTGCAAAGGCTTTGAAACAAAATAAAATGAGGTGGGAGGGTGGCAGTCCTTGGGAGACCTGAACAGGATTGTTCTGGCTTTGATCATGTTTTTGATGGGTCACTTTTATTTTTCAGCATTTGTGGCAGAGGTAGTGGGCTGATAAAGCAACAGGAAATGGAGTCTGATGTTGTCTGTCTGCGAGCAGAAAGTTGTGAATGTGAAACACAGAGTCAGATGTTGAAATATTTCAAAGAGAAATCAGAAAGAAAGGGGGAAAATCCGTAAGGGGAGTCAGTTTGACCAAACATATGCATATATAGATATAGACATAGATATTTAAACACAAATATATATCCAGATAAACACACACATCCACATGGCCGTGGTCACACTGAAGGGCTGTGCTGAGCTCTCTGGTTTGAGCATCTGGTGACAGACGCTTTTAAACTCATGTGAGCTTTGAGGTTCTCACTCGCCTGAGGAGGAATTGCTCACTCAAAGGAGAAACTCCCTCTCTTCTCTCCAGGAGACCCACTCCAAGAGCCACGGTAGGGATGGGAGAAACCCCAGGCAAAGCTTTGCCTCTTTCAGTTCTGAGCTCCTGAGTCTGAGCCCAGAGCTGGGCTTGGCGGCTTCTCCTTCCTTCTCCAGAAGTGAGCAATAAAGAGACAACTGTTGCTGCCAGCCTGGAGTTACATCACAAGGACGTTTCTTACTGAAATTTGTGGAGTAAATAGAAAACTACGGGGTTTAAAACAAGCAGGTTGCAGAACTTCACCTAAAGAGAAAAGAAGAGTTTTTATTTTCAAGAATTCTGTGTCTGGAATTCTGTGTGTCACCAAATCTGGGCAGGTATTTTGCATCAAAATATTTTGGCAGTTCAAGTATTCATAATATTTTCGTATAGAAGACTAAAAAAACACTTTGAAATACTCTTATTTCCTAAAAATTGAGAAATAACAACAGAAAGACAGAAATGCAGTTGATTTTAGGATAATTCTGTCGTTATAAACCCAGTCTAAAACCTGTAGTAATTGAACCTGTGTTTTATAAATATTTCCCTCATCCTTTCCCTCCCAGTAAATAAGGGGCACTGTTGTTCCTTTCCCCCTGGGAATTCCCAGGAGGTGGCTGAATTTAAGAAAGGAAGAAATGCAAATCTCCCCCGTGCCTTTGTGCTTTGCTCTGAAAGGCAGAACGGGGCTGGAAGTTGCCGGCGCTTGTGCTGCTCTGAACAGGGAGAAGAGCTCCCCGAGTGTCCTGAGCTCAAATTCAGGGATTGCGTTTCAGCCTCTCCTT
Source organism: Coloeus monedula (assembly GCF_965178545.1). NCBI lineage: Eukaryota > Metazoa > Chordata > Aves > Passeriformes > Corvidae > Coloeus > Coloeus monedula. The sequence goes on along the minus strand of NC_138801.1, from coordinate 2,537,349 downwards.
TCAGGGCCGAGGCTCAAGGATTCCATTAATATAAATGCTTTCTTCCTGTTAAAAAGAAAACCAATTTGAAAGAGGCAAATAAAACTAATGCTGTCTAACTGACTGACAGCTTGTAAAACCCAGGCAGAATTAGGAAGAAGAGGTTTGCACTTCTCAGTTTGCAGGTGGCTTTACAACCGCCAGTGATTTCCATCAGTGCATGACAAGGGAGGCAGGAATTTTTTTGTCTTCTCAATGAGGAGAATCTACTGTAGCAATCTTTTTTTTTTTTTTCCACACTGCATATTCACCTTTGTGCCTGAACTTGTGTTCCCTACAGAAATGTTTAGATTTTACATCAAATACTAGAAGCAACTTATTTATTTCTTATTCGGATTTCCTTTGCGAGGCCAATGAAATGAAATCCCTCGTGCCCAGGGGACGAGTCAGATCCACGAGAGAGGGTGACAAAAAGGGGCCAAGAGCTTGGGCACAGAGCTTGGGGACCTCAATGCCCCTCTGGGGGTGTGGGCCAGGTGAAACCCCTCATCCACGGGGAGCAGGGAAGGTGGACAGGGCCAGGTCATCCTCAGGTCCCCTCTGGTGGCTTCTCCCAGAATTATCAGAGCATCTGAGCAAAGGTGTTCCCACTGCCCTCAGGTCCCACCTCACCTCCCCCTGGCCAAATCATGAGCCTCAGGAACAAGACAGGAAAACCTCTGGATCCTCTTCTGCAGCACAGGCAGAGCTGCTGGGTAGGATGAAGGAGAGATCCCAGAGATTTGGTTTCAGTAAATATTCCAGCAAAGATGCTGCCTGTTTACAGGAGACTTATCTCACCAGCCACCCACAGTTCGGCCAAAACCAAGCTCCAAACGTTTTTTAGCTCCCTGGTTCTTCTTCCACTGAGGTCTGAAGAGCGTCCTGTCTCTCCAGGGAGGGCAAAGCCACGGGCTGCCAGTATCTGGCTGGACGCAAGTCCTGCATCCCACTCCCACCCAGGCCCTGGCCTCTTCCAGCGCCTCTGCAGAGCCTGGAAAAAGGCTCCGAGTCAGCTGGAGGCGAGTAAATCATTCCTGACAGCTACATCTCTACAGGGCAGTTAGAATTAATGTAACAATTTGGCGTTTAATGAAGCAACAACATGCTGGGCTGCAGAGAATAGCTGGGACCTGCTGCAGTCATCTTATAATCCCTGAGGGACCCAAACGGCAGCGACTCCATCAGATGCCGACTTGTCAGGCTGAGCAAACGGCCGGGTGGGGACAGCGAGGGACAGCGGAGTGGCCGGGAGCTGGCAGCCCCTCCAGCTGGGAGACAGCCAGCGTCCGGCAGCTGAGCACGGCTCCAGGGACAGAGCCGAGCCCGGAGCCCAAATCCCTGTGTCCCCACGCTCCAGGGATGGGCACAGCTCTGAACAGGGGGAGCATCCCAGGGGATCACCGGGCACTGCCTGTGCTGCTCTGCCCGGAGTTCGGGGAGTGCTCGGCCTGAGCAGGTCACAGAGATGCTGAAAGATGTTATTTGTGTAAAAAAATATTTTATGAAGCTTGTCAGAAGAGTAGAGAACTAAATCAGCACTGGAAGGGGAAACTGGCGGAACAATATGTTTTCTAAATAAAAAACAGCTCGATCAGGTGCTCTGCACCCAAAAGTCAGATTTCTGCACAAGTTGCAGGTGTTCAGCCGTTTGAGGGATAAGGCCTTTTAAAAACACTCCCTGCATGGAGGAGGGAGCGAGGGGAATGAATGCAAATGACTTTGGAGACGATCTCCCATTTCCCATGTATATACACACGCTCTCACAGCATCGCAGGCTGCAGCAGCTTGGATGCTTTAAAATAAATCATGCAGTGCTTTCTTTTTTTTTTTTGCTTGCTCGCTTTTAAATGAAAGCACAGCACAAAACAACATCCCCTCACTTCCCAGCCCATCCGTGCTGGAGCTCCTCTCTGGGGCTGGCTGGCGTGTGTGTGGCCATAAACCTCCCCACGTTTTGTTGTGAAGCCTCACGGTCACCGGCTTTAAGGGCTTGACAGGTTTATAAAGTGCTGAGTGTCCCCCAGGGACAGCAGCACTGTTTGCAGGGAAGATGAAGCGTGCCATATCCAGCTGGTCTAACAAGGCAGCGGGAAATCTAAATTAATTCAGGAATCACTTCTGTTTTGCCGAGGGAGGAGGCTGTCCTCAATCTATGGAAACAGCCCATTGGAATACTCATTAACAGCAGGGACAGGGTGCGAGGCCAGGCTCCCCTTGCCCGTGGTGGGGTAAATCAGGGGCAGGGAACAGAAGTGCAAAGCACAGGAGGGAAAGGAAGTGCAGGGACAGGGCCTCCCTCCCAAAGACACCCACAGAGGGCTGGCAGGGTTTGGGGTGGGAGGTTGGTTTCCACTTGAAACAGCTGATTTCCTCAAATTTGCCTGGAAAGAGGGATGGGCCTCACCAAGGGCTCTGCAGGTGAGGCCACAGGGGAGTTATTTAATGGCCCCTGGCTCCCCTTATCCACGGCTGTGTTCTTGCTGATTTCTCACTTCCCTCAACCATCATGGGGTCACTCTCTATTGACCATGTGGCATCTGGGATTGAGCCCTCTCTCTGGACCGAAGGTCAGTTGTGCTGGTTGTGTTTGGGAGAGCTTGTTGCACAATCATGAGGTGTGGGGTTGATTTCATCTCAGGACGTGGTGCTGGGTGTTTCCTGAGAATCTGTCCTGGCATTTGTGTGGACCATAAATGAAGCAGATAGAGGGGCTGGTTCCCAACATGTGATTCTTTTCTCAAGTGAAAAAAAAAAACCGAAAAACTCCAAAGCTCAGATGATCTCAGCTTGCTGTATAACGAGCCTTTACTTTACCACAGCCTGGTTTGAGAGGCTAGACTTGTTTGCTGGCTCCTTTTTCCTGAGGCTTCACAACACTGAGCTGTGGCTGTTTTTCCCTCTGTGTGCTGCTGGCTGTGTTAGGATTCGTTGGGCTTTGTTTTGTTTTCTCAAATGTGCATTATAATTTGAAAGGAGTTATAATATTTTCTGGAGACTGGATGCTGAAATTCCTGCTTTCCTGTTCCTGGAGGGAATCCTGCTGCTGCTTCATCTCTGGGGACAGGAGAGTCCTGACAAATAGACGGACAAGCCAAGCTGCGTCTGTGCGTGCAGAAGAGGAGGGCTGGTGTTTTCTTGGGGCTGAGGAAGGGCTGAGCACTGGGGATCACTGCACCAGAACCATCCCTGGGTGCAGTGGGAAGAAGGTCCCACAGCCCAGGTGGTGTCTTGATAGAGCAAAGCAAGGCTGTGTGTGCTGGGCAGAGCCAGGGTGGCAGAAGGCAGCAGTGTTGGTTTGAACAATGCTTTTTGGAAAGTGAAGCTGAACATCCCGTGTTGTCCTCGGTGCCCCATTTGTGTTGGTCAATGTGCAGCCTCTCGGGCCCCTCTCCAGCAGCACCTGCTCTGATGGCTCTGACCAGCCCTAATCAGAGCCACGGGGAGCCTTTAGTAAATGAGGGAGGATTTGGGCAGCAGAGCTCAGTATCTGGGAATTGGGCTCCAGTTGTTGAGTGTATCACATCGAATTGGCTTCATAGGATGTGGTTCTTTTATGAGAGTGTTTGAGAAGGAGCAGAGCCAGGTCCTGCCTGTTCCTTGCCACCAGCAGTACTTAGCACAGCCTTTTCATTTTCATTTCCTGAAAATTCCCTTCTCACTGTGGCCTGTTCCTGACAGGAGGCTGCCATGAACTTCAAAATTAATTTTCCTGGACTATCCTAATCATTCTAGTTAAAACATTCCCTTGTTATGCCTTTATTGGGATTTGACTCTGGGGGTTAAGGGTGTTTTGATGAACCTGCTTGATGTGGCAAAATTATAACTTATTCTGCTTTTAATTTGTACTAATCATACACTCAGAAATAAAGAATTGGTCCCCCAAGTGTTTTTCTGGACTGGAGGACCAGGCTCATTTATTTGCAGGGATTAATAAGCTGCATGCTAATTGTAGGATGCTGATATTTCCATGCCACAGCAGCAGGGCAGCACAACCACCCCGAGCCAGGCTGCAGCCCAGCTCCATTGAAATACAGATTTGTGCAGGTTTTTATTACTAGATTTGCCAACAGGAAAATCATTATGTTCCAAAATAAATTCCCTTGTGTTAGTTGAAGCATCTCATTAACTTAGATGAACACTAATTGACGTGCTTTGATCAGGTGGGATATTTCTGTCCCACTTCAGTATGAGGGTTGTGTCCTGTGTGTGAGTTGAAGTGTTTGGACCAAGTGCAGGGATGCAGCGAGTCCTGAGCCACCCCTCAGTGAGTGTTTGCAGGAGCTGTCACCAAAATAACACAGAAGCAGCAGCTCAGACATTTGCAGTCTGTCCATGATGTGCAGCCACAGGATGTGTCCCTGTGCCCTGGCACCTGTCCTGGTCCCTTGCATGACCCTGGAGCTCAGGTGAGCCTGTGTCACCCCTTTGGGCACTGCACTGTTGGAATATGATCACTTGGTGGCTCTGGGGGCTGACACATTACTTGTCATTAATATTAGAACAGGCCAAGCAGGGCTCGAGTTGCAGCATGGGGAGCCTTGGTACAGCTGCGTCCAGTGGGCTGCAGGGACAGGGCTGGGATGCCTGGGCTGGAACAGGCAGCAGGAATATCAAGGAAGGCTGCTGAAGGCTCGTGAGTCAGGGCTGAGTCTGGCCCCACTATCCCTGGCTTGCTGCAGCTGTGGGGACATGAGTCACTTAGGAGTCACCTCCTGCTTCTACCAGGGCAGATGTTTTGCTTTCTAAAGACCCAAGTGCTCAGCAGAGGATGCAGGAGGGGAAAACCAGAGTTCCCTTCATTATTCTTAAGCCCATCCCTGCTCCTGCTGTGAGTTGTTGCAGGGATGGTGGCAGACTTTAGCCTACCCCAGGGAATGCCTCGGTAAGGTAACAGGTCTCTGTAGCAGCACTTTTTAGTGCATTTTGTATGTTGGGGATGGTGTGTGCACACCACAACACAGCCTCTGCCCAGGGAGCTGCTGGGGGGATGCTCCATTACAGACTGGAAAGAAAAGCCAAGACTTATATCAGGTATTCTTGTGCTGTCACAGCCCAGCCTGCAGCCTGATGGTGATTATGAGCCAAATTTGTCTTGGAAAAGCAGAGTTGAAAGCACACGGACTTGAGGCAGGGAGACACTGGTGGTTAAACCCCTCTTACGTTTTGGGGAGCTGTGGCACCTCCCACAGCTCAGCCAGCTGGCTCTGGAGTTCCCTCTCCTCTATTAATTAAAGCTGGTTGGTGTGAAGAGGAATCCAGGAAGGGCTCTTGATGCAGTTACACTTCCCACAGATGTTACTGTGTATCCATTATGGTCGGTGAAAGCCTTGTCAACATTTTTCCAGGGAAGAATGAAAATGTAAATAACTTTAAAATGATTCAATGTCACTGTGGTACGGGGAAAGGTCATGCTGCTGGAGACCATTTATCTTTTGGCCTATTTAAAGAGCTTTTTTCCTATTACATTTTTTGAAATTAATGTTTTTAAACATTACCCAAAGTAATGTTAACAATTATGGGGTTTATGGGATTGATTGTTATGCAGGCTGGGATTTAAATTGGAAAAGATTTGTTTTAGGTAGTTGTTGCTGAGGGATTTTAACAGACTTTTTGATTTATGGCTTATAAAAATGTTTGTGTGATTTAATGGAAAGACAAACTGTGATCCTGAATTCCCATGTAAATATGGGAGTAGGATGTTCTTTGGGAGTGAGTTTGGGATTACAGAAGCAGAGCTCATGTGCATGTAAGCATCAAAATGTACAAACCTGAGGTGAGCCTGGAGAGATAGGGGCCTTATTTGTGAATTAGGGGTTGGAGGAAAGACAGGTTGGAGACTTTGCTTCCCCTTGTCCCTGTGTAATGCTGCTCTTCAGTACTGGGAGGACATTGGGAACTCTGTGCTCTGTGGGGAAAAAAGAGCTCTTTAAGATCATCAAGCCCAACTGTTAAGCCAGCACTGCCAAGTCCACCACTAAACCACGTCCCCAAGCACCGCACCTCCACGGTTTTGCTTGGAAGGTGGGTGCAAAGATGCTCTTTGCATCTGTTCCACTGAGGGCAGCTGTTGGGAATGTGGGACAAGGCTCCTGCCCACGTGACAAGATGAGCCAAGACCCCCTTGTTCTCCTGTGTGCTCCAGCCTTCCTGGAGCTCATCTCTCCTCGAGTCACTGCAGACTGTGAAAACAGGTGACACTTGAAAGGCCCCAAGCTCCTCTGCACAGGAAGAATTTCAGCAGCACTGACCCCTGCTTTGGGGAAGGAAGGGGGGAAATAGCTCTGCTCTAGCAGAACTCTTGGCTTGCTGAGATGTAGCTGCATTTTTCACCTCTGTTGCCCCTGCTACAGCAAGTGTGAGGCAGCGCGGATGCCACAGCTGGTGCTTTGCATGTAATTTTCACCCTCTTGTTAATGACCTTGCAGGGATTAGCATGGCCTTCTCCATATGCCAGTAGATTATGTCTGTTGGCAGCTGCTGCTACTGGAGCAAAATGGGATAGTTTTCATTAGGAGTGCTTGACATTAGGTTGCCCTGGGTGTCGTCAATCCTAAACTGTCAGTGCCTGTGAATAAAGCAGTGTACAGATGTGATTTATTAGATGTGCTGCTGCTTTGCTGCAAATGTGGCATTTTCAAGTCGGCAAGGTCTGGCAGAAGTGTGAAAGGGACCTTCCTGGTGTTCCTTGCTCACCCTTCCACCCGCAGGCTCTGTGGGGCTGTCCAGCAGCACGGCATGGAAAATCTGCCCTGAAATGACTGAGTGACATGAGAACGTGGATAAAATCCCCCCTGTGCTGCTCGGTGCAGCTACTCACTTGTAAATACAAGTGAGTTTGTGTTTATTGGAAAGGATCTGTGAATTTTTCAGAGTTTAACTTGCAAGTGTGTTTTGAAAGAGCACTTCTATCCAGCTTGAGTGAGAGGTGGGGGTAGCAGACTGCTCCTCAGTGTTGGAACATGGGTTGGCCTTGAAATGATCTTATTCTGATGATTAAAAAAATATTTAGATTTACTACACAGATCTCTTCCTCCCTAAATCAAGCAGTGCAGAGGAAAATCATCTTTCAGTACAACCTTATTCCTATAACTGAATCAGTGTCATATCCTGAAATATTTTTGTAGGCTGAGGGGGACACAGCTCACTCCTGGGGACACGATTTCCAGGGTGCAGGGCAGGAGAGGGATGAGATCCTCACCCAGCTTCTGGGGAGGGATGTTACAGAGGCTTCCCTGGGAGGAACCAGGCTCCCTGTGTTCTGCAAGGTTATTAATCCTCTGTTTATCCTGTTTTAAAATAAGCAGTTTAAAGGAGGCTGTCAAGATGATAGGCTACAAATCCATGTCATTCGTTTGATTTGCAGCAGCAGAGCTAAACCCTCATGTGTCCCTCCCTGAACAGAGGGGGGTTGTGCTCCTCAGCACGCTGCAGGAACATCCCAGCCCACCCTGGCTGGAGGGACCCCCTCCTCAGGCTGGAATGCTCATTTGGAAAGGCCAAACTCTATTCCTGGGGGCATCCAGAGAGCCATTCCGCAGATTTCAGTGGTGTTCTTTAGGGCTGTGCCTACCTGACAGACCCATCCATCACAAATTTATTGAACAGCAGATTTGGGGAAGGGACCAGCTGCTGGGGGGGAGTCCCAAAGCTCCTCGCTCTGCTTGGCTTTGTGCCCACTCAAGAACAGGTCACTACAAGTTCTTCTGGGCAGAACAGCTTCACTATCGCAATCTAACTACTTAAAGGCTCTTTTCCCAAGTTCAGTAACCCCCAATTCACTATTATCATCCATGGGCAATCATTTGATCAGCAATTGTTATATTAAATCTAATTCAATAGCGCGTGTGAGAGATTTGGTTTAAAAGTGGTGATGTAAAGGGAATTTTGCTTATTGCAATACAGAAGCTTGGGGCAGAGCTGGAGCAGGCCAGATGTCCAAGAGGCACTAACAACAAAAAAGGAAAACTGAGAAAAACCCTCAAATTTGGATCAAGCTGATTTATTGGCACATAGCAGTGTGAAAACATCATACACAAACATGACCTGTGGGCAAAGCTCCTGCTCTTCTGAGGCTGAGGGGGGAATTTGGGCAGCTCTGTATGGGCTGGGTGCTGGGGGGGCTGTTTTGTGCCCAGATCCCCAGGGACAGCAGGGTGGGGGCTGCGGGTGCCTGGGGAACAACTTGGTCTGAGCCCCTGAGAGATTTCCCAGTTGGAAGAAGACACTGAGGAGTGGTGAAAGGATGTGGGCAGGGGATGATGAATGAGGGAGGAGGGGAGAAAAAAAGAAGTGAGAATGGAGAATGTGAAAAGAAATGCTTGAACTCTGACTGTGGCAGTGTTACACCCCAGATGGGTTTGACTTCTGTCTTCAGCAGCAGGAATAAAACATTTCCCTGGACAATTAGAGGCAGGATCACACAGCTATTCCTCTCTCTGGAAAAATAATCCAGGTTAGTTAACAGTGGTAGTTCTAGAATGCCCAGGAGGTAATTAGAACACACTCTCATATGTAAACTAAGCTCCAGTCCCAAATAAACACAGAAAAAAACCTTATAATCATAGCTGTTCTCTTCCCACATGTTACAGCAGCAGGTATTTGCAGTATAAAATTTAATAGGAATGTCTCATTGGTTTATTTCCTCCACTTTCATTCTGTTCTCATCAGTGAAAAGCTCCCTCCAAAGTGTAGCTAATTATTCAGATTACTGGTGTTTTCAGCAAGGTTTACATTCTCTTGACATCAGAAGTCTAAATTAGAAAGAATTGACATGAAAGCAGCTTTAACATGTTGGTTGTCAACACCTATTAAATATGATGTGATTTTGGCATAGTTAAAGCTCAGGATACCAGGACCACGCGACATCCGCCTGGAGGAAGCAGCGTCCTTGCTGCAGTGTTCAGGGATGATGCTCCAAAATGCTTCTGTTCCCTGAATCTGGCGCATGACATTCCCACACTGCAATTTCAGAGGCATCCAGTCCCTGCAGCCAGGCTTATCAGGAGTGAAACTACTTGGTAGAATATTTGGGTGGGGAGAAACAGCAACTCCCAAGTTCTAGAGCCTTTCTCTGGGGCGCTGCCAGGTTAAAGCCAATCCTGACAGCAGGAAGAACTGGCTTGTGTGGTCTCACAGAGGGTGATACTTTGCTTAGCAGGTGCAGAGGTCCTGGTTTCAGGGACTAAAATAACTGTAATAACTGTGGATTAAGCTTACCCTCTCCTTGCTTTGTGACCATCCCTGGGTAGATTGTCACAAGCAGAACCAGAGGGTTAAAGCTGCTTTCCAAACCACCCAGGGACCACTGAGTTACCAGGATGCTCCTGATTCTTGACTAGATTTTTTTTAATGAAGTGTAAGTCTGTAACCAGAAGACACTAAAAAGCAATTGCATTAAATCAAGAACTACATTTGACTTTATGGATTGTTTATGGGATCTTTCTTTTATTAATTCTTTATCCCTTAATATTATAAAGGATTTGTGTCTACAATAAATAATGTAAAGTTACATTACATCCTCTTTGGCTTAAAATTTTAATATTCCTATTGCCCATGTCCATAAAGAAATTGTGTTTGAGGTCATTGCATATGTATAGCTGCAGCCATAACCCTAATGGAATTACTATTCAAGCAGAGCTGAGATTAGTATGAATGCCAAGAAACTACCCGGCTGTCAGGGGAAAAGGTAAAAGTTCAGAGTTCAGCTTGCATCCAAATTATTTATCTCCCTAATAACTTAATAGATTGAATATATTACTTGTCAGTGACCTTGATGTACAACAATAAAGACCCCTTGGTAGTGTCAGAAAATATATGAGACTATAATAAGTAGTACTTATGTAGTGGAATAAAAACATATTCTTTATGATAATGAAGTCTCTTCCCCCAAGGACACTGCAAGGACATGAAACCACATAAATATAAACACCAGCTTGTATTTGATTATAGCCAGGCAGTGGCTTCTCTCCTAAAATCAGCACCAAGGGCTGCTGGTGGAGGGAGCTGCATCCTGCAGGTGCCCCCATGGTGCCACCGGTCCCTCCACACATGGCAAGGGATGGTTTTTTGCCCTTTGCTGCTTGCCCCGAGTTACACCCTCAATGCCATCTCACAGCCACTTTCTGCAGACGAGAGCCTCTTGCTTTTTCAGACCTCCTGCCACTTCTAATTATTTCCCCTCTGGATCTCCCAAGCGTTTAAAAGAATAATTTAAATTAGCGTTTTGAATCAAAGGTAATACTGCAAATAGGCGTGTTGTAAACATGCCTAAAAATAGGAGGTAATTTCCCTGAGTGCCATGGTGTCTGGAGCAGTGCGACACAGTGTCTCTATTTCTCTCTGTTTCTATGTCTATTTTTCAAGGCTTCGCACTCTCTAAAGGGAAAAACAATAAGCCCTCAAAGGATATTGTTCTTTAATAAGGCTTATGATTATGGATTTTTTTCTTCCTCAGCTGGCAGAGAATCACCATTAATATACTCAAATAGAATGAGTCTCTTCTCTTTAATAGGTCATTTTCATCATATATTTAAAGTTTCACTTGGAGATAGAGGGGGAGAGGGGACACAGGAAGAAAAGGAACTTATTTGATCTGTTTGATGCTTTTCAATTAATCCTCCCTGTATCTCCACCCGTGGTGTTCATGCCAAGCTGAGCAGTGGTTGTGCAGCTGGTTTTGATCCTTGCCAGGAGCTGTCCCCTCACCTCCTGGGATACCTGGGGTGTGGACTGTGTGGGACCTTGAAGCAGTCCCATGTCCAACAGGAACATCTTGGAAAACAATGCTGCATTCTGTCTCTGCTTCAAATCCTCCTTTCTTCCTCCACCAGCTGCGTGCTGGGCTGAGTCTTCAGCCCCGTCCCCAAAATTACAGGACCCAGCCCCGCAGGCTTGTCCCTGCTCCCAGAAATCCCACTGGAGCTGGCATCTCTGCGGCTGGGCTCCCACTCCCCCAGCAGCCTCACATTTTTGATTGTATTTATGGCCACTTAATCTGTGCTAGCAGCCAGGATCAAATACATCTCCAGGTATTGATCAGCTTTAGGCTGATAGAAGTTCAAGCTCACAAGGTCTTGGTCTTTGACCCTCAAATAGGATATGAATCTCAATCCAATAGACTGATATTCACACGCAGTTGCTGCCCAGGGTTGCAGGCTGCAAGGGAAAAATCAATGAAGAGTGCTAATGATTCACAATTTATAGAGCAGCTGCCATTTTAATATTAGAATAAATGTTATATTGCAAAGGGATGGGAACATAGGTGGTGGCATGGAAGATATTTCTTTGGAGCCTTTTCTGTGAGGAAATGATGTGCACAGGATTTTATGAAGTGTAATTTATTGGCCTCATTTAGACTTATAATTTAAAACTCCTTATGAAAAAGGTATTTAACTAGAGTGGATTGGGTAAGGAAACAGCAAGGGCAGTGCTGGCTGGCTTCGAGTGCTCCAAGCATGTGCTGGTGGGGAAAAGGAACCAATATCCTAATACATGAGATTGGATGTAAGAATTCCCCTCCTGCTTAAGCATCCCCGCAGCATCTGGCAGCAAAGAGGCCTTGTTCTCTGTCCTGGCTTTTGAGAGCACACTTGTAAATGAAAATATACATATTGAACATGCTGATGAGGTGTATGGAACACATTAAATAATGGATCATGTCGGAGTGGAACGGCAGGGCAGAAATTCTGGTGAATGGGGGTGTGAGGGCTGGAGAGTTACTGGGGGCAAAGAGAAGGGGCAGGTTGGATGACAGATTTCAAACCGTGGGAACACAGGAGTGCTCTGTCCAGATCACACAGGGTTTGTTGTATTCGCAAATAATTTGGGGGTTTTTGCAATTAATTATGGCTTCCTTTGAGATTTCTTTACAGTAGCTCATGGGGGCGGGTAATTGCCAGACTGGCAGAAAGGCAGGAATTAAAGGAATGCCAGAAAAAATGGAAGGTACTGTGCCCTCTTGCCTTTTCCTGGGGACAGGAGCTGGGAGAGAGCAAGCAGGAGGGAAGGAAATGTCCTTGGGTGCTTCAGTTCCCAGGGTGACCCAAGAGCTGTAAGTGCAGTAAGTCTTGACCTGTAAGTCCAGTTCACAGGACACTATTTCAGTGTAAAATAATGTCTTTCACTGCACAGATGCAAATGGTAAAAGGATTTTCAGCACAAAGAACCCAGGCTTTTTAGACCAGACAAGGAAAGATGGAAATCCTGCATCAAACCCACAATTTATGGCATCTGTTTTGGCCATCTCTGTATTTATTTTTTTATAGAAGTGAAAAGAACTTAAATAATTCATCTGCCTGAGAGCTCATAACTCTCTGGGCTATGTAGAATATCTTTCATATATCTCCTAAGCTGGAGCCTATTGACAAACTGTATGAAAAATAACAGTCCTTTCACTTGCAAAAGCAAAATCCAATTTATTGATTGTGATAGTCTAAATAACGGCATTTCTATGGACCAAAAGGTATTGCCCAAACAGGTTAGCGTTTACTTAACTCAGGGCATGAGATGTCCCATGCATACAATCATAAACCCACAATCTACTCGAGGCTTTTCCTCCCTTGGTTGTACACCACCGTGAGCAAACTACTAAACTTTTAATGAAATTAAACACATGATCTCAGGGGGTGGGGGTGAGGGGAGGAAGAGACCCAGGGCATGAACACATTTTTATAGTTTGACAAGATACACCAAAGGCTTATCCACAGAGCTGCTGGAGTAACCATTAGGGCTTCTGGATTGACCCACAGGGGGTTCCCAGCTCTCCAGCAGACAGACACAAGTCTTCAAGTTTGCACCCAGGTCTGATCCTAGAACTATCTGCAGTCCAGGGTGGATTTGTTCCAAGGTCCTAAATTTGCATTAAGTTTTGCTTTCTCCCCATCTTGACAGATTTCTGCTTTTCTTTGTGGGTGTTTTTTTCCCCCTCATTTTCTGTCAGATTCTCTCTAATTAGGCAGCAAAGAGTTTGTTACAACCTCATAAAATACTGAGAACCCTTCCCCATCAATTCTGCCTGTTGGAAGATGTTGTTCTCCAATTCCAGTCTTGCATACATTCTGTTATTTAATTCATAAATGTTGAAATAGGGGCCTAAGAGATCCCAACTGTGTCTTTTTACATAATGAAATTACAAGGAGTAATACGTTACTACCATCCATAAACTTACTGTGCACTTTACATAAAATTCAGATGGCGTGGCTCTGCATGTATGCAGATTTGATATTTTCAACTTTATTAAAGAAATGACTGGAGTGCTGGAAAGGTTGTTGTGCTGTATGGTCAATTCAGATCCTGGGGGTCATAAATCTGAGGGGCTGTGATTTGTTGTTCTTTGCTCACCATAAATTAAGGCTTTCTTGATGGAAAGGTTGGCTCCATTTGTTGCAGTTTAGGTCACGGTGTTTGGACAAAGATGTGCCGGGAAGGGAGTCTGTGCTGGCTCCAATGAGGCAGAGAGAATATCTTTATTTTATCCAGCTGCTGGAGCTGGAGCCCAACATTGATTCTGCAGCACAGGTTTTCAAGTCAGGATAAACAAGTGAGATGATATTTGGCTGAGAGCTGATTGTATTTTAAAGGCTTTTGATGTGTTCCCTGGAGATTCTTTTCCTGAGTGAAGCAGTGGTTTAACCAACAGGGTGAAAGCCAGGGCTGGCTGCAGGTGGGATTTGGGTGGCCCATCCAGCAGCTGTGTCCTCACTTCCTGGTTGGAAAGAGGACACTGGAGAAGTTCTCAGGAAAACAGTAAAAAGCAGGGCAGCACCATGTCCTGGGTAAAACCAGACGTGGGTAGTGCACGTGACCTGATATGGCAGAGACACGTGGGCATTTTACAACTAAAATAATGTAATTTTATCTCCACCTCTAGTAATAAATGTCCCAAATTGCTACTTAGTGGTGTCTCCACTGAGTAAGGAATAGGATGATACACAGGGTCTGGAGAAGCAAAGAGTATTACTGCTTCAACCATGAAATCATAATATAATTTAAAAATCAATCATTTCAAAGTGCTTAAGTCTGTCATTTCTAGCATGAAGGATGATTTAGTTGATAGTTATAATTTTCCATTAAGAAAAAATAATCGCTATTCCTAGGTTTTCTTTTCCTCACTGAGATTTAAACCTTCTTTTAGCCAGGAAAGGAGAGGGTTCTTGCCATTGAACAAGACAAAGGGCTGCTGGTTAGAAACAATCTCAAAGCAATGCTGAAATAACCCGGTACTCTGGAAACACGCCAGAGTAATGACCCTTCCCTGCCGCAAGTTGGCTCATTGTATGTTCTTTTCCTAGCACCAAATTTTTTAATTAATAAGGGAGATGAGCTGCAAAAATGCAAAGGGAATGGTGCAATTACCAAAGTGGAAGGTTTTGCTTTTAAAGGAAAAAAATAATCCAAGGAGTAACTTCTCTTTTTCTCCAGTTGGGAGAAGATTAACACTGGGAAAGGTGGCACTGGGATAAATACAATATTCCCATCTTATTGTCTCAAAACCAATCAAACGTAAGAAAATCCAGAATAACCACTGATAAATCAGCACTTCACCCTTTTCCTGGAGATGCCTTTGTTGGAAACAGAATTATTCCAATATCTGTATACCTGAGTGGGAGCTTAGAGCTGTCTAGGAATCCTGCAAACAGCTCTGGGATATTGGCATTAATTTTACCACACTAGAACATAAGGAATTTCATATTTTTTGTCACATTATTGTAATACAAGATGGGTAGGTGTGGCATGTTCCAAATCTGCTCTGAATAAACATTGGGTGAGGAAAATAAATTTTGTTCCAGAGAGGAATATATTTCCAGATTATGATTAAAGTGGTGAGGTCAGCCTGGAATTCCCTCTCCTGGAGAGGCAGTGCTGGCAATTGGATGTTAATCTGTGTTAGATCCCACATCTGCTCCTTATCATCATCTAAACTTTGATTCAGGAGAAGTTTAACCTTGACTCTTTGGGGCAGTGCCTGGCTGGTCTGGGCATCCTGGGCCTGCTCAGGGTGCCTGGTGCAGGGGAGTGATTCCTGCTGAGGTGTCCAAGGCTTTCCTGGTGCCATCAGAGCCAAAAATTCCCTGACTCTGTGCGAAGCTGAGCAGTGCCCAGCTGTGGCTGTGATGTTGTCTGCGACCTGCTCTTCATTTCTGTGCTGGATGAATGCTTTACCCATTAATTGCCAGGTAGTAATTGCCTGGCAGGTGCTGGCTGAGGGAGCAAAATTTGCCATTAACACCCCAGCAAGAATAGAGGGATGAAAACACAAAACCAGAGAAAAATGGGAAATCTGAGCTGGTACCTATGAAATGCATGTGAACTTGTGTCCCCAGCATGCAGGGAAAGCTGCTGTGACCTCTGCAGTCTGCACTTTCCTCCAGTGCTGACACAAAGCACCTGACAGGCTCTCCCAAACACCAGCCTGAACTTGAGGGGAATTGCTTTGCTGAATAGCGATTATAATTCCTGCTGTATATCCAGATTTTGACAAGTAAATCTCATATTTTAAACACAGGATTAAAAATTTTTATTACTACAGCAGGGATTAAGTAGTAAAGCCTCAGAATGTAAGTCTGCAAAGTAGGAAACAGGAAAATAAAGTGAAATCTATTTTTCGAAATAACTTGAGCTTAACCCTCTGTCCCCTGCTGCAGCCCCAGATTGCCATGAGCACAGCCCTGTAATAATTATCCACGGGTCTCCTGTAACATTTCACAGGACAGGTAGGGGATATGGAATTTCTTCCTGCTGTTTTCCAAATCCCTCCATTTCCAGACTTGGCTGCACCATCGTGCTCAGAAATAACAGCGGCATTGAATAGCATCCGAATGAGAAACTCAAACCAGCCAGGTTCATTTGCTGCTTTGACTTGGCTGATTACAAAGCAGCTCATTTCCGTTCCTCCTTGCTTGTTTTTAGAGGAAAGTCTCTTTATTAAGAGTTTCATTGTAAAAGTGCAGTAAATAAAACAACTTCTCATCTGACAAGCTTTCAAGTCTTTGGGTGAAACCTTGACCAAGGCAAGCCAGTAGAAGTCTGGCCCTTGCCCTCAGTGAACCTGGGATTTTACCCAAAATGCTTAATTTTGAACCTGCTCCCAGAAGGATGATCTTGGAATAAAGCAGAAGATAGGAAGCTGGAAAATGTGGGTTCTGTTTCCTCAAAAACCTCCCTTTCTTAAAACAATGGATAGTAATATTTCCGTACCTGCCAGGTGGAAGTTTAATCCATCTGTGGCTAGTAGGGGATTTGAAATCCTTGGCTGAAAATTGTTACAGAAGTAGAAATAATAATTCTTCCAGGATGCAGAAATGTAGAGGCTGCCACCTCACACCTCCAGCTTCAGAAAGTGAACTCACAAAAGGCAGTAATGTCAGATTTTCCCCAAATATCCCCATCCAGAACAACCAAATACACTCTGAGAGAACAGTGATCTTTACTGCAGGGCAAACAGTAGCTGAAACCAGTACCAGTAGCAGCCATCTCATGGAAAAAACATTCCATTTTTGAATGAATAAAAACACTGTTGACATTTCCCTGTGTCTTTTTTCCTTGCTGAGTTCACACAGTTGATAAATTGCATTTTCCACAGCAGTGGTGGGGATCAGCAGCCGCTGGGTTTAAGATCGCTGGAGAATTTGGATTTGATGTTGTGGTATATTTTGCAAAACTGTCAAACCAACAGCTTCTGCTGTGGCCAGGATTCAGCTATTTCTACCAATATTGCTTTTCTGAACAAATAATGAACTCCTAGTATCCAATTAGCTGTTCCTCTGAATACAGCTTAGGAACAGAATAAAAATCACTGGAACAATCCAAATTCTTATGAATCTGAAACCTTTACTTTTGTTTCTTCCAGACAGGGAGAATTCTGACAATTTTTAAATGACTTTCCACGTGAGTATCTCCATGTCTTTAGCAGGAACCTATGAGCTTTGGACTTTTTTAGAATTAAAAGTGAAATGGTTGATAAACACAAGCTTTCAGATGTTCCCCCTGCTTTGCTAAGGGGGTAAATCTATCTAATCATGAGTTAATTACCAGCTATTTTCACACTACCAAAACATTCTTAAAAAACAAATCAATGTGTAATAAATGATTTATGTGTGTCCAATAATTAAAACACGAATGCTCAGCACTCACCAGCTTTTACCACACTGGAATTGTCAGAAGACACTATTTCATTCTAGCAGTATCAGGTTTTATTTTACCTCCTGATTCTTGCACAAGGAGATAAAATCATTGAACGTACAATTATTTAAACTCTCTCCATGCTAGGAGTTTTAACTCTGCATTCATTTATTATGCCAACCACTGTTATTATGCTTCCTGGCACTCTCAGCTACATTCCTGATTCTCCAGGCAAGAAACACACAGAGGTTTGGCTAAACCGAATACAAAGGGAGCTGCAGGCAGGAGTCGAGGTCATTCTGGGGCCAGAGAAATTTCAAGTTTTTCTTTCCATGTAATTTTAGCTGCCTTTTGATATGGTTCTTAATTAACTAGTAAACCTGCCTTTTCATTTCCAATGAAACGTATTGACAGTGAATTCTGACATGGCTTCTAATCTATTTTCTCTTTGCTGTAATGAGTATGAAGATGCCACAGAGCTACAGGTGACATTAAAAAGATCTTTTCTTCATCCCATGAGATTAACTTGCTTCTCTATCTCCTTTCCATTATATAACCAGTGTAACAAAATAGTCCAGAAAGCTGCCTTGTAGGCAAGGTGGACTGGGTTTTTTGGGTAGTACTGATCATCCTTGCTTGAAGCAGAGCTGGAGACAAGTCCTGGAGTTGGGAAAAACTCTGATTGCCCTCAAGGAAGGGCTGCCTTGCAGTGTCAGAGCCCATTAGTGTGTGCTGCAGCTCATGTGATTACTTTCAGAGCTTCCATTACTTGGAGGAGCTCTGCAGTTCCAGGGAGAGGGGTTCCACATGTGTGCACACATGGCTGTGGGAATGCAGGATTTCCTCTGCTCAGTCAAACTCTTGATTCATCCTTTCTGGAATCCTGCATTTGTTTCAGAAACTAGAACTCATTATCAGTTTGTGCCAACTTCCTGGGAAAAGGCAGGGGGGTGAGCAGGAAGAGAGGGTGTAAAGCCTAAAGTAATTCTTTAATATAAAGGATTTAACTTTGTTTGCAATTCATTTTACCAGACATAGCAATCATAACCTAGAAACTGAAATCCAGAGGTGGTTGTGGATGCTATTGCTGGAACTGAAGATCGGGTTAGCTGGAATTTAAAAGCGATTGGAAAAACTTGCAATTCAGACATCTTCAGGGGATGCCCGTGCTCACTGTGGGGACACAGTCACACAGTTACACAGCCCTTCAGAATGCAAGGTGGGGCTGAATCAAGCTGTTCAACAGGTTGACTCCACAGTGCTTCTCTTGTCAACTCTAAAGTTCTTTGTGATAAATAATAGATAAATACTGGAGGATAATGTTGCTCCACTGTCGTAAATTGCACAGAGCTTTTATCATATAATGCAGACTGTGTTGGGGGGCTGTTGGGTAAAAGCTGTGGGATTTGGCACAACAGAAGTAAAGGAGAAAAGATGACAGAAAAGGCAAATGAAGGTTACAGTTTTTGTTAATTAACTTCCTCCCCAGCCTTTACTTTCACTCCTGCCAGCAATCCCATTCCTGCTTTGTCCATAAAGCCCCGTAGACACAGGTGACTGATCCCGGGGGGGAGTTTATGTTACCTTTAAGATAAACATAATGCCGCAGGTAAAGCCAGAGGTAATGAGTTTGGAACCACTCCCAGAGCAGCTGGGTAAGGGAAGACTGAGAGAATTGGGGTTGTTCAGCCTGGAGAAGGCTTGAAGTGAGCTAATTGTGACTTTCCGGTACATGAAGGGAGCCTAAAAGAAAGGTGGAGAGAGATTATTTTATTTTTGTCTGGAGTGATGGGACAAGGGGGAATGGCTTCAAACTGAGAGTAGGCTTAGGAAGTAGTATCAGGAAGAAAAAATTCTCCGTGAGGGCGGTGAGGCCCTGGCACAGGTTTCCCAGAGAATTTGGGGCTGCCTCATCCCTGGAAATGTCCAATACCAGCCTGGAAGGTGTCCCTTCCAATGGCAGAGGATGGAACTGGATGAGTTTTAAGGTCCTTCCAACCCAAACCATTCCGTGACTCCATGATCACCACTATCTCGTGTCCCCAGCTGCCACATCCATATTTTTTTAACGTTTCAGGGACGGTGACTCCACAGGCGGGAGCGACGAGTGGCGGGAAGGCGCCGCCGCCCCCCCCCTTCCCTCAGCCCTCAGGGCTCCGCGCCAACCGTCCCGCAGCCTCTGGCGCCCCCTGTCGGCCCACGCCGCGCTCCCCTCACGGATCGATCCCGCTCCATTACCTGGGGCCAAACCTCGGGGTTTTAGAGCAGGTTCACCAAATTGTCAATTAAGTGCAAATCAATCCCCGGCCATTTATCACTGTGTTAATCCGCCTGCGTGCTGCGAGGCGAGAAATCGATCTGCTCGTGTCACCGGGGAGCAATCGCGGCGCGCTGGCAGCCCGGCAGCTGCCGGATCAGGGCAACCGCGGAAATTTATAATCCCGGAGAAAAATTGCGGCTTGCCAAGAGGCACATTAGGAACTTGGGGAAGTTGAGTGTGTGCAGGGGGAAGGGGCTGTGACAAAGAGGCTGTGTAGGGAGACCTGGCTCCGGAGGAGTCCTGCCGAGAGACTTGGGCCCGAGGAGCCGCTGATTTACCAAGGACATAAATAAAGATTACTGTTAACTCGGATCAATGCCTTAATACATGCGGGGCTGGGGCTTCGGGGGAATGGCTCATTCACGCTGTATGGTGGGTTCAGATACCCTGCAGCATTTGGCTCTCCTCCTGGGAATCCCAAAGGGGAGCAACAAAATCTCTTCTCCCAAGTAACAAGACCAGAGGAAATGGCCTCAGGTTGTGCCAGGGGAGGTTTAGGATGGATAGTAGGAACAAGTTCTCCATGGAAAGGGTTGTCAAGCATTGGCACAGGGTGCCCAGGGAAGTAGTGGAGTCACCATCGCTGGAAGTGGCACCAAGCTGGCCTTGGACACTTCCAGGGATCCTGGGGCATCCACAGCTTCTCTGGGCAACCTGTGCCAGGGCCTTCGCCACCCTCATAGGGAAGAATTTCTTCCTAATATCTCATCTAAACCTTCTCTCTTTCAGTTTGAAGCCGCTCTCCCTTGTCTTGTCACTACATGCTCTTGTAAAAAGTCCCTCTCTATATTCCTTGTAGGCTTGCTTTGTGTCCATTTGGACTTGATGATTTTAGGGGTCTTTTACAATCCTAACGATTCCATGATTCTATGTCCATCACAGCTATTTTTAAAATGCTCCCAGAAAATACCTCAACTCCATATTTGACAGGAAATAAAACATCTCAGTTACTCTTATGTGGAGCTCACAGGACTACTGGAAAGGGTGTCAAAATGCCTTCCCTGGAGGTTTGCCAAAGGTCAGTGTGGGTAGAGCCTGTTCTGGAAGAGCCCATCAAGGGAAGTGACTACTGGGGAGCTCATTTCTTGAGCTTTCTTTAGGGTCTTACTGAATGCAAAGCTTGAAATCATAAGCACAGGCCAAGAGCTGGGGAATTAAAATGGTGAAGTGATTATTAGCTTAAAGAGGTGAACTGTTATTTCCTCTGGAAAAGAAGGGCTGTGCTAGACAACAGCCTTTATCTCTGGGGATGCAACATCCTGGGCTGACTCTGCCATAGGATTTTGGGGCAATGATTTCTCATTTCATAACTGAGGCAGAAAAAACTTCCTCTGGCTGCTTTCGGGGGCTGTCATCACTTCTCACTGGGAGAGCAGAGCGACAAAACTGTGCTCTCATCAGCTGGGTTCCCTTGGTGCAATACTGGGAATAAAAGAGCAACTCAGCTCATAAAGGGAAATTGAAGCAGACAAGAAAAAGTGTAGTGAACCCATGAGGTTTTCATTCCCTTAGTCTGAGTGAAAAATCTACCCTCTTATTTTCTTCATGGCTGTGTGAAGGTCAAGAAGTTTGGTTCAAGACTCAGATAAATAACTAAAACCCAAAACTCTGGTTTAAAATTTTACATCAGTTTTCACAGCTGTGTTTCAGTATGAAACCAAACTGAAAACTGCCATTATGTGTCTCAGTTTGTTCCTTGCCGGGATCATAATTGAGTAGGAACAGTTTTCTTGCAGAAAGGAAATCTATGTCAAATCAGGATTTGTGTTTTTTGGCAATGCCAGCAATCTGGTCATAGATATTTTAAAAATTCTATTGATTTTATTATTGAACTGTTTAGAAACTCTTATATTTCAGCTAAAGAAAAAGATATTTGCTGGCTTCTTCTGACATTCAGGTGCTCTTTATCCATAATGCTGTGTAGTTATTTGGGTTAATGGGAGGAAGGCAGTCATATGGATCTTCTCACCCCCAGCAATTTTCATTAGAACAAAAAAATAATATTGAAAAGGCATCAACCCCTGCTAGCATGTGTTACATTTTTCTTGTAAAATCTGCTAAAATATCAGTCAGAATCAGGTTGGTTGGTCTTGGTTCCCAGATTAAGGAATTAAAGATCGACTAAACTCTTCTCAAGTATTTAAGAAATGAACCATCTGTATAAGAATCTAGGACAGATTACACTTAACCTTATTCTGAAGCAAGAGATTAAGATGAGAACAGCTACTGTAATTAAGATGCTGCAGATGCTGTTCACTAAACATCCAGCAAAGGAGATCCTGGATGCTTGTGCTGCAAGAGAGTGAAAAGTAACACAGGGTCTTTTCCCAAAGAGCCTCAATTATTTTGTGAAAACTGTCTCACTCAAGTAATTCTTGACTGAACCTGTTAATTTTTCTCAGGCAGTGCTGGGCTGGCAATTCGCTGCTGGGCTCACCTCCCATGGGCTGTGGGGATGTCCCAAACCAGGCCAGGTGTCTGTTGGAAGGTTGTTCTCTTGCCCCGCCGCTGCAAAAGCTTCTGGAAAAGGGTTTTATTCCTTTTGTGGGAGGCCAAGGGAAAAGGGCAGGCTGTGCCATCCCAGATTTACAGTTTATTTTGGGATTCCCATCTACAACAGGTCCTTATCTCACCTTTTTCTGGGCAAAATTTACAAATTATAATAGGGACTGTGACTCAGGAGTAAAGAGGTCTTGGAACTGGGATGGGAAGAGGGTTGGGTTGAGGTTTTTTTCTTTTAGATTTTTTTCTTAGTTTTCAGTTTTTAAAGGTTATCCTGAAACCTTTCTTGAAAGTAAAGTAAATAATCAAGTGTCAGTATGAAATACTGTGTGCTCTGTACAGAATCTGTTTACCTTCTATTTTCCTGGACAAAAGGATTCCTTGCTGATGCCTGCAAGAAGTCCAGGCTCCTCCTCTAACTGCACAGGCTGTGAGCACATGGATATTGCCAAATCAGGGATTTTTCATGGATATCCACACAAGCCATTTCCTTTATGACCTTTGTGTCTGGTGGCTAATGAAAGAATTTTGGCTACTCTGACTCTTGGACAGAGCTGAAATACCAGAGCATCAATCTAACTGGCCTTGAGAAAACCACCAGCAGGGACGTGGCTCCTGTCGGGAAGCCCAGGCCTGGAAGTGAGCAGATCATTCCCAAGTGCTCATCTGTAAATTGTGTGGTAACTCATCAGTCTGGTGCTTAATGAAGTGTTTATTGTACAGCAAGCTTCCAAATTGTGCTAGTAAGAGACAACTAAATCCTGAGCAGTCTTCCAGCAACAGGGACTCCCAAACGAGCCAGGAAGTAGAAATAAAACCAGGATATTTTTTCTAAACTTATTTGCCAGCAGAGATCTAACTATTAGCAGTAAAAATTTCCTTTCACTGTCCAAGTGGGAGATTTTTATTAAAAAAGAGAAATGACACCGAGGTGTTCCCTGAAGGAACTGAAGTTATTTGGCCATCCTGCCTGTGCTTTGTGGACCTTTGCTCCAAATGCCTCACCTGAAAGGAGGGGGAAACATCCTCAGAATATTATCTGCCCTTAATAGAAAGCAACACATTTGAAACTGCTCCAGAAATGAGTTGTGCATTATTTAAAAAGGGAGGAGTATTGCTGCCTTCCTTGGGTCTCACTCTTCTCGCCTATCAGATTATTATTTTTTTTTCCCTGGGATGGCACGGAGTTGCTTAAAATGAAAAATTGATCCCGATGAACAGCTGAAAACTGGTTTGCATAAGTCACAGTTATTATTCAGATATTACAATGCAAGGCAGTGAGACCCATGAATACTCCCATGGAAGCATTTAAATATAAAAGCTTAGTACTTCCAACCCCAAACAATCCCTGCAGCCTGCCAACAAACGAGAATCTTACTGGAATACACATAAATCATCTTGTTTCTGACAAATCCTGAAGAAGCAGGGGGAGGGGGAACAGAATCCCTTGCTAATTCCCCCAAGCTGCTGTTTATTGAAATTAGGCAGCAAGGATAAACTATAGCTGGATCAATAATTATCTGTCTAATATAATCAAGTGGTTCCTATGAGAGTCTGTCGTTAAGCACAACTTCCTGCCAAAGCCTTGGACAATGTTTCATGCAAAGAGCTATCGGGCGGTTCAAATGACGGGAATGCCAACTAGGATGTGTCCCGCTGGATTGCTGCGGTTCAGGAGAGGGGAGCTCCCCTCAGCTTTGTGCTGCAGCTTCTACAGCTACTGCTCCTTGTTTGCCCTGTGCCAGCACGGTATAGGTGCAGTACATACAATCATTCCTGCCCCAAGTCTGGATTCTCCTGCCACCACCTAACTTGCATGTTCTTGGAGGGGTCGATTTGAGGACCTGTTCCCATGAGTGACTGGGTGCTCTGATGGAGACCAGTTCCATCTGTAGAGGAACAGGGAGTGCAGCTTCAAATCCTGGAGCACAGCACGGTTAACCAGCATTTCTATTGAAACAAATGAACTGGGAGATAGAAATAAGCAGGAGACATTTTCTACTGTGGGACAATGAAGGGCAGAATCCATGCTGCCATATTCTGTCCACAAAGCCCTGTCACTTGAAACTCTTTACTCTTCAGATAATGGTTGCTAAGACTGCAGAAATTCCTGTGATTAGATACCTGTACAGACAGAGCTAATTGCAACTCTGTGATGAGGATGAAAGCAGAAAAGTATTCTGGTCGTTTTCTCCTTCTCTAAACTGCTTTTAACATTCATCAAGAGGTTCCTTGCATTTTTCTGATTTTTAGGCTTCCTACTTGAAGTTTCACATCTGAGCATTATTTTGACAGACAACCCACTTACACTGTGAATTAGGCATTTACAAGTGACTTTCTTCTGTTTCCACAGTTCAGCTGCAGAATATTAAAGGCTTGTAGGTGTTACTGATAGTCATATATTGCAGCAATAATGTGTCCTACTGCGATGAACGTCGCTGCAGAATTCATCAGATCCATGAAAAATAGTTCCTCGTGCATGAGTGTGGAAGTTCACTGCAGTGCTTGTGCCTGGCCTGTGTCGGCAATAGCCATAGATCACTCCATGACACTGCTGAATGCTTCCCCACATCGTATGAAAATGTCTCTCTGAAATGGAACTCACAATTTTGGACCCTCCCCAATACCCCCACAGGTACATATGTTCCTGGAGGAACTTAATGTCTGTTCTTGTGATAGGCACAGCCTTATCTTTATATAAATCTTCATTTAACAGAATCCTTTCTGCCTGTTCTCAGCTCGGATTGGAGTGTGGTGCAGGGTGGGAAATATCCAGAAGTTTGGGGTAATTATAGGGATTTTTATTTCCTTTGAAAATTTGTGGTTCTTATAAATGAAAAATGATTACATAAAATAAAAAGAAATACACAGGCAAGTGGTTGGTGTTATCTGCAGATGTAGCCACTCACTAGGTCCAGTGACAACTATGTAATTAAAAGCTCTTATGACTAATAACAGCAGCTATGAAGGGTCTCTCCTGTTGAAAAGGCCACTTTTAATGCAGATGTGCTTTCCCCAGAGAGCTTGCAGCAGACGTTTAGACTTCACTAAAAGCAATAAGCAAATACATCTCTGTAACATGTCCTCTTTGGTATTTGTGTTTCAGCTGGCAAAATAAAACCTGGAATTCAGAAAAGGACTCCCTAAAAATCTGTCAAGAATAGAGACTTTAATACCTGAGCAGATAAAATCAGCTCCCAGCTCGTGAAATCTGCTTCCTCAGAAACTGCCCACCAAGTAAGCGTGAGAAACATTTAATATTTTGAAGCCCCATGGCTACTTTCTGATCTAATTTTACACTTAGATGAGCAAGTTGAGCTGCTTTGAATTTAGCCAAGTAATTTAAATAATTTTTTTGTAGCCCCTTCTCTTCTGTACAGCTGGTGTTGGACAAAAGCTGGAATCCAGCTCTGTGAGGGACAGGACAGGCACAACTGTGGCCTGAATGAATCAGTAGGAGAGGTGTTGATGTCACCTGTGCTTTTTCACACTTTTCTTTATCATTTAGCTTTACTTAACAAAAGCTCTAGCAATAATAAAGGGCTAAACAACTTTTGATAGGCACCTATGATTAAAAATTAATTCAAATGTTCATTATTCCAGAGGGAGAAAAATTAACTTAGATCTGAGGAAACAGGAGTTTGCCTGCAGAGAAACCATGGAAATAGCCTCAAACCCGTTTGTAATACTTAGACCTGGTGATTTGTGGTTCTGTTGTTCTGAGAGCTCTTATGCTCCAAGTGCTTTATGCAGCCAGAGGTCAATCCTGGCTGACTTAGAAGACTGTAAGTCAGCGGCAATAATATGTAACCTGAGAAAGATTTGACCTCTGGACTGTATTTAGGGATCTTCGGCCGTACCTCAAAGTAGGAACGTGCAAATAATAACATACATTAAATTTAAGCCTGCCAGTCTTTCACTACTGGACCTTTATCCTGGCTTATACTGGAAAACCTTTGCAAACAGAACTCCTGTGTAGCAGTAAAGTGGCTGGGCTCAGTAGGAATACATGTAAAGTCAAAGATGCACATGTATATTTAGAAGGTTGGAGCCCTCCCCAAACATCCTGCTTGGTGAATAGTTGAAGCCATGAATAAAAGATCTCTATTTGACTCAGTGGTCTCTCCAGGCTGGGTTCATTTCCACTTACAGATTATTACTCACCAAATGTATAGTCTATGGAAATCTAACTAATTTGTTGTTGTTTTCTGGTAGCTGCATCCTGCTGAGTTATTGATTGTCTGGACTCAAGGTATGCGTGTTATTGTAATAGGCTCCTGAGCTGTTAGCACACCATTGATTCAATATTTCTCTGGAGCAAAAGCCTACTGCCAAGGAATTTCCAGGCACTGAGAGGCTGTAACTATTCCTATAAATTTTATTCTGAGCACTTTGAACTCGGACAAAACTCTTCTAGCTGTTGCCAAAACATTTCTTGTTATTAGCAGTAGGAGCGGGAAGCTAAATAAAAAATGGGAGCAAGAGAAACTCCTCTGCTGAAGGGAAGCTTCTAAATGTGCTTTACTGACTGCCCCTATGTTCTTTCTTACCTGCCCCTAAATTAGGGAGGCAGGACATCCTGGTGAGGGGCAGACACAGTAAATAAGCTCATGGAATTCTCTCCCTGCCTGCCGGGTGCCCCCAAAAATGTGTCTCCCATTTCACAGGCTCACATGCGAGGGTTTTCTCACTGAGCAAGGACTGAGTAAGGAGGCTGAGCAAGCCTTGTGCAATCTATTCCTAATTGTTAGTGGGGTACACAGGCAATCTGGAGACATTTAGAAAAGGAGTGTGTCTGTCACATTTGGCTGCAGGACTCTGCAGGATTATGGACATATTCTCTAACTTATTTCAGATACACTCATGCCCAGCTCTGTGCTTGCCTTTTCTTCTTTTGGTAGGTAGAGTGCTGTTTGCAGGGGAGGTAACATCTCCCGTGGAATAAGTGACACTGGGTGGGGTGAGGGCTTTATAACCATAAGCAAGGATCAGCTCGTATTTGTCCATGGCTAATCCCTCGCCTGTTTCATCACTGATTCTCCCAGCTGAGCAACAAAGCCTGCAAGGAACCAACTTAAAAAAAAAAAAAAGCTGCATGAAACTAAAGGAAATCAAAAGCAAATTATTTTCCAGATTATAGCCCTCCAGAGCTGCTGAGATATTGCCCATTTTTCACAGCAGACAAAAACATTTTCCTGGGGATCAATTTAGCTTCCAGAAGTCGGCTCCTTTCAACCCATAATCCATCATATTTCCCCATTTGCAATCTCTCTGTGTCTGAGTGTTTTAAGTTTCCTATGAATTATTTTATAAAGAGTATAAAGAGGCCTTTTTTCCTGCTGAAATGAGGGAGTTGCCTTTCTGCCCTATCAGGTCAGATACCATTAGACTGTTGTACAAGGGGGCCCTGCCATCCATACCTCCATATTGGCAACTACCTTAGTAGGCTCATCTGTCAAAGAGATCCAGTAATCAATCACTGCAGTGATCAATATGCAGCTTATGCATTCATCATTCCTTTGAGGAGACTATTAGGATGAAGTTGTCAGTGAAACAGGAACAAAGGGAGAAATATACTGAGATGGCTGAGGGGTGGGAATGTGTGTTGGGGCAAGAAAGAGGAGCTTAAAAGAAGGAAATACAGCTCTACTGAAAGAGGGAGAGAATTTTGCACCTTGAGGGAAGAAGTTTGTGACAGATTTATCTGGATGCCCAGGAACGTGGTGCAGAAGGTGACTCATCTTTCAAGAGGCGGAGTGGTGTAAAAATTTCCAGATCTCTTGATTGGTGTGTCACTATGATTTGTGGGCTGCTCTGCCAAGGTAAAACAGGTACCACGAGGAGCTGGGCACAAGCAAGGCGAGGAGGAAGAGGCAGGAAAGCTTGCGAATGAATCCATGAGAAGCACGTTGAGGCAGGGAGAGGACTATTTATTTATTGCTCAGAACTCATGCCTTTATTCCATTTAATCTGAGCCCAGGAATTATTGCAAACATTGATGATCACTTCTGCCTTGAAAAACACACCAGGGTCCCTCCAAGTCTCAGCAGCACAGACACTTGGAGGCATTTGTGATGAGCATAAGCTCCCTGCCTGGGGCACTCTGGCCACAGACCCCCCCCAAAGCCCACACTAAATCTGCCTCAGAGACAGGACTACGCTTCCATGTCTCCTTTTCCAAAGGCAAAGGAGTCAGATTGGTACCCAATTCTCACACCAGGTCCAGTGGAGTCAGAGGAAAGGGTTAATACAATTGGACCTTGGGACTTTTCAGACTCACTTATGATTATTCCCTTATCTGATGCAGAGCCATTACTTAGTCACTGTAATAATTTACATTAATTGGATGTAATGCATAACAAATTTATGAGACTGGGGCTAGGCTCAGCTTTTGCATGAAACTCATCTTTGTGATGTGCTGACCAAGCACAACGGGCTGGGATCTGCCAGTCAGAGGAGAAGTGGTGCTGGCCCACACTGCCCAGGGACAGGAGGGAATGTGCTCAGCCCCAGCTGGACACTGCTGAAAACCCCTCAGCTGTGGTTGCTGTGGGGCTCTTACAACCATTATGTGTTATGGGTATGTCTGTCCAGCAAACAGCTCCCACCCTTTGGAGAGAGGGATACAGTTGTGTTTGCCACAGATTGTCTCCTGTCTGGTTCCAAGCTGAACTGAGAGAGGAAGAAACTTGGATGTTTCTTCAGCTGAGTGTCTGAGCCAAGCCGTGGGTCTGTCAGCCACACAACTGGAGGCAAGTGGTGACTGGGAGGCTCTGACCAGAGGTCAGACAGGACTCAGAAACAAAGAGGAAAGGGAAAAGCCTGTGATGTGATCCCTGGCGCTAATTAGCTTGACCCCAGTGATTGTGTCTTAAAGTAACACAGATGACCTCTGACCGTGAGGTTCTTCAACTGTGATCCACTAAAAGTTGTGGGAATGAGTTTTGCTTTGCATGTGGCCCCAGGGTATTTGCCTCTTAACTGATTTGTGAGAAACCTTGGAAAACATAGAATCCTTCCCCTAACCTTCATATTCTTACTTTACAAGACTTTCCTTCCCAGACCTAATGACCAATCATAAAAGCATTGGTCACCTCTAAACGCTGAAGTCCAGCATGTGCCAAGGGCCAAGTTCTGCTGGTTGGTTCCATTTTGCTGCTTTCCTCCCCTGGTAACTCCACTCTTTTCCTTCTTGGGGTGTCCCTACATTGGCTGGTGACCCCAGTCTTGAGACACTGGGGCTGGCAGGAGCAGGACTGGCTCTGCAGTCAGCTCTTCCTGGAGGTGCTGTAGCTGTCAGGGTTGTACTTGCACACAGTTTACCTTCCCCAGGCTCCGTTCTGCTCCATGATGGTCCAACCAGTGCCCAAGAATCTAAAGTCCTTCTCTCTTGACAGTCTCTTCCAGGGTGCAATGTATCTTAGTCATTTGTCCTAATAATTTATTACAGAATTAAGTGTATTGCCTAGGAAGCATGCCAGTAATGCTCTGCCAGTATATGTACAACACTTTGTTAATTAAAAGTATTAGGCGATATAGACTCTATTGTTGTGAATTAATCCGTTTAATTACAAAGAGGATCAAGTATCATAGTTAAAATAATAGCTTTTGTCATGCACCAAGGTGAACGCCTTGCATTTGGCAAATATTTTTTCTGTCTAAGTAGTAAATCATTGCCCATGTTCATGTTTCCCTTCCTCGCCATGCTGTGTGGTCACCAAGCTGCTGCCAAGGTGGAGTGACAAGGAATAGAATTCACTTTTTTCCTGTCTTTAGCCCACCAGGTGGGACTCTTCCGGAGCTGGGAAGTGCAAGTGCCACAGGCAGCACGGAGCTCTCCCTCCTTCCCGCACCCTCTCCAGACCTGCAGGTATTCATGTGGAGGGCTGGGAGCCGGTGTGACAATCTCACAGGGCTGCCGGAGGTATCGAAATCTATTTCCCTTATTTATTTGGGGGATTACTCTTTTCTCTCGGGCAGGAGTGGAGCGCAGGGGGTTGAAGGAGGCTTAATCCCCGAGACAAGAGGAAACCTTGGAAAAGGTTAATTGCTGGGCTTTGCGTGTTGTGTCGTGTGGCTGCTCAGGTTACAGCAGCGATGCCATCTGCTCAGCACCCCGCCCTGCATAATTCACCAGCCTCGCATGTCGCTGTTGGGATGAGCGTTCGGATGAGCGCTCTTGGGCTATTCATGAGGAAGTTACCTTTAGGCAGAGCTCAGGTAACCGGTTACACGACACCCCAGACTGACTTCTGCTCTCTTGTCCTTTTGCCCTTATTGTTCCTGTCCCCAGCTCGTGGGAGTTTAGAGTCGGTGGAGAGGAGCTGGCTGGGTGGTCTGTCCCCAGCCTCCTCCTCCGAAGGCACAGGGCACTGTCCTGTCCCCAGCCACTCCTCCAAAGGCTGAGGCCACTGTGCTGTCCCCAGATTTCTCAAAGGCACAGGGCCCTGTCACAGCCAGTGCTGCTCCCCACCTTGCCCTGCTCAAGCACCACCTCTTCGTGACTCACTCTTTCAGACTGGCACAGCAGGTTTGATGCTATTCCCTACTCAACCCATCTCCTTTCCCCGTGTGTTTGGGCATGGACAAATGCCATGCAAGGACACTTCATTTTCCTTTTCCCATTAAAAGCTCAACCTGTTTGGAAGTTCCTTCTGGCTTCTCTAATGGCCACAAACTCATGCAGGGTTTCACCTGCCACCAGAGCTGTGCTTTAGGGCTTCAGCCTGCCCAGTGTGCCACTTTATGGGTGATATTTCAGCAGCGCAGTGTGATTGGGATGTTTTCCTACCTCTCCATGCCCAGGCCTTATGTGAGCTAAGCCATTTCCACAGGGTTTAAAAACTTGATATGGAGTCAGTCTCCTCTGCCAGAGCACCCTTCTCATCTCTGCTGTGTAACCTGAGTTCAATAGCTCCCTCCCCATGAATATTTAACTGAGGATCTTAGCAGATGAGCTCCAGCTAACATGTGGCAAACAGATTTCCAGTACAATAGGGCCTGCTAAAATGATGATGCATAAAAGAAACCCTGGAAGGAAAGAGAAGGTTCACATTCTGGAAAGGGAAGCACAGCTGAGCACAGTGAACTCCAACCAGCTGCTCCACTGAGCTGAGGAAGAGGAGCAAGGAGGGCAAAGAGACAAAAACAGCTCAGGCAGATAAACTGGAGCTCTTCTGGTTTGCCTATAAACCCTTATCTATGTGAGCTTGGAGTGGTTTAACTGATATTGCAGCAACCTGCTGATGAGAGACTCCTGGGTTGAGTCCATATAATGGCTTGATGGACATATAATGCATGAATTTGCATAGTCTGTTTTAGGTCTTTCATAGGGATGACTTATACAGATCCTCCAGCAGTGAGTTCTATTGGCCTGTAATACTCTAGGGGAAAAAACAATCAGCCTGATGATTTTACTGTGTTCCACTTAATTCTTCCACAGAAAGGAACTGAGCAAAACTATGTTTTATTCTTTTCCTTGGATATTATCTTGATTATTTGCAGGTAACTACTGTGTACAATTTCTCAATATACTCTATCCAGGTAAATCTGTGGTTCTGAGGTTCATTAACTACAAAATAGAGGATTAATTTCAGATCCAATGAGAGATTAATTTGGCAATTTCCATTCACCAATGAGGTGAAAACCAGCAGTACTGTCAATACCGAAAGGTCTTTCTGCTCTATTGAACAGCCTCAATATTAACAGTAATCTCTGCTGCTCTCTTCAGCCAAAAAAGAGATACTCTGACCCCCACCCCCCAAGGACTCATTAATGATAAAGGGCCCAGATTACCAAATTAAACTGAATTACTTTGACCCAACTAAGGGCAACAGGTTAATTTTTGCATAAACCATGACCATGTTCGTGCCTGAATTGCTCTCCAGGCCTGTGCCTGGGTGTGGGGCTCAGGGACACCGAGAGGTGAAGGTCTCTGGGAGTCTGTGCTGCTGAAATATTGGCTGTTTCACCAGGTTTCCCTCCTGAGAGGGATAAGCAGGATTTACAAGGCAGGGCTGATTTGAACTGAAGCAGCCATTTGCACAGAATAATTTCCTTTTCAAGTCCTAAATTCAGACTTTATGGCTTCCCCTGCTCCTTTTGGTCTGCTGTGTGTCCTCCCTCTGATCCCACTTGTCGTTCACACAGCTCAAAGCAGAGGCTGCCCTGCCAGGGCCAAGGAGAGGTGACAGTCACCTGAAAATTGGGACACTTGTTCCAGTTTGTAATCCCTGGATGTGCTTGTACACCAGAAAAGGCAGGTAGTGAGAAAGGGGCTGCACTGGACCCAGCTGTGGGGCTGGAAACCTTTAACAAAGCTGAGGCTTAGGGCTGTGAATAGAGGTGTAGCTTCTTGGGAGAAAATTCCAGCCACCAACGAGATGGAAGTTTGGCCACGTCTTAGCAAGTCCAGCCAGGAATGCTGGCACAAAGCCTGGGTTCACTCCCGTGCTTCTGGGACTAACAAGACTCTCCTTCCTAATCCATGTTTAGAATTTAAAATTAATCTGCTGCGAGAAGGGGTGAAGAAATCCCTTGGGGAAATGTGAGGCTTTGGAAAAGGACCCTCAGCAGTTAGGGCTCCAAAACAAGGAGCAGGGTCTGCCCTTATCCACCTGCTCCTACCCACCTCCTCTCCCAGGGCCTCCTTGCTCCTTCCCAGTTGTTCAGGATCCCCAGACAAGAGATCCTACAGGGATAACTGGGATTCCTCTATGGTGCAGAGCCTGGGGTGCTGCTGGAGGTGGCTCAAGGCAAGCAGGGTTCAGGCTTCTCCATGAGCAACCTCTGGCTTTGTGCTAAGCTCAGAATTTACTGGTGTTAGTCAGGTTAATGTACTATTACTTTGCATATTAATAATCTCTTATTACATTTGTTCTTAAGAGTGGTATCATGTTGAGGCAATGAGGATTAATGGCACCTCGGTAATATTTACATATTTACATTATTAAAAAGTGATACATCTTTTAGACAGCCCTGGGCACGGTGTAGAATTGCAGATGCTGCTCTGAGCCCACCACAGCCTTCAACCCATGACACCTGTCCTGCTCAGAGTCACCTTCCCCAGGTGTTTAGCAGGTTTAGCCAGGGTGAGGAGACTTGGGCACCCTCCGGGCAGAGCCTGTGGCTCCAGACACCCTCCTGCTATCCCACTCATCCTCCTGGCAAACCTGTCCTGCTCCATGGACCCAGTGACCTCAGCTCTCCCAAAGGGTGCTCAAACCACCCCTCCCTCAGTGGCTGGGAGATGCTGGGGGGCTGCAGCAGGATGTTGGTTCCCTCCCTGGTGTGTCTAAGGACAATGGACAAGGGACCAAAGGTTTCTCCCCTACCACGTTGCATCCCCAGGGAAAGGCTCTGCGACTTGGCTGGAGGCTCCCAATCACTTCTGCAGTCCTAAACTTAATTAAAGCTGCCAGCTTCTAATTAAACTACTTAATTAAGTGCCACATTGTCAGTAGGTAAAGATGGAACAGACTTAATTATTTAACACAATGACATAGAAGAAAAAACCCACTTTAAAAGCGTGACATCTCCTAGACAGACAGGAGCCCACCCTGCCCTTCCGTGTGCCACCCTGCAGTGCCAACGGCCCAGCCGCTGTTCCCACCAGCAGCCTGGTGTGAGAAAAGCCTTTTAGAGCTGTTTCGAGTTTCTCCAGAAAGGAGATATCTAAAATTTCCAATGACACCACCAGCCCTGCCTGGGACACTCCGAGTAGGGTCAGCACCCCTCTTCTCACTGCCTCTCTGCTTTCCTGACTTGTCCCCAGATGTGGATCATTAACCCCAGATCACAGGGCGGTCATCCTGACCCCGCTGAATCAATGAGCAGAGCCCAGCAGCCTGCCCAAGGTCAGGTCTTTGCCTCCACACGTTGGCAGAGGCTGCTGGGTGTGTGCTCTCCCTGCCCCAGGACCCCACAGAGCAGCGCTTGTCTTCACCCACCACCTACTTCATCTCATTTCCATCTTCCTTTTAAAACTCTGGCTAAAGGCTCCTGTCTTCAGGGTGATGTAACCTGAGTGACTCCCAGGCTGGCATTCTGCGGGTAAGATTAATGGCACTGTCTTGTCAATAAATCCATAAAGACCCCAAACCCAGTGATGAACGTGCAGAAGGTAAAGGCAATGGTTAATATCTTCCAAATAGGCCCCAGAGCCTTTGAGTGCAGGGAAAGAGGAAAGCACTGGTGACCCTTGTTAATCTTTTCACTGGCTCCAGCAACTATTGGCACCTTTCGCTGGCCAGAAATTTGCAAGTCTTTGGGGAGCAATGATTTCACAGTCGGGGTCTCTTTGAGAGAGAAAAAAAAATCCCTTTGCTCCTAAAATGGGACCATTCTTCCAAATGAAAATTGACATTTTGGTTTGAACTTCATGACCTCCAGTAATCACACTAATGGCCTTAGCTGGCTGGCTGTGGCCAGGACTGATGGGACCTGTATGGATCGCTGGAAATGGGCCGGGAGACGAGGACAGCACAGGCTGCTAACACTGGGCTCTAACTGGCCAAGGCACTGCAGGGGGTTTCTGACCTGCTCTGGAGACTTTGAACTGCATCAAGTTTGATCTTGGGTATTGACATAGTGGTCACTGAGTGCTCTGAGCCATCCATCCATCCATCCACACCCCTGTCCATCCATCCATGCCAAGCTGTCAAAGCTAAGGAGCACCCATGGAGCTGGCAGAGGGCAGTTCATGTGCTCTCCACAGCTCCCAGCCTTTCTCAGACACTGCCCCTGTGAGTCAAGGACCAGCAGCACGGGAGAGGGGCTCCCTGCCAGCCCCTCAGCCCCAGGCTCTGAGTCCAGCTGTGCACACTTGTCCAGGAATAGCTCCAGGATCCTGGTTCCCACCAGCCCAGCATTGCAGGGGCAGCCCCAGGCAGGGCCGAGCTGGAGGCAGGTTTCCCTTTGCCCCCTCTGCAGACACACAGTGAGCAAAGGTCCTCCCTCTCCCTTCTCTTCCTCAGATGAAAATTCCCATTTCACACTTGTAATCCACCTGCACCGTGGTAGCCGGGGTCAGGAATTGGCTGTAACTAAGAATGCAGGAGGGTACTTTTATTTTATTTTTT
This sequence comes from Coloeus monedula, assembly GCF_965178545.1. Taxonomy (NCBI): domain Eukaryota; kingdom Metazoa; phylum Chordata; class Aves; order Passeriformes; family Corvidae; genus Coloeus; species Coloeus monedula. Next base: position 2,502,309 of record NC_138801.1, on the reverse strand, counting down.
TAATACCTCATTTAGTAGGTTAATATTCCATGTTATTTTAGGCTGTTTGTTCTATACATCTGCCACCCAAGCCTGTACAGATGTTTTAGGATTCTTTAATCCTGACAAAGGACTTAGCGTTAAGGAAAAATGGGTTACATAAAGATCCTTATCTCCTTAAGAAATAAAGCATGTTTTGGGCATATTGTGTACAAAACAAGACTAAAATAGAGACAGAACATTCTGGGGCCACTTACCAGATGTCCAGGTTGGAAGATGTGGGTCTGGTTTGCCTGCAGTTTTCCTGCCTGGCTCCTGAACCAGAGCCACAGCCTGGGATGGGCTCTGCTGAGGAAAGAGGGAGATGTTTCTGTGGGAGGCAAAAGTGCCAGCTCTGGTGTAGACCAGGAATTATTGAGCTCATGGAACTTCCCATTAACAGCAGCCTCCTGGATTAGATGGCAGGAGTTTTGCTTGGGAGAGGACTTTTCCCAGGACACCAGCTCAGGCTGATGCTCTGCCCATGGCAGGAAAGGTGATCCCAAACTAAACGCCTCTCCCAGCCTGGAGCTGCTGGAGTTTCCAGGCTAATGTACAGTATTTTATCCCACAAAATTGACACAGTTCTCACATTTTTGTAACTCTGGTGATTGATCCAGCCCGTGTAAATTACAAAAAGGAGTCACAATCCTCTAGAGTCTGAAGCAGAATATCAAAAGAGCATGGGCTTATGCTGCCTTAATTAAAACTTCGTTTAATTAAAAACCTTGAGAGCTTTATTAGACTCAGTAATTGATTTAATTTTCTTGTGGAATTCTATTACAAAACACTTCCAGCACGTTGGCTTTGGGATCCTGGCTTCAGCACCATCCTCCTCCCTGAGCAGCACCTCTGCCCTCTCCAAGAGACAAATCCCAAGCTCCTTGGCCGGCAGATCTCAGAGCCTCACAGGATATTCTCGCTCGGTGTGGGGCTGAGCTCCTGGCTGGAACAGGCAGCACCTGAAAGGTCTCCCTTGTCAGAGAAGTCTCTCCCTGTCCCTCAGCTGGCAGAGCAGCCAAACCGATCTCCTCCTTCCAGAAGAAGTTGGGGAGTAGCTGCATGGGAGATTTGTGCTCTCAAACATGCTCTGATCTCTCCGAGGTGACACAAAACCCTCTGACTTCTCCCTAGGGCTGAGCCTGCTTTGGCACTCTGGGATTCACTGTGGTTTTTGCGAAGAGACCATGTGCAGGGGAAAGGCAGGAAGAACTAATCCCCACCATGACAGGTTTTGCAGCAATTCCCAAAGGTGAGGGTGCCCCACGCCTCGCTGTGCCACCCAGACAGGCTGGCACTTGGCCTTCCTGAATTCCCTTTTTGCTCCCAGCTCTGCTCTTCACTTGCTGCCTCAAACCAAAGCGAGTGGTTCCGTGCTAGGAATCAGCTGCCACATTTCCTCCAACCCAGGCTGCATCTCTGTGCCAGGAAGGATTGGCAAGGGGCAGAGCTCTGGGAATTGCCCCAGCACCACCTCCCCAGCCAGCTGGCAGTGGATACTCTGGAGAGATGATGGGTGTTAAAGCCTTTCTGGTCAGGACACAGGGAATCAAACAGTAAAATAAGAATAATAAAAAAAACCCCTCGCCACCACACAATGATTGTCTGATCTATATCTATTTCATAACATCCAGAATTAATAGGATACAGGAGTTAAAGCAACCATGGCAACTGAATGCAGAAAGGGCTGTCCTTGTAAATAAATGAATTCATAAATAACTCACAAGTGCTGATATAAAAAGTCATGGGAATCTAATGCAATGCTAATGCAATTCAAACCTTCCCTTTTTTCCATGCAGAATTAGAATACTGGGTGCGCCTGGCTTTGCTCCGTTCTACAAGTGTCATTCTTAAGATAATAGAACTTGCTAATTGTACCAGGAGCCAGGCTGTGATTGATGAGGGCTTTGGGTTTTTGTCTCCTTCATGTTCTTCTGAGCAAAATGTTGCACCAGTAAGTTACAGGCTGGAAGTGAATTAGGGAAAGCTAGAGAGCAAGGAGCAGGATTCATCCTGGCAGAGACACTCCAGCAAAATACATCTGTTTGGTGACCCTCAGTGGGGCATTTCTGGATGCAATGTTCTCAACTCCTATTCCTGTGCTTCCTGCGGTGATAAAATATATATAATATTATTGATGAAGGGCAAACTTTGCCATGGAGATCCACATTTCCCCACATAAGGAGAGGGGCAGTGCTACAATCTACACCAAAATCAGCTTTATTTCCTTGCAGTGATTTCCCCCAGTTTGAAAATCATTGCTGATAAATGTTGGTATATTTGAGGACAGTTTGGTCTTATAAACACTTTATTACTTTTTCTTGATAATTTTTATCGCTATGGATTTTGCTACTGTTTGATGCTGGAAAACCATTTTCTCCTTTGCACTACACAGTCTAAGCATAATCAATGTCAAAAAGATTCCCAAAAACTTTTGAACACTGAACTTTCTCTCAAACTGTCAGCAAAGCATTTTTCCAACTTGCAGCCAAACCCTTCCCCAGACCTCTTGGACTGCCAGTGCCGATTGCCCTGGGAACACAGGGACAAACTTCCACTTAGCAAAAGAGACAAAGGGTGCAGTTTGCCCCTCAGAAATGTGAGAGTTCGGTTTATCCCCCAAAAACAGAGGTGAAGAAGGCTCAGGGGCCGGCAGTGCCACAGAGGATGCAGGGGGTTCCCACTGATGGTCCTTCCCTCCGGCACCGCTCCCATCCCGCAGCTTTGATGTATCAGGAGGGACGGGACAGGGCACGAGACGAGGGGGACATGCCCGCTTCACACCGAGAGAGCCTCGGGGAAGAGGTTTCGCCCTGAATTCAAAGCTTCCAGTGTTTTGGAGTTGATTTTCCCCCTGGCCGCCGCTCCCCGTCGGCTGCGGCGCGGCAGCCGCAGCATCCCTGGGGCAGGAGCACCGCCACGTGGGATGCGGCCGCAGGCACAGCCCCGCGCTCGCCCCCGCCGCGGCGACCCTCGGGGGCTGCCCACGCCCCGGCCACTCGGGGCTGACCCTCGACCCGGACGGGAGGTGCTGCCCAGGGAGTTTGAGGTGCGGGGTTGCTCACCTGCTCCTCCCGATTGGTTTTGAAAATTAATAATGAAAAAAGAGCTCTTGCAGTAATGTACATTGAAATTGCACTATTATAAACGTATTTAGAGCACCCCATCAAAAAGCATCTGGTGTTTTGGATTCCTGGCCCAGCGGACCCTCTCGGGCTGACGGCTAATCTTGGCCAGTGAGGACTTGACACCGACTGATGCTCTGGAATGATGCCTAAGAAACAGGGGCAAATTCAGCTTTCCATTGATCCCACCAAACTGAATGCTGTCCCTAAATGTGGCACACAGCCAATGCCCAGGGTAGGTGATTTCATCGATTCAGAGCTCAGGCACAAACCCCTTTGCCAAGCGAAGGTTTGTCTCTGCTCTCTCCTGTCGCTCAAGCATGACATGGCCCAGCACTGTAGGTGACACAAGAGCAGGTTGCTGTGGCCAAACTGACCCCAGAGCAGACAGATCTCATCCACATTGGAGGATCCTGATGGATCTATGCAATGAGTTAAGAGCACCCGCACATCTGCACATGATATGATTGAGATACAGTATTAATGAATGGAAAAACAGGGAACTGAGATTCCCAGAGAAAAAGTGTTACTTTGACCTGAAATATCACCCTTAGAGAAGCACTTTGCAGAGCCAGAGGATTTGGGAGGCTTCCTGATCCTGCCCACCAAAGCTCAGCTCCACGAGGCAGGGATGGATTGGATTTTACTGCCTCCTGCTTAAATTAGACCCAGCCTACAAAGGAACAGAAGGCAGTAATGACACTTCTCCTCAAGAGTTTTCTGCATAATAGGCAGTTTCTGACATCAGCCAGATCGAGACTCGCCAACATGATGCAGCAACAAGCTTTGGCAGGAATTCTGTCCCTGGCAAAGCATCCCATTCTATTTTCATTTGTTTTAGAGACAGTTACTCACTCACCATATGTGTGCAGCTGGCTCCTGCTCCAGCCCCCGCAGGTCAGCAGGAATCTTTCCATGACTCCAGCATCTTTAGAATAACTACCTTCCCATTTTCCAGAGGTGGAGGGAACAGCCAGGCTAGTGAGGCTCTGTCTTTTGGGGTAGTTAAGTGTCCCTGCTATAGGACAACACACATTTTTTATGTGCATCAACCTTTTGTGGGTTCACTGGGATCCCACCCACACTGGCACTGGCATTGGCATTGGACTTTCTCTCTCTGTCCTGATTCCTGCAGCACAGAAGGAGCAGTTTTCTGGGGCAGAGAGGAGGCAGGCAGCCCCCAGCCCCCCTGAGCAACTCCTGGTTTGTTTTTAGAGCAGCAGAGGCTGGCAGCAGCAGATTATTATGCCCGAAAGCAGCCTGAGGTGTCACGTAGATGGAATACATCAAACATTACTGTCTCACTGAGCCTCGCACCAATCATTTATTTCTTTAGAAACTGCAGACTGCTCTAGTTTTATATTTCGCAAGTCACCTGTAAAATATATATCCATAAAACTCTTCCAGGAGGAGGATTCCTGCAGGGATACAGCAGCCTGGCCTCGCTGAGCTGTGCAACCCAACCATCTGCGCGGGCATTCAGCGTCTGAGCTGGCACTGCTGCTCCCCAGCCTCGCAGGGTGTTCAGTGCGGGGTTTGGGGGTCTGTACATCCCTCACTCCCAAAAGGGATCCAAAAGGATCCAAATGCTGCCAAACCCCAAATAACTCCCCAAAACAAGGCTGCTGTTCTGCAGCCCTGGGGAAGTGGGAGAGCCAGGGGCTCGGAGCGCTGCTCTGAGAATGCAACCGGCGGTTGCAGGGCTGCAGGACTGGGAATTAGTTCCACTTTCTGCTACACATCTTTTTATTTGATTAGTCTAATAGACTGCATTATTATTTACCACATGCAAATCTCCTCAAACTGATTAAAGCTCACATTTCTAGCCACGAGATGAGATCTGGAAAGAAGTAATAAGGAAAAAATATTTCACAAGCTTTTGCACTTTAGATTTGCAGGGAGGATCGATTACATTTAAAATTTAAGGGCCAGACTCAATCCTAAATCTCCTTTAAGGAAAAGGAAAGAATTCCTTTAAGATTTCCTTAATTTGTTATATTTCTTGCCCAGCAAAACCCAAGGGAGTTAAGATGTTGCTGGTTTTGAATGGTGCTTTTGGATATGACTTGAAGGCAGCAGTGAATGCTTGAAAAATACCATGTTAACACTTTATTATCTTTAAGCCCTGAAGAATTATGGATGTCTATATGGCCTGGAATTGCTAGGGAAGTAATTGTTTCTGGGTCACCCAAGGAAACTTGTTAGCTATTTTTCTGGATATACTTTTCAGCCCATGGATTTTTATTTACTGATTTGTACTGGCTACCAGATAGTGCTGGATGCCAGACATTTATAAAGCACAATCCCCATTTCAAATAAAAAGTGTCCAAAATGGTCAGTTAGGCTGTAGAAAGTATATGTTGCAGAGATAGAGAGAAAGAGAAAGGAGGAGAGTCTTGCAAAGAGCTCATTCCCACAGCAGCTATGTGGACATTGTTATTTTTTGTAAAACAGGTGTGGAAAGGTTAAAGAACAAATATGGATGTGATTTTTCTGAGCTTCAGGTATTTTATAGGGTTGAATACACCTTACAGCCTCCTTCACACGAACCTGTAAATGAGAACCTCTCCATAAAACCTTGCTTACGCCTGCAAAATGGTGATGTTTTAGCTCTCCACAAGTAATAGTATTGAAAGCTTTCCTAGGCAGGGGTCAGGCCCATTTTATTGTAAGTGCAGATCCATTCAAAGTGCAAAAGGACTGAGCTAAAGGACATCTCGATATTACAGGGCTGTTACTCCAGCTCCAGCCTAAATGACCTGAGCGAGGCTGAAGCATAACGCGGTGCCAGGCAGCAGGGCTGGAGGTCGCCGTTCCCAGGGAAAGATCACATTCACAAAATGGCTCAAAAATGGGGAGGGAATGTCTCTGCAGGTTTGACTCCTTCGCTCATCTCGGGCTGGCATGAGATTGACTCCATGAGCTAACACTGGAGCCATTCATCCAGACAAGGTCTGTCCATGACGGGGAATTTGCTGGCAAAAATTCCCCTCCAAATGGGAAGAAAAAGATGTTTCCATTATAAAAGGATTGTGACGACTCAGCTGTGAGTTTTTTGCCCTCAACCTCGAAGGCATTTCTTGCATTCCTGTCTCAGCACACCACCTTAGCGGCCCTTCACGTGCAGCACCACAGCAATTCATCATTACCCAGTCTCCAAATTATTCTAGTGTTGATTAAATTAGTAAATGCAATCACAATCTGAAGCAAGTTAATTGAGAGAATTTATTTGGCCCTGACAGTTTTATGCATGTTTGATTAAGTATTATAAGGTTTGTTTTTGATTTTGCATAATTTAACTTTAAATCCTGCGCTGGGTGGGGGAGGGAGCATCAACTATTAATGACCAAAATAAACTCTTTTAAGATGCTTATATTTATGATTTATTTCTAAAGGCAATATCTTCCAGATTTTTTTTGTTCTGTTGCCAAAGTGACAAATATGTTTGAAGCAATATTTTGAGCCATTCGCTTCTCGCTATAAATCTTGCGAAATGTGTCCAATTCATTAAAAGTTTTGAAAGAAGTACAAGTTAGCATTTATATTGCAACAAGTGACATATAAATGTGTATGTTTGTCTTCAGAGCGGGCCATAAAGTATCTGAGCCCTCGCCGGCCGCGCTGACGGGGACTAATAGCCCGCTCTCGGGGCTGATGATGAGTTTCATCACAAATCTTCAACGCTGTCAACACAAAACTGTTCAATCAACAGGAATATGAGTTGTGTCTTTAGTAAAATTAGCACAGGGAAGAAATACAGCCCCGAGGGCTGTGGGCGGGGTCCCTGCGGGCTCCACTCGGAGCCCTCCTTCAGGATCTGATCTCTTTGAATGTCAAAGCTTCGATTCATGCCTGACCCCAGGGCAGTTTATTGTTTATGGAGCCCCACGTGCATTTCAGCAGCAGAGAGGTCAAAATGTGCCAGGCAGAAAATTGAATGGGGCTGTCCTGCTTTTTGTCACAGAATTATGGAATGCTTTGGGTTGGAAGGGACCTCAAAACTCAACTCGTTCCACCGCCTGCCAGGGGCAGGGACACCTTCCACTAGACCAGGCCAACCTGGCCTTGAGATGAAGGTCACCCTGACCTAAGAAACTAAAAGAGTCAGCCTTGGCACTGGTGCACACACATGTTTGGGTTGTGGGGTCACTCAGTGGAGCTCCCTGGGGTTTCCTGGAGGGTAGCAAAGACCCTTCCCACCCAAGGGATTCTTGCAGGACGCCGGGGCCCCCTTTGCCGCACTTGCACTCAGCAACATCCCCGTGATTCCCCACGGCAAAGCTGCAAAGACAAAGTGCCTTCATACTTCTGTTGCTAGGGCTGAAATTCCCATCTCTGGGTTATGGCTCGAGTCCCAAAGAATGGCAGAGGGGAATAAATGGAATGTGGCTCTCCTGCTTATCCAAGTCACCAAGCAGATATTCCCAGTTCCATGCTACTGGGGAAATTTATCAGCTCCGCACATCCCCTTCTCCCTCCCACCAGGAGGCGTGTGGGGATGTGGAGACGCCAACTTCCCAGGAGAACTCCCCTGGTGTTGCCTTATCCAGAATTTCCTCTTGTGTTTCAGGATCAAGCTGCTCTGCAGGGCAGGGGAAAGGGAAGGCAGGAGCTCCGGGAGGCACCGGGAAGCCGGGAGAGGTTTGGCTGTGCACAGCAGCAGCTCTCAGAGGTGACAGATGGCCCGAGTTATTATTATTTAATGTTTTTCCACCGTGGCACTGCCCAGACAGCAAGTGGGGCAGGGAGCCAATGCCGAAGTTGTGTATTCTTTCCACTGTGGAGAAGAAATCCTAATTAAATCTAAGGGAAAACAGCAGGGAGGAAATTATTTGTTTTTCTTCCCTTTAGGTCGTTTTGAATTTTTCTCCACCTGTTTGTTTTTTAGGAACATTTTGGGTCTTTTTGGGATTCTCTGGACAACCTTTGGCTGCCGCTCCGGTTACGCTGGACACGGCCGCCTCCTCCGGCACCCTCAGCCCCGGTGTGACCCCCCCGGTGTGACCCCCCCGGAGTGACCCTCAGCCCCGGTGTGACCCCCCCGGTGTGACCGGGCCCGGCCGCCCCTCGCCCCCCGTTGCCCGGGCAACGCGTCCCCGCCGCTTCCGGCCGGGGGGCGGCGCGGCGCGATGACGCCATCACCGCGCGCCGCCGCCGCCGCTCCCCGCCCGCCGCCGCCGCCGGAACCGGAGGAACCGGAGCCACCCCCGCACATGCGCAGAGCGGGCGCCCGGCGGCCCGGGCCTCGCTCCGCCCGGGCCCGGCGCGGCCATGGGCACCACGGTGAGTGCGAGGCACGGCCCGGCGGGCGGCGGAGCCCGGGCCTCGCCCTGCGGCGGCGGGAGCTCCGCCCCGGGGCCCGGCGGTGCGGCAGCGCTCGGTCACTGCCCGCCGGGGCCCGGGGGGTCCCTGTCCCCGGGGTGAGCCGCGGCCGTGCGGAGCTCCCGGGGAAGGCCAGGCCGAGCTCCCTCCCGCAGCTCCTTCCCCGAGAGGCCGCGGTTCCGTTCGGGATCGGTGGGATGTAGGAGGAGTTGGCGTTTCCCCTCCTTCCGGCGCTGCCGGCGCTCATCCCTCGGCTCTAACCTTTATTTGTCATTGTCCCTAACCTTGTGCGGCTCCTCCTGGAGCACTCGGGTCCCGCCGGGGGGTCCCGTCAGTCCGGGCGGCTCGGAGCTGCCCCCGCTCCTCCCGGAACGGGGAGTGCCCCGAGGCTGGGCAGGTCCTGCCTGGAATGTCCGATGGATGCGGAGAGGCAGCGCGGCGTTCCCGTGCCTTTCTCACCGCACGCTCCCTTTTCAAAGGAGAGGCGGTGAAAGCTCGCCAAATCGAAGAGTTATTCACGTTTTTAACGTCCCGGTGAGGCCACCACGAATGAGGTGCCGGGGGTGACAGCGGCGTGGAGGACACGGAGGTGCCTTGAGCTGGAATCCTCTGAGCTGTGGGGTGATGGCCAGAAAAGGCCGAGTTGGCCCCCAAAATTATGGAATGGGTGTCCAAAGCTGTTTATGGGCGTCACGTGCAAAATACAGACTGGGGGATAATCACAGAATCACGGAGGGGTTTGAGTTGGAAGGGACCTTACAGCTCATCCCATTCCACCCCCTGCCCTGGCAGGGACACCTTCCCCTGTCCCAGGCTGCTCCAAGCCCTGTCCAGCCTGGCCTTGGGCACTGCCAGGGATCCAGGGGCAGCCACAGCTTCTCTGGGCACCCTGTGCCAGGGCCTCCCCACCCTCACAGGGGAGGATCTGCTATTCCATATTCAGTTTGGAAGGTCTGTGCTCCCTGCATCGTGTTTCACGTGCCCCAGAACAGTTTGTGACAGGAGAGGTGACCAGCAGGAGCTCATTGTGATTTTCTGTCCTGGCATTGACTACCAGCTCACTGATTCCTCCCAGCATGGATCAGTAAGCTGGAATCCATTTATTGCTAAGTGTTGGATTCTTTTTAGAGTCTTTATGGGCTTAAAAATTCATGCTTGAGGCGGGGCCTAGTAACTGTGAACATTTTAATGCACAAAATGAGCAAATTGAAAATTATTCTGTCATTTTGCCTTTTAGATCAACTCCTGTGCAGAGAATTGTGAGTTTCTGAAGCACCTCAGCAGTTTCTGTCACTCTTCCTAGAAGGTGTCACAGGAAAACTTCACTCTTTTGTTCCAAGAATTCAGTGGCATCCCAGAAGGGCAGCGGAGCCCCGACCTGCTGAGTGGATGGCAGCACCCCTAAAATGTAATAATTCAGAGTTTATTTTGTCCTCCCAATGTCCCCCTGCTCGTGCCTTTTCCAGTGTTGATATTTGAGTTCATCCAAAGAGCAGGAACCCACCAAAGGGTGTTTGTTCCCGTGGTGGGCACAGTAACTGTGCAAGAGGATGCTGGAAAACTTTGTGTCCTGCTGAAGGAAGTTGCAAGGAGAGGCTGCATCGTCAGGAATTGAATGCTCTGCATCCAGAGCATGTGATTTTTGACCTGTCTGCTTTAGTCCTCCAAAAATATCTCTGAGAGCAAACGCTGAGCAGTTCATACCCATCATGTGGGAAGTGTGTCAGGTCACATGCTCCAGGCACAGAACTGGGTTGGTTTTAGGCAGCGTTGGTTCAGTGTCTGAGCAATTTCTGTGCCTTGCAAAAGCCACATTTCTGAGCTGCTTGGCATTTCCTGGCTACAGACAGGAAACAGGGCAAGAGGCACCTAAAATTATGAGGGTGCCTGTGGTAATTGAGGAGAAGCGGAGAACCCTTGGTTTCCTAAATTCCCTAAATCATCATTTAGCCCCTACTCCTTTTTTGGTAGTCCCTGATGCATGTAGAACCAATACTGCCTCGCATTTCTGTAACAGCAAAAAGGAATTGGAAGCTGGAGCTGAGCAGGAGAGATCAGAACTGCAATTTCCATTTCCATGGAATTTGAGGCAGGAAGCAGGGCAGAGACTTCCCCACTGATGCATGTTCTATCAGAGAAGGATTTAGGTATCACAAATACAGTTTCCTGCAGCTTTATAATTTGGTCTGTGGTTAGTTCTGTTAGTAAGGAAACGAAAGAATTTGTTTTACTTTTAAGAATAGCCAGATTTTTGGTTCAACAAAGGAAAGATCTGCCTGGATCTGAACACTTGGGTGTGCGAGGAGTCTGGGGAAGTCCCTGTTGTTTTCCAGCATTATCTGATGAGTGCATTGTCATTTCATAATTCCCGGAATTTGGCACATCAGGAGCCTGGGGTGAAGCAGAGAGCAGCTAAGAGGCTCCTGCTCATCACTCACACAACAACAATGGGTGTGTGGAAGGATGTTAAGATTATAAATCCTAAACACTGCAGAAGATCAAGATAATTTCACTTATCTCTGCAGGTCCCAAGGGGAGAAATAAACTGGTGGATGCCTTTGAAAGGCTGCCTGGCCTTGCCTTGCAGTGACAGCAAGAGCACAAGGCTGGCCTGAGCCAGGGGAGGTACATCCTGTGGAGTGTGAAAAACATGATTGCCTCATTGTTCTTCCAAGACCTTCCATTATTTTCAGTTTGTTTATTTGGTGAAGCTTTGCCAAGTTTGGAAATGAGCACAAATCTAGAATTCACTTGCAAAAGTACTTGGAGACTCTTTTTATTTTTACTTTTAAAGGAAATAACGACCTGATGCAAACACATACATTAATATTACTGCTCTCACATTAATATTATTGCTCACATGGGTGGGCTCTTGCAGGGTGGCTGTTGGATTAGGAAAGATCTGTGAATTAGCCAGGATCATTTCAGACCAAACCTCTTTGCTGAATTAACACTGGATAAAGTTTACAGCAGGCTACAACTGGTGCTGGCCGGGGAATTTATTTGGAATCTGGCGTGGAAATAGAATGCGTTTGTGTGGGGAGTAAGAAGCAAAGAGGAAAAACAAAGATGTTTTAAGGGAAGAAGTTGAGGTTTGGAAAGCAGTAGTAAGTGAGTGCTGATGCTGAAATCAGGCGGGATAAGTTGCTCTATTCAGCAGCTTCAGGAGAACTGAAACTTTCTATTGTGCGTGTTACTTAGAGAAACCTTCAATTGTCTGAGTTATTTGCCAGCACCAAGCCAGACTCTGCTCACTGTGCTTCCCTCCTGTGCCTTCCCGCAGGTGTCTCCCTTCGCGGACATCCAGCCCAGGGTTAGCTGTGCCAGGCTGCCGGCTCTGTCCCGCTGCCATCTGATATGTGCCCTGCGGCTCGTGGCCTGGGGCCGGCTGCGCGGGGCGGGGCCCGATGCCGGTGATCCCCATTCCCCGGCGGGTGCGCTCGTTCCACGGCCCCCACACCACCTGCCTGCACTCGGCCTGCGGCCCCGTGCGCACCACGCACCTGGTGCGCACCAAGTACAACAACTTCGACATCTATCTCAAATCGCGATGGATGTACGGATTCATCCGCTTCCTGCTGTACTTCAGCTGCAGCCTCTTTACCTCCATCCTCTGGGTGGCTCTCTCGATCTTGTTTTGCCTTCAGTACCTTGGCATCCGCATCTTCCTGCGCTTCCAGTACAAACTCTCCATCATCCTGCTCTTGCTGGGGCGGAGGCGGGTGGACTTCAGCCTCATGAATGAACTGCTCATCTATGGGATTCATGTGACCATGCTGCTGGTGGGGGGGCTGGGGTGGTGTTTCATGGTCTTTGTGGATATGTAAATAAAACCAAGCGCATGTGGGATCAGGAGGTGACTTTTCTTCTACCCCTAAAATGTGTCAATATCCTCTTCTTTTTTTTTTTTTTTTTCTAATATAAATTAATTTATTTCTCAGTGCTAATTTTTGTGGATAAATTAACATGCTTGTCTCTGGAATTTGTATCTCTTTGAGGGTCGAGGTGCCATTTTGATTATCAAAGTGCAACACTTGATTGGGTGTTTTATTCTTTGCACAGTGCAGGTTAATATAAGTTTCTTTTAATCCATAAGAGCCTATTTCGTTGGTGTTCCTGTACTCCTGTGGGCATGAAGAAGGCCGTGATTTATCTGGAGGACAGAAGCCAGATAATTTTGCACCCCACACTCTTAATCCATCTTCACCATTTTCCTAAAAACGTTCCTTAATATCTCAGGCCTGTAATAAGTATCTTTCTTGTAGGTTTACATTTTGCATATTCCCAATAAGAATCTGGGGCCAAAATTCAACAGACTGTAGAGCTTTGGGGGCTTTTTTCCCCTCTTTTATTTTTAGATTTGTGCAAGACATACATTTGCCCCACTCTACTGTTTCATCCACTTTAAGGTGATTATATAGCTTTGAGTGGCTTTGTCCTTTTCAGGCAGTTAGTGCTGAGTAATTGAGTCTTTCCCTAATAGCACAAATCCACGGGAGGGATGGGAGCAGGGCTTGCTATCATGTGCTCCTGAAATTCCCAGTCACGGCAAATATGTTCTCATTTTGCAGTGATTAAGGGGGACCCATTGCAATGATCCTCAGCGTTCAGATCTTGGCATTTGGTTCTACTTTTCCCTGAATTGATTAGTTCCAGCTTTCTCACAGAGATTCTTCTGTCTCACGGAGTACAATGAGGTGAGACTGTCTTACCTAGGAGAGATTGGTAGCAGAGTGCAGTCTGAGCTGGCAATAATTGTTCCCTGAAATGACACGAATTGTTCTACCTCTGCAGCGGGGGTGGGGGGGGGGGGGTCACTGCAGAGCGTTACCAACAGCTCAAAAAGGCAGTTGAATTTTAAGCTCAGTTCTACTGGTCTTGATCTAAGTTGTCACTATGCAGTCAGTCAAGTAACTCTATTTATGGAGCCCAGAAGCTGGCCTGAAGTTTATTTTTATATTGCTTTTGTTTGTTTGTTTTGCCTTATAATGGAATATTGCCTTTTTCCCTGCATTCTTTAAAGAAATGTTTGAAAACAAGTTGGTAAAAATGATGGAGAACTTTTTCCCTCTGTCCACAAAATCTTTGGGGTCAATCATAGGGAAATAAGCAAGAGTGGAATTACATGACTGTGTTTTTTATCTTCTCCTTGGTCAAAGCTGTGAGTGCCGTTTGCACACGGGGAAAGATCCTTCACGTTTCAGCTTGCGAGTGGTGCAGCCTTTTGCTGACATACTTCGGTTTGGAGGCTTATGGATAGAAAATAGAGAAGCTTCTGTGTGGAGCCCAAAGCTAAAGCACCCCCCGAAATTCTGTCATTATGGAGTGTTACAGATAACACAGCTGAACAGCAGAGCTGAATAAATAATGGCCACGGTGGTGTGAACTTTAGATTAGCCCCGAGAGAGCCAAAGGCTCTTTCTGCAGCAGAGATGTAGCATCAGCATCTGTCACAAACTGGTGTCTGGAACTTTCCTCCCAACAGAGATCTCCCCAGAGCCTTCTCTGGGATTGTTCTCCAGACCCCAGATCCTGAGTGTCCTGTAGGTCTGAGCTCCAGCTTGCTCTGTGTGCAGAGAGAGCTCCCAGTAATCCCCAGCCCGGTACTTTCCTGCCCAGTACAGCTGCCAGCCCGGAGCGCTGCGGACTGGGGGAGGCTCTCAGGGTGGCTGTGCTCCAGAATTCCTGCAGCAAACCTGTCACAGCCGGCCAGCAAACAGCCCTGGGAGAGCAGCCGGGATCCTCCTTGGGTGGTGGGACCTTGTTTCACCTGGGAGTGGCTGAACTTCAGCACTCCTTGGGTGAAAGGGTGATTTGTGGTCCCGTGCCTGCCAGGCCCGCTGTGATGGACACACTCAACTGCTTGGCCAAAGCTGCGGTGGTTTGGTTCCGGATCCGAAGGAAACAAAGGTTTGGGCCGTCCCCAGGTCGTGAACTTCTCTGGTTTCACGGTGTTCTTTGAAAACCCCCACAGGAACAGGGTGACACAGCCGGCTTTGATGTGTGTGAGCCTGTAAAGCAGAGCAGCGATCATGCGATTAACACATGAATAGCAGGTGGTTCTTCCAGCGCTAATTTGGTCAAGGAACAAAGGAGCTTGTGGGTACAAGGAGTCTCACAACCTTTTTCATCACTTGTAATTTGACTGCGAGCCAACTGCTTTATTCCATAAATATGACAGCCTGAGGGAGCCTTTTTTGAGCTGTCCCCGCTGAGCAGCTGCCGGGGTGGGGGGATCTGCCCTGGAGCTGGAGCCTCACAAGGTCACTGCTGGAGGCTGAGACCCCTTGCCAACTGCAGATGTGGGCAAGTGACTGATGCTGAGCATAACCTCGTTATCACAGAGCGTTCAGATCTCATCTGGGGAGCTTTGGCTCCTTGTCACGTCCTTGGTGCAGGGAGAGGGAGATGGAGCCTCACTTTTGTGCCTTCCTTCAACAAACCCGCTTTGGCCGCTCGGACTTCCATTGGCCCTGTGTTCTGAGGAAGAAGGACGTGTCCTTGTTAAATCACAACAAATAACCTTCGCCAAATGCCCAGATGTTCCTCAAGAGAGACCCTGGGGCTGAGCTGCCTTAGCTCAGTGACTCCCCAGCATCTTCTACAAAGGTGGCCAAGTACCTGCACTCAGAATGGCCTGAAGCTCAGGTCTCCTGTGGCACACAGACACCCCAGAATTAGGTGATTGAGGCAGCCTCAAAGGCACCATGACGTTCAAAAATCTCTGATTTTTGGTCATTACCAGCGCTTGGACCCCTTGGTGGTGTGATCCTACCAGCACAGTTGGGGAAGTGAGGTCCCTGTGAAATCATGCTGGCAAGGAAGAGGAATTAATTTTCAAATTATTTGTTTTATGATGTAATAATTTAGACATTTTAGCTCTACCTGAGTGGAGCAACATTTGGCACTTTTCCTCGTCAAAGCGTTTTCCAACTGGAGCTAATTAAACCTCACAGCATCCCCAGGAGGTTGCAGAATAAGTAAGATCTTGGGAATGATTCAGAATGTAAATTCATTGGTTTTAATTTTTTTAAAAAAGCTTTTAGGATTATTTTGCCAAAGTATTTCTTTCTTGCAGAATTGAGATTCTAAAACTTTCTTAGAAGTTGAAAGGGAGCCAAGCCACAACTGAGGGAGGGAGAAAGAGGCAGATTGAATGTTGTATTAAGGTTATGCAAAGCATAAGTTGAGGTCTTTTCCCCCATTTAGTTTAATTGAAAACCTGGCATTTTTGATAAAGGGACACACAAAACATTGTAGAATACAAGTAAGGAAACAGGGGAAGTTGAACTTTCTGCTGTTCAAGAGTGGTTTATAATGATATTTGCCAGAAATATTTCATGTTGAGCAGGTTCTTGCAGACTGTGCCTCGTTGGGGAAGTTTGTGTTCTTTTGAGTATTTCACTCTTTTCAAATTCAGTGTTGGGAAGGATGGATCCAAAATATTTTAAGTCTATTAAAGCTATATAGATGGATTTAACTCTAAAATTATTGCAATTTTCATTTCAGCATTCCTTCATGCCAATCCCATCCTGAACAGTGAGAGCAGATGGTTTGTTGGGATTTTTCCTTTCTTTCCATGTTTGGTCTTTAAACATTTCTATTCCACGTGGTGGGTTAAAAATGTCCTTAAGACTAACCAAGAAAAATATTAGAAATACTGATCTGGGAGAGTGTATCCTTTGCAGACCTACTCCAAACCCCCTGGAGAAGGAGTCCTGCTCGCTCCAGAGCTTTTGGGGTGTTTGGGTGACAGGGGGATCCCGGCTGAGGAGCCGTGCGGTGGCGAAGCCGCCTTGGGCCTGTTGTTCAGCCTGGGAGTGTTTGAACGAGACTGAAGTGTTGGAGTTTCACCTCGTTAACTCTTCAGAACATGGCACCAGCTGGTGTTTTGGGTGCCTGTAAAATTCTGTATGAAACATGCCACCTACATTAAACTTGGGTGTTTAACATGTTGGTGGATGGGTTGGGAAGAAAAAGGAAGGATTTCCTCTTCTCGTGGTGGTATCGCTGTGATGTGGGGATGTCCTGGTGGTGGGATGGCAGGGTGGGGGCACAGTTTGGGTTGAAGGTTGAACTTGATCTTGGAGGTCTTTTCCAAAATTAATGACTTTGTGGTTCTCTGAAACAGGGCAATGCAGGGTAGAGGAGACAGAAGGAGCTGTCACTTCCCACTGAGGGGCACAGCAATTAATTCCTAGAAGGTCCTGTCTTTCCTCCTTTCCCTGCTGGAGCTGAGCTTGCTGTGCAGAGCTGTAGTTTTGGGACACAATTGTGATGCTTCCTATGGGAATAGGGGAATATTCCTGCCATGGTGGACTTTGGCATTCCTATTATTTTTGTGTGGAAAGTACTACAGTGACGTGCAGCAGCATGAAACCCTAAAATAGATGCTGGACAGGACATGCTCTCCAGCGACTGGCAAAGTTGGAGTCCATGGAGCACAGGTTTTGGAGGCCCAGTATGGACAGGACCATTACAGACCAAACTGGAGACATATTTGTGTGGATAGAGCAGCCCACAAACCCCATGTGTGCAGGAGATGCTCCTTTCTGGTATCCCAAGAGCTGAAGAGTCACAGTGGAGAACTTGAAGGGGAAGGAGGTTTCTAAGAGAGAGAAGGACTTGGGCAAGGACGGATATGTTTTCACTTTCAGTAATATGTGGTTATCGAGCCTTTGCCATCTCCTGGGGAAGAACTTGTTTGCCCAGTTCCTAGAGGGAGTTTTGGGACTTTTGTCCCAGTTTATAGTTGTAACTCTCAAAAAGTCACTGGGAGCAGACTGGAGAAGAAACCAGCCCCTCACCTGCCTGAAGGCTCACTGCAATTCTTCCCAGGGTTCTCTTACATCACTGACTTGATTTCCCTCCCTCCTGGAGGGAGTAAATTCTTTACTTTCAAGTAAATTCTTTACTTCCAGTTGTGGAAAACAGCACGGCACATTTCCCTTCAGGAACAGCTTTGGCTGTTCTGGAGCCTCTAGCACACACAGATAGAACACTGTTCCAGCAAACATGTTGCTGGAAAATATGAAGCCTTGTTATCTTTCTGCGTTTTTATTTAGCCAAACAAGGTTTCCATAGCTCCTGGACAGCTCTGCTGCTGGGGGAAAGAAAAAAAACACCCTGTCATTTCTTCACCTGCCAACTCTCTGCACTAATTTTGTCTCCCTGCTTCAAAGCTCTCGTCGTGCCCAGAAAACGTCAGTTCAAAGCGAAGTTTTGTCCAGTAATGAGCCAGTGAAAATTGTTCAGTGTAAGATCTCCTTGTGCAGCTCTCAGAGCTGTGCTGAGGTGGGAGCAGGCCGGGCGGTGGGGTCTGCTCCGAGCTCTGAGCTCGGGAGGCTGCAATCAAGGCTGATGTTCCACAGGAGTAGCTTTAAGGTAACAGATAAAAGGAGCATCCCTGCACTTCCTGCATCTTCCCATGTGATGAATTCATCTGCTGAGGGGAAAAAGAACCCCATCCCTTGCACAAGGGCTGTAGGAACAGGACACTTCTCTGTGCTGATGCGTGTTAGGCTCCGCAGAGCCTCTTCCCCCGCTGACCTCCACCCCACACTGCCCTGGCTGTGAGAGTGTGCTCCAAGAACGTGGGATGTTCCCTGGGCTGGGGAAGTGTGTGAAAGGGAGCTGCTCCTGCCAGGGCTCAGCCTTGTGACTGCAAGACTGTGGCCTGCAAGGGCCACATCCTGGCCTTGGATGCACAAGACTGTAGTAAATCAGAGCCTCTAATGCAGCCAAAAGCCAACTTTTCCCTGCAAGGAAAGCACTGTGTGTAACACCAAGAGACAAATACCAAAGTCCTTAGCTGGTTCTTGAATAAAAAAAAAATAAATCTCCCGTTGGCCCTGGTGAGAGTTTTGCCTGAGTAAGGACATCCAGATTATGCATGCTAATTAAATGAACGACCCATCCCTTCAGAGTCTGCTCTCTGCTGGGAATTCCCCTCTGAGTAACTTGCTCCCAGTGAGGAAAGGAGTTGCATGAAAAATTTCCCAGATGGTGAATCTGTTAGAGAAAATCACAATCTGTTTGTGGCTTTTTCAAACAAAAAAGAGCACAGGAGACGCTGTGGAATAAATTTGTTGTTGCAAACCATTTGCTCGGTAATGGGGAGAATTTAGATGGGCAAAGACCTTTTTGTTTTTCTTTTTTTTTTTCCAGAGGAGTCTTATCTCCTTGCCTCGAAAACCGAGCAACGGTTTAAAAAATAAATCACAGCGATGTATATTTGAAAAGCCCAGCGCGGTTACTTTAACGCTGCCTGTTCGTTTATTCTGCCATCGAGGGTGTCTGAAGCTGCCGGGGGACAGCGGCCTCGTCCATGCAAAGCTCCCGAGGAACAATTGCTGCTGTGTGCGGCACAAAGGGGCCGTTTCACACAGCGCCGTGTCCCGCTGGCTGCCCTGCCAGCATCCCTGGGCACAGGGACCCACGCAGCCCCGGGCCCCCGGCCAGCCCCGCCGGCTCTGGGGCCAAAACCAACCCCAGACGGTGCGAGGGGGTTGGGGAGCGCTGGGGTGATGGAGCAGGGAGGCAGCCGGGCAGTGGTGCCAAGGCAGGAGCAGCAGAGGGGAGCCTGAGGGGTGCCAGGCTGTGCCCCGGGGGCTGCGGTCCCCGCTCCTTCCTGCAGCCCCTCTGCAGGCAGGGAAGGGACCGGCACCGAGGAGGGCTCGCATCTGTCAGAGCCCAAGACAGCGCATCCCTGCCTGCACTCTGCCTGTGCTGCACCACCGGTGTTGCCCGGCCACGTTTCGCTTCAAATCTGAATTTCATAAAAAGCTCCGAGCCAAGAAAAATCCTTCCAAGTTTGTCTCTTTTTTTCTTTCTTTCTTTCTTTTTTTTTTTTTTTTTTTTTTCCATTTTAACTTCAAATGAGCACTGCTTAATAGTTTCTTGGAAAGGCGTTTGCTTGCAGTTCTGTGCAATGTAGGCACTGTTACTTCCTTCTTTTCCATGTGAGGCTGACTGCAAACTGTCTGGTGGCAAACATGAAACCAGCGTTGTGCAACGGGGACGGGGATGAGAGGAGGGGGGAGCAGCACAGGCGGCTAAAAGGGCCGGAATTTTCAATGTGGAGCTTTCCTAGCAGAACTGATAGGGAATTCTTGTGCATACATTGCTTTAATCAGCCCTTTTAATAACATCAGAAGTGCTAGGAATTACATAACCACGCGCTGTCTGGGTATTGCTGGGTTGTTGAGGAGAGATTTATGTGCCTTCAGGACTTGCTGAACCTCAAGGACTGAGGGTCCAGCACGAGGCACGACAGGGACTTGCCCAGAGTTCTGTGCTCCAGCCTTTCCTTGCAAACCGAGCTGGTAGTGCTGATTTGCCAACAAATTTCCTATTTACTGTTCACCAGAGCATCAGTTGTGACAAATAGACAGAAGAAGGCAGCATTTCACTGAAAGCATTTTATGTACTGATTAAGACACCGTACAAAGAGCTCCTCTGGGTGCATGGGGAGTCTGGGTTGCAGAGTCGCTATTGCAGCGTTTGGGGGGCTGCAGTGGAAGCTTTGCAGGTCAAAAATCACCAAAATTGATGTATTTCTGCACTCTGACTGCCCAAACCAGGGGAGTGCACTGACTGCTCTTTGCAGGAGCAGGGGGTGGTTTCCACAGAGATTGATTGTTCGAGTTGTGCCCGTGCTCACTCATTGTGAACGCCTTCGGAAGGGGCTGGATGCAGAGAAAACACAGGATAATTTTTCTGATCAGTAACGACATGATAGCAATGTGCTACAATAAGGACAAGAAAATTTCATGCTTCAAGGACTGTAGCTGCTTCCAGAGAGGGCAGGAGGGGGCTGGTGCTGCTGGGAATGGTGGGCATGCGGGGAAGGGCTGGAGGATTTTTGGTCTCTTCCTTTAAAGCATCAAGCACCAAAGAAGCAAGAAGCAAGACCTGAACCCCTGGTTATAACTCTGTGTAAATGTCTAATTCTGCTGCAATCAGTGGCAAACTCTCAGCGCTTTCAACAAGGTCAGGGTTTCACCTTGTTTCCTCTCCAACAAACCTGCCTCTTCTTGGGGAAATAAATAAACCAGTTGAAAGCAAAGCCCAGAAGGTCAAGTTGCAACACTCAAACCTACAGAAGATGTACATTGTTTGTGTCCTGTGTCAAACAAGAAATATGAAGCCAAACCCTGAATTCCCTCATTTCAGGCCGCTGCTGGGGGATTTTTCCCAGGCTGACTCTGCTGTAATTCCTGGGTTGCTGCTCCTTTCTGGCTGGTGCAAGAGAGCAGCCCACGGATGGGAAGAAGATGGGTTTGCTTCTCCAATGTGAAGGGCAGGCACAGGGGATTGAATTCAGCCCAGGTGTAGAAGCTGCACCTCCCTAGGGGGTCCAAAAGCCCCCAGCATGATAAGAGGGTGGTTTGGAGAAACCACCCCACTCCTGGAGGTCCTGCTGGGCCAAGGCACCCATCACTCATGGCTTGAGCTCCACATTGGTGACAGAGTGACGTGAGACCACCAAGGACAGACATGGGCAATGAGCAGATTTGTTCAGGAAGAATTTCTTCACAGAAAGGGTGGTGAAACTTTGGAAGGGGCTGCCCAGGGAGGTGGTGGTGTCCCCACCCTTGGAGGTGTCCAAGAAATGCCTGGACATGGCACTCAGTGCCCTGGGCTGGCTGACAAGGTGGGGATCGGTCACAGGTTGGACTCAATGAGCTGGGAGGGCTTCTCCAGCTTCAGTGGTTCTGGGATTCTGTCATTCTGCTCACAGCACGCCCATGACCTTGAACATCTTTTCCATCCTTCCAGCACATGATTCGGGGGAGAAAGCAGGGACGGGGGCGGCGGCACAAGTATCGAAACGTTTGTTCAGCAATTGCTGCAAAAAAGAAAAACTTGCTTCAATCTGCAGAGATGCCAACTGAATTTTGTTTTGTTTTGGTGCTTTGGAGGCGAGCCAAAAGCGGGATGTTGTGAAGTCTTCGGCAGCTACTGCCTGCTTGTTCCATACCAAGCATAACTCTGGCTGTATTTTTATCGGCAAACTCGGTCCCACGCACGAGGATGTGCAAACGGGAGCCGTGGCTGCAGGGCTGCGCTCCCGGGGCACCGCGGAGCAGAGCCCAGCCCCGCCTGCAGCCAGGAGATGCCCTCCAAAGGTTATCCCTCTTCCCTGCCAGCTCTAGGAGGAACAGCGAGCGGTTTGGATTGGAAAGGGGGTGTAAAGCAGCTCTGTTCCCATTCGGGTCGCCGTTCCTCGGTCTCAGGGCCGGTTCTAGAGAAGTCCTGGCTGCGGCTCCGCAAGCTTGCAGGGAATTTCGGGGATTGCTTTTTGCATTTCACGTGGGGCCGAGGCGGTTTGTGCTGTGTCAGCAGAAGAGCCTGTGCTCTGCCTTGCACAATAGATCGCCGCTGGGTATAAATAGCCTTTCGTGCCTGTCACCTCGGTGACTTTAATGGCGATGCCCTGATTTATCCCTGCTTCCAGAGGATGCTTCAGGTGTGTGCTCTCCCCCCGGGACCGAAGGAGCATTTAAATTAAACGCCTGTTTAAGAGGCTCTGAGCAGCGGCACTCTAAGCCCGGGGTTTTTAGCGTTTTCCAAAGCTGGGATGGCACGAGGGGGGAGAAGCGAGCCTGTTGTCGCTGTTTAAGCACTACAACTGTTGCCTTCACAAAGGATCAGTGCTCAGAACAGGGAGACATCTTAAGAATGCCTGACAAATATATGTACATTCGGGGACCACGAGCCTCGCAGCCGGAATAGGATGAAGGGAATTGAACATGACAGAGCTCCACGGGGGGATTGAGCCGATGCTTTACCTGCCTCCAACCAGCCCCCGGGATCTCTGGGGTGGGACAGAGGGGCAGAGGAGGAAATGGGGGCTCTCTCCTGTCCCTTCTGTCTCTTTGTCCAGCTTCACATCTCGCTCTCATCACTGTTTTCCACGTCACAGCCCCGGTATCAGCTGGGGTCAGCAAGTGTTATCAATTCGTGATTTATCTCGGAGCGTTACAGAATCCCAACCCGAGTGACGGGAGATCCGTGGTGAGATCTGACCGGCTGGCCCAGTCCATCCCTCACCCCGTTTGCCCTGCCTGCACCCTGGTTGCCCCTTTGTTCCCAAGAAAAGCCCCCGAGGTGACTATGGATGCCTTTTTAAATGCTCATCGTCACATTATCCATCAGATACATATTTACAATCATTCATTAAATTAGGATGTACGTTTCATTCTTCTTTCTTAGAATATTAATGCCTACTCCTGGCTGAAATGCCATATGAATATTCATTAAAAAATCAATCAATTCCTTTGCCAGGAATGATGTCATTTGAGCAATAACTGAAGCAGTAATCGAGCATGCTATGAAAAAACGATGAATGCCATCAGATCTAATGTTTATTGAACTCCGTGTGGGTAAATCACAGCAGGTTTTTTCCCATGCTTTTGTGTGCATTCACTGGTGCTCCAGTTCCTCCTGGTGCCAGGAGCCCAGCCCAGCCCCAGCAGGAGCGGGAGCACCTCGGAACAGGTGGGAGACATCGCACAGGGATGGATGGGTCTGGGGGCTGGGCAGGACATCCCATCCCTGCCAAGCTCCTTGTGAAGAGTGGATTAAAAATTTCTCTTATAACAATGGGAGACAAAAGCTCTCAAAATAGTTGTGGGAAACCTGGGAAATGAATCAGCTGAAGGCTTCTTCCCAATAGATCTTTGGCTGGTAAAGCTCTCTCCCCTTGCTTGGAGCATTGTCCTGAGTGGGCTGATGTGGTGGCTTTTCTTGGAGTGCCCTCTCTGCTTTAATGGTGCAGCTACCAGGGCAAACACGGAATAAAGAGAAACAATGCGCTTCAGGAGGGATCATTATTACTCTAAATTTTCTCAGACCAAGACTTTCTCAACAATAGCAAAGGAGCTGTGCCTACGCACGGGCCCTGCTGCAGCTCCTGTGATAAGATCACACTCGAGTTCTGTGGGAAATTCAAAGAGGTTTGACTTAACTTCAGCACCAAGAGTCACTTGACCCCTCACAATAAAAATCCAGACCATCTCGTGGCCAGCAGCAATATTTGAGGAGAAGTCTGGGCTGCTCCATGCCCCTGCCTGGTCCATTGTCAGTGACCAAGACAGGAGCCCAGGGTTGCTGGTTTAGCTGTCCATGTGCTGCCATGACCAGGGAAAACCCTCCCTGTGGGTGTCAGCCCATTTCCAGCGGGGACAGAGCCGCTCCCAGCAGCACCTGCTGGTGACACCGGATCCCGGGCTCCCGGGGAGGAGGAGGAGCAGGAGCAGGAGCCAAGGTTACCTGCTCCCACCCCCAGCACTGCAGCACCGACTCGTGAATCAGGCTCTGACAGCGCTGACTTGCTGCATCAGTCACATCACAGACACTTCAACCCAAAATATTCCTCTACAGAAAGGAAGGGGAAACACAGACCGATTATGCCAGTCTAATTTACATGCTTAGCTTAGAAAAATCAAATGCCTGACTCTGTCTCTGGCAGTTTCACGCTCTCATCGAGGGTATCATCATCTCCTGCAGAGCCGACACGTGGCCACCTCCTTCCCTTTCCACCTGGCCAGAGTTATTTGGCCTCTAAGGGTGACCTGAGCATCATGATTTAAAGGCATCTTGCTTGTGTTTCTGAGCACCTGCATCAGAAATAATGAGGGGTGTAAGAGGATCTGTAGGGAGAGCCTGAGCACCATTTATTGGCTCAGCAGTCAACTGAGTGGTCAGCTTTAAATGAATTAAAATTATGAACCAAGAAAGACTTTGAAAAAGTGATGGTTGTATCAAAGAAATGAGCCACACTCTCTGAGAGGCCTGAGGGAGTCTGCAGGGACTTTTGGGTTGAGATACAGCACCAGGTGTTGCTTGGCGTCCCCAAATCCCCCAGGCTGGCCACAGACACCCCTCCACGTTACAGGGGTGCACAGGGTGCAGCTTCACCTCCTCTGCCAGACCCAAAAGAGAAGCTCCTTTCCAGTTTTAAAACTCTTTAAAGCAAACACTGACTCCAATGCAAGAGCTGCAGCAGGAGCGAGTCCCTTGGAGAGCCGCCGCAGTCACCCAGGGCTCTTGGAGCCGGCACTAACGGGACGTCTGCTCCCGCAGCCAAGTGTCAGATGGTTCATCTGGGGAGCAGAAATCATGGGCAGAGCTCAGAGAGAGAGCAGCCAGCCAGAGCAAGGCTTGTGGTGTCCTGTGAATTGCGCCAGCCCGACTTAAATACCATTTCTGAGCTTTAGAGGCAATTAAATATCAAGATCATTTACCAGACAAGGTTCTATCCACCAACACGTTGAGTCTTTAAGATGAAAGCAGATATTTTTATGGAAATTTATTTTAATGCCGCTCCTGGGAAAACAGTCTGCAGGCTGTGTCCAGGGAGGTCAGAGGCTCCCAGGCTGGCAGCCTCAGCTGAGCCAGGCTGTGAGTACCTGCCATGAGTTAACACAGCCAGAAAACGCCTCCCAGGGCTGGGCTTTCTCTTCTCCCTCTTGCACAGGCACCACACCATTATATAATAAATAATTACTAAAACAGGCCAATGATACATGATTTTCTGTTGTTGTCCTGCTCTCACCTCGGGGGACCCAGCTGGAAACAAGCGGCGCCTTGCGCTTCTGGAGCAATTCTCCCAGCAGGATCTGAAGGATTTCTCTATTTACTAACAAGTAAAGCCTTTTTACACACAGCCTTGTGCCAGTTTAGTCAGGACAAGACAGCTGCCTTGGAGACATCTCATTTCTGTTTGGTTTAACTTATTCCTAATCATTTTAATGTAAATCAAATAAGCCTGGTTGGAGTCAAAATAATCCACATCTGCACCGTGTCAGCTGCGTGGCACAGGGTGATGCTCGAGCCTTTTGTAGAGGCTTTGTGTAAAGAACTCAGAGCTTTATTTACATTATTCATCAAAAACAACAACTTTAACTTCACCCCATTCCTGGAAGTGTCCAAGGCCAGGTTGGACAATGCTTGGAGCAACCTGGGATAGTGGAAGGTGTCACTGCCCATGACAGGGGCTTGGATCAAAATGGTCTTCGAGGTCCCTTCCAAACCATTCTGGGATTCCATGAATATCTGACTCCATCCCAAGGGCTCCCTTGTTTTATCCCATGAGTGACTTCATGGGCTGATGTGGGGAAGCCCTGCCCAGAGCAGTGAGGTGGCAGAGGCTGCCAGCAGTGCTTCCCTTTCCTGGCTGACATCACGGGAGCTGGAGTGGATGGAGGGTTGGGAGAGCTGGAGCCATCACACCCCTTCCAAAGCTGGGAAGGAGAAAACCCCATGGAGAAAAAATGTCAGAGCTGAACAGCCACCAAAGACAACAAACAAAAGGCTTTCTTGGGTAAGAAATCATCTCCCCGGGTGCTGTGGCTTTGGCTGAGCAAAGATTTCAGGGGCTTGTCCCAAAATGTGGTGTTAACACCCCGTCTCTCCTCCCGTGTACGGCCCTGGAGGCTGTGGGGGGTGTTCTCCTCCCAGCTGCAGTGGTGACTGCTCTTGTCACAAGAGCCCTGCATGGCAGAGACCTCGCAGGGTCACGGCCGCGTTCGGAGAGCTCAGACACCATCAAAATGCCAATTCTGAGCCCTGGGCCTCCCAGGGGAGCTCTGGGGGCTGACATGAAAACATTGCTGGGCTGGAATGAGACCCCCCGTGACCCAGGAGAGATTTACTGCAGCAGGGTTAGAGCTTTCCCAGTGAAATCCACGCCAGCGAGGCTCCCTGATGGGAGCAGAGAGAAATCCTGGGAGGGAGATGGAGACACCACAACACGGGAGGCAGGGCCGGCAGATGAAGTCCCGGGATGGCCACACGTTGTCATCAAACCTCTTTATCTCCATTTTCCAAGGGGAAAGGCGGTGTAAGAGCTGCCTTCAGTCCTGATTTGAGCTTCGTGGCTGAGAGGGGTGGACCTGGAGAGTCGCTGCTCTCTCTGGCCAGAGCCCCTGCCCAGCTGATTGCCACAAATCCCCCACGGGACCGGTTCCCCCCTCGCTCACAGTGTCGTCGTTTTGTACAAGGGCATTAAAGATTGTCTATTCCTGCAGGAGGGAGCACGACAAGCAGAACTCATAACCTGGCAAAGTTCGCTCGGCTGCTGTGAAGGGGAGAGGAAAAGGCAGATCCCTCTGGCATAAATAAGTAAAGCACATAAACGAGGGGTTCTGATACATTTTGTTTTGTTATTTGCCGCCATTCACGGTGTTATGCTAATCCCAGTGAACTCTGCTCGGCTGTACCAGAGCTGCCGTGTCCTCTCCTGCCTCCATGAATATCAATCGTGCTGAAGTGGTGCCGAAATGGGCCATCAAAGGGAAGGTTTCTGGGGATTTTCTCCACCTACCACGTGGCCTTGTAGTTCACAGCCCGGCACAAGTATCGGTCACGCGTCGGGCGGGGGAGATAAAACTTATTCTACCTACAAAGCAAACTACAAAAATTCTTCCTAATGCGACAACTGATGTGCTTTGCAAAGCCCTCTGAAGGATTGCTGCAGGAAAAGGAGTCTCCCGGCAGACTCCCGGATTTTTGCTTCTCTTCCAGCATCCCTTCCAGCCCGGAGCTGCCCCGATGGGTGCTCAGGGTGATCCCCACCACCGCCAAGTGCTGGGAATCAGCGCATGGCACACCTCAGCCATGTCCAGGGGCATCCCCGCAGCAGCATCTCTGGAGGCAGGAAGATTACAAAGACCTCGAAGGTCTTGCTCATTACCAAGTTCGCTGGAAAGTCACGTCCCCGCACAAAATAAATCAGAGATTGGTGCAGAGATTGATGCTTTGCCATGGGCTGGTCCCCAGCCAGGCTGGCTCCCTCACCCAGACATCCAGAAATACACCTGGAAATCAAGCTGCAAGGTGTATTTTAACCACCTTCAGTGGCCTTAGAGCCTAGAATTTGGAGAAGGAACAAAATCCCTGAAGCTTTGCAGTGAACGAACAGAGAAAGTTCAGCTGAAGAGCTGCAGCCTGAAAGGGTTAAAGGGACGTGGGATGCTGCAGGATTGTTTCTTCTGCTTCACTAAACCACTGTTCGGATGGAAAAAAAAAAAAGTTAGCTTTTCTCCTCCAAGAATGTAAATGTTGGGTATTTTATCAAGTGATTTCTTCAGCCCTCAAGCCTTTCTTCAATTTGAAATGCTAGATTGAAAAAAACGCCGGCAAGAGAGAGAGAGAGAAAGAAAGAAAATATTTCCGCAGCCCAAGAACACTTTGCAGACATTATGGAAAATGTTGCCTGGTTTGTTTCCTCCACTCACTGAACCAATCTTTCGCATTAAAATCAGCAGAGTAGTAAATAAACATGTTTTCTCTAGCCCCGGAGCCATTCCGAGACATCAAATGGTACTTAAGAAATGTTTCTTTCTCCATCACAGAACATTTTAAAAATGTCCATGGCTGAAGGGAGGGAAGATGCTCCTGGACTGGAGCATTAACAGGCTCTGCTGTCTCTCAGAGCTGGGGAGGCCCTGGGCGAGTCACAGAGCTCAGACTTTCTCTCCTGTTGGAGCACTGGAGGAGGAACAGAGGTTTTCCAGCTCTGCAGCCTCTCGCAGCTCCCCGTGGACGTGGCTGGATTTCCTGAGACCCTCGGAGAGGCGCTGGGGGCTTCCAAAGCCCACATCCCTGTGCTGAGCCGGAGCACGGAGCCGCCCAGTGAGGCACCTCGGGACAGCACGAGTGGTGTCCCCACGTCCTCTGTGACACGGGGCTGCTCTGGCATGGGCTTGGAGCTCAGGGAGGGACAGGGGGACAGTGCTGGCCATCCCACAGGGATGTTTGCTCCCGAGGAGCAGTGCTGCAGCCCCAGGAGTGGTTTGGGCACACTTGGGGCATCTCCTGTGCCAGGGAAGCTCTTGCAGGAGGTATTTCTCATATTTCACCTTTCCCTAGCCCAGGTTGCTCCAAGCCCTGTCCTGCCAGGGATCCAGGGGCAGCCACAGCTTCTCTGAGCACCCTGTGCCAGGGCCTCCCTACCCTCACAGGGAAGGATTTCTTCCCAAAATCCCATCTAACCCTGCCCTCTCTAAGCTGGAAGCCATTCCCCCTTTTCCTATCACTACTTCCTGACGAACTGATGTTGAGGTGCTTCAATGAAAACCAAGGAAGGGGAGCTGGGATTGTCACACTGGAAGGGTTGTACAACTGCTCTGCCTCAGAATGCAGTCTGGGGACATATTTCTCAAGCATCATTTCTAAAAAAAACCCCGAATTTATCTTGAGCAGAAAAGCAAATGTGTTTGTCCTGACCTGACACTGTTTTTTAAAGTGTCAAGTGCTAATGAAATTCCTCAGCCTTGAGCAGTTCTAGGCATTCAATGCTGATTTTTAAAATATGGGGATATTTTGCTGCAGATTTTAAGGCAGCCTCGAAATGATGAATGTTCTCGAGTGTGAGAGGAAAGAAACTTCCAGATTCAAAGAAGTTCTGACATAATCTCGCATGCAAAGCAGACAGCAAGAGGCTCCTGCTTTAAAGAGGTTTTTTGTTACTCCTTTGAAATTCCTTTAGCAGACCAACGCCGCACACTTTCATCATGCAAATTTGCTGATTTTAATATTTTGGGCTTAGAGAGGCAACAAAGCAAAAGGACTTTTTTTATTTTTTTTAGGCTATAGGATGAAATTTGGAATGGAAATGTGCCCACAAGGCTCGAGCAGTCCCAGCTCAGAGAACTCTGCTTTTTGTGATGCTTTGAAGGCTTTTTCTGCAGGAGAAGGGTACGGAAGAGGCAGCCCTGGAGCTGTGGGTCAGCATAGGGCATCTCCCTCTGATATTAAATCAGGGCTGGGAGACCATCAAAGACCAAAACTCCAGTGGGTTTTCCTGGGGATGGGAGCTCATTATATAATGAAATAACTGAGATAATACAGGTAAATAAAAATAAATAACAGGAATGAGATTAAATGAAAAAAACCCATTAAATGAAGTGAAAAAATAAAAGAAAAAATAAATTATTAGGTAAAAAAGAAATGAAAATGAAATTAAGAAGGAAATAATAAAATGAAATAAAAAAGAAAAATAAAATGAAATAAAATATAAACAGACAAAATAAATGAAATTTTAAAATGAAAGAACAAAAGGAAATAAAATAAACGCAGAAAAAAAGAAAATTAAAAAGAGAGGACAGAATGAGATAAAAGATAAAGCGATAATAAAATGAAATAAAAATAAAAATTAAAAATTTTTAAAAATAGACCAAAATAGACTAAAATTAAAAACTGAAATAAAATAAATTTAAAAAAAAATGAAATAAAATAAAGTACAAATAAAATGAAATAAAGTAAAAATAAAGTAAAAATAAAATAAAATAAATAAAATAAAGTAAAAATAGAATAACATAAAATAAAGTAAAAATAAAATAAAACATAAAATAAAATAAAATAAAATAAAATAAAATAAAATAAAATAAAATAAAATGAAATAAAATGAAATAAAATAGGCTGAGTAGAACACATTCCCAGCCCAAGGCACGAGCTCAAGCCCCGCGGTTCCCGCCCCGCTCCGGGCCGTGCCCGCCCCTCCCGCGGCCCGGGGCTGGGGGGGAGCGGGCCCGGGGGGGTTCGGGGTGTCCGCGGCCGGTCCCGCCCCCCGCGGCTCCTCCCGCGGGTCCCCCGGGCCGGTGCCGCCCCCCGCGCCCGCCCCCGCCCCGCGGGCGGCCCTGGCGCGGAGCCGCTGCCGGTGCCGGTCCCGCCGGGCCGGTCTGTGCGGCGGCTGCCGGCGCTGCTGGGCGAGGTCAGGGAAAGTCCATGTGAGGAGCGGCTGGAATCACTTCCTGCCGCCGCCCGGCCCCGCCGCGTCAGGCCCAGGGCAGCCTCGGGGGCCGGCGCCCCGCAGGTGAGCGCAGCCCCGGGACCCCGGCCCGGCCCCGACCCCCGCCCCGAGCCCCGGCCCGGCCCCGGCCCCGCCACGGCAGCGCCCGGGGCAGCGCCGAGCCCGCATCGCCCCCGGGCTGGGCTGGGCTGGGCTGGGGGGGGACACGCACATCGCGCCCTTCACCCGCAGCCCCGGGGGTCCCGGCCGGGCCGGGGGGCGCGGGGAGGGGAAGGGGAAAGGGGGACCCGCCGGGGCTGTGCCCCCCCCCCCCCCACCCCACACCCCCGGTACCCCCCGTGGGAAGCGGGGTTTGGGGGGGTCGGGGCGCTGCTGCCGGTCCTGCGGCAGGGTGGGAACCGGGGGTTCGTGGGAGCCCCCCCTCGGAGGGGGCTGCGGGGCTGGAGGTCGCGTTTGGGGGATAAATGCAGGCGCGGGCTCGGACTTTCGCTCCCAGGAGAGGGAAACGCTGCGAAAAGGGAGAGATTGAAATCCAAAACCCGGCCGAACCCTGAAACTGGGATTTGGGGATGGACCCCCGAGCCCTGGGGTGGCGGGGGCTCCCCTTGCACGGCGAGATGCGCCCCCGTCCCAGCGGGGACCCCTCTGCCGCGGGGGGCTTGGGCAGCCTCGGTGGTGCAGAAATTCGGGGTAGGAGTTGGGTTTGGCTGGGGGAGCGCCGGCGCTCCCCTGCCCGCCGCAGCCTGCTGTAGTTACAGCGCTCAAGGACTTCTCCAAACATCTTCCCTGCCGTAGGAAAATCCAACGCCAGCGGTACATCGCGTGCTGCTCCGCCGGCCCGGCCGACGGCGAAGTGCAGGATCACTTCCAGCCAAGTCTCCATTACCCGCCGGCTCATTAATTTGAATATTCCCTTTTTTTTCTTCTTTTTTTTTTTTCCCTCCCCTCTCCTCTCCCCCCTCCTCCTTTCCGGAGGCATTTGCGAGGCTTGTGGGCAGCTTGATGTGCTCACTGCCTGCCAAGTGTTTGCCTCTCGCCCTGCGTAATTGAGGGGCTGGCGTGCCGGCTCACCTTCTCCAGCTGAAATATTAAACAGCAGGAGAAGCTGGGATCGGTAAACAAACCGGGATGATTGCTGCTGCTCCGTGGGGACACTGGCGGTGGGGTCCTCGGGAGAACCGGTGCTGCTCCAAAGTGCAGCATCCCAGCACGGCTCACCCCCAATTTCCTGCCAGATTCACAGCCTGCTCTGAAATTCTGAAAGCTTTTAACTAAAAAGAGCAAAGCTGAGCTGTTCCTTATGAGCTGAATTGCTGTGTTTTGCCCAGCTGAGGACAGTAAGGCTGTGACCCCAAGGTGTGGATGATGGAGGTGATAATGCTTGGATTTGAAGTAAGTGGCAAATATGAAAAAATGAGAGGTCTCATCCTCTCCGCCCTGAGAGTAAATGCCCTTCTGTGGCTGTAACTGCTCTGTTTTGGGGTTTTTCCTCCTGCAGAGGCCTTTTAATTAAGGCTTCACAGGGGAAAAGCTGTCGTATTGGGATGCTGGAGGATGGGGATGGATTTCAGAAACTTAAAATTTGTCGAAAAAACCTCCCAAGGCGGCTGGAATTACAGAGAGTGGGGTAAAGCCTGGCAACAATCAGGACAGGAGCAGGGGGGTCCCACTGGGGCCAGAGATGTGGTTTGTGTGTTGGTTGTGCTGTGGCTGTGCAGGTCAGTGTTCACAGTACATTGTCCAGGGCTCCCCAAGCTTTTCCCAGAGCCCCTCTTTGTTCTGAGAGATGGATGCCATTAGCCAGGATGCGTGTGTTGATGCTGGATCACTTTGGACACGATATTTTTGGAGCCCTCTGGCAATATAAAAGCCTTTTAGCTCCCCCAGCCATGACTGTGCTTTCCTGAGGGAGCCTGCTGGAATTGGAGGCAGATTTTGGCTCCTCTCAGCCGCTGCTGGTGACAGGGCAGCATCCCCACGCTCGGCAGGGACACAGAGCATCCTCACTGCTAGTGAGCCCAGTAAAGAAAAAGCCTTTCTCCTTGAGCTTGAGCCTGGCTGGAGCGTCCAGGTGAGTCCCTCTGGACTGGGCTTTGGCTCAGATCCCAGTTGGAGGCGTCAGGAGGAGCGAGGCCGCTTTGCGGCATCGCTGGCTGGGGAAGAAACACCAACAAAGCTCCTGCCAGAGCCTGATCCACCCAGGGAGCTCTGAGAAACCTCCAGACTGTGCTTTCCTGGCTGGGGACACAACCCAGCTCACCTTGGAATGGAAATATTTATTTCAGGCTGTCTTGTTCCACAGCCTGTGGTCCCTGCCTGGCCTCCTGGAGGGCTCATGCTGGGCTGTGGGACCAGCAGGGATGGGATCGGAGCTGGCTCTGCTGGCACACCAGCACTGGGGTGCCATGGATTGGGGACAAACATCATGGAACAACCTGGGAAAGGGTGCTGAGACTCGGCTCCTGCTCTCCTCTGTGTTTAAAAATACTCGAGCCTGACAAAATGGGGTTAGAAGGAGGATTCAGCCATGGCTTTGAATTTTTCCAGGTTTTCTGAGCCAGCAGCTTTTCAGGGTGGGATGTACTGGGCCGAAGGGAACTGCTCTGGGACAGCTCCAGGGATGCTGAGGAGCAGGGGGGCTGCACTTGAGTATCTTTCCCCCCCTTTTTCTAACCTGTCTGAGTTTACTTGAATCAAATGAAAGAAATAAAACCCAGGCATTGAGCTGGAGGAAATTAAAGGGAATTGTGAGTTCGCTGCCATACCTAATGGCCAGAGCAAGCATCGTATCTTGCTGCAATTAGGCTTCAAATCGAGCTGAGCCTGTGTTTGGCATCCAAAGAGCAGCTTCCCAGCCCATTTATTCCTCATCCAGGGAAGTGGCAGCAGATCCGAGAGCCCTCAGCACCCACTGCGATGGGCACACCTACAGGAGGGTGTGTAGGGTTTTTTTTTTATTTTATTAAATCAAGCCTGTAGAGCAATTGAGAAATAGGTGAAGCGTGCTTAAAAGAGGGTGAGGCTGTTGGTTTTCTCTACCTGACTTTATTTGCGAAGTGACAGGAATTTTGACAGGCTTTGTGTCTTTTTTAGCAAATCAAGTGTCATGCCAGGTTTGCCTGTGGATGAGATCATTTGCAAAATATGTTTCCCAGCTTGCTTCAGGCATAATTCATTGTGTCAACTGCAATTGCTCATTTGCTAGGAACTGTGATTCATTAGCGGTTTATTTTTTGTTGGGGTGTTTTTTTTTTTTTTTTTAAGTTCAACTTGTTTTTAAGCAAATGTTTGGAGGCAGAACAGGAATCTGAAAAAAAACCACCAAAAAAAAGTTAAATCTTACATTCTTTGTAGCCACAAATTCTGCTGTGAAGGGAAAACTTGCTAAAATGCCGTGTTCCCGGGGAGGGAGAGGCAATCCCAGGCGAGCTCCCCGGGCAGGATTGCGCTCGGGTTTGTCATGTGGTTACTCCTAAATGGGGACGGAGGTAATAAAAATCGGACTGCTGGGACAGAGCCTGCCACGAAGGGGATGGAAGCAGCGTGTGGAGCTTCCTCCTTCTCCCTGCTGGGGGGTTCAGCCCGGTGAAGGATCCCACTCCTGCAGGCTGGGCTGGACAGGAGGGCTGGGGGATGCTGGTGCTGGCAGCCCGTGCGCTGTCGGGGCAGTGGCGACGGGAGCAGTTCTTTGGTGCGGTGACCAAGACCCCCCGAAAGCTCCCGGCTCAATGGGATAGAATGAAGATAAATAGCCCTTGGCACAGGTTTTGTGCTGTGTGTGTTCCCGGGGCTGCTCGCAGCCGGCGCAGTTTGGCCTCAGGCTTTTCAGAGGTCCTCGCGTCAGACTTTTTACAGAATTTTGCGTGTCAAGTACATTTTTTGGTGTTGCGTTTCCTATGAAGACAAATATTTCAGTGCATTTTTTTTTCCCTATGGTGGGTGGATGGGGGGGGGGGGGAGCAGGAATCGAAGCTACAAACTACTCTGCCCTAACAAACCAGCCTGTGTGGGCTGAATAAATTGATACACTTTTCACCAAAAGATTGATTTTATTTTTTTTCCATGCAACTCCTAAGTGATTATGAAACGTACATTTAAGCAGAAGTAACTTGACAGGTTGGTTTTCTTTTCCCCCGTGCAACAATTCTCTATAAAGCACTCTTTAAAATGTTTTAGAGTTTTTGGTTTTGTTGGTTTTTTTTTTTTTTTCCTTGAGTATTTGCACATTCTGTTTTTTAAAACTGATAAAAGATTTTTTACAGGCCAAAAAAAAAAAAAAAATTGGGAAAGGGGGAGAGAGAGCACAGGAACGTGGGGAGTCTGCTGACTTCTGGCGCGCCGGCGCCGTGCCCAGGCCCTGCCAGTTTGCTGCGGAGCCCAGTGCCAGGAGCCAAGGGCAGCAGAGCGTGAGCGGAGGGAGGTGGCTCCATCAGAGTGACCATATATAGTCACTGGGACGAGATTAAACCCTTCACCTCCCCGGTGGCACCCCCACGGCCACAAAGCCAATATCGGGGTCTATTCATCGTTTGTTAAAACAGCAGGAGAAAATTCCTCTTTTCCCCCCAGCAGCATCTTGGTGGGAGCAATCAGGGCTCCCCCGGTTTATGGGCTGGTGTTTCTCATCCCTGGCTGTCTGGGGGCTGGATTTCAGCAGCACAGCCTGTGCAAGGAGCTGGGAGTTCAGCGGGGCTGAGGTGGTGGTGGAGAAGGGTCCTGCGTGCGGGTGCCAGCGCTGGCGCCGCTCCACACGCGCGTTCCTGCCGTGGTATCCACTGGGAAGCGTATGGCAGCCTGGGATATATATACATTTTGTGTGGGGGGACATGTTTTACATGCCAGTTCTCCCTGTCATAGGACAAACATTTACGCTCCAGTTACGTGAAGCATTAGGGAAGCAGGGATTAGGTTTGGAGAGAACATCAATCCTTGCGGGGAGGCTGTAGGAGACGCTGGCCAGTGATGACAGGGCAGAGGGGTGATAATGTTTTGGCCCTCCTGAGCTCTGATGGGATTATGCTGCACAGAGGTGTAACATAAATAAAGGGTTGGTGTTTCAAGGTGTGCGCAAAGGAGATGGGGAGTGAGGGTTTATGCATTTGAAGGTGGATAAAAGGACTTGTTTTTCAAGGGAAGAGGCAGATGGGGCTTGCTGGGAGACTTCCAGGGGGATGCATGAGCCTGGCTGCCCTGTGGGACTACAGACCCCTCCTGGCAGAGGCAGTGATCCGTGGCTGAGATGCTGTGGGATGAAATTCCCACAAGCAGGAGTAGCCTCTCTCCATAGGTGCCCCTTCACTGGAAACCTCCCTCAGCACTGCACCGCCCGCAGCGACCTTAAAGGACTGAGCCCGAGTAGGATGATGTGCATTTTGTTTGTTCTGTTGTGGCTGGAATCACATCCTCATGGCAGAAATAGGGATTATGATTTCCTGATGAGCATAAGGAGGCTTTGTATCCCTCTGACTGGATCTTCTCCCTTCTAAGAAGTTCTGATGGACTGTGAGGGAAAACTCTGGGGTTTTTGCATCACCCCTGTAGCTGCAGCCTGGCCTCAGGGCAGGTGACAGAACCGTATCTCTCACACATTTCTACAAACCAAAGTTGTTTGAAACTTCATCTGTCTGCTCCCCAATTATCTGCTCCTTCTGTGCCTCCGTTTATCCATGCTAACATCATCAATACATGCCCATGCTTAATGAAACATTATTGCTTAGGTTTAATTGTCTCCTAATTAAGTAAAATAAAATTTTGCACGGCGGTTGCAACGGCATCTTTCCTGTCTGGGAATTCTGCTGTGCTTGAGGTACCTGAGCCCTGGGAGTGGTGACAGCCACAGCAGTGCCATTCCATGGAGAAAGGGATGGACAACAGCAGCAGGCACCTCCCCTGAACCTGCTGCTCCTCTCTGTCACCCTGGTTAAATTAGATTAATTGCCAGCACCCTTTTTTTTTGGGATAAATCTCTGTGTTTGGTAAACCTGCTGGGATTGTTGCTTCAGCACATCCCCGCTAAAAGACAGGACCTGGGGCCATGCTGAACACCTGCAAAAGGTGCCCCTGTTCAAAGTCAGGGCATGCAAGTATAGGGCTGAATTTTTGACTCTTGTCTGAGCACAGTTTCTACTCTTAATGCATCATTAACATGGTTTTCTGCATTTCATTCAGCTCCCATTACAGCAGTCAGTTCCGTCTGTTAATTTTGGTGTGTTGATATTTTTGTTGTCAGCAGTTTTTTTCTTTTTTGAAGCATATAAAAACCATTAGTGTGAAAGAAGATTAAAAAGATACATTACAATTAAAATGTTAATGAAATCGGCATCATACAACTTTTGAAACCATTTAGGCATTAATCTTTCTTGGTCTCATGTCCATTAACTCGGGCGATTCTTATTCCACACTGACCCCTGCTGAGAGAGTCGTGCTATAATTGGATTTTAAGAACTGGGGGGAAGAAAAGGAGGGAGAGAGAAAAGCCTTGAAAAAAAGTGGAAGTTGGGAAGGTTGCCTTCGCTTTCTGCGTCGTGTCCATGGAAATGAACCCGACAAAACCCAGCCCTGCTGCTCCATCACTCCTGAGTGCTGTGTTCCCCCCACGGGGCAGGTCTTGCCTGGGAATGTGGGAATGCTGGGGTCAGAGGTTGGGCAGAGCCCTGGGAAGCTCCAGGCTGGCTCCTCCTGGGCACTGGCTGTCACCGTGACCTTGGGCAGGACATGAGCACCAGGCTCGGCTTTGGTTGATCCCGGTGTAACGTGAGCAGGGCCGGAGCGGGATGGTGCAAAGGCTTTTTAAGGCTCTGGGAGGAAGGGAATGGGAGAGCAGCAAGGAATCGTTTGTCATTATTGCTTCAGCTTTCCCCAGTTCCTCCACAATAGTATTTCTGCATTTTATCTGTTTGGGTTTGTGTTTTTTAAATGGCTCTTTTGCAGCTTACACAATATTTGAATTGGGACCAGCCCCCCTCCCCAGGCGAAAGAGGAGGATTGACTAATTCACAGGCTGTGTCGTGAATCCAGCATCAGGGCTTCTTGACTCATCACACAGCTCCCAGGATCTGTGCCATGGCCCCATCAGGGCTGTGCTCAGCCTCTCCAGCCTCGCCAAGGCTCCAGCCCATCCAGAACACTCTGTGCTGGTCAATCTGAGCCTTACACACTCCTGGACACCTTCTCCAGAGCTTTGCCTGTGCTGTCCAAGAACTTTACACCTCCTGTGGGATGTTGGATGAATTGGGAAGGGCAGATCCTTTAGGGAAGAACACAACTGTCCTTGCCAGCACGGGGATGGGATTTGGGGTTTTTGGGAGGGTGGGTGGGTGTGCTGCTCTCCAGGCAGTGATGCACCTCAGGGCTGGCTGAGCTGGAAGTCAAGGGATGAGCACATCCCCGCTGAGGGAGGAGTGGGGTACCAGCCCAGCTCATGTTTATGCTGCAAGCATGAATTTTTATTTATTTATTTATTTTAAAGCAAAAAGCTGAATGGGTCCGTGGAAGGCGCAGAGCTGCCGTCTCCCAGCGCTCCGCTCTCCCCGCTCGCGGCGCCGTCGCTCCCCGCGTTACCAGGCGGGCAGGAGAGGAGGGATGGATGGTGGGGGGCTGGCCAGGGAGCCCACTGGAGCTGAAGTATCTGCAGGGCTCGGCAGAACACGCTGGCAGTTTCTCGGGGCTGGGTTCATGCTGTGGGAAGTGAGCCGTGAAGCACAGAGCGTGCTGCTGGCACCGCATCACAGGGACGCGGGCATTGGGCAACGCTGGGCCATGGAAGTGCTTCCTTGGAGCTCTGGAGTGCCTCTGCACACACAGCAGAGCCTGGGGTTTAATTGTTTTCCTCCCTTTTTATGTGGGTAAAAAAAAAAAAAATAATTTATGGTGGTGTTGTTTTGTGTCGAGGCATCGCATGAATTTATAACCTGAGAGAATTTGGGATGAGGATCCAAAATTGTCACATAATGGCAGGAATGGGGAAGGCCTCGCCAGAGTGTGACCCATCCTTGTCCCAGCTCAGCTGGTCAGATGAACTGGGGGTGTGTTCTGGCACAGGAGCACCCCAGAGGGGTGGTTTGTGCCTTTGGGTGAAACCAGCAGCATTGGTGCCAGTCAAGTTAAATGTCCTTAGGGGAAGGAAAATTGTAGGCCCAGGAAGAGGGAGCAAGGAAAAGCAACCCTGTACATTCACAGTGAGTGTTTCTGGCTCAGCACACAGGTGGGAATGATTTCTAGCAGGGTGAATTTCTGTGCTGCAGGCTGAGCGAGAAGCA
The DNA here is from genome assembly GCF_965178545.1 of Coloeus monedula. Taxonomy (NCBI): domain Eukaryota; kingdom Metazoa; phylum Chordata; class Aves; order Passeriformes; family Corvidae; genus Coloeus; species Coloeus monedula. The sequence goes on along the minus strand of NC_138801.1, from coordinate 2,463,826 downwards.
CACCAGAATCAATATCTCAGTAGTCCAATAAAACCTGTGGGAATTTCATTTCAACTCATTTCAAGTGATCTAATAACTGGCCTTTCAGGTGACTGCTGGGTGTTTGGTTTCTTTGTGCAACTGTAAAAATGTAGATTGAGCCCAGTGCAGTGCTTTGGTTTGGCAGTGGGAGCCTCCATCCCAAGGTTTGCTCTGGGGTCAGGCAGTGAGGGCTGGGACTGTTTGGGAGCTTGGGGCTTTGGCTCTGGGTGGTTTTCAGATCCACTGGTGGATTGTACTTCCAGCTTGCAGCACTGATTCAGTGTCCATCCCAGCTCTGCATTCCCTTGGGAGCCAGTGGGAGCTTCAGCAGAGCAGCTGGAGGTACCCGAGCCACATGGTACCCTCATGAATATTTTTGCAATCAAGTTTAGGAAGTTTCCTCATTTACCTTCCCTTTAAGATCCCAAAATGGCTGTTGCTTTGTCTGTGAGTGCCTTAGGAGAGGTGTATCCTGCAGTAGTTGCTGACTAATCTGAATTTGGCAGGAGAAACGATGCAGGAGGGAGGACTTAACTTTTTGCAGGGGGACAGGAGGGCAGCACAACTTGGAGGGGGTGGAGAAACCAAGGGAACCTACAGCCTGTGTGTGTCTGGTCCAGGCTGTCACCCCTGCACAGCTTGGCAGAGCATGGAGCTTAATTTTTTTGCTTGACCATCATCAAAACACAGAGAACTCCAGTGGTACATTGGTGATGTCACAAAAATATCCCAGTGGCCTTTACTACTCTTTCAGAAGGTTTTAGAAAGTGAAAGTCATGACTTGTTGGTTCTTTTCACACCTCCCAACCGGGATTTCCCCCCAGAATCCCTGAAGCACTGTAGATGCAGTTCAGTTGCAATGTATTTATGGGGCATCACAAGTCACGCCAAGTGCCAGCCCCACCACCAGAGCCGTGCTCCTGCAGCCTCCCCTGGCTGTGCCTCAGGGATTTGTGCAGTTTGGGTGGTTTGGTGTCCACTCCCCACCCTGCAGCCTGCCCTTGACCTGTCCTGCGTGCCTCAGGGATGTTGTCCAAAGCCCAAGGTGCAGCTTTAGCAATGGAAGTACTGGGTTCAGGAGGTTCTCACACCCTGGTGCCCGCCCCAGCACGTGCCGGTGCTGCGGTGTTTGCTGGGACCTGGGAGAGGTTTTCCCTCCTGGTGTCTGGGTGACGGCTGTCCAGGTGACAGGAGGTGGGTTGGGAGCTTAGGAATTGTGTCTGGTGGTGCCACCCACCAGCATGGACGGATGTGTCAGTTCGGGGAAGGCAGGGAGAGATTTGCTGGCAATTTTTGGGAAAAAGCCCAACTTCCCAATGCTTGCAAACCCATTTGAGGGAGTCTGGGGTGAGGTGTAGCAAGGAGCTGCTTGGAACTTGTTTCGAAAGGTATGAAAAGGAGAGATGGGATGGAGTGAAGGATTGTTCTCCTGCCCATCACTGGATGTGGTTGGAGAAACTCTCCAAGTTCCCAAAAGTTGTTGAGGGGAGGAATGATCTCATGTGTCTGGGATGGTTTCATGCCCAAGGCAGGGGTTGAGCTGCCTCAGCGAGCTCAGACTGACATCCCAGAGGCTCTTTTCTCCTTGCCTTGGCTGCTCAGATCTGGTATTTGAATTTTAGTCTTCATTTTGTAGGTGGGACAAGAACCACCCACCGTGCAGGCTGAATGATGCCCTGTTGTGCGTGTCACAGGCGTGGGGGGCACTGGCTGCACTGTACGTGCTTCCCACTGTGGTCCTGAGGGTGCCATGGGCAGAGGCTGGGGACAGTGGCTCTGTGGGACGCACACTGGTGTTGGCACTGCATGGCAATGCCCTTGGGAGCACAGCCCACACCATGGATCCTGCTCCGTGCTTTCCCCAGATCTGAGTTACATCATTTGTATGATTGGCCCCAAAGTGCCTTTCCTTGCTTCTCGCACCACTCCTGATTTCGTCTCCTCGTGCAAGGGCTGCCCCAGGAACTACGCTCTGCTCCTTGTCGTTCAGGGGAGGTTAGCTCAGCTTTAAACCACCTGGCTGTGGCTGTTAAGTCTTGGTGACGTATTAAGTATTTAATATCCAAGTGCATTCGCTTCCCACCCACATCCCCCGTTGGAGACGGGCCGAGGGAAATCGCCGGCGCCCACATCTAAGAGGCTGCTGCCCGGCAGAGTTGTATAAATGGCTTCCTCCTGGACCTCTGCTTTTATGTTTAGTTCCTGACCTAATTAGCCTTGAGCGATGGCGTGAGCGGAGATCTCGTGGCTGCATCCAGCACCTCCTCCCTCGCAGAGATTTCGGGAAGATCCCCGGCTGCCCGAGGGGACACCTGGCCCGGTGGGGACGTGGCAGCGGCGTCAGTGTCTTAATTCCCAGCTCTGCATCCGTGAGCCAGCTGGGCCAAAGTAGGAGTCACCCAGCTAAACTGGTGTCCCCCGCACCTGGTGGCAGGCAGGGCATGCCCTGGTGCTGCCACCTCTGCCTGGTGGCAGTGTGAGATGGGAGAATCTGCCTTCCTCACCGCGGGTCTGTCTGTTGTGTTGCAGCTTCATTTCTGGGCCCTTGCTTAACTCGTGCAGTACATCAGAGGCTCTTGTGAAATGTAATGTGCTGGAGCAGCAGCACAGGAAAAAGCTCTGCCTTCTGTGAAGCCAGACTGTTGCAGAGTAATTTGTTTTGTAAGATTTTGAAAGGCAGTGTTGCAATCTGTAACAGTAGAATAGTGGGAAGATGGTCAGGTGGTTCTTGGGACTTCAACAGACAGATTTCATGTCTGTGTGTTTTTGCAACACCTTTCTATAAAGGGAAACATAATTTAAAATATGATTACTTAGTGTTGTAACAGTCTTCTCAAACGTTTTTGCATTATGCAGAGATCATTATCAGAGGCTGATATTAACTTGCAAAGAATATTATGCAAATCATTCTCCTGTTCTTCTAAAAAGAAATTTCCTTCATAATGCAAAGCGTGACAAAAAAAATTGTGCAGAGGCTTTTGGCAAAATTACATTCAGAAGATGTAACAGTTTTTCTGCTTACTAGCACAATCCGTTTCTGCCTTTTGACTGGATTTGCTCAACTCAAGCTGATAAAGGCTGAATTTTAAAACCAGGGCTGGGGCTGGGGGGAGTGTGTTGTACCTCGTGGGTTCAGGGATGGTCAGGGAGGGTTTTCATGCTTAGATGGTTGTTTCAAATCCATCCTGATGGTGATTACAGGCTCTGATATTCTCAGCTGTTCCGTGCTGTCTGAAATTACGTGGTGGTGCCTCGTATTCCATGGGGTGGGGATGCTCTGCATCACCCTCAGCACGAGCAGCAGTTCCAGGGAACAGGACTGGGGTAGATTTCATAGGGACGGACTCCCCACGTGTCCAGGATCACCAGTTTCAGCCTCTGCATCATTGGGACCAGTAAGACCACCCTGAGTGGGGGGCACTGCAGGAGTGGTGGCAGGTTGGACCCCAGATGCCGGCCGTGGGATGGGTGGTCCTGCCCCATCCAGCCTTCACAGAGACACGGGATCACGTGGAAAAGACCTCTGGGATCATCAGGTCCAACCTGTGGCCCATCCCCACCTTGTCCCCAGCCCAAAGCACTGAGTGCCACATCCAGGCCTTCCTTGGACACCTCCAGGGACAGAGACCCCCTGGGTAGCTCCTTCCAATGCCTGACCACCCTTTCCATGGAGAAATTCCTCCTGATGTCCAACCTGACCGTCCCCTGGCACAGCTTGATGCTGTGTCCTCTTGTCCTGTCAGTTGTTACCTGGGAGCAGAGCCTGACCCATCCTGGCTGCCCCCTCCTGTCAGGTGGTTGTAGAGAGCAATAAGATCTTCCCTGAGCCTCCTTTTCTCCAGCCTTGGCATCTTCCTGGTGTTTCTCCAAGCATCAGCACGTTCCTGGAGGTAGTACTGGCCCGGCTGAAGCCATTGAGGATTTTGCCACTGACTTTATCCCTCCTCCATATATTTTTTGTGTGTGTTGCAAACTGGTTGGATCAGTTCAGAGCTGCCCCTTCCTCACATGGAAACCAGACTGTACTGAAATCGAGCGGATTGTTTTACAGGTATTGGCTGTTCTGCTTTTATTATAGATTGATTGACAAAAATAGACCCTGATAAATATTGTAAATGACTAAAAGACTTGCAGGCATCACAGTCAGCTTTGGAGAGGCTCATTTGCTATAGATCCCCGTTTTTCAGGCACTTAACACCATTTTGAGAAAACCAAGTCCTGAATTTTTTTAGGCATTTCTCAATACAAATGTGATTGAGAAAAGTCAGTAATATTCAGACATGTAGATTGAATTACAGCGGCAGGGAGAGTTTTCACTAACACAGGAAATTTTCAGGCTCTCTTTTTGTGTCTGGTTAGATAACTCAATATTTAAAAATCAACCCAAATTAGATAAATAAGCTGGAAGTCATAGTTAGCATTCGTCAAGCAACTTAGGCTGGATGTTCCAGCACAGCCTGACTCCACCTCTAGCTGCAGGGTTTCCCTGTTATGAACGGGTGAATACTAATCCTTGTTTATTCTCTGCTGCAGAGAAATGGATTTATCCGGAGTTTTCTGCCTGGAAAAGGAGCCCTGGGTGCGAGCGGGGTTGGAGCGCCCTGGGGCGGGTGCGATGTGCGCGGTGAATTCCACCCTTCACACCTTCCACCAACACCAAATCCTTTATTTGGGTGACACAGAGAACTTTTAACACCTCGAAAGCGGCCCCAGGGTGTGGTTGTGACATGAAAATCAAAGCAGTGAGGGGTTACAGGGGTTGGCTCTGCCCTCTGCTTCCCTGGCATCTCCTGGGGTCACGCTCATTCCTGATGGGAGCTGCTGGTTGAGCCTGGAGATCCGTGCTGGAACCCACTGGGTGAATTACAGGGAGAGACTGGCTTTTTATTTTTTAAAGATTGCAAGGCAGGCCGAATCAAAGTAGGGAGGTGTTTTATTCTAAACAGTGTGGCAGAAAGGAATCTTTTTATCTTCTGGGTTTCTTTGTTTCCAGAATGTTTCGTAGCACGCACTTGTAGCAGAGCGGTGTTAAGCACATTCCTGCAAATCTCTTTCTGCTATCCTCTGGAAAAGGGTGATGCTGCCAAAATCAAATCAAATATTTAGCTCGAAACTTTCTTTTTTGTTTTGCTTCAAAGGATGCCTCCTTTTGACTGTATTTCTTTGGGTTTTATAGTTTTTCTTAGAAGAGCATTTGCAGTGTTCATCGAGCTCCTTCCAGAGAAGCTGTGGCTGCCCCATTCCTGGAAATGTTCAAGGCGAGGTTGGACAGGGCTTGGAACAACCTGGGATAGTGGAAGTTGTCCTTGTCCATAGCAGGGGGTGGGATTGGATGGGCTTTAAGGTCCCTTTCAACCCAAACTACTCTGGGATTCAGTGATTCCCTTTGTTTTCCCCCTTTTCCCAATGAACCTCATTTTAGGCTGTGAGTATCAGCAGTGGCTTTTATCCTGTGCTGCCCTTCTGCAGCTGTTACATCCCTACCTGCCTCACTCCAGCTGTGTTCTTACCCCCAGGCATTAATAAAACCAAAGCAGGGGCCAGCGTGATCATCTCCTGCCTCTGTCTGCTGCAGGGAAACTCTTCCCAACAGAGTGAAAATTGCAAGTGGTTATGGAAATTATGGGGCAGGGAAGAAATAGCATTCCAACCTGGTTTAATTTGTGAGTGGATATCCTGGAAATAAGTTATAGCAGTGCGTAGCACAGGTTGTTCTAACGTGAATGACGGGCTCGCCCTTGTGCGAGCGTGATGCTGCCTCATGATGTGGGAGCAGATATTATAACCTTGAAGAATCTTGTAGGACATAAAAGTTTTAATTAAAAATCCAGCTTGGTCGAGGGTATTTTGGTTTAGTATGAATGTCTTCATTTCTTTTGAAAAAGAATTAAATGAAACCCTTAGTATTCCTTTTTTTTTTTTTTTTTTTTTGATTTCTGCATATTTATTCTTGAAGTTGAAGCATTAGAAAATAATTGAGTAAAACAAAATCCACAAGGCTTCAAATTACCTCTAGCTTAATGTTTTATTTAAAAGGTTTGCTAACTGACATTCTTTATAATGAATTAGGTCACGCGGCTCCGAAGAGTGTTGTCGGTTTTCTTTTTTACATTTAAATTTGAGGCTGCTTCCCTTGGAACTTGGGCTCTGCTGCCAGAGCTGTGCACGGTTGTGACTCCCCGGCTCAGGGAATCTCACTCTAATTATTCTCAATCACACCAGTGCAAATGAATATATCCATGTTTGGAGGATCGAAGCGGTGTTGTCATGGCAATCTCCGTAAGGTCATGAGAAACTCATGGATATTGTTCACTGCCTTTCCTGGGAGGCTTCTCCTACCTTTGCAAGGCTCTGGATTTGGGGAGTTTGGGTAATAACTTTGAAACACGATTGTGTAGGGGTTTGGTTGGAAGGATTTGCTGTTTCCTGCTGGGGGTTGAAGTGAAGGTGGTGAAGGGTTGGTGGCTCACTGCTCGCCCTCCTCTGGGCACCACATCCCAAGCCAGGACGTGGAGCCAGGCTTGCTCTGGAGTCTGGGATCCTTCTAAATCTCAGGGGTGACAGAAGGGTCCTTTGGTTGGTGCTGGTTAATGGGGCTCAGTGTGCTGGGATGAGCTTTGGCTTGGGTTTTGTTGGGAGAGCTTTGCTTGTATGCAATTTGAAAAAAACCCCAAATAATAACAAAAAAAGTACCCCAAAACAACAACAAAATACCCAACCAAATGAAGCCAACTTTCTTTTCTTTAAGGCTACGTTGAATGAAGCAACCTGGTCTAGTGGAATGTTCCCTGCCCACAGCACCTCTGGTGACTTTATAAATATCTGGTGTGGAAGGACAAAGGAATTCACTGAAATTGGAATTCACTAATATTGGAATTCACTAAAATTGGTGTTTTGCAAGTCTTGGCTGAGGCGATCCATGTAGCTGTGGTTTTATGGTTTTGTGTTTCTAAATTCTTTTTGTTTTTAAAAAAACCCAAAAGAAAACATAACCAAAAGTAAATGTTATTGATAGAGACCCATCAGAGCATTTTAGGCACATTAAAACTGTAATTCTTTTGCTAACCCAAGACATACATATGTGTGTGTATATACATATATATATATATATATATATATATATATATATATATACACATACACACCCTTATCTCTTTGAGCCTTCAGACAGCTCTAGCACATCCCTGTGCCAGTTTTTTACATGCAGGTGGCTTGGTTTGGAAGACCTGACCTTACTTAATGATTGATATCGATATTCGACAAAAATACTGAAAACTGAAAGACAATCTTACACTTTATTGGCTGTGGAGGAGCCGTGGCTGTGCCTGCAGGGTGTCAGCTGAGTCTCTTGCATTATTTTTGTTATCTGCACTTAATTGCTTCTGGTTGCTGAGTCTTTGGAGATGTTGAGCCTCTCTGATCTTGTCCTCTCACACCCAGCGTGTTCTCACGCAGCAGGGGAAGAAAACAGGTTTTCACAGGGTTTTTCACCTGGCAGGTGTGCCCTGTTGGCCCATCCCTGCAAGGCCTGGCTTGCAGAGCCCCTGCCCTGCCCGGGTGTGCCCCTGTCCACACAGGACACCCCGCGCTGGCACCTCTGTCCTGCCACTTGTCTGCCCACCGTGGGTCTGTTTTGACCTGACTTTCTCCAGAACTTGACACACAGGTTGGATTAAAGGGTTTTAAATCAGAGTTTTAGGTAGGCAGAGTCGAGGTGTAGAGATGAGTTGGTGTTAAAACCCTCAACAAAACACTAAGCAAGTGGAATTTATAATTAAAGACCTATTTGCATTTAAAAATCATTTCAGTTTACCTTCTGGCCTAGTGCTTTCTCATTGACTGTGGTATTTCCATCAACACTTCCAGGTCTCCAGGACTTGCCAAAAGCCCTAAGAGCAACTTACTCTGATCCATTCTACCTTGTCCACCCAACACCTGGAGGAGTGGCCAGTGAGCTGTGAGGGGCAAAATGCGTCTGATGAGGTTAAAAAAGGCACAGGGGAGCCTTTAATGCTGGGAAAGCCATTAACTGCAGCTTCTGCAGTATTTAACAGGGCTTCAAACCCCTCTGATTATCTCTCCCGTTGGCTTTTGTCAATCATTTTGTTGACTAACATGTCCCTTTCAGCTTTGTTGACAATAAAATGTGAGTAAGCAGAAAACTCAAATTTCTGAATGATGGCTCGTGGCAATTTCCTAATTTCCTGAGTGAGCACAGGCTTCTTGGCGTTTCATTCCTGTGCCAGAAAGACTATTTGCTCATACAAAGTTCTTCATTGTAACAGGAAAAAATCAATTTGATTACTTTCATGTCAGCATGCATGTCTAATGGCTTAGAAGTTATTGCAGCCATAAAATATACAGTATCATTTCTCTCTCACTCTGAAATTTGACAGGATTAATATAGTCAGCATGAAATCTTAGTCATAAAGTCGACCATAAGTGATGGTAAAATTAGCTGCTGAAATCGTCTGCTTATGGAAAGCATCTTCTGTTTTTCCTTCAGGGAAAAAATACCGAGGGGCTGGCGTGCGGATGGGAAGGGAGTGTTTGCTCTGATGGGAAGATGTCCATTTTATTTCGTGCTCTTCTGACGAGGGGGATCTGTGATGGCCCCGACAGCCCCGAGGGTGGTGTCACCGCCTGTCTGTCGCTGGGGCTGGGCTTCGTGTCCAGCACAGCCCTGCAAGTCATTCCCTGTGTGAGACGCACTGCAGGGCCTGAAGAGCATCATCCCCCACAGAGGCTGGACTTTGGGTTGGGAAGCAGAGCTCGTGGCGTGTCCATTGGTGCTGTGTGTTCCCCAGCAGGGAGTGTGGGCTGTGCTGCCGATTTATCTCGTGCAGAGCAAGCCTCGTCGTGGTTGGAGGCTGTTTCTTCCCTTGGGTCAGTGAGGTTGGAGGGAGGAGAGGTCCAGGTGAGGTGGGTTTCACCCATGGACTTTAAGTGGATGCTCTTCCTCCTGGTGCCACATGCTGCCACCTCTGTGGTCACCTGCTGTCCTCGCCCTGTCCCCTTGGGAAGTGGCTGAGCACCTTCAGGGGGGCTCTGCAGGAAGCTCTGAGCTGAGATGGAGAAAGCTGTGCTTGAAGCTGAGTTTCCTTCTGCGTGACTGCCCTGGGAGGCAGCGGATGGCCGGGACAGCCGTTCCTTCCTGCTCACCCAGCTCCAAACCTGCCCTTGGAAGTGGAGAGGAAGTGCTGGCTTAGGCAGACGTGTGATCCTGCACCAGCCCAGCCTCCAAACTCCTTGTTCATGGGTTTGTTTCATGATGTCTCATTTCAGCTGCATTGGGTAAGGCGCCCGTGCTTTTTTTTTCTGCTTATGAGGCTGATTCCAGTAAGAATTAAAGAGCTTGGTATCTTTAATGGCAATGAGCTACTATCTTTAATATCAACTTTAAAATTAAACCAAGGGAAGGCATCATCTTGCTTATGGACATTAATTGCCCATTCCAGAAGGTCCCAGAGCAGGTTTTGTTGCCGGCCCTTGGCCTGCTTGGCTTTGCCAGGGGAAATTTCTCCTGTTCCTTGAGCAAAGACACAAAGTTTTACTCCTCTGGGGGGAGTCAGGGGTCCCTCACGTTGTATCCGGATGTTCCAGCTTGGCTGGAAGCTGTGTCCTGCTGGTTTCACATGTTGTGCCTGCCTTGGCAGCCTGTGGTGAAAAGTTAATATCTGGTCATTGGTTTTGGCTGCATCTCCAAGGCAACTTCATTCATAGGCAGCTCCCGGTTCATACCGATCCGGACATGCCTGGGTGACTAACTCCAGCTCCTGTTACATCCCAGAGGAGCTGTTAACTCCTTCAGCCCAGCAGGGAATACAGCAGGGAATGGGCACAGAGCAGATGGGTGCCATAAACACCCAGCAAATCAGACCTGCTCTGCTTTGGTTTCCTTCCCAGTGCCTTGTTCAGTGTGGAGAGCAAAGAGCTCGTCACTGTTCAAGATCCTTCTCAGTGCAGGAAGGTCTCAGACTAAGTTTGTTCCTCCTGGAATTATTATGCTTCATTATCCTCTGGTTTGGGCAGAACGTTGCCTGTGGGATCTGCACTTACTGCAGAATTCCATTTGGGGAAAAGGAGCTTGGCTGAGCGCTGTACTGCGCCCCAAAACGCAGGGAAAATGTGATTTTGTATTTCATGCAACACCAAGGGAGGATCTTCCTCCAAGGGGCAGGTGATGAGGGGAGACCACCACGTTCCCAGGTGTGTTCAGGGTCCACGAGCCCTGAGGTGGAGCTGTACAGGTTAAACATGGAGATGTCCTGGTCCCTCACTGATGTGCCTATTTCTGTGTGAGTTCTCCAAATCCAGCTTTACAGCCTCCAGAGACTGCTTCGATTCTCACCAAAAGATGTAGGAAGGATGAAAATGAGCCAAACTCTGGGCTGTTTGCTGTTTGTTTCTCTCACAGCAGTGCTGAGAGGTGCTGTTTCAGGAGATGATGATTTGTCCTTAAAATCCACAGAGCTCGCTGGGATGGATCCTGAAGCACCAGTCCCCAGGAAAGCATCTGTGTCCAGGAAGGAATGGGGCTGGGAGAGAGGCAGAACACATCTAGCTCAAACCAGCACCAAGCAAAGTTTGGCTTGAACTTGCTGAGCGTGGTGGTAAAATCATGGAATGGTTTGGGTTGGAAGAGACCTTGAAGCCCATCTTGTTCCAACCCTGTTCCGTGGGCAGGGAACCTTCCCCAGGCCAGGGTGCTGGGATGTGCCCTCTTCCGTTGTGCATTTGAGTACTGGTGTGGTCCATGTACCCACCCTGGATGTGGTGGTGCTCTTTTGAGGCCCTGGAAGTGATTTGGCAGGAGGGGACAGGTAGGAAAAGCTCGCTGGGTTTCACTGGACACATCCCTGCCCTCTGTGCAGCCCAAGTGGGGCATCACAGCAGGAATCAAGGGTCAGGGAGGCTCTGGGCATGGCTGAGATGTGCAAACCTGAGACCCTGTTAATTTTTTAATGCATTTTGGGAGATCTGTTACGCTGAAACGTCAGGCAGAGAATGAAACATGCTGGGAATATGAACCTGCTGTGACTCGGGGTGGTACCTGTGGGAGAGTTAATGAGGGAGACATGGGACAGATTATCCCAAGGACCTGGGATGCAGCTTGGTTCCCCTAAAACCTGTCTGGCCAACCTCCCTGCTCCACATGCTGCTTTCCCTTCCTAGAGAGGAAAACCTGCTCTTGGACTCTTGTGGAGCTGCCATAACTCTCAAATTTTAATAATAGATTACCATTAGTATCAGCCTTATATAATGCACAGCTCATTATTGCTTACTCAGAATAATTTTGCAGCCTCCTTATAGAACCTTGGAACTTTATTTGCTGAGTATAAAATATGCAGAAATGCATGAATAGTTTTAAGACTTGGTACCCTAAACTAATACAGTGTGCTGCTTTTTTTTTTTTTTCCCTGCACCATGATTGAAGTCAAATTAACATATTTACCTTCAGTGCTCCCAGGAGTAGCATTAAAAAATTCAAGAGGTGATTCAGAATAGTCTCCGATTTACTGTGTTTAAAGCTGGATTTCATTTCTCAGTAAAACCATGCGAACACTTGACTCCCTTTCAGCTTTCCAGCTTCTTTCCTCCCCGTGCAGGTCCTCGGACTTACCAACAGATGGGAGCAGTATTATTACCACTGCGTTCCCAAAAGGAAGCTTTTTATTTTATTTTGTTGGTTTTTCGGGATGGTGGAGAAAGCAGGGGCAGAGGGGAAGGGAGGAAATGAGTTCTAACAAATGGCACAGGAGTGTGGCTGCTGTTTTAATCTCGAGTAAGGAGAAGGATGCAGTGTGGTTTCTGTCTTTCCCAGGGCAAATCATGGAGCCTCATTTTGGCTCTATATTCCCATCTTCCCAGGAAAAAAAGCTGTGTAAAGGCCAGGGTGGAAATGGAAACTTATTTTATTGCCCAGTGGTTTCTTTATTCTTACAAAAGACACCTGTGCCGTCCTGCTGTGCTTTCATTTATCCCTACAGCTATAGGGTGCAGCTCCTTTAACTCCAAGGATTTCAGACCCTGCAACAGTCGGGTTCAGGGATGCAAATCCTGCTCCAAAGCCCCCAGGCTGCTCCAGCATCTCCTCTGTCTTTACAGCGTGGAGCTGCTGCAGGGAAACCTTTGACCTTGTCACTTTTCCTGCCCCAGGGAATAAATATCCCAGGGAGAGGGTCTGTGAGAGGAGCCTGGGTGCGGTCAGCATCCTCTGAGCAGGACAAATCCACCTGCTAATTCTCTTTACCATGCACTAGAGACACTGCAGTGGGTTTTTTCCATGCCTTCTGCTAGATTAGGAAGTTGTTTGAGCAGATGTTGTTTCCTAAGAAAATGGGTTAATGCTTGGTGGTTAGAACGGTGTGGCAAAAAAGCTTATTTGTGTGAGGTTTTGGCTAATTGCCTTGCAAGAGTTACAGAGCGTTGCAACAAATTTCCTGCATTTCGCAATCGCCATGGTTCTGGTTTAACTGGCCAGAAAGATTTGCAAAAATACACAAATAAATGGAAAAAAATAGGCAAATCACTGGCTGGCTTGCTGCAAAAAGCTGGAGGGCCTCGTGAAGAGTCTCCAGGTCTGAGCAAGTGGTTGAGGCTTGGGACTGAGTGGATCTTGGGGTTTTGTAGAATTCCAGAATGGTTTGTGTTGGAAGGGAACTTAAAGCTCATCCCATTCTACCCCCTGCCATGGGCAGGGACACTTTCCACTGTGCCAGGCTGCTCCAAGCCCTGTCCAGCCTGAACTTGAACATTTCCAGGGATGGGACAGGACTACTGCCCACTGCTGCCTTGGCTCGTGGGACTGGTCCCACCAGCACAGATGGAGCTGGGAGCTGCCCTGTGCTGGGAGCATGGGGAGGAGTTTCCATCTGAAGGCAGGGATTTGGTAAAATGGGCCAGGAAAATGCAAATCAGGTGTTGCTGTTTCTAAGAGCATCACCATGAAAAGACTTCTACTGCGTCAAAAAGCGCGGCGGCGATGAGCTGGTGGGGCTGGAAGGGACCTGGGGAGCTCTTCTGGGAGCCTTGGGGTGCTCCAGGGAAGGGTGGCCATCCTTCAGCCACTCCTGCCATCCTGTGCCATGGATAAAAGCTCTGTCTGCGCCTGAATTCCCAGAGCCATGTGCCGGCAGAGCTCTGGGCCGGGGGCTCGGGCATCGGCCAGCGCCGCATCCCCCAGTGCTGCTTAAATCACTAATTAGATTCTGTCTGAGCAGCAGCAGAAACCAGGAATAAATGGACTTGGCTCCATAAACTTAGCGCTTAAATATTTTCCCAGGCAGGGGAAAAAAAAAAAACCCCACAACATTTGCTTTCCATGCAAAACATATAAATCTTGGAAAAGTTCCCGAAGTTGTGTGTTTAACTGTTCATATCTGTGTGTTTGTAGGAGAGAAGTGGTTATTCCCCTGCATAATTATTTTCCTTTCTAAAAGGAAGCTGGAATGTTTGTGAGGAAGGCATTTGAAGCCAGTGGTGGGGATGAAGGAGAGTGAGGGGAGAGTCAGGTCGGATGGTGAAAGGAAGCACCTTCCCCTCAATCCCTCCCCGCCAGGACTAGCCACAAATGCTGCTTTGACTTGCTGTGTTTTGGGGCTGTTCCTGCTTGTCTGATGAGCTTTAGTGGAACATGGATCTGGTTTCTTTTTAATCCTACCCCAGTACAAGAGCTGTTACTGGAGTTTTTTAAAGTCTTTGTGTAGTTAAAATCGTGGATGCTGCATAAAACACAGCTTTTCCCTCCTTCCCAATGCCCTGCTGCGGGTGGATGCTCCTTTATTTCCTGCACTCCCCCTTCCTTGTGCTCACCCTGTGAGAGACCCCACTGTAATCATTCAAATAGGGATGCAAAGATAGATTTATTTTTGTATAAAATCACTGTTTCTCAGAAAATCCCTGAGGAGATGCTGTGGAGACCCATCACTGGGGCTGGGGTGATGCACAGCTCACACTGGCACCCCCCTGTCCCCATCCTGGGGGTGCAGGTGGCACTGGTCATGGCACTGGGATGCAGCTGGGAATGGGGACTGGAGGTGGAGGAGAGGGTCTGTGCTGACTGTCCTGCCTGGAGCAGGGCAGGCTGGAAGTTTTCCATCACACTGACCCTTCATGAGCGCCGTGATCCCACAGTTTGAAAGAATCTGAGAGATAAACCCACCCAAATCTCCTCTGTGGGGGGGGGGGGAAAACCCAATAACCATCCTCCAGCTTCCCCCCACAGCACTCTGTGCCTTGCTGCCATTGCAGCCCCCGTTCCAGAGCTGGAGATGTTTAATTTATTTGTGTTCTCCTAACACCTTTCTGTTTCATAACAGGAATCACTGCCGGGTTTGGCCGGGAGGCAGCGGAGCTGCCGCGTTCCCTGTAATCCAGGAGTGAATCAAAGCAACTTTTTACAAAACAAGATTCTCTCTCACTGTTGCAAAAGAGCTTTGGGGAAATCTGGTTTTTGTGGTTAAGGATCTTACTCTTGATGCACAAGGAAAATTATGTGTAGCTTTTATTTGGCCCAAAGGATTCTTACAACATTATCCGTATTTCCTTTAATTTGTGGGATTTCTAGTAAATGGGCTTAAAAATAGGTCCGGGCAAGATGCCAGGGTACATACGAGGAGCAGAAAAGCTTTGCAGGCTGTGAGCTGCTCGCTTTCACTTCTCCCTGGGCACGGGCTGGGGGCACAGGGCGGTTGCTCACCTTTTGGGGTTAAATTTAATGACATCTCTGGAATTCTTTGGAAGTCGATATTGCAGAAAGGATCGTTTAACTCTTTCTTAGAACTGATGCGATGTTGTTGCTGAGCTGGACACGAGTCTGGAAAGGGGCAGGATGAGCTGCAGCAGCACCAGGGGAGGGCAAGAATGGGGGGGACACAGAGGGAACTCTGGACCTGCTCCCTGGAGGGATTTAGGGACCCTGGAAAACCAGCGTACAAGTAGGAGCAGGATATGGCAGTGATAATATGGTGGGTTTTTTTCTTCTTTCCACTTGTCATTCTCAGAAGACTTTAAGCCTTTTATTAAATGGGAGAAATCTCAGGAGGGAGAGGCAATGGCTCAGAGCCGGGGTGGCCACTGGGTGCCCAGCTCCCTTTAGTGGTATTTAGCTGATTTCTTCAAAATTAGTCCGGGTTCAAGTGACTTAAAAATGCCTTTTTCCCTGGGGACAGCCACCCAGCAAAGCCTTCCATTAAGAGCTGTGAAAGCCCCGACCTCCAGCCACCCCAATGCCGTAGCACAAGTTCACATTTGAGCTGATGCTTCAAATTTGCCTCCTTTGCTGGAGATCAGCTTTCCCAGCCACCCCGGAGGGAAAGGCTCCTGGTGTTCCTCCAAAGACCAAGGTTAAATGGGCAGCTGCAGCCCAGCCCCATGGGAAAGACAGGGTTTTAGGGATGGTTTGGGGGAGATGAGCTGGTGCTGGTGTTCCCAGGGGGTCACATCTGGGAATGCTGCTGGGTCCATCACCGGGGCTGGGGCTGGGATGTGTCAGCTCCTCTCTTAGAACAGACAATGTGAGCCCCTTTGATTTTTCTTTTTAAAAATAATTGGGTTTGTGAGCATGGTTTGGGGGGGTGGGGAGGTGTTGTTTAAAGATTTTTAACTGAGAGCCAGCAAATTTAATATTTTCTGTGTCTTGGATGTGTTGTGATTTACATTTGATTTTAGGCATAATTAGAAATGCAAGTGGAGCGCTTTGTGTTTTACCTCTGCTTCAACTATTTATGGCATGATATGCAAATGAAGCAAGCTATGAATATTAAAGATTAGAGTATGTTACAAAGTATCACTGTCTTTAATGAGTTCGGTAATGGGCACAGCCTTTGGAATATGGAGGTATTTGCTGTTGTGTGCCGGCTCGGCGCTCCGCAGCTCCGGCTTTGGTTACATCCCAGGAGAGCAGGGCTGGGATTTAAAGCCTCTCCAGCCCCTGCTCGGCTGCAATAGGTAGGTGAGATTCCCAAGCGTTCCCATGACAAAGGCGGCTGCGGCTGGCGAGGGGTGGTGATGGATTATTTCACAGAGACTGTTGCAGTTCTTGTCTAGGTCAATCCGTTTCATCTGCGGCAGTGCTGGAGATGGATCTGAGAATATGAAAGCGCTCGTCGACCTTTCAAGGTGCTTTGCAGCACTGGGAGGGAATCTTAAACACGCTCCTGCCAAAATGGAGCTGCTGCTCCACCGGCACAGGCACCCCAAGAAATTCCTTTAGCTGCTCCTCGAGGATTAGGCTCGGTGGCAGGGAATTATTTGGGGGGTTATTGGCACGTCTGAAGGTGTTTGAAGGAGCATCTTATCCACTGGAGAGCAGAGGGGTGGGAATGGGGCTCCTTGGATTAACCCTTTCTTGATGTAGGAGTCAGGGCAGCCTGGTTTTAGCTCTGAATCACTGACTGGTTTTAACTCTAAATCACTGACTGGTTTTAGCTTTAAATCAGTGACTGGTTTTAGCCCTAAATCAGTGACTGGTTTTAACTCTAAATCAGTGACTGATTTTATCTCTAAACCAGTGACTGATCTTATCTCTAAACCAGTGACTGATCTTATCTCTAAACCAGTGACTGATCTTATCTCTAAACCAGTGACTGGTTTTATCTCTAAACCAGCCTCAGGAGCTCCAAAAGAGGAAGGTGGCTGTGTCTTGGGGTGCACACAGAGGTTCTATCCACGGCTGCCCTGCAGAACCAGCTCTGCTCCAACCCTGAGATCCCTGCGGGATCTGGGGGGCTGCAGGAGGGGGGAAAATCCCAGCCAGATACGGAAAGCAAGGGATTTTATTCCAAATGGGGCTTGGGGAGGGTGGGTGGTGGGGAGGGAGAATGAAGCATGCCCCAGGGAGCGTGCTTTTCAGATTTGAGGTATTTAAATTACAAATTTTGATGAGGAAGATTGTCAGCAGTATTCAAAACAGTGCTTAAATTCTTTTGAAACACTGTCGAGCTGTGCTGTGGCAGTTGAAAAGTTTGGCACACAAGAACTTGGCCCAGAAGTTGCTGCTTGGGTTTTTTTTCCTTTAAAACTCAATTCATCTGTATTCAAGTATCCCACATGCTTAAGGAAAAATAACCCCACCAGGCTCATACTGGTTTGAGACAGACCCTTGCCTGCAGGAGAGGCTGCAGAAGTGGTTGGTCTCTAATATTAGGGGGGTTCTGTGTTGGTTAACCAGCAATAATAAGTATTTATACTTGGAAAAAAGGAAGTTTTACAGTGATTGTGTCTACTCATGAAAACAACCAGCAAACTAAACTGGGGTTTGGCATTTCTTGTGATCCACTGGATTGTGAATCCATATGAATTAGATAGACCTATTTGTATTTCTGAGGGTTGGTCACTCTTTGTTGGTGTGGGACCAGCTCAGTGTTTGCAGCATGTCCTGAGCACTGGGGAGACTTTTTCACTCCAACCTCTGACCCTTCTCTGCTGCAGAGATTAAAAAACCCCCAGATTTAAGGCATTTCTGTGCTGGGCATCAGCAGGGCTCTCCCAGCAGCTCAGAACTTGTCAGATGTTGGTGGTAGTTTAGCATATAATATATTTTACCAATATACAATGTATTGGTAATATATAATCTATATTACAATATTTCAGATATAGAATCATAGAATCAGCAGCAGCATATATAGAATACAATATTCTGGGCTGCAGTGTTGTCTGGGGGTGTTTTAGGGTGTGATACAGAAATAGTCACATTCTGAAGCTTTGGGCACAATTTGTTGCCCCAGTGAAGGGTTTTGTTGCAGGAGCAGAGGAGGCAGAAATGAAAAGTCAGTGTTGAGGTCATGTACTCGATGATCCTGGGAGCAGGGATCAGCCTGGAAGGGTTTTCCCCCCCGGGTAGAGGGGAGACAGGGAATTGTGTGCTGGAGTACAAGCAGTAAATACAATATATAGGAAATGCAGGTTTTCAGCTTTGCCTCCATCTGCCTGGGCAGAGTGGGGTGGCCACCTCATGTCCCCAGTTTTAGGTTTCTCAGGGTTTTTGCTGAATGACCAAGCCCCTCATTTTAGAAGAACCTGCTGTGCAGTCTCGTATTCGCCTGTCTGAGCCCAGAAGCGCAGAGTTAAATTTCTGCAGTCTCTAACTTCCCTCGTCTGCAAGCTTCTGTTTCCATTAAGGATCAAGCTCAGATCCAATTGTAGCTTTGCTTTATAGACTATTAAAAGTTTAATGTATAAATGTCTCCCTTCACCAGAACTTTTTGGCCGCCCTGAAATTCCTACAAAACCACGAAGATCCCGATTGCTGCATGGGCACAGCTGCCCTTGAAGGGTTAATTATATTATGTCTTTTTTTTTTTTTTTTTTTTTTTTTTTTTGGTAAAGCAGGGAGAATAAGCTGTAGCCAAAAGTAAAAGTCATTAATTTTAAGACAGAGATGTAAGCAAAGTTTCCTTCCCCTCTGCAGGTTGGTCAGGGTAGGCTATGCAGTAATTGAAAAGTAAAGGCAATTGAATTACAGGCTCCTGTCCAAACCGAGTGCGATTTCTTCTTCTTCTTCTTCTTTTTTTTTTTTTTTTTACAACCTCCATTGCATCAGAACTAGGCAGTATTCCTGATGTTCTCATGTGTGTTAATGCTGACTCACAGACTAACTTGCACAAGAAAAAAAAACACACAGGCAGCTCCACCATACTAGGTAATGAGCTCTAGCAAGAAGCAGCGTCTGATGTTTTGTAAGCTTTTTTTAATTGACCTTTTAAGATATTTACTTTATTTTAAAGCTTTCTGTTCCGTCGTGGCACGGTGCTAGGACTGAGTCATGCATGTTATATATTGCTAGCTCTGCTGTTGTGTACTAGGAGTGAGGAGAACAGGATTCAGCATGGCACTTGTCTTTTTGATGTGTTACGGATGGGAATTAGTGCTTGTGATGGGATGCTGCAGGCAGGGTGATGGGGTGCTCTGTGCTTTCCTGTGGCCGTAACTTACTCGGGGTCTTGAGTTTTTATTAGATGGCAAAATACTCCGTTCTGCAGAATAATTGTATTTTCTAGCCATGTCTCTCCCTTCTCCCTTCCCCTTGCAGCAATCTGAAAGAAAAAAAAAATTTTAAAATGTTGCATTTTCTATTTTTACTTCTCCTTGCTTTGAGAGCTCTTAAGATCAGTGTTAGGGAAGGGGGAAAGAAAAAAAAAAAAAACCAAAAAACCTAATTAAATAATAATGGCAATAACACGCTTCGCCTTGGCTGAATGACGGCACTTTTTGGAGCTGCCGGGTGGGTGACCTCGAGGAGCCGCGGTGCACCCGGGCTGCCGGTGACTCACCTTGCAGCAGGACAGAGCCCGGGCTGAGCCGGGGGGACCCGGGGGCTGTGCAGGGGTCCCCACAAAGAGACCCCTCGGGGCCGTGCAGGGGGATCAGGGAGAGACCCTTTGGGGCTGTGCCAGAGACTTGGGGAGAGACCCTTTGGGGCTGTGCTGGGGGATCAGGGAGAGACCCTTTGGGGCTGTGCCAGAGACTTGGGGAGAGACCCTTTGGGGCTGTGCTGGGGTCCCCACAAAGAGACCTCGGGGCTGTGCAGGGGGATCAGGGAGAGACCCCTCGGGGCTGTGCCGGGCACCGGGGAGGGACCCTAGGACTGTGCCAGGGTCCCCACAAAGAGACCCCTTGGGGCTGTGCCAGGGGATTGGGGTGAGACCCCTCAGGGCTGTGCAAGCAGATCAGGAGGGACCACAGGGCTGTGCCAGGGTCTCCAGGGAGAGACCCCTCGGAGCTGTGCCAGGGGTCCTCACAAAGAGACCCCTCAGGGCTTTGCTGGGGTCCCTGGGGCTGTGCCAGGGTCTCCTGAGAGACCCCTCAGGGCTGTTTTGGGGTCTCCAGGAAGAGGTGCCAGGACTGCTCCAGGATTCCCAAGGAGAGACCCCTCGGGGCTGTCCCAGATCCCCACGGAGAGACTCCGGGGCTGTGCCAGGGTCCCAAGCCGAGCACCCAGCTCCCCATCCCCAGGCTGCCCTGGCAGTGGGGCTGCACACACCTCCTGAGCTGCACCATCAGCATGATTTCACTTTTCCATCTTTCCCCCCCCCATTCCCTGCCCCAGCCTCCGGGGGTCTGTACTTTCCGTGAGAACTTCGAGGATTCTGAAGCCGCGGCGGCTCCGTGCTGCATGTCTGCTGCGTGTGGGCTGCCCGTGTGTTACTGAGTAATATTTGCAAATTCACTTTCTGCTCTTAATAAGGCAGAAATAATCTTCTTTCACCCATTGCCACTGGCTGCTACACTAAAAATAGGGTCCGTCCGCGCCGCTTGCCACTTGCAGCATTTCAAAAATAAATACTTTGGAGCTGCAGATACCAGTGCTGCAGGAGAGGAGTCTCACTGTCATTCGATTACTGAACTTAACCTTGTTTTCTTCCCCCTGCCAAACAGTGTGCAGGAATCCAAAGCTGTGCCCCAATCCCTCTGCCTTCCCCTCCTGGATTTTCACACCCCAGAGAGGGGATGCTCAGTTTTTGGGGTGGGGGTGCAAAGACTTTGAATTTTGGCTTCTTGGCTCCTTGACACAGCCTGCGATGCAGGGAGGAGAATATGCTCAGCCTGGACCTGAAGTGCATTTTATTTGCCTTTATTTGGCTATTTATTTTATTTAACTCTTTTGTTTACTTAACTCTGTTTTATTTAACTCTTTATTTTAATTAAGGCATTACAGCCTCTCTGGGCTCAGGGAATGGTACTTGGCCACCGAGTTTGCAGTGAGCTGTTGCATATTTTCCCCTGGATTTATGCATCTCCTTTGCATTAAAAAGTGGAGAAATAACCCCAAAGTGAGAGCAGGGTGCCAGCCCTGTGCCTGGGGTGGCTTTGGGGACCCCCTGCCCGGTTAGGTGACATCCCCCTTCCAGCCTCAAATCCAAGGGTGGGATTTTTCCCACCTCTCCCCTCATTTACAGAAGAAAGGGAAGTTTCCTTTGACCCTTTGGGGCCTTCAAGGGCAGGACTTTTCAGCTCTTTTCTTTCCAGGGGCTTTGGCTGGGGGGGTGGAAGCCTTTGGCTGCTTTGTCTCCCACCCCCGGAGGGTCCCTGTCCCTTTGTCCTTGTCCCAGCTGCTGCCCAGCTCACCTTCCTGGGGAACTGGGGGACTTGGGGGATATTTAGGGGGTTTTGGGGGAATGATTCTCCACTGAGTCTCTCTGTTGTTTGGCTAAGAAAAAAGACAATTTAAATACATTATCTAATTATTTCTGATTACTCCTGGGGGAGCTCTGATGGCAGCATCTTATTCTAGGTCGATGCTTTTTTCCTTTGTTGCTGTCGCCTCGCCCTGACCTTTCAGGCCTCGGAGCAGGGAATTAGTTTGGAAAAGAGCAAACCCTCTTTTTTCTTTCCCCCGAAGCAGATGAATGCAGAAACTGAGAATTCCCAAACTCTCCTGGAAGTTGTCTCAAATAACGGCTGCATTTTTTATGAACATCTTGTGACAAAGGCTATGACTTTACAGAAATCAGGCAGAGATGTACAAATTACCCTCCTCTATCCACGAGCTGGAAAAAGAGGCTGCCATCAGAAAACAAAATGATGTTTTGCTTGAATGGTCACATATGTAAAATGATCAAGGTTGGGGCATTTGTCTGGTTTTAATCCAGTTTTATCCAAGTTTTCTTGTTTGGAGGTGTCCAGTTGATGGTCTGTCACCTGTAGGACACTCCAGCCCAAAGGGGACTGGATGTTTTTTGGGAGCTGGTGGTGCTGGGGGCTCCTCCTGCACCTTGGGACACAGCTCAGCTTGGGAGATGAGATTGGAAAAATACAGTTTTACATCTGTAATTGCAAAGGTCATTTCTCCTGCAGCGCAGCTCTTGCCATGTCAGATGGGCTGAAGCCATTTCAAACCCTTCAAAAGTCACTTGGTGCTCAATTTAAAAGAAAAATAACCATAATAGAGGAATTTTAAAGTTAGACATTATCAAGCTTTATTGCATTTGCTGTCTAATCACAGTAGTTTTTTGTTGCTGTTGTTTTTAGGGAATGTGAGGTTTGGTGGTGAGCAGGTTCTCCTGGGCTTTCAAGACTGTTCTGTTTTCTTTCTTTGTGATTTGGGGTTGGGGTTTTGGGGGCTTTTAAAATCTATTTTGGTTATGAAAAGACAGGGGCAGAGGGAGGAAGGAGAAACAAAATTCCAGCAGTCCTGGCTGATGGTTTCTTGGGGTGGTTTGGGCTTTTGCAGCTTCCTTGTGTGGCTTTGCTTGTGTTCCTTGATGCTCTTTCTAGACCAAACACCGTTACATTTCCCCCCATTTCCCTGAGAGCCGTATTTTGGGAGGGACCAGTTGTGTGCAGCATCTTGGTTCAAACTCTGACCTCTCCTGGGAGGTTGTACATGAGATCTGCCAAGGATGTGGGGTGCTGAAGCAGTTCAGTGCTTCTCACTGACTTAAACACATCCTAAAACAGCACATTTTTGGTGTTCTTAGGGAGAGACAGGGGTTGCTCCTGACAAGCCTGTTTGTTTATAGAGTAAATTCTAAGTAATATTAATAATTGATATTTATTTTAAGTTTGGCTTCTTCTGCACTACCAAGCTGTCCTTGGCTGGTCCCACACATCCTGCACTGCTGGGTCCAAGAAGGTCCATCCAGGGACTCCCTGGTCTCTCCCCCAGCTCTAAGGGAGTCCTTCCTGGAAGAAAGGAGGAGGAAATCCTTCTCCACCCATGTTCTTCCCATCGCTGTGGATGAGGCTTCCTTAGGTGCCTGAGCGGTGACATTTTTTCTGTAACTCAGGTTTTTCTCAGTAATTTTCACAGATCCAGAGTGGATCTGTGTTTGACAGGGCAGATTTCATCCCTTCTCCAGCAGAGATGGGTGGTGTCATAGCTGGGAGAGGTTTTTGGCTCTCAGGCTTGGTTGTTGTGGTGTCATCTCTGACGTCCTCACGGGATGTCACCTTGGTCCCCTCTTGGCGCCTTCGCCTCCTCACCAGCACCAGGCAGAGATCCCAGTGACCTCCTTTGGGGTTTGGATGAGCGTGTTGAGCATTCCCAAGGCAGGGAGGCCCTGGTGTGGGAGCAGTGTGGCTCTCCAGGCTCTGTGAGGCTGCAGGTCCTGTGGGATTCGGGGCAGCCGTGTCAGAGGGGTTTGCTGGGAGTGCAGCCGGCCCTGGAGCGCTCCAGGGCACAGCACTTCCCTCCCCTGGACTTGAACTTAATGCACCAAACATCCCTTTGGATGTGAAAGTGGCGTTGTGAGCAGGATCAGGAGGGAAGGGTCAGGCTGGAGCATCACCAGCCCTGTGCTCCCTGCAGTTATCCTGCACTAGGGATGGCCTCACCTCTCATCCCTGGAATTTTAACTGTGTGTGACCGTCCGAGCGCAGCAGCTGAACTAAATCCGTGACCAATGGCACAAGGAAAAACGCTCTGGCCAAGGGAGAAATAAGCAAAGGGAGGCCCCACCCTCTTTCCCAGAAAAAAGCACCAAACATGCTCAATAAATGCGAAGGTAATTTAAAATCTGAATCCAGGAGACAATGTGACTGGGATTTCATTACTTAAGCAAATGGATTTGCTTTTAGTGGATTCAGCCACAGACTGAAAGAAGCTTTCCCCAAGGGGTAAACATTTTTCCTGCATTTGAAAGGCTTTCTTGTATTGGGGAGGGGAGCTGGGGGGGCAGGAAGCAGGACTGTGGCTGCCCAAGGAGCGCCTTTATTTTGGGCAGATTTGGGCATTCCCAAAGCTGTGCTTTCGGGCAGGTGGTTTTGGGGAGCTCTTGGGGTGGGATGCTGGGCCAGGTGGGAGGATGCTGGGGGGGATGCAGGGGATGTTGGGGCGGATGCAGGAGGATGCAGGGGACATGCTAAGGATGCTGGAGGGATGCAGGAGGATGCTGGGGGCATGTGGGGGGTAATGCAGGAGAATGTTGAGAGCATGCAGGGGTGATGCAGGAGGATGCTGGGGGGATGCTCGGGGATGCAGGAGGATGCTCAGGATGCAGGGGAGATGCATGAGGATGCTGAGGGGTTACAGGGGATGCTGGGGGTACAGAAGGATGCTGGGGGGATGCAGGGGATGCTCACCACCCCTGCTCCGTGCCTTCCCCTGGCCGCAGGAGTTAACCAGCAGCAGTGCCAGCTCTGCAGACTGTTTGGAATAGTTTAAATGCTTTGACACTCTGGATGTACTAGATGGCAGGGGAGGCAGTTTACAGCGTAATTCATATGCAAAACTGCACTATAAATTTAAAACCTGTCTCAGTTGCCGTGGCACCACTAAGCATTTCATCAGCATACAGTACAGTATTTCTGCCATCTTTGTTTGCATTGCAGTGACTCATCAAAAGTCTGTCTTGTACCAACACTGAGAGCATTCCTCTGGCACTGATATTTCTCTGTTTTTAAAGCTTCGGTTTGAAACTGGCATTTACTTCAGGTCCCTAATCAAAGGGCTCTATTCATTGCAGAGAGCAGCCTGAATGTTAATCTGCATCCGGCCTATTCATTTAGATGCTGTGCGCTGCCGGGGAGATTTGACTTGGTAAAAGCTTGAGCTCCAGCAGATACAAACCCCGGGCTCGATACTATATTTTATTTTCCCCCTCCCCTGAGCTCTCGGCGGTCGGGGGACCGGAGCCCCTCGGCAGCGGCTGCTCTGGGGACGCTGCTCAAGGTACGTTCGCTCCCGGCCGGGTGAAGGCACCGGGAACTTCCTCGCTTGGAAGAATTTTTTTTTTTTTTTAACCATGCAGATACAATTAAATTGGCTCCGAGTGTGTTCCCTTTTCTTCCTGTTACCCCGTGGCCTTGCAGATAGGACTTTTTTTTTTTTTTTTTTTTCCCCTCAGCAATGGGAACAGAGCAGCTCTTTGTGGGTTATTATTTTCTTTCCAGAGATTTTTTTTTTTTAATCTTTCTCAGATAAACTTCTATTTTTTTTTTCCTCTTTTTTTAAAAAAATATATCGTTCTTCTGAGCTTTCAGTATTAGTTAACCGTAGTTTTTCTTCAGTAGTATTAAAGGCAAGCAGGATTTTAAATCTCCTGGACTCTTTGGGGAGGGAGCACGGGGGGGTCTGGGCTCAGTGCATCCGCAGTGCTTTGCTCCGCTGGAGTTTCAGTGCCCAGGCTGCACCAGTGCTACCTGCTCCGGCTTTGCGCACGCGGTCCCTTCCAACGCCAGGCTCTTTTTTCGGGAGGTGAAAGCAGGAATTCTGCCCATGGCCAAAAGGTACAGCTGGCCCTGAAGAGCGGCCGTGGCGGGATGCGGAGCCGGAGCCGTCGCCTCCAGCCTGGGGTCACTCGGAGGGTCCTCGCTGCCGGTACCCGGGGCCACCGGGCTGGGGGCCGGGGGGCTCTGCCTGCGCCAGGGGCTGGGCTGGGGCTCCCTCTGCCCCGCTTGGGATCTGGGGGAGGAAAATAAGAAGACAACTTGGTAGGCGGCTCGCTGCGGCAGGCACGTTGGTTTGTTTTATTGGGGTTCAAATATCTGGCTTAATTTGGAGATAAGCCTCGTTTTGTTGGAGGATAAATCTGTTGAGAAGGGGTTTAACTGTTGAAATGCTCCCTCTTTCTGGTGCAAATGGGAAGATTGCTTTTCAAAGTGCTTTTTCCTGGGAGCTCTCGCTCCGGCAGAATCCTGTATTTATTTCGGGCAGAATGGCACATTGTTTTATAAATATCTTTTCTGTAGTTTCAACATAGCTGCTGGTTGTTGTGTTTCTTATATAATGCTACCGAGATCTGTCTGACTGTCTTTCGTTTGCTTTACTGTTCTCTCCCATTATCGTTCAGATTTTCCTGCATAAAGTAAAAACCCCCAGGGGAATAAATCAGTGGTGCTTATTTAAACAGACCACAACTCGAAGGAAATACTTGCATTTTTGGAATATCCTTTGCCATCCACCAATAGCATTCCCAACATCGCTCGAAACCATCGATAAGTAATTTTTATAAGCGATTGCTTTTCCGTGTTGGCTCTCAGAGCTCGGCTTGGAGCCTTTGATGTTGGGTGAGGTGGGTTCCTGTGCTCCTGCCTGCTTTGGTGAACTGTCTAAAAACGTTGTTCCTCTCTCCCTGCCTTTTCCGTTTTTCAGATGTGCCCTACTTTGGATATTCCTGCATTGAATGTCTGAGGAGCTCCAGCCGATCCTGAGCCATGTCGCAGATGTTGCACATAGAGATTCCCAACTTTGGGAACACCGTTCTGGGCTGCCTGAACGAGCAGCGGCTGCTGGGGCTGTACTGCGATGTCTCCATCGTGGTGAAGGGCCAAGCCTTCAAGGCTCACCGGGCAGTCCTGGCTGCCAGCAGCCTCTACTTCCGAGACTTGTTCAGTGGGAACAGCAAAAACGCCTTTGAGCTGCCGGGGACCGTCCCCCCCGCTTGCTTCCAGCAGATCCTGTCCTTCTGCTACACCGGCAAGCTGACCATGGCGGCGAGCGAGCAGCTGGTGGTGATGTACACGGCGGGCTTCCTGCAGATCCAGCACATCGTGGAGAAAGGGACGGACTTGATGTTCAAGGTCAGCTCTCCCCACTGTGACTCTCAGACCACCATGATCGAAGACCCCAGCTCGGAGCCACAGAGCCCCTGCAACCAGCTGCAGTCGGCCTCGGCGCCCTACGTCATGTCCCCCTCCATGCCCATCCCGCTCCTCACGCGCGTCAAACACGAGAACCTGGAGCTGCAGGCCCTGCCCGGCTTGCCTGGCAAGCGGCCCCTCGAGCCCGGTGCCCGGGACGGGCCCGGCGGCGCCGGCGGCACCAGCGCGGGGCCCCTGAAGCTGTCGCGCGTCTCCTACTACGGGATGCCCAACCTGGCCACCCTGATCCCCAACATGCAGCAGGTGCAGTACTCGCAGGGGGAGCGCACCAGCCCCGGCGCCAGCAGCATCCCCACCACCGACAGCCCCACCTCCTACCACAACGAGGAGGACGAGGAGGACGACGAGGCCTACGACACCATGGTGGAGGAGCAGTACGGGCAGATGTACATCAAGTCCTCGGGAGGCTACTCTGGTAATGGATGTCTCTCTCCTTGGGTTTTCTGCTCCCTCTCGGTGGTTGTGTGGTCCTCGTCCGGCCACTGTGGGCAGTTTTGGGTTGTTCACCAGGCTTTTGTCTTTGGGGGTTTCAGTTGTTGGGTTTTGCCCACGTGGTGGGCTCAGTGCTGGTGTCCAGGAGTGGCATGGGCAGGTCCCCCTGTGCCATCGCTCCCCAACTGGGAGATTCTTTAGGTGAGAGGCTGCATCATCCGCCAGAGTCAGCTCAGCCCTTCACTTTTTGGCTGAGGCTGCCAGTGAGGAGCCTGGTGGTTGCATGAGCCCTGTGGTGGTGACATCCATCCCAAGGTGATGGCTGAGCTCACCAGCCATGGGTCATCCAACAGCAGTGGTCATCCATGGCAAGGGAAGCACCAGCCCTTCTGGCCCGGTGAGGGCGAGGTGGTCAGTTTGGGAGTTAATCTTCTGTCCTGGCCTTTTAGAATAAGATTTTCTAAAAAGTGATGAAGGTGTGGCATTTGGAGAAGGGAGAACATCAACTAAATCATTTTCATAGGTGTTAATTGGGAATATCTGCAAAGGAAGGAAAGAAGGACTTTTCTTCCCACTGCCTGAAGTGCCCCCTTCTCCTTTGCCAGCCTTGTCCCACACATCACTGTCAGAAAGGGAAAAGCAGTTTGGGGACTTGATATTCTTTTATTTCCCCATTAGAAACACAGTGCTCAGAGCTAAGTAAAGTCCCTCTCCTGGCCTTCCAGAATCTGGGGTTAAGGGATGAGTGCCAATCCCTCGATGGGCCTCAGACAGAGGAGGCAGCTTCACTTTGGTGGTGGCTTCACTTTGGCTGCTGCTCAGCCCCAAGGTGGGCACAGGGACACGAGAGGTCCCTTCCCTCTCACTTCCTTGGACACGCAGCCCCTTTCCCTGGGCACCTTGCAGGGCTCAGACCCTCCTGAGGAACCAGGACAGATGAGGTGCAGATCCAGGGGCTCAGTTCCAGAGGGGAGATGCCCGTGGGGTGCTGGGGTGTCTGCATCCCGCATGGAAGCAGCTCCCAGCACCCCGCACACATGGAGCTGGCAGCATCCCCCATGGAAGCTCAGCCTCGCAGTGGCCTCCCCGTGGGAGCTGCAGGTGTTTGTGGCAGCAGCTTTGATCCACAGGAGCTCCCCAGGGAGGGACATCTTCCCGCCTGCTCCGGCCGCACGCAGCATCCCCTCGCTGGAGCTGCTTTCCCTGCTCTGGCTCCTGGAATTGCTGCACTCACGTTGCAAATGTTTGAACTCTGGTTCGTTGATGAGCTTTCCTCAAAGCCATTTGATTTTAGTCTTCACCAAGGAACAAGATTTGGCAAATAGGACAATTTTTGTTACCTAAAGCCAGGCTTCCTTAGTACTGAGAACAGGCTTGCCCCCACACACTATCCCATCCCATCCCATCCCATCCCATCCCATCCCATCCCATCCCATCCCATCCCAAGGAACAGGAGCTCAGCACCCTCTTGGCATGTCCCCCTGCCAGACAGCAAGCAGATAAGCAGTATTTTCCAAGTTTTTTTCACTAAACTATGTGAAAAAGAGGGGGAAACATAGCAAAGTTGCTATTTTAATATTAGAAATATTTGCTGGGAAAAGTGGAAAAGCAGTTGTAGAAAATGAGCCTCAAAAGCCTGAGTGCTCTCCCTGCCCTGCGTCAGGTCCCAGCAGTGGGAATGGGGCAGGAGAGGAGTGGGGTCAGGGATGGGGACAAGGTCATGGTTTCCTCCAGGGCTGCTGTTAGAGCCAGACTGAACAGGAATTGTGCTGTTCCTCAGTTGTTTTGGGTTAATTTTGCTTTTCCCCACTGTAGAGCCTGTGGTGAGTAATGTGGGTTTGCCTCCGGCGTTATTCCTCGGAGCAGTGGGATTATGCCCTTGGACCGTGTTTTCCGTCCCTGTCACGGGGCCAGTTCCTGCAGAAACAGAACAAAACCAATTCAGAAGGCGAGGGCAGGACCAGCCCCGGGACAGTGCAGGCAGCAGCTCTGTCCCTAATCCTTGTGGGGCAGGAGTCATCCCAGTTGGAAAAGTGAAAATCCGAGCAGCTTTCTCGGGTGTCACTGGAGATGCTGCAGCCCTTGTGCCAGAGCTGGGCATGCCACAGCCAAGTTTTCCTGCTTGTTTTCCTTAGGGGGAACCAGGCTGTGGTGCCGAGGCCATGCAGGGAAGGGGCAGGTTGCAAGGCTCTAAATATCCCACATTTCTGCTAAAATTCCTCTTCCACAGCCACACGTTTCAAGGAAGTTTCCTGTTTGAAACAAGCCAGCTGTAGGTACCAGGCTTCCTGGAAAAGAGGGTACGCAAAAAAGAGATTACAAAAAGTAAAACCTAAGCTGTTCCATTATGGTTTGGACTTGCAGAGCTAACTATGTTTTAATTACTCGGGATAAACTGTACCCTCAAAAGGTGCAGAATAATGAAACCGTAAGATGGAAGAGAGAAGGCAGCTAATCCTGCTCCTGGCATGGAGATCCCGACAGCCTCACAAAGGCCTGGGGGAGGGGGCAGCCCTTTAAAATAGGGATTGCCAAGGTTTCCAAGAGCCTTGTTTGTGAAAACAAAAACAAAGCCAAAGAGGAGCAGAGCAGACGAAGCTCTGAATTTCAGAGAGGGTTGTTGGGTTTTTTTCCTTCTTTTTCACTGCTTTTTCGTTCCCCATCTGGAGCGTTCGTGCTGGTGAGGGTGTGGTGGGACACTGGTGGCTGATGCTCTTCACCTGCCTTCAGCCTCACCCACCACCCTTGGAGGGGTCTCCAATCCTCTTCTTGCCCCAAGGCTGGGGGTTTTTAATTTATTTTCTTCACCCCTTTTTGTAGTCAGAACCATTCCGAATCTCCAAAGCTGGATCAGAGCCACATCTCCAAATAAGAGAATCCTTAAGGTTGGAAAAAGCCTTCACGATCAAACTTGGACCAAACACCACCAAGAGCACTGAGTGCCACATCCAGTCATTCCTTGGGCACCTCCAGGGATGGGGACTCCAAACCTCCCTGGGCAACCCCTTCCAATGCCTGAACACCTTTTCCATGAAGAAATTCCTCCTGGTGTCCAGTCTGACCCTCCCCTGGCACATCTTGAGGCTGTTTCCTCTTGGAGGAAACCTGGGAGAAGAGGCTGATCCCAGCAGTGGCGCTGGTGTGAGGGACCAGGACAATTGTTGGACCTGCAAAAGGAACAGCAGGATGAGGCCAGGATTAAACACAGCAGGGTCGGGCTTAGGTGCTGGCAGACAGAGGCAGAGGGGTGTAGCAAAAGGTGCTTCAGTTTCCCCCCAGCCTCTGGCCACGTTTGGTGGCCGTGGTGTCACCGGTGCCGCGCCAGGCTGGGAGCACTGCGGTAAAATGGCTCCTCACTCCATAACTAGGTCTGGTTGTGGAGAACATGTGGGCCTCGAGGACACGAGCGAGACTTAATGAGGTTTCCAGCATCTGATCTGAGGAACGCACAACTCCAGAAAATATTAAACAAAAGCAAAGTATTTTTATCCCTGTTAATTACAGCGTCGTGGGCCTGAGCTGAAGTGGGTTTCAGCAGGACTTGCAGATGCTCGGCGCTTTTCTGCACTGAGCCACGTTCTTGTCAGTCAGCTCTCTGCTGAGCAGATGCAGTTAATTTAATTTTGACAGGCACCAGCGAAGTTGTGCTAGGGTCCATCCTCCTCCCCTGCTCCTGCTGCACCCGTTTGCAGGGAAAAGGGAAAATCTTTTTGCAGCAAATGGCTGGAATGTAAAGGCTGGACTTGAAAGTTATGAAATCCTGAACTGACAAGAGCACACTTCATTAAAAATTCATCTAAAATAGCCATTACAGAGTAGTTGTGGTAATTAGCTGAGAGAATAGTTTTCTCTCCTGGCCTCTGATTCCTGACAGTAAGGAAAGAGGGCAAGGAACAGCCCAGAATCCCGAGTGATGCAGCCCGTGCAGCATCCTGAGCGGAGCCCGGGCACGACGCGCTGCAGCGACGTAAATCACGGCTGCGACGCCGGGTGATTGCAGGGGATGGAAGAGCTGCCTGTGGCTGCAGGGACACTGACCTGATCCTGCAAGGTCCCACGTGTCCCTGTCCATCCTGCCACAGCCAGGCTGACACTGGGCTGCACACGGGGGGGATGCTCGGCAGCAAAGAGCTCGTGGATTTTTAGGAAACGAAGCAGTCATGGGATGCCCTGATATCCACCGGAGCACTCTGGCTTTTTGCAGGGGGATTCCAACACTTGGATGCTGCTGGAAGCCACGCTGTGTGGCTTTAGGTGACAAGGTGGGGGTCTTGGAGGTCTTTTCCAACCTGAGTGGCTTCGTGGTTCCGTGTGTGGTGCTGGCACTGTCCCATCCTGACCCCAGCTCCATTGGAGCTGAGCTGGGGGAAGGCTGAGCCCCACACCAGGGGCACTCAGCCTCTGGCCTTTTTTGGCATTAAACTTCCAGCCCCGTTTTCCTCACTCTGAACCACAGATGTTTAATTTTAGGCTGGCAGATGTTTCACTCCTGGCTGAGATCTGAGGCGAAGGCAAGATAGGGGTATTTA
This sequence comes from Coloeus monedula, assembly GCF_965178545.1. NCBI lineage: Eukaryota > Metazoa > Chordata > Aves > Passeriformes > Corvidae > Coloeus > Coloeus monedula. The sequence continues at coordinate 2,432,300 of NC_138801.1, read as the reverse complement.
TAAACCAGTAATATTTTTCCTATACTAATTCCAGATTACCTCCCTGTATAAATAGGTCACAAATCAAATGGCTACATTTCAGTACGTTGGTATAAATGTACTATTTGGGAAATGTAAACTCCCCCCGTTGGGACTCTGTGATGGATCTATCCCGTGGTGCTTGCGTGTGTCCTCTGGTACAGGTTTACATCTGCAGCAGATGCTGGTGATGCTGAGGCTGTGGAGGGAAGATATTTTTGGGATGGTCCCACTGCCAGCAGAAAACAGGCTGATGGGAGAGAAACGTTGTTAAAATATTGCTGCTTGAAAAGAGACTTCTCGCCATGTAGGGAACAGGGGAGAATCGTCCTTGTGTTTGCATCCGTGGTGGAGCAGGTGGATTCTCAAGCCTTTTCTTCAGGGCTTGAGATGTGTGGTTTCATGTTGGGAGTCTGTAAACATTGATTTTTGGGTGAGGCTCCATCACTCTGATGTTTCTGTGTCTCCAAATCCCATTCCTGAACCAGAAACAGTTGTTTCTTACCCACAGGAGCATCTTGAAATTTACGGGCAGTTTGGAGAACCCAGACTGGTGGGAGCTGGGGGTTCATGACTCATTTTGAAGCCCTGGTGTTTGGATTGTCAGGAACTAAGGAGATAAGTGAGTGCTGGAGCCAGGTGCATGTCCAGCAATTCCCAGGCACTCACCTGAGCAGCCCATCCCCAGTGTGGGCCCAGCAAATCTGGCCCCAAACACCTCAGGTGGGATGTGTAACCATTCAATGTCACCAAACCATTGTGGGCTCAGTACTAAGGTGCTGTAAGGGACCTCTGGGATGGGCAGTGTGTTTTAGGGATAAGGAGGACGTGCCCCAGCATCATGCACAGCCTGGAGCCATGAAGCATGGACCAGTGAGTTAGTTTGAGGCTGTTTCTTGAGGCAGAAAATCCAGGAAAATGGGTATTTCCCATTCTGCACCACCTGTTGCAACTGCAGCATCCAGCTCAGTTTGGGGTGAAAGCATATATCCAAATAAATAAAATATTCCAGTGTTTGGCTGGCAGCTCTCGTGGCTTCCTCTGTAATGATTTCCTGCCCCTCTCTGCTGGCTGGGAGCTCCTTTCTTGCTCAGGAACAAAACTGTATTTAACAATACTTCCCATTGTTTGCCCTTCCATTCAAAGGGAAGGAGCCGCTGCCCTCTGAAGATACAAATTAATTAGAAGCGAATACTCTCCTGTTCTGCAGAGCAGAAAGGCCAAACAGAGTGGCTTTCTTTGGAAACATGGGACCAAAGTGGCTCTTGTGTCCTGCTCCTTTACATAACCCAGTGCTATCTGCTCGATTGAGGTGCCACTGAGAGCCCCGAACCTCTTTTTGTTGGCTTTCGTTGGATTTGTGCTGATGCTTGAATGGAAACTAAGTCCCCCAAAATGATTTGTGGCCGTGTTTAATAAGAGATTTATAGACAGAGAGCCAGCAGGACAGATGTAACCAAAATCCAGCAGTGGGTTGAGTTGCACTTGGTCTTTTTAGTTGAATTTTAGTTTGGTTTATGAAGTGTTTGATTTCATTGGAAGAAATAGGAACTTCTCTGTTTTTCCTTGTGTAGAAAGTGAAATGTCGTCAGAAGCAGAGAATCCCTTGAAGGCAGGACTGTCCCCAACCTGTCCTGAAAAGCTGCTGTTCTTTCAGGAAAGAAGTTTGGCACCAACTCCTTCAAAATTTCTTCAGGGAGGGAGAACGAACACAGTGCTCGTGCCGATCTCTCTCTTCCCTGCCTCGTTAGTGCTACTGTAGGATCCCTTTGGCCCCCAAATCTGGGGTTTCATGGAGTGCTTGCCTGTGGAAGGTGGTAGAGCAGGTGGGTTTGTCCTTGTCCACTGCAGCTGTTTCCACTTGGATGTTGTAGGTGACAAGGCTTGAGGAAGACTCTTCATGGAAAAGGGAGGAGGGCTCAAGACTGAGGTTTCCTCCTCCCTTCACAGCAATGACTGGGTCACAGGCTGCTCTGAACTCTGTCTCATTTGACTGCAACTACATTCCCTGGAAACCTACAGCCCTTGTATCACTCAAAAAACACCTGGAGGCCTCTAATCCGAGAGTCCATGCAGGATTCAGCTTCCCTTCAGCAGCTCCACTGGTTCTTGGGTGGTGATGGATACTGTGGGTGCTTTTGACCTGGGTCATTGGTTAAAGTAAAAATGAAATATTAAAAATTCAGTTTTAATAATGGCAGAGCCCTGTGCTGGGGTGGGACTGTGTGGTCACGTACACAGCTCCTAAGGGGTGTGTATTTAATTTTACCTCTGAGTAAAATTTTACCTCTGGGAGCTGACTGAGGTGTCCCTTCCTCCCCTCAAGCTGCCCTGCCTTGCCCTGCAGAGCCAAAAAGCTGGGGACAGACAGCAGAGTAGGCCTGGTTCCTCCATACCCGCTGTCCCTCTGTCTTTGGTTTCTTTAAGCTGGTAAATATCCGTATTTAATTGAATATGCTTTGCTTAGCACTCTTCGAAAGCCTCAAAATACAGCTGGTCTTTGAGATCCTCCCTCAGTGGGAGTTGACCCCCATCTCCAATGGGATCTTGGATCTGGGTGCTTGGGAGTGCTGGGAATATTGCACTTGGGAATGCCAGTGGCACAGGTTTTGCACAGATAATGGGGCTGTGATGGCACGAGGAGTTTAAAAACACCCTGGGAGTTGTTCTGCTGCTGTAGGGTCCTTACTCAGTGAAAGAAACGCTGCTCTCCCTGAGCAAGGGGCATCCTCCTGGTATTCCAGAATCCCTCCTGGCGTTCCTCAGGGCAAGAGGGAGCCGTGAGGGTGGGGATGCTCCCGCAGGCTGCGATAGGATGCCACGGCCCAGCACGGCACCGCGGGCATGTCCTACTTAGAACACTGCTCCCTTTGTCCCCGAGCCATCGCCCTCGGTTACTGCAGCAACAAGTCTGCAAAACTTGTTATTTTATCTGCAGAGAGGAAAAGTGGCCCCCAGAACTCCGGAATAATCGCAGGGAAAGACACCTCTGGAGCAGGAGACATTTAAGAGTTCAGAAACGCTCATTGCTGGGGTTTCTGCTTCTCTCAGTGTTCACAGATACTGAAGCACAGAGCTGGGTTTGGGTTTGTACGTGGCACTTACCACGTTATCAAACAGTTTTGGGGAAAAAAGGTGGATCATGGTAGAGCTGGGCTGCAGTTTAGTCCTGGAACTGCTCCCACCATATCCTGAAGTTGATGTGCACAATCAGCCCTCATTGCTGTCAAAAATTGTCGTTTTAAGCAATCCGGTGGTCTTGGACTGTAAATGTGCTTTAGAAACGAATCCTCAGCGTGCCCACAAGACCCAGATTTGGAGGTGCTGGCAGGTACTGGCAGGACAGCCCAGTATTTCCAGCTTTTGCATGTTACTGGTTGCTACTGGGGCAGTGGTGGACTCTGGGGATGGTGCATTGGGGTGTTTTGGTTTTGAAGCTACATCTTAATAATATTTTTTGGCTTGTTGGTTGGGGTGTCTCTTGTTACTGAAGGAAAAGCTGTGCTGCAGAAGGCAGAGGAAGAGAAGGTGGGCTGGAGGTGGCTGGTGGGTGCAACCTCAGGAGAGGCTCTGGTGATCTTTCTCAGAGCAGAGGCATCTGCAGGGTCTGGATTTTAACTTCAGCAGGAAAAACCATCAAGAGAAGTAGTGATGGGACTGCTGCAGGTGTTCATCAAACTGGGGCAATTTACTGCCAGTTTAGAACCCCCTGCTGAAGTTCCTGCCCTTGTCCTGGGGGTGTTTGGGGCAGCAGCTCCGTGTGCTGCGCTTGCGGAGTGATGCCAGTTGGGCAGAGATGTCCATTTTCACAAATGATTAACTTAGGAGAAGTTAAAGCATAATTAGATTCTAAGAGTCCCTCTTGCAGAACCTGAGACTGCCATGGTGGGGGAGACCAGGGGATTTTTCCAGGCTTTCAGGTGGCACCTGCCCTGCGGCCGGACGTGGCTGGACGTCTGGAGGGGGGAAATACTTCCAACTGCTGCATGAAAAAGTCCAAGTCTGACCTTCTGTCAGTGTTGTGCCTGAAAATCAGTTATTTTAATGGTTTTCCCTTTTAATTTTGAAGTTGCCCAAGAGAAGCCAGAGCAGATCCCGCTGGAGAACCGCTCCTGTGTCCTGATCCGACGGGATCTGGTCGCTCTCCCAGCCAGTCTCATCAGTCAGATCGGATACCGCTGCCACCCAAAACTCTACTCGGAGGGAGATCCTGGAGAAAAACTCGAGCTGGTTGCAGGTAAGTTTTCTTTAGAATCCCTTTGGATTGCTGCTGGTTTCCTCCTGGAATTGTGTTCTCCCATCTTGCTGGAGTCGTGCATCTTGTGTGACCTTGCTGTGTCTTTCTGGATTATTCGTCACCAATCATCTTTTGAAAAGTTCTGAGTTTCCTTTAATTTGCTGATAGAAAAATGTGTCATTAACAGGATTTATTCAATTGAATTAATTTAGCATTTTAATTGAATTCTGCAGCTTGTGTTCTTCCTGCTCGGTGTGGCTGCAGCAAGTGTGTTTTCATTTAGAATCACAGATTTAAAAACCCAGCAACCCCCCTCCCCCCCAAAAAAAATTACCACATTATAGGACTTACAAAGCAAAGGAGATAAAATTTGTGTCAGTGAACAAGCTCTGAAAAACCTGTAAAAGTTCCTTTAACACTTTACTAAGCAGTCAAGGGCTGCAGCAGGAAGAGAAGGAATTGTGTTTGGTCGTTTCTTCTGTCTTTTTGGGGGGAATTTACAATACTGAGAGAATTTACTCCTTCTCTGTGAAGGATTTCTGGCCAGTGGGAAGTGGAAGATGGTGCTTTTTAGCTTCTGATCACAGTGTAGAGCTTGATGAAGAGTGAAATCAGGTGGCTGTGCCAGCCCAGGCACCCCCCAGCACTGCACAGAAAGTGTTTAACTGGAGTGACCAGGTCAAATTCCAGTGGAAGTAATCATATTCTGGTTTTAGAAGTTCCCCCCAGCTTGGGTTTTTTCCCTTGGTTGTAGCTGCGTGGAGATGACTGGGCAGGACATCTCAGACCTGCCCCCAGGTGGGGAGGTTTAATTAATCCCTGCAAAGCCCTGGGTCCAAAAAGGACATGTGGCAGCACAGTCCATCCAAATCAGTTCTTCCCTTCCAGTAATTTCTCTCTCGGTGAGGAGCATGATTTCATTTTCAGTCTGTAGAAGGAATCAGGATTTCAGGGGATGCCCACAAAGGCTTCCAGCTGATGGAGGACAGGACTCTGATGGAAGGCAAAGCACAGCGTACAACCACAAGTATTTATTTTGTATCTGGAATATTAATTTTGTACCAATTTCCATTTAATGTGAGACTTCTTAAAGCCATCAAGTGGTGCAGGTTATTTTCACAGTGAGAGCTGCAAATTGGCTTGAGGCAACTCTGCTTGATTTACATTTTTCAATCTGGAAAAAGAGTAGATTAATATCACTAACTGATAGCAGCTGCCTGGTTATCTTTCATTTATTGAAGTGAAGTACCCCTCGGTGGTGGCTGCTGTTTGCTCTGATGCCTTATCTCTTAAAATACAAAATAAACCCCCCTAATTCCTGTCTCAAACCTGGGGAGACCTGGAGGGGGAGCTTGATCCTGTGGGGAAAGTTTTCCTCAACTCTCCAAGTGGGAGTGTTTTCCTTTTGTCTCTGCTTTTTCATGCCACAATTGATTCAGCAAACTTGAGCAGCCCTCTCTGAAAGGGTCTTGAACAAGGCTTGTGGTCACCACAGCACATCTGAGGGAGGGACTGAGGCTGTTAGTCAAAAAAACAAAAAACCCTCATTCCATGGAAGAGAATGCAAGGAAAATTCCTGGTGAGACGTGGCCCGGCTCAGAGATCCAGAGTGATGCTGGATCCTGGGGCAGGATGAGCTTCCTGGGCTGCCCCTGTTGCCAGGGAAGGTGCAGAGGGTCAGGCTCAGAGGCTGCCCTGAGCTCCAGCTCCATCCTGAGGTTCAGGTACCATCATCTTCCCTGGAAATTCAGGAGGAGATATTATTTCTTCAGTAGATGTTTTTGTATCTTGAGAACAGAGTGTGTTCTGGATCCAGATATGACCCATTATTTAATCTTAATTAAAAGCAAATACAGAAACCCTCTCATGTAACAGAATGCCTGAGAAATTGGATAACCTCTCCCTGGAAGCGATGCCAAGGCAGGAGCTGTTTGGTCTATGAGCAGAGTAAAAGGTTTGCTATAAAAACTGCTGTAAAGCACTGCCAGACCCCTGGACGTGTGTCCAGCTGCTTTGCAGGGGCTCCTTTTTCTTCCAGAAAACATCCTTAAAGGCAGCATGTTCAAAAGCAGCAGTTCCTGTGCATGAGAAGGAAAATTCCCTGCTCACCAGAGGTATCTAGAGGTGATGGGCTGGGGTTTTGGAAGCAGTTAGATCTATAACCAAGTGCCTCTTCTGTGCTAGATGAGCTTTTTCTTTCATATCCAGCTCTGTGTTCTACAGTCTTGCACCAGAAAAAAAAAAGAAAGGCCAAATGGATTGGGGTTTTCTCCCTTCAGAAAGAATAAATAATCTGAGCTGTACGTATAAAATCACAGTGCAAGCCTTGCACTGCGTGCATTGGTGAGAAAACAAGAATCCTTTCATTTGATTCCCACAGACTTCCTTTCTGTACAGATAAAATTACGAGTTGGTATTGCCTGGGACTTGCCAAGGCCCCAAGGATTCGTTAGGATTTTCCAGAAATCCCACTCCCCTTGTTGCAGCAGGGGAAGAACAGGTTCCCACTGCATCAGGACCGGCCAGTGAGGAGGAGCTGTTGGTGGCTCAGGGGTGACTCTGAGGGTGTGTCAGGGGTTAATTCTGGATTCTCCCTCTCCACCCTTGCAGGCTCAGGCGTTTACATCACGCGGGGGCAGCTGATGAATTGCCATTTATGTGCTGGTGTCAAACACAAGGTGCTGCTGAGACGTCTCCTGGCCACCTTCTTCGATCGGTACGTCCGGTCCCGCTGCTCCTCGTGCTCTCCCCAGGGATTCATTCCCTTCATTTCCCGGGGATTTAACCCTGTGTCACGAGTGCTTCATCCTCTGCACTCCTGTGCGTTTTCTTAATGATGCTTGAACACTTTATTCCATTTCCATGCACATTTCCCATTCCTTGCCTTAAAATCCTGGTGATCCCTCTGCCAGAACCTGAAGGGAGGAGGGCAGGGCAGTGGCTGTCCCCTGGGTCCCCTCTCCAAGGACCTTCCTCTGCCTTCCCCACAGGAACACCCTTGCCAACAGCTGTGGAACTGGAATCCGGTCCTCCACGAGTGATCCCAGCAGGAAGCCCTTGGACAGCAGGGTCCTGAATGCAGTCAAATGTAAGGAGAGGGATGTTCTGCTGCTGGGGTGGAACAGCAGGGCCCAGACCCATCTCTGTTGTGTGATAATGGTGGGATTAGGTTGTAGGAAAATCAATTTGTTTTTTAGTTTGCATCATTTTTTGATTGCCCACAGAAGCTGTGGGTGGGCTCTGCTCTCCATCAGCCACTGCCCCTGCAGTCACTGTGGGTACCTGGGGTGTTTTGGGACAGGAGGTGCTGGAGAGGGAGGAGCTGAGGGTTGGAGGAAACCCTGAGGGATGCAGAAAGTCTGTTTGCCATGGGCTTCATATGCAGTGGAAATCACTGTGTTCTCTCACCCTGGCTGAATTCTGGGGAGAAAATCTTTTGTGTAAATATTACTGGGCTGGAAAACAAAACTAAGGAACTTTTAAAATTTAGTTTTAAGATTTGGAAGAGAAGTCTTTCCCCTCCCTAATTGTTAACTCCAGGGGCCTTCCAGCTGCCCTGGGAGATCTGCGGCATGTGGGGAAAAGGGATAAGAGGGCAGACATTCAGTAATGTGGTTGAACATGGTGAAGTCAGCTCCCCGTTAGCAGTTTCATCCTGGAGAGTCCCAAGTCTGGACCTTCCAGCCGTGGTCCTTCCTGAGGGGGGCTGGAAAGGCATGGCTGTCATGTGCCAGGATATAGGGGGTGGGTTCCTGCTGCCTGGATTTCTCCCTGTGCACAAGCTTTAGCTGACAGTTATTCACCGTGGCAGTTCCTTGGATGCTGCTCCATAACATCAGGTGCTTGGCTCCCGCAGAGGAGCAGGGCACGAGGGATTGCAGGGCTCCTGCAGCTCCCAGCTCCTGCTGGATCCCGGTGGATGTGCCAGCACAGGGGTGTTGGAGCAGCCAGGCTGCTGGGCCGTGCAGGGGTGGCACGAGGAGAGGAACAGGGAGAGGACAATCCCTCAGGTGTCCCCTCAGCCCCGACATTTCCCACAGCACTGTGGGTTTAGGAGCCATCAGTGGAGCTGCTGCTGAGGAGTTTGTGGGACCTTTTCTGTGTCCACCTCTGGTTTGGCCATTCCCACATGCTGTGGTTGTGGGTGCCAGCTCTGGGGCTCCCCATGGAGTGAGGGGCCCTTCTCCAGCTCCCTTCCTCTGCCACCTGGGATGTTCATGCCTTCTGCTTTTATCCCTTCCTGGCTTGTGTCTGCAGCTGAGGAGCCTTGTCTGTGTGTGTCTCCTCGGAGAGCTCAGGCCCGTGGGTGAAGCTCCGCTCCCACCTGGGAGGCTGGGATCACTCTGTGCCCCCTTTGTGCCGCTCCCTCTGAAGCCTCAGCTCTGTGTCTCCCTGTCTTTGCAGTGTATTGTCAGAATTTTGCCCCGAGCTTTAAGGAGAGCGAGATGAACGTGATCGCGGCCGACATGTGCACCAACGCGCGGCGCGTCCGCAAGCGCTGGCTGCCCAAGATCAAATCCATGCTGCCCGAGGGGATGGAGATGTACCGCACCGTCATGGGCTCCTCCACAAACACTGTCCCCCTGGAGCCCGAGTTCCAGCCCAACACTGCTCAGGTCTTCGAGCAGCGGATCTATGCAGAGAGGAGGAGCGACTCGGGGACTATAGTAGCCTTGAGAACTAACACAGTGAATGTAGAGCTGAGCAATGGATCCAACCAGTCCTTCGAGCAGAGCGAGGATGCCGAAGGCGCCGGCTCCGTGATCCAGGAGGCAGCTGCCACAGATGCCATGGCATCGGAAACCCAAAGCACTCCGCAACCTTTTGAACAAGGTTCGGGCTCCTCCAGCCGGCCCGAAACCCCTGTGAGAAGACAAGATGGTACTTATGGAGGGACTTTATAAAGAGAGCAAACATTTCATGACCTATAAGGGATCTGTAATACTAAAGCTGCTTGCATGCATTACTAATACAAAACAAAAAATGTGATCAAGCCACTTACCTACTGAACTGCTACTGTTGCCTGAAAAAAATGTGATTTTTATTCTGCTTGTATTTAAAATTTATGAAGGAAATAATCGCATTCGTTATACTGTAAACGACTAGGTCTGTGGCGACCTACTTAAAAAAATATTGGGCTCCTTTTTTGATATTCCTGAGGTTAGTCTATAAGATTGTAGCTTTTTCTTTTTTTTTTCTTCCTTTCCTTTTTTTTTTTGTTTGTTTTTTGTTTGTTTGTTTGTTTTAAGAAGGGGAGGAGAAAAGCTAGCCACCCCCCACCCACCACCACCCCGTCATCACCCCATCCATCACTCAGCTCAGAAGTAAAGCCATCGTTAACCTTGTCCTCTAAGGAGAGTTTTGTCACTGAACAGGAAAGCGAGGTGTGTTCGGGTGCAGGTGCTGTGACTGGCCGTGTTTGTCTCGGGAAGGGCTCGAGCCAAGTGGGATGGGCTGGGGGAAATCGTGACAGTGATCGTGACCAGATCCCTCTGGTGTCAGGGGGAGCCCTGGCCGTGGGTGCCCGGCGCTGGCGGGGACTCGGTGCTGTTGTCCCGGGGAGTTTCCTCTGGCTCCCGGGAGCAGGGATGGGTCTGCTGGAGTTGAGGCTGGCACGTGTCGGGAGGACTGCGTGGGATGCAGGTGGAGAGCCTGGCCGCTGTCGTGGCTGTGGTCTGGTTTTTGCCCAATACGGCTGGGTTTGGGTTTGGTTTCTCTCTCCCTTCCTCTCTCCCTCCCAGTGACTCCTTTTCCTTTGCTCCTCCGTGTTTGCACCTTCACGTCCCCGCTCCTGGGCAGCCGGGCTCTGTCACCCCTCTGCACCCCAGGGCATGCAGGTCCTGGGGCACCTCCTGGGAGGGGAGGACCCTCCCCTCAGTGCCTGTGAGGGGATTTAGGGAGGAATCTCAGCATGGAGAGTTGTTCTTGCTCCAAAGGACACGGAGCTGGGAGGTTTTGGTGTTGGCTCCTGGCAGCATCTGCACCGGAGGCAGAGCTCAGTGCATGCAGAGCTCACCCTCTGCCCCCTCCCTCCTCCCCAGGCCAACCAGGCTCTCGCTTTTTAATAATGTGGAGTGCATTGGATGCAAAAATTAAAAGAACAAATGAGCTTTGTGCCCTTCTGTGAAGAGGTTTTGGGCAGGAGGAAGCGCTTTGCCTCCTGCTCACCCTCCTGCAGCCCCTTCTGGGGAAAACCCAATGTGGAGTTATTTATCTTTATTTTTGTTGTTGCAGGCTGATGTCCCCAGGCTGTGGTGGCTTTGGTGGCCTCGGGATGGGACTTGTAGGTGTCCCTGGAGCCTGATGGGCAGCAGGTACCTGCTCTGTCCCTCACCTTTACAAACCCCAAAGTGACGGGAATCTGTCCCGCAGACCCGGCTCCAGCGGGACTCTGCGGCTTCCCCCGGAGTGCTGGGGCCAGGCTGGGAGTCCCACGGGGGTGGCACTGCTGAAGTGCCCCCAAGGGATGGGGACAGCAACGTGAAAGCCACGTTTGGCTTTTTCCTTTTTTTCTTTCCCTTTTTAATGATGATTATTTTTACTGTGACTTAACGACCTGCTTTAATGACACTTGCAATGTGCAGCTTGTTCTTTAACACGTTTGGAACGAGGAACAAGGTGCACAAAGAGTCACTTTTTGGCTGCTGTGGCTGTGCTCCTCTTTTCTTTCCTGCTTTGGTTCCCTAATCCAGACAGCGCTTTGCTCAGGGTTTTCTTCCTTCTTTGTATTTCCATTGGGAAAGGGGGAGTGGGGAGAGGATAACCCAACTTTTGGCCATTTGTTTGTTTTCTTTGATACTTGAAGCAGTTTTTTGCATCGTAAATAACGAGGCTGCCCAGCCTGTGCCACTGCTCCTGACACAACAAATCAGCGATGGGAGGGTCCTGCCCCATGTCGGGGTTTGGCACAGCTTTTTGGGGGGGACCGTGATGCCCCAGACCAGGTGTTGGGGGCTGGTGCAGGTGCAGAGGTGTGGGATGCTTCGGAGAAGTGGGAATGAGCACGGCTCTATTTGCACTTTACCCACATCACTGAACAAACCCGGGGACCACGGGCTGAGCTCGGGGGGGCTTTGTCCCCAGCAATCCCCAGGGACATGGAGCAATCCGGTTCCTTGGCCCTGGGGTGTCCCCATGCCCCCGGGAGCAGCTGCTGGAAGGCAGCTCAGCCAGCTCAGTGGGGCTCAGGTTTGGCTGAGGACCCTCCTGATCCCCAAAACTTTGGGTTTGCCAAAAGTTTGAGGCGAGCTGGGAGCGGCTCCGGGTGTCGGAGATCAAAAGTCGTCCCTTGTGTGTGTGTCTGTGTGCATATATATATATAAATATAGAGAGAAAAGATATTGCAGAGGATTCCTCCTGCTCCTTTTTGGCACTTGCTGGGGGTGGGGAGCAGGCTGAGCCCCCCAGCTGGGGCTGCACTTGGCTGTGGGATTAATTCTGGACCAAACCTGTTCCCAGACAGCCGGCGGGGCCACCGGGGGGGCAGCAGCAAAGTACTTGAATGGCTTAGGACAGAGAGTCTGGAGAGAGTCAAGTTGCACAGTGAAAATATATATTTTTATACCTAGCACAACTTCCTGTATATTTTGGGGGTTTTTTCTTTCTTTTTTTTTTTTTTTTTTCTTTCCTTTTTTTTTTTTTTTCCTGATTTGGGTTTGTTTTATTGATTATTATTATTATTATTATTATTAGGAAGGCAAACTTCTAAAATGTGAAGGGCGTTGGGTTTTTCCTTATCTGGTAGATGAGGGCAAGCATTTTGCACTAATGTTTCCTGTGTGTGGAGGATTAATGATATGTTTGAAAATGTTATATGGTAATGATTGTATTCTTCCGAGAAAAAAAAAACAACAAAAAAAGCAAAAAAAAAAAAAACAAAAACCCTTAAAACTGAATGTAAGGTGAGAACAGAGCAGTCCATCGATTGTATGCGGCTTTCCTGAGTGCCTTAGAATTTTTTGATCATTTTTTTTCCAAGGAAAACAGATTAAGAAGATCAGATCATAACCGACTCCTTCCTCCTCTTTGTTTACGACACTATTTTAAATTCTAGAATTTGGGGCTGCTTTATAATGTGAATAGGAAACTGCATTCATCTAGGTCTGACAGTGTAAAATCAGAGCATCAGTATTTATGGTATGTCTGCACCTTTATTCTTATGCTTGACTATTAGCAATATTACCTGTATATTCTATATCTAAAGTTATACCAAGCACCTTTAACGAGCGCAGAGTGTAAAAGCACCCGAGTTCCCCACAGCTGCCATAGTGTAGGACCAGCTCCTCTCCTCCTCGTTAGTGCTAATTAAACACCGCTTTGCCGAGGGGCTGCATGACCCTCTGCCCCCCCGGGCTGGCGGTGACCCCCGGTGTCCCACGGGCCGGTGACATTCCCGACCTTTCCCGGCGATGAGGGCAGAGGGATGTCCCCAGCAGGAGCTGGCAGCGGCTCCTCGGGGCCACCTCCATGGTGGAATCCTTGGAACTGTGATTTCCCTCTGGAAATTCCCCGGAGGACGCGGGGCCAGCGGTGGGAACCGAGGCCACCGCGCTCCGGGGCTCCGAGGGATCCGAGCCCAGCCAGCGCCCCAAAACTGGAACTGCCCCCAGGCTTTGGGGAGCAGAGAGCCCTCCGTGGTGTCCCAGGGGCTGCCCCCAGCCCTTGTCCCCCGGGGTTGTGCTCAGATCCCTCGTTTCTCTGGAAGTGGCTCGCTGCGAGTGGAGAAGGACCCGTGGGAGGCCGGGATGAGCCCCGGAGTGTCCCCAGCTGTCCCCCCAGCCCCCATGGCCAGCCCGCAGCCATCCCGGGATCCACCTGCTGTTCCAAGTGTTCCTGCTCTCCAAACCATGCTGGGAGCGAGCGAGGGGGCGAGTGGGACACACTCACATTGGAAACCCCTGCAGTCCTCCTTGAGTTTCTTCCACTGTTAAAAAAGCGTTTTGCACACACACAAAAAAACAGAAAAACAAAAAAAAAAAATCATGATTTTTATGTCAAGGTTAAAAAGAAAAAAAAAAAAAAAAGCCAAAACTTGCAATACTATTTTTAGCAGACAAGAATAAAGAAAAAAAATAATTAATAAATAATAATTAAAAGAAAACAACTGAGTATAAATGTATAAATATTTTTGACTTGAACATTTGGATGGCACTTGATTCAAATAGAACATTAATCCTTTGGACAGAATGTTTGGGGAAAAAAAAGGACTTAAAGTACAAGGTTGTTTTTAAAGCGTCTTCATAGGGTATTAAGTAGTACTGTAATTCATGACTGTTAAAAATACTTTCTGTGCTGTAAGGAAATCTCACAGTACCACTGAATTATGTTCCTCAACTGTCTCAGCCACGAACGATGCTAGCTTCTTTTTTTTTTTTTTAATTTTATTTTTATTTTATTTTATTTTTTATCGTGCATTATTCACTAGTATTTATGTGCTCTTACTCTGTATAGTTCAGACTGTTATTTTGTAGCCATGGCTGACACGATATATCAGTAACTAAAAAAAAAAAAGAGAGAAAAGATGAAGACCCCCGAGCTGGAACTGTGCTCATAGCTGTTTTCATATGACGAAAAAAATCCATTTAAAAAAAAAAAAAGAAAAAACCAAACAAAAAAAAAAACCAACCCAATGTGATCATTAATTGTAAAACGCTTTGTAAAATTCACATTTACAAAATAATAAAGTAAATTACAATTAAAAGGTTTCCTTTGCTCTGTTTTCTGTCTTTCTGGGTGGTGGGTAGTGTTAAGCAGGGTGTTGTTAATAGGTGCTCGGTCTCCACTTCAAGGTATGAAAGAACCCCCAGATTTGGCTAGTTGAAGGGTTTTGCACAAATTTGGGGGGTTTTGAGTTCCCTGCACTGCCCTGGGCTCTCCCCCCACCTCACCTGATGTGGTTTGAGCATCTTTTGGCTTTTTTCCCTGGACACATCACACCCTCCCTCCATCCACCCTTACTGCTTATAAAAGCTAATGTTTATTGTTATCATTATTTTAAATTGAATTTGCAGCCTCCCCAAATCAACGCTCAGGGCTTTGCCAGAGAGTGGGGCTGAGACTGGAGGATGTGCCAGCAGCCAAAATCCATCGCTTTCCCACTCTGCTGGGAGCTTCCCACCTCTTCATCATGGAAGAACCTCACCCAGGCTCCGAAAACGGGCAGGAGGGCTCCTGCCACCCACCCATGGACACGTGTGATGAGTTTGCCGGGTCTCAGAGGGCGTCTCGAGGCCCTGGTGCAGAGTGAGGAGGCTCAGGGAGATGCAGCATCGGTGGCTGCGTCGCCATCCCTGCTCCGGGGTGAGGGACCGACACCAACAGGGAAGATGCTCCGGAGCACCAGCAGTGCCCCAGGGCTCCTGGCTCTGCCCAGGATGGGGCTGTCGTGGGGGTTGACATTGTCTTTAGGATGGGGAGGGGGGAAAAGGTTCCAAAGCCAGAGAGGCTGAGCTGGAGCGGGGTCCCAGGGAGGGCTGGGGGTGTCGGAGCAGGGTGGGCTGTGATGAGGGTGGTAATTCTCCTCTCTGTAATTTTTGCCTTTTTTTTTTCCCCAACCCAATTGGCCATAAAATTGCTGAGAAGCTGCATTTCCTCAGCTTAGCAAAATAGAAGTGCCCAAAACCACTTGCATTTGGGGTTTCATTTAATCTCATCTCACTGAAAAGGAAAAACACAGAAACTTGGATGCTCGCGTACGGCGCATTCCGCCGCGTTATATAAACCATTTCAAACTGATTTATTCTAAATGAGTTGTTATAATCAGAATTTTCCTTATGAGCAGCTTTCTTGCAAACGTCAGTATTTCAGGGGGGAAGAAAGAAAAAAACAAAACCCCAACCCCATCGTACGCCCGCTCCAATATTTCAAACTGATTACTTCTAAACACCAGCGCTAAAATTAGGTCTTTGGTGTGCGGTATTGTCAGAGTGGGTGTATTATGATCTGCAGAGAGTATAAAAAGATAAATGAGTTATTTAACCAAGTAAACGACGTTGCTGTAGAAATGTGCTGAGGGAAAATGTGCAGGGGGGGTTGGCTCACGCCGTCCGGGGCCCGGGATTGCGGCAGCGACGCGAGGGGAACCGCTGGAGCAGGCAGAGAGGGGGATGGAAAGGGGTTTTTCTTTGCATTAATGTTATTATTTTCATTGCTATTGTTATAAAACAGGCGGTTTCCCTCCTGCCTGGGGTGGAGTCATGGTTTTGGCTGTGTCAAATGAGAGGGGGGTGGCTGAGAGAGGTGATGGGGCGCCCATGGGTGCGCTCTTCCCCAGTCGTTGAAAATGACTGGCTATGGATGTATTCTCAGGACTTACCCTGTGTTGATTTCCTTGGGATCTGTTCCAGAGGGAGAGAGGTTGGAGCACCGCACCCGCTCAAACTCTCTGAATCTGGCTCTTCATTTCCACCCACGCAGTTGGGTGTTACAGGAGCAGGTTGTCCCCAGCGTGGGCCCCCGGGGACACAGTTGGTACTGGGATCAGGGACCACCAGCCCAGGGACGGAAGATGCTGGGCATTGCAGGGGGTGGTCATTGCAGAAGGCATTGACCATTGCAGATGTTGCTGACCATTGCAGATGTTGCTGACCATTGCGGTGTTGACCATTGCGGTGTTGGCCATTGCGGTGTTGGTCATTTCATGTGGTAGCCATTGCAGTGCTGGTCATTTCAGGTGGCACTGGCCATTGCAGAAGTTGTTGACCATTGCTGAAGGTGTTGGCCATTGCAGGAGTTGGTCACTGCAGGCCTTGGCCACTGCAGGAAATGTTGGTCCTTGCCCTTGCAGCCGGGGATGCCGGCAAAGGGAACAAGAGCTGAGCCCCCGGCGAGGGTGGCTCGTCCCCCTTTCTGCACGGAGGGCAGCGAGGGCGGGGACGGCAGGAGGCTGCGAGCCCGGGGGTGCCGGGGGTGCCGCAGCTCCCGCTCCTGCCCCGTAGGTGCGAGGGAAGTGCGAGATTGATGCCAGCCAGGCCCCTGGAGCAGCTGCCATAAATCACAGCCCCGCGCCGGCGGCTCCGGAGCACTCCAGGGCTGCTCTTATTTATATGCATCTTTTGCACCGAGCCATTTTATAATCGACTGCGGAGCGGCACTCCAGCGCCGGCGACGGCTCAGATGGATCGTGCAGGACACAAAATACAAATAAAGGGTGAGGAGTAGGGACTGCATCATTCCTGGCGTGCGCCACCGTGCCCGCCGCGCTCCGGGGCCGCTCCGGAGGATTCACGGTGCCACCGGCACATCCATCAGCTCCGGGCAGGGCTGCGGGGGGGCCTTTGGGGTGTGATTGTAGGGTGGCTTAAGGGTAATAATAATGATAGGAATGATAATTCCACGGCGAAGGGATGGCAGGGATGGGTTGGAGTGCCAGCGCGGCGGACGGCCGCGTCCTTGGGGTGGTGACAGCACTGGCACGGTGACAATTCAGACACTCGGACAGGAAAGCTGCCGAGCATGGGGGGTAATGAGGAGCTGCTCAGGTGAGCCAGGAACTTGAGTTTTGGCCCAGGCGGTGCTGCCTGTGCTGGGGCTGGGGTGAGGCAGGGATGGTGTTCTGGTACCCAAATCCCTCGTGGGGGTTCTGGTCCTTGCCAGGTTGGGGCAGGGTCCTGTGGAGCCAACCCTCATCCCTGTGGGGCTCTGGGAGAGGAATTAGATCAGTCCAATTCAGTGACAGGACAAAAAGGGGAGGGAAAAAAAAGGCAGAAATGCCGAGCCACAAACCAAGGCAGATAAATCCAGGAGGGCAATGTAATCTCACTCACTGGGCCTCAGCAGAAGTTACAATACATAACTTACTGCACCTAAAAGCATCTCTAATTTCAGTGCTGTGTGATTCAGCAGGACGCACCAGGCTGCCCTCTGCATCTCCACATTTGATTAGACATTTGTACCAAGACAGAGCTCACGCTTAAAATAACATTACTGGAATGGAGACGGACAAGAGAATTCATTTGAATGGAAATCAATGTGATTAGAAAAGTAAATTACCCACAGTCTATGAGCAGCACGTTGTGGTTCGGAATAATAATAATAATAATAATAATAATAATAATAATATTAAAAAAAAAATCAGTGGCAGCAAAGGACCTTAAATGTTTTCATGGAATGGAGCTGACCTGGCAGCGACTGAGCTGTGATCACTTCCCACATGGAAACAGGGCTGGATCCCCCACTCCTTGTGCTGGGACACTGCCAGGCAGAGCTGTCCCAGGTCCCCAGGGACCCCTGGGCCACCAGGAGCCTCTGGAGGGGCGAGCCCGTTCCTGTGCCCTGAAGTGACAGTGTGGGCATGGGGCTGCAGGAACTGGGCACAGCCAAGGGGCTGTAAATGGGTTTGTGTGGCTGGAGGTGCCCTCAGGGCTGTGATTTAATTTACCCCGGGGTGATGCTGGTCTGAACCAACCACTGGAACCAGACTGGGTGTCGCTGCTCCCATTTGGGTGACTCTGGGATCCCAGCATGCCAGGGTGCTGGCCTGGCTGGGCAGGACAGCAGTGTCCCTCCTTTTGTGTCCACCCTCCACTGCCAAGTGCCACCACCGAGGTGACAAAGAGCCGGGGAGGCCATGGGTGCCTGGCAGGAGCCAGGGCAGGACCCCTCCAGGTCCCTCCTCCGTGCCAGCTGCGGTGCCAGGACCCGGCTGAGCTGCACACTTTGCTGAGCTGTGGTGCCTTCTAAATAATCAATTGGTATTTAATTCCCATGTGATAACTGTCTTATTAAATCTAAATTTAATGTGTATTTGGGAAACCCTAATTTAAAGTGTTACTGCATGCACCATCTGGTGTGCTCTCTAAATACAAATGCAATAACATAATTCAGAATTACATCATAAAAGTAAGTTATAAGAGATTAAAATGCACAACTCTGTTCTTCAGTCAAGGCAGCTTTTATGCTTTTACTCTTGACTTAGACACAAATCACAACCAAAACATCCCTACCCTGATTAAGTGATTTTCTGTGGGGATTTTGGGTTTAATGGGGAGCAGGAGAGACAGGGGGGAGGTTGGAAGATCAGGAGCACTGGAGATGTGGAAATGTTGCTCAGAGAAGCTGTGGCCCAGTCCCTGGAACTGTCCAAGGCCAGGCTGGACGGGGCTTGGAGCAGACTGGGATAGTGGAAGGTGTCCCTGCCCATGGCAGGGGTGACACTGGATGACCTTGAAGGTCCCTTCCAACCCAAACCATTCTGGGTTTCCATTAAACCCTCTGCTCCCTGATGCCAGGGAGGTTCAGGGCTGGGCACAGGGAGACTCAGTGACCCACTGAGCTGCCTTTTGTTGAAAAATCAGTCAAATATAGCCCAGAGTTGGGTGCATCAATGATCTTTTATAGTGGCAGTAAATCTAATATCTTTGCAAAACCCCCTATTTTCTCTCTACGTTGAATGAAACATGAGATCCCTTAATAGAGAGGGAAATTAAAATCTAGTTTTATTGCAGTTCCTGTAACTGGTATCTAAGCTATTAATAATCAATCCATTCTTGCTTAAAAGCCAACATTTATCACCCCAGCTGAGCTGACGGGCACTGGGGGGAAAGTACAATTGACTGCAATTACACTTTGAAAAATGTTATCTGTGCCACTGACCGCTGGGGATGAATGATGAGGTTCCAGCTGTTTCTTCCCTCCTCAGGTTCATTCCCCCAACTTCTATTGTTGGGTGTTTTCACTTCTCCTTGATGCCTTGAGGAAGGAGCTGAGGGGAGGGATCTGTGCTGTCCCAAATTCGTGAGGGTCCTCCTCGCTGTGTCCTGGTGAGTGCAGAGGGACCCCAAACCCTTCCAGGCCCAGCAGTGGGTGCAAGAGTGACTCTAAATCTCTTCTAACAACCCCCCACACACAAAAGTTTATTGGTTTTACTCCTGCCCTTTCCAACAGGGAGGAAGAGGCTGGTGCAGGAATTGATTTCCTGGAGTTCCTGGTATTAATGAAGCCGCTGACCGCAGATCTCCCGCAGCAATATCCCTCTCCCCACGATAATTCTCCAGACTCCAAACTTTTCAAATGAGTTTTCGCAGTTTAAAATTAATAATTGTTCTGTCTAGAACAAGGATAATTAAATGCCTGTTCATCCTCATTATTGTCAGCCGTGTGATTTGTTGTTTTCTCCGTAATAAAATTAACCGGTTTAACTAATGGGTGCCAAAACTTGATAATTAAAGCTGAGCAAATAATTTGCAACAAATTATTTACCCAGTGGGTTTGGCGGGGTCCGTGGTGGGTCTGGGGCTGATGGTGAGGGGCTGGGAGCCAATAGTGATGCCCAAACCCACACAGGGCACCCCCTTTTCCTTACAATGGTCATTTTTAAAATGAAAAGTCTTTGATTTTTTTTCTTTCTAAGGAAAGAGGCTCCCTCCATGGGCTTCTGCTCACACCTGGAGCACGAGGCAGGTGGTTCACCAGTGTAGGCTCACCTGTGGATGAAATCCCAGAGGAAAGAGCAGCTGCTCTCAGGTAAATCCCAGTGAGGATGTGGAGGTGGCCAAAAAAAGGCACTTCCTGGGGAGCAGAGGAATTAAAATAATGATCCAACAAAAGGAGTTTGGTCAGACACAATCTTCTAACAAGAATGGACTTTGGAATGATGGTTATTAGCCAGCTTTCATTCCAGCAGCAGTTAAAGAAGCTTTCGAAGGTACCGCAATTAATTTGTAAGTTTATATTACACATTATAACGTGAGGGGCCATTAACGAGGTGCTGACATTAAATTTAATGTACTTGGTGAGGGGGACAGTTCGTCTCTCCCTCCTGGGCGTATTCCCTGCATGTTTGGGGTCTGGCACTGCCGGATTTCTCTGTGGGGGCTGCTGGAGAGGTCGGGGAGGATCCGCCAGCACCCGGGGGTTGTCACTGTGATGCCACACGGGGTCTGGGGGACACTGGGGGACACAAAGCTTTGCCCCCAGCTCCGTGGCACAGCCACCGAGGCTCGGAGGAACACAAGGAGAATGTGGAATGTCTCATACCTATAACTTTAAATTAAAAAAGCAATGTGCTGTTTATTGGCGCTGCCGAGTGTCTCCGGAGCGGGAGGCTCATAAAGATCATATTACAGTACAAGCCATTATGCAAAGAGTTTACTATATATACATTTCTAAATGCTTCAGCAAACAGCAGCCTCCTTATGAGCAGAGCAGGATAACTGGTTCGTTTGGGGTAACAAATGATCCTTGATTTGATTTTAAATGCAATGACAGCAAAATTTATTTCTTATTTAATCACTTGCCAGAGCTGTTGAGGACGGGATGGTATTAAACTGCACAATGCAGCATATGACTACTGAATCAGTTGAAATAGGCATAAGAATATATTATGTTTATAGGATAGAAAAAGATTGTACAGCAATGCATATAACTAGAATGGGTATTTTTGTCATTTATACAGTAGCTTATATCATTATTCCTTCCCGCTTCCAATTTTTCAGTAATAAAAATACAGGGGATGTGATTCTCTTTGCATAAACCAACTTGATTCTTTATTAAATATTTTTATTAATCTGAAGTACTACAAAGCATTTGAGCAGATAAATCAGGCTCCGAATAGTCATTTCCTCTCTGCTATGGCTCTATAAAGTGGATTCATTTATGAGCGTGCACTACCCGAAAAGAAGGTTTCCATATTCATTAACATGCTCCCTCATGGCTCTGGTTTTTTATCCCACTGGACCATGCAGAGGGGTCCCCAAAAGGAGCAGGTCTTGGAAATCGGCTCTGTGATCCCTGCCTGGTTTTGTGTCCCATTTAACGAGGAATCACGGCTCGGGTACCTCCCACCAGCCCAGCGGGAGGATGCTCGGGGTCTCTCCAGCTTCTCCTCACGCCCAGTTTGGGGACACCAGCGCCTTTGGGGTGATCTGGGGATGCATCCACAGCCCCAGCGTTGTCCCACATCACCCCGGCCACTCTCCCATAGGATGTGGGGATCCCATGATGCGGCAGAGGGGGATTTGTGGACCAGCCCCTCCTGGGAGGACGCCCGATACCCTGGGACTCCACTGGAGGCTTTTGGATCCCCTCTGGCCTCTTGCTGCCCCTCCTCTCCCATCACCCCACAGAAAGCACATTTTGGGTGCAGCACCGCCCTCTCGGCCAATCCCCTCCGTGCCCAAGCAGCTCCCAGCCTTCCCGGGGGATGCTCCCGGTGGGAGCGGGTGCGGGGGCAGCTCGGAGCCGGCACGTTCAGCCTCCGACAGCTGACGAGTCACTGAGTCACCGGGGGAAGCTGCGGCGAGGCACAAAGGAATTAAACCTATTTAAAACCCAGCCAGGTGTGCAAACAAGTTTATCCTCTTGTAACAGCTCGCGGGGAACCGCGAGGGCTCCAGAAAGGTTACAGCGGCCACGTGGATGTTTGGGGCTCCTTGGGAGAGGTGACATTTAGCACCTGCATTTGGGACTCACCAGGACCCCCGGAGCTGCTGCATTCACCCAGGGCTGCAATTCCCTGCCCTGAGCCGGGATCAGCCTCATCCTGCCCTTCTCCCCTCCTGCACCCCGGGGCTTTGGCTTTGATTTCAGATTTTCCTGCAGCAGCTGTCTAACATTTGTTTGCCGTTTGGGAACAGGAATTACGTGCAAAAAGCGGGGACTCTCCGGAGCTGCTGCTGGCACAGCCCCACAGCCTGCCATCCCAAAATATTCCTGCCGCTCCAGGTGCCATCTTCAGGGGGATTTAGCCATCCACCTGCCCAGACTGCTGCTTGCTCCTGCCCTGGAGCATTCCTGGATCCCAGCAGGGCTGTGGATACCCGACGGGTCCAGCACTCGGGGATGAGCCCACCAACACCACCAGGACGTGGATTTTCCCTCCCTCCCTCCCTCATCCCACTGATCACACTGGAAGAAGGTGAAGCAGGGGTTTGTCCCCACAGGAACAGCTGATTTCACGGCTGGAGTCAATCCAGGGCTGTTTCAGCTCTCCGAGTGCACCGGGGTGTTTTCCATGCTGGGAGCTGCTGGGTCTGCACATAAATCCGCCCTCAGCAGCAACTGTGTCGCAGATGTCCCAGGACGTGAATTTTTTCTCCGGTTTTAGTGCTGGTGTAAAGCTAAATTACGGTCCTTGTCAGCATTAGCAAAAACCACCATCCCCATCCTGCCTGTAAAGCACAGCAGCGGGGCCCGGGGGCTGCAGAGATGGAGGAGAGGTGGGGCAGCTCCTGTTTTCTGGGAATTACAGGTTTTTGTGGAGCTGGGGCCGGTGCTGGTGAGTTTGCCGAGGCCACCAGCATGATGGCAAGAGTGGCAGTGCAGCCACCTCAGCCACGGGAAGCTCTTTCCCATCCCTCCACCTGCCTCTGGAATGTCGCTGCACACTCAGACCCCGCTCAGGGCCCACGGAGAGGAAGGTGAAGGTGTTTTTGAGCTCCATCCAACCCAAAGCCTCCTGGCACGGCCCAGGTTTGCCATGGACACCTTGGGAAGCACCAGAAGTTGGCAGCTCCACCCCAGAGTGGACGTGGAGCACCGGCCCGTCCCAGGACACGCTGACACCGCTCAGCACGGACCCCGAGCAGCAGAAAAGTTTCACACCTTTGCAAAACAACGCTCAAGAAGGAAACGAGCAGCCAGCAGCTGTAATTGAGATGGATGAAAGGGCGGCTGCCTCCCCCAAGGCGTTCCAGGCACCAGACTTGAGAGGAATATGAAGTGCTGCTGCTCTCCAAAGATCGCCACGCTGCCGCTGAATTATTAATGAGCAGGAATGATTTCATATTTAATCTAAAGACTATTAATTACACTGCAGAAGAGCAACACACCATCCTGGGAGCCCCTCTCGCCAACTGAATAATTTAGTGGTGCCCCATATTTTACCTCAGTGTGAGGGCAGGTGGGGAGACCCCTCCTGCCTGAGCAGACAGTGGTGGCCCAAGGGGTGGTGTTGAAGACCCACCCCAACCCCTGAACCCCCTAGCCTGGGCAGAGAGGGATTATTTGGGGTCCCTTGGGGCTGGGGGCAGCGCTGTCCCTCTGTCCCAGCCTCACTCAGAGCCCAGCAGCAGCCCCAGCTGTGGCAACACTGAAGACAGATGTTTATTTGTCCGGGCTTATTTGCTGATCAGTGTTACAGTGATCCAAGATGATCATTAAAAAGTGAAATGGGCTGTTTAATAATGATGCTGGGAGCACGCAGTGTGCCTCGAATTACGAGGGTGTTTAAGCATGAGCCCAATTAAGTCCCTCGCATCCCTACAGAATTACCCCAGTTGTGCAAACGATTAGGCAAACTCCAGGCTCCTCGTACTCACAGGCAATCCTGGAGCCTGGCACTCTGCTAGAGACCCATTTCTGTCCTGAAGCTAAATTAAAATCCTATTGTGCCAGTGCTGCTAATATTTCCTGCTCTTGTTTCCAACAATTAAATTGTGACATTCTGCCAAAACATACAAGGAAACGAGAAAATGCTCTTGATCAGCTGGAAGGAGAAGGCAAATCGTCCCAGCTGCCTCCTGCCACCCAGGTGCCACGGTGACAGGCGCAGGTTAAGCAGCGCCTGATGGATGAGGCAGTGGCTGCTGGATGCGGGGATTCATGGTTCTCTGTGGGAAGTGGGGCTTTGGGAATTTAGATCCGAAGTTGAAAGGTTTTTCTTCTCAGTTTAGGGAAGGAATTTGGGAACTGCCTCCATGCAGTGCCAAAAAGGGGAATGCTGATGGGTTTGTGTGGCAAGGGTTTGGGGGCAGAGGGTTACGGAGGTGGCAGTGATGGAGCAGCTTTTGGTGGCACCTGGAGCCCAGCTGGGGTCACCCCACCACAGGAAGGACTTGAGGGACAATTCCCAGCCCTGCTGTGTCCCCAGCACCACCAGAGGCCTGATCCCGCCGCCCTCCTCACACAAGTACTGCACATCCTTTTAAATGCTCCCCTGAATTCTAATTCTCTTCTCCCCCTTGGTCTGCTCCCCCCAGCACTCCTCAGGGTGGCACAGCTGGGTCCCTGCCCCACACCACCTGCAAACCCCCAAAGTGACCCCACAGTGCCCTCAGAGCGATGTCCCCCTGCTTGGTGTGGGCTGTGGCTGCTCTTGGGCAGGAAAGAGCTGATGGGGACCCCGAGGGTGTTGAGGACACTACAGTGGGACAAGGAGGGACTGGCATCTGCAGAGCTGTGGTGAGAGCAAGTTAACTGGTGGAGGAGAAAGAGGGGATAAAAAAAAAAAAAAGCTGTTTAAGAAGGAAATGGCTGTTTGGTCATGGCTTACAAGTTGGTACTTAGAAATTCCATGAATTTTAAAATAAAGACATCGTGAGATTTGAACTTTCTTTTGAATCCTCACAAACTGCAGTGCCTAATACCTTCCCTGGCCATTAAGGAGCTGTGCTGGGAAGCAGAGAGAGCTAAGTACTACACTGATAGAGCAGTTAAACACCGTAATGGAATTGTGTTTGGAGAGGCTGCAAAGCCAGGTAGAGAGCCCATACATAAACAAGGCCATTACCAGCCAGGGTAAGTGGTGATAGAATTTCATGAATATCCCCACAAAAAGCTTTGTATATTTATAACAACCTGCAGAGTCGTTTTGAACACAGTCAGGGGCCTTTCAGAGTGGCTCTGGAGTTAAATTGTACAATAGATCTGCATCCCTGCACCGGGATATCGGCTCCAGGCAAAGCTGGATGGGCAAAGGGATCCCTGACTGGGCACCCTCCTGGGGTGCTGTGGGTCCTGAAGCAGTGCTGGCAATTTGGTGGTTACTGCCCACAGAGTCCTTCACCTTCCAACTTAAAACACCCTTTTCAGAAAGGTTTTTAAGCTGATTTTTCTGTTTGCAGGCAGGGGAAGCAGAAGGGCGCTGCTTCCCAGCCGGGATGGGGAAGGGAGCAGGAGGAGAGGCCGCTCCTCTGCTGGCTGACTGGAGAAGTTGCCAAAGGACAAGAGACAGAAGTTTCCACGTCTGAGGAAAAGGAGAAATTAATCTGGGAGCGATCAGACCTGAAAGATTGGGATGGGGCTCTGCAAGAGCTGCACAGAGAAGCCTCCGAGCCCAGGTGGGAGCGGGGGCACAGCTGAGATCCCAAACTGGGGCTGTGGGACACAGACAGGTCCTGCTGCTCCCCGGGGCTGCTCTGCTGCTGATGCTACACCAATCCCACAGCATTCCTGGGACAGCCTGTCCAACACAAGGAGAACATGTGTGTGCTGCCAGAGCCCCAAAACCTCTCCACAAGAAACCCACTCTCTCCACCTCTGCAGCTGGAGAACAGCAAAGCAAACTCGTGAGCGTATTTATCGCTTTAATTTAAATAAATAGCTGCTTTAAACTTAGGAAAACTTTGCTCTGCAGCTCTTGCAAAACCTGAAACCAAGTGATA
This sequence comes from Coloeus monedula, assembly GCF_965178545.1. NCBI lineage: Eukaryota > Metazoa > Chordata > Aves > Passeriformes > Corvidae > Coloeus > Coloeus monedula. Next base: position 2,406,725 of record NC_138801.1, on the reverse strand, counting down.
GGCACAGCTCGGGCACGAGCCGTAATAAAATGCTAATTGCAATTCATAAATTACGTTGGGATGCCTGGGGATGTTGAAGCTCCTGGATGAAGTGTAGCATTCAATTTATCCTGTGCACGCTGCCGACAGTGCTGCCAGCCTCCTTCTTGTCCCCCTGTGTTGTTTTGTCATCTCTGTACTATCACCAATTCATCACAAAGGCAACTGAACTCGCCGATGTCCACCCACCGGGTGACTTTGTCTTCGCTACTCTATGACTTCTAAATTAAATTGTCAAAACACATTAGTGAGAAAAATATCGTGAAGGGGAAGTTCTTTACCCTTTTCTCTCAGCTGAAGAGAGAACGGGTTTGATTTGGAGAAAACATGTCTGCTTCATTATCCCTCCCGTTATCATATTTCTTCCCTCAGAAGCAGCAGGAAAAGAGTCGATACACAAGTCTTGGATGACATGATGGAGCATCCCACAGGAGTTGTCTCGATAAATTCTGAGATTGCCCAGGAAAAGCTGGGGGGGGTGTGTGTAATTTTCACTCTCTTTTATTCCTCCCACTCTCAGACAATTTAAAAGAGATTACGGGGTTTGCTGGTGTGGATTTCCCCAAGCTGGATGTTCCCACTCTGCCAGCACCGGTTGGTTTGGAATCAGCTCCTTGGAGAGAAGAAATGAGCCCAGGAATGGGACTGTGGAGGGCACAGGTCCTGCTCCCACACCTCTGCTCTTTGAATCTCAGAATGGTTTTGGTTGGAAGGGACCTTCAAGCTCATCCTGTTCCACCCCTGCCATGGGCAGGGACACCTCCCACTATCCCAGGGTGCTCCAAGCCCCATCCAACCTGGCCTTGGACACTTCCAGGGACTGGGCCTCCCTGGGCAACCTGTTCCAGGGCCTCCCCACCCTCACAGGGAAAGATTCCTTCCTCATATCCCATCTAACCCTACCCTCTGGCAGTTTGAAGCCATTCCCCCTTGTCCTGGCACCCCATCCCTTGTGAAAATTCTCTTTTCATGTTCCTTGTCAGCTCCCTGGTATTTTGTTTCCTGCAGGAATCAGCACTAATACTGAGCTGCTCTCCCTCTATTTCCCTGCACTAACAGGGGGTGTTTGAGTGTTATGGGCTCTGTGCCCCCTCCCCTGGCTCTGCTGTCCCCCCATAACCGGGGTAGAGCCCAGGCCAAGGTTGGAGAGCAGGGAAGGATCCTGCTGCTGCATGCAACCACGGAAAATAATTCCCCCGGGGATGTGAAACAAGAGGAGCCTTTCCTTGAAGGGAAAGAGCTGTTGATTCCCCCTTTCCTCATTCCCACGTTGGTCTCTGGGCATAATGGATCAGCCATAAAAAGCAAGTAACACATTGTGCACTCATTCTTTTGGCTTCGGACAATAGCAACGTAATAGACACATATTGTTTATTTATTCTGCTGTAGAGCAAGGCAAGGAGGCAGTGCCCAATGTTTAGATGGGGTATTTTTAAATGCTCCCATTCCCTGGGCCCTTATGATGCATTAGCCATCAGTAGTCAAATTGCCTCATATTTGCAATTTTATGGGTTCATTTTATCAAGCACACAGGAGCTGCATTCAAAGCACGGAAATAAAGTATTCCACTTTTGTTAGGCAAGCGCTGCTTCAACGCAAGAGATGGCCAGAAAGCAGAAATCTTTTTTTTTTTCCCCGCCTCAGCTGCAGATTCATCTCCAGATATTGCTTCTCCTTCGCAGCAGCGACTGCTCAGAGCCTCTTGATGGCTGTGGAAGGTCCTGGGCACACCAAGAGCTCCACACCCCTGGATTTATCCCGCTGGGAGATCACCCCCTGCTCCCTGGCTGGTTTAAAAGAATTCCCAGCAAAGCCCTATCCTTGTTGTCCCCAACTCCAGGGCCTCCTTCCCGAGTGAGTCCCAGACTTCAGCTCCCTCCGTGGAGCAGGGAAAAGTTGCAGGGAGCAAAACCGCCGGGATCAGCAGGAAAGATGAGTTCTCGGGGTGGATTTGGTGGCCGGGGAGCTGGTGCTCGGCCCTTCACAAGGACTTGGGGTTCCCCCGTGCCAGCCCCGGGAGCACCCCCGGGCTCCGGGGCCGCGTTTTTGGGAGGGAAGCTCGCGTGGTTATTCCCAGAGGGAGCTGCTGCTGGCCGGGAGTTTGCTGAGCAGGAATTTGCTCCCTCTCGTGGGCTCTGGGGCTGCTGGCTGAGCTCGGCACAGCAGAGAGGGATGGGATTCCTCGGCATGCTGGAAAACGGGATAGGGAACCTCCCGTTTGAGCTCTGGGAGCTTCTGGTGCAGCGTGGAGCAAGGGCAAAGACCCGCAGAGCTGCAGCCTGGGGTTGGGGCTTCGTGCAACAGCGTTCGGCAGCCCCAGATTAACTCTGCTTTCTGTAGGATCGAGTTTGGGCTCCCCAAAGCTCTCAGCTCCCCCTCACACAACCCTTTATCGCCTTTGTTGTCTCTGGGCCTGATTCCACCAGGATTTATTTCTTCCACAGAGCTTCAGCTGCCGTTCAACCAACTGCAACACGGGCATTGCGGGGCTCGCTCTCAGGGATGGACATCCCACCGATTTCTCTTCTTTTCTGAACAAGAACAGCTCCATTTAATAAATCCATAAAACCCAGCAGCTGCAGCGCCCTTTTCTCATTTCAGGTCCCTTTTAATGGCGTATTTAACACTAAAAAACCCCGCAGCGTGTCAGGCTGCGGGAAGGAGCAGGAAAGCAATTCAGAGCATACGGGGTGTGCAGAGCGAGCGTGGCCAGCGCTTTGCAGTGGATTACGGAGGGGTTTTTGTTGTTGTTGACGGGCACAGACAGATCCTGGTGTTACCCGAGGCCCCAATCCCGCAGAATTCCTGTCCAACACAATTGGGACAGATGTGTTTTGGGGCTGTCAAAGCCCCAAAATGCCTCCGCAAGAAACCCACACTTTCAACCTCTGCAGCTGGGAAACAGGAGAGCCACTTCTTGAGCGAATCTATCGCTTTAATTTAAATAAATACGTACTTTAAACTCGCGAAAACTTTGCAACGCTTACTAAACCCGAACCCAAGTGACTGGCGCAGCTCGGGCCCGAGCCGTTGGAAACAACACGGTTTGAACAACACGTAAAAATTTTAATAATCTAAGATAAAAACAAATAACCCCCGTGGGCTGGGAATTGAGTCCCCCGGTGAAGAACGGCAGCGGGCCGGGAACCGGCAGCCCGCGGGCCCCCTCCAACGGCCGGAGGGGGAATGCCCGCTGCCCCCGGCCGCTCCATCCCGCTCCGCTCGGGACAGCAGCATCGCCCCGGTGCCTCCCGGTGTTCCCGGAGTGTCCGCGACCCCCCAGCCGTGCCCGGGCCGCCTCAAGGACTGCCCGAGCCCCGAGGAACGGAACTACAACTCCCGGCATGCACCGGGCAGCGCCGCAGTCCCAGCGCGCACCGGGGCGGGGAGAGACCGCGATCCCACAATGGAGCGGGGCAGCTCCGTATTAACTGCGGCGCAGAGGAGCGGTTGATAAACGGTCTTAAACGTCATTAAGTGTCATTAATCGTTTATGTAAGGTTTATTAAAGATTGAAAACCCTAACTGCCCTCCCAGGGGCGGGCGTGAAGAGGTGTTCCTTCGCCTTCACTTCCGGAGGAGCGCGCCGCGGTAGAACTACATCTCCCTGCATGCGCCGCGGTGTTCAGCATTTCCGTTTCCGGTCGCGGCGGGAGCGCCGCCGTGTCCCCGGAGGGACGGCGGGGCCCGGGCGGTGACACCGGCGGTGACACCGGGCAGGGCCGGGCCGGGCACAGCCACCGCCGCGCTCCCCGCGCCGCCCGGGCCGGGCCGTCGCTCTCCCGGGCCGGGCGGGGTCACCTTCATGGGCGGGCGGGAGCGCGCGGCGCTGCCCGGGGCCTGGTGAGGCGGCGGCGGGGGCGGAGCGGCGGGACCGGGACCGGGGGCGATGTTCGTGCAGGAGGAGAAGATCTTTGCGGGGAAGGTGCTGAGGCTCCATGTGTGCACCATGGAGGGCGCCGAGTGGCTGGAGGAGGTGCCCGAGGACACCACGGTGGAGAAGCTCAAGGAGCGGTGCCTGAAGCACGTAAGGAGCGGGCACCGGGGCCGGGCTGGGCCACCGAGAGCGCCCGCAGATCTGCGGGGCTGGAAACCGGGGATCGGGAGAACGACCGGAGTTAACAGTCCCGGGGAAAGGAAAGCTGTCCCGTGAGGAAAACTGATTTTTTCCAACGCCCTGTAAATGTCTTTAAAAAGAGAAAAAAATAACATTAGCTGAGGTAAACAGGTGGCTTTGTGTCCTGGTTTGCTGTGTCTGCTTTCCCCACCCCGAATTACGTGAAACTGTTCCATACGGAAAGAAAACGCCGTGAGAGTTTCCCTACGGAAAGAAAACGGCGAGTTCAGTGTGTTGGGAAAGGAGGATTTGGGCGGAAATGGCTTTGTAACATTTGGTTAGGGAGTTTGGCGTGTGTTCTGCAGCGGTGTCAGAGATCAGCAGCTCCTGCCCGTGCTGTGGGAGCTGGTGGGTGTGCGTTGGATCACAGCCTGGTTTGTTTCTGTGCCTGAACAAAGAGGGAAGGTGGGAACCGTGGAGGAGAAATGACCTGTTTTGTTAAAATCTTAGTGCAGCCTCACCCTGTGCTGGCACGGGAACAACGGAGGTGTTTTCTGGGGGAGATAAAAGCTCTTCTAATGCTCTCCTCGTGCTTAAAACAATAAGGTCTTGATGCAAGTGGCCAAAGGGTCAATCACTTCTCACTGTGTGCAGGGGAAAACGTGTCCAAAGCTGAGGCACAGGCTGTGGAAGCAGAGCAGGGGAGCACAAGCTCTCTGGTGTGTCAGTGTCAGACCCAGTGGTTTCAGGTTTGAGTTTGGAAGCTCTGCCACAGCTGGGTTTTGCTGTCCTGATTGACAACAGCAGCGTGGTGACCCGTGGCCAGGAGTCTGGGGCCAGCACAGCCTGGCCTGGCAGCTGCACTCCTGACCTGCTGCATTTCTTCCTGAGGGACGTGGAACTGTAGAGCTGGCAAAAGCTGGAGCCTCAACTCCTCCCTGTGGGAGCACAGATCACTAAATCACATTTAATGGTGAGGAGGGTTTGTCTTTATAGTCTTGCAAAGACTTTTTTCCACATAAAACCAGCGCAATAGGAGAAGATGCCTGTAGTTGGTAACCACTTAACTCACGTTTGAGGGGTTAAAGGTTTTATTTCCTGGGTGAAATAAAGGTGCCCAGGTGGCCTTCCAGTACTTGAAGGGAGCTGACAGGAAACAGGGAGAGAGATTATATAACAAGGGATGGAGTGCCAGGACAAGAGGGGATGGCTTTGCACGGACAGAGAGCGGGTTTAGAGACAATTGATAACTCAGAGTGACATTTGATTTCGTTCTCTGCTGCTTTGTGCTCCTGGGGTGGATTTCCATAACCATAATGGATAACAGATAGTTGTATGGAGGGGAAAAATAGACCTGGAAAAATCATGGCTCCTGATCATGGCCTGAATCATGATAACCCCTTGAGATAATTGATGCAGCCACCTCTTCTAAGAGACTGATGATTGTGTTCCTGAACATCTTTGAAATCATTCTCTCAGGAAGCAAAGGGAGATGTTTGTAACAGGTTGGAACTGAAAAAGTGGTCACTTTTCCTTCCATAGTATTCAAATGCTGGCTGGTCTCTGAAGTGCCATTCTTGATGTCTTTATTCCCCCTAAATTTGATATTTTGGGATCTTTTGTTAAAGAAATAAACCCTTCCCACTGGTTTGCCTCTTTACCTGTAACATCATTTGTTTAAACAGATGGTTTAAGCCACCCAAGTTTAATAGGAGGGAGTGTCAGGGCTATTTTCAAATGTTCCTGTTATTAAAAGCAGAAAAAAAAAACCAAAACACCCAAGCTATTTCATAGTTATAAACAAACAAAGCCTTGTGGTTTACCAGGATTCCAAGCTTTGCAAGAGGTGCTTGGCATCACCAGTGGCAAATGTTTGTCACCTGCCAGGCAGAGTAGCCTGCTGGGAACTCCAGAATTAAAAAGAAAAGGTGAGAGTGAGTAAAGGCACTGCTGGTCAGGTGTTTTTTCTATTTCCAGGGCATGTTAAAACGTACAGGTAAGCCAGGTGTTTCGCTCAGCAGCCTCTTTGGTGTATGTAGTGCTCCTATCTGCCCTACTATTCTCTGCAGTTGTTAATGAAGTGGTTGGAAGAACAGGAAATAAGAATCGGTGTCCACAGAACTTTAATTTTTTTGCTTAAACTTTTACCTTATTAGTTTTATGATTAATTACTGCCCACATTTATTACGTGATTGTCCTCACACACTCCTTCATGTGTGCTGGGGAAAAATAGGGTAATAGGTCTGTGTGTCCCACCCCAAACACACCTCCCAGCTGCCCTTTTCAGCTTCTCTTACTCTCAGGGTCTGTAACAGGAATATTCTGAGCTTGTTTGCAGAGATGTTCCACTGACGTACCCAGGCATTTTGGGCACCTGATCAGATCCATTACAGGAGGTTCTCCCAGCTGTTAATGGAGTCTTTGGCCCTGGTTCAGCACTTCATGAGCTGGAGGATTCCTGAGAGGCTCCTGTTAGACAAAGCAGGACTCAGATGTTCTCACCTCAGTCTCAGTGAGGCGTCAGAACCGAGCACAGGTTCAGGTGAGGGACTGGAATCCGTGTTGGAAACAAGTGTGTTTTGTTTGGAAAAACAGCAGGGAGCTGAGCTTTCCATCAGTTGCAGTCAGCAGGAGAGGTGGTGATGAACAGCACTAAATGCTCCATCAAAATTAGGGATTTCAGTGGGATTTCTGGGAATGGCTCTGTTGCATGAAGGAGGAACATTCTCTTGTGCAGATATGGGCAAGTGGAAGTGGCTTGGTAGAAACATTTAGAAGTGTTGTTAAAAGCTGTTTGCTGTGAGCAGAGCAGGCGAGGTCAGTATTAAGTGTCCTGTTTTGTGGTGGGAACAGCGGCAGCAATTTCTGGGGTTTGGTAGGTTGTTATTTCTAATTTTGCCTTTCTGGAATTGCAAGCACTTTGATTTCTTCTTGCACTCAAACAAATTGGAAGCCTCTAGATGCACTGATGTAATAATGTTCCTGAAATCTCTCACTGTGCATCTGGAGCCACTTTGGTGTGAGGAGGAGGCAGCTCAAGGCCTGTGTGAGCACTCTTTTTTTAGGATTTGAACTGATTTCCTAGTGAATTAATTGACATGCAATTTAGAGTTGCAATAAAGGAATGAGCACCAAAAAAAAAATTCCGTTGTATTCTGATTATTTATGGTTGGGAAGAAGAGCTGTGAGCAGAACTTTGGTTCAGCCTTTTCAGCAGGAACCCAGGTTAGGGCTCCAGCAGCCAAATCTCTTGATTTCAGCTTGAAACAATGTGCAGAAACTGCCCAGTTTAAGGTCAGATAAACCAAAATCACTGCTGGCAGTGGCTTGTTTACTCTGAGAGTAAATAATAATTGCTAGGTGAAGCAGGGAGTCCTGTTTGGACACTCCAAATGAGAACATACAGCAACATTACAGCCTCCCCTCCTGCAAAACCCTGCTCCTCTTGGCAGATTTGCATTTTTACTTTGTGATACCAATTGCTGCTCACCAAGAGTGAGGGACCCGAGTGATTTGCTGCAGAATTAATGTAGCAGTGGGTCCTGGAGCATCCTTGCTTTGCTCCAAGTCTCCAAGGCTCCCAGCTTTTAGTGTGAGAGAGGTGTCCTGAGAAAGCACAAATCCACTCACACAGGCACAAATCAAACATAATTTTCTTGAATAAAATGCTTTATGTGCACTGACCTCTGGCTTAAGCTGTTGAGAAGCCAGGAAATGATGCACAGTTTGTATGTGGAGAATCCTGAGTGCCAAGTTTGTGTTTTGTGATCTGCAGTATTATTGTCTCCTGCAGTGTGTTCCTGGGAGCTTGGAGGATCCCAAAACTGTGACACATCATAAGCTGATCCATGCTACTTCTGAGAAGGTGCTGACAGACACAAAAACAGTGTTGGAGGAAAACATTCAGGACAGAGGTGAGATTGTCTGGGTTTGAATTCTGTCAGCCTGGAAGCAGGAGGTTGGGTTTCGTTTGGCAAATTCCAAACAGTAACATTTTAAAGATTTACTCTCTGCTTTGACATAGGAAGCTAAATAAATGCCACAGTGGAGCTAACACAGAATTCACCTCCAGGAGCAGTTGAGTTTGTGGGGTATCTCAGAGCAGCTGCTCTCCCAGGCTCTCTAACCTGTGGCAGTGTCCTTCTCTCGCAGATGTGTTGCTGCTGATCAAGAAGCGCGCGCCGGCGCTGCTGCCCAAGATGGCAGATGTGGTGGCAGAGGAGAAGGTGAGTCCGAGACACTTCTGATTAACTTCTGCTTTATCGTTGTTATGTGGAAGGGTTACTGTGATGTGCTCTCCTTGGAGAGGCAGATGCTGCCAGTTAAATTCCAGAGGAATTACTTCCTCTTTTTTTCCCAACGTAGAGGAAGCTGATTTTACGTTTTTAACTGTTGTTCTGAGGACATCTGCCTTAAAATAAGACACACAGATACACTCTGTGGAAATGTTACAGATTTCATCTTTGAACAAATGTCTAATAATTAAAATACATTTCAGCAAGTGCCTTGGTTTGTTTGAAAACCCAAAGAAATATGTTGGCTTGCTGCCAGGTTGTCTTCTGCCTTTAGCTCTGTGTGACTTGTCACCCTCTAACCCTGAAATGTTGCCCCTTACTGTTTTACTTTGTTTTATTGGAATTGTTCCTGAGGTCAGGATGGTGTTTATGCACCAGTGGTACTGCAGTTGATGTATCACATAAACTCAGAGGCCTCCAAGTTCTCTGGGATACATCACTGTCCCTCTTTATGCTGGAATTCCCCTGCATGTTTGGGTGTAAGGACTGAGAGTGGGGCAGCCCAACAGGCCCAGTTCAGTCCTGTAATTGCAGGATACTCCTGGAGCTGTTAATCCATGGCATTACAAGTGACAGAGCACTGCTTGGTGTCTTGGGGAGGAACGTGAAACTCTCTGCTGTGTTCTCTGTCCTGTGGCTGATGGGTTATGAAACCTGCTCCTGTTCCCTTCCCTGCAGAGGAAGCAGGAGCAGAAGGCTCCTGACAAGGATGCCATCCTCAAAGCCACTGCCAACCTGCCCGCCCGCAGCGTGGACCGCACCGTGACCCACCACAACATGAGGGATGTAAGTACTGCATCTATTTGAACCCACACACCAATACCCAAACAGGCTTATATATATATATATATATATATATATATATATATATATATTTATAGAAGCTTTTCTCTTACCTGTGAATGCAGTTCTGTTTTCGTTATAGGAGAAATTCAGGTGTCTGTAATGTACATTAAATAGCTTAAGGTTTAGACACAGCTTATGCTGTTTAGTGATAATAAAATACTGTCCTAAACTATGATTTTAAATGTTTTGTTTGTGCTTGGAAAAGCTTCAGAGCACATTCAGGATTTGTGGCAGATGTGAAGTTGGGGGGGTTTATTTCTTCAGTCTTAAATAGTTCAGGGGGTTGCAGTGGGTTTTTTCCCTTCCTTGACTGCTGCTGGGTGTGGTAGAAATAAAAGGACCTTTCTGCCCAGGAGCTTTTGCTTCTGTGTAACGCTCCACAGGAAGGTCCCAGACCTCCTGAGAGACTAAACAATGAAAATAAAGCCCTAATAAAGCAACCCTGTGTACAGAGGGCCAGGCTGCTGCTGTGTTGCTAACAATAGATATATTAAGATTCACTGATGGCTGGTAACTTCTCTGTCTAAATGTTTTGACAGTTTCCTTTCTTGCAGTTCCAGACAGAGCTCCGGAAGATTTTAGTGTCTCTCATAGAAGTTGCACAGAAATTGCTAGCACTGAACCCAGATGCAGTTGAACTATTTAAGAAGGCAAATGGTATGAACATATCTTTAGAGTTGCTAATTCAATCCTGGGAATTTGTTTCTGGAGCATAGGAGTGGGCTCAGAGTGAAGTTCAGACACTGATGTGGCAGCAAAGCTGCTGAAAACTTTGTGGCAAAAGTTGCACCTTGTGGATGAAAGTCATGGACATAAAAGGTCCCTTTGGGATGGGTGAGAAGTTCCATTTAAAAATTATTAGTGGGGCTGGTAAAGAATAGCTGAAAATGCACAAGGAGGTAGTAAAATGAGGAGAAACTCTGGCTCTTGATCGGGTTGGTGGGAAATGCTCATCCTTGAGATCTGCTACGGCCAGATCCAACTTAATTTCTAGAGAAATGATTAACGGATCTTCAGTGAATCTCATATATTTAATTGTGTGGAAATCCCATGGTCATGTGAGAGTTTGTGGCCTTTTGTTTGAGATCTTGAACACATCTGGGCAAAGTCTTTGTCCTGGAAGAATCAATCTGAGCCGGATCGAGCTGAGTGCAGCAAATTACATGATGAGGTGGCAAACTGGGGGCAGAAACAAAAGGAGGGATGGGAGAGAGAATGGGGGATGAAGTTAACACATGCCATTCCATTGACACAGGGGTTTGTATGAGCCTGGAGTGAATCTGAGCACTGTTTTGTTTGTGTGTGTGCAGCCATGCTGGATGAGGATGAGGAGGACAGGGTGGATGAGATCGCGCTGCGCCAGCTCACCGAGATGGGCTTCCCAGAGAGCAGAGCTGTCAAAGCCCTCCGGCTGAACCAGTGAGTGTTGCAGCACCTGCCTGGTCCCTACTGCTTGTGCTTTAACACAATTTTGCATCTTTTTTGTTTCCTTATATGGGTCACCTAAATGGAGGTTGGAGAAAGTATTAACTCCAAGAAGTGCTGCCTCAGGCCGAGTGCAGGTGGCACAGGGAAGGGGGGATCGGTGCTGGATGTGCTCTGCAAGGTCTGTGGGTATTCAGCTTTTAAAGTCAGATTTTACAGAGGAAAAGGCAAACTTAGCCCATCCACCCTGGCCTTTCAGCTGTAGAAATATACTTGGTGCTGATCTTTAAAAATTCCAAGAATACTGTGAAGTCCAGAGTGCAGGAAAATAGGAGGTTACATTGTTCTTCTCATGCCCCAAGAACAGCCAGCTGTACTGCCTCCCTCCTCAGAGGGGTTTGTTAGGCCATTCTGGAAGAATGTCGGTGATAGAGTCCACAACATATTCCAGTGACACTTTTCCAGTATTGCAGGAAGACTTTCTCCCCTCTTGTCCTGCAGCTTTCATGTGGTAACAGAAAAGCCAAATAGGCAAAGGCTTTCCCTTCCATGAACATGTAACAATTCCTGTGTGTCCCATGGAATTACACATTCATTGCACTATTGTTATCTGTGCTTTTCCCTTTCTACCTGTTGGGAAGAGGTGTTGGGAGCTCTGAGGATCCTTTTGCTGGAGCAGTTACACTGCACAGCAAGTGATGCTGGCACACCATGGTGTTCTGCTGCCTCTCCCTCAGGAACAGAGCTGTTGACACCTGAGATGTGGTTCCAGTGTAAATTAGGAACGTGCTATGTTGGCAGTTCTGTCCACAATTTCAAACAGCCACTGCTTCTTTGGGAAACAACGCAGATGCTGCAGAGAGTGAGGTGACTGCCTCAGAAATGCCTTCTAAAATCTGGGTTGCAGGTCCAAGTTGGACTTGGATCCTCTCTTTTCGCAGCTTCAGAGAAGATTGTGGATGCCCAGAGAATCGAGGTGCTCTGACATTAGCTCCAAAACTTTATTTATGAGTTTTCAGGTACTAATTAACCTGCAGGTGCATCCACCATGAGAATAAATGAATGTATGTGGAGCTGTCACATCTGAGTGTCTCATCCCGGTGTTCCCGCGTTTTCCAGCATGTCGGTGACCCAGGCCATGGAGTGGTTGATAGAACACGCTGATGACCCTTCTGTGGATGCTCCTCTGCCAGGTCAGACTCCTGCAGAAGCCCCAGCTGAAGGTGCTGCCTCCTCTGCTGAGGCAGCTGCGGGCCCCAGCTCGGAGGAGGGCGGGGAAGAGGCCAAGGATGAGCTGACGGAAATATTCAAGAAGATCCGGAGGAAAAGAGAGTTTCGTCCAGACCCACGGGTAGGTGCTGCTTATCCCCTGTGGAACTGATGGCATTGGGAGGGATTTTGTGGGCACCATGAAATCCAAATAAAGGTTTAGTTAATAAGTGAAATGGGACCTGTGGGTAGATGGATATTGGGCTGGCTTGGCAGTATTTCAGTGGAGGTGTTCAGGGAGTGTATAAATTCAGGGATATTGCCTCAGGAATGCATTGCTGTCTGGGATAGCAGGATCTCCATGACTGGCACTGTTACTTCTGCACCTGGAAACTCTGAGAGGACTGAAGTGAGCTCCAGACCCCTGGCATTGTTGTTTTCACTGCAGCCTGGGAGGGAAGGGTGGCAGGACAGGAGCAGATCCTCTGGCTCTAGAAAAGGCTGGATGGGGCTCAGAAAAACCTGGACTAGTGGAAAGTGTCCCTGCTCCTGGCAGGGAGTTGGAACTGGACGATCTCTAAGGTCCCTTCCAAGCCAAACCATTCCATGATTCTGTGGAAATGACAGAACATTATTGTTTTAGGGAACAAGGACGAGTACCACCAGCAGATTGAAGTCTTGCAGTGAACACAGAAGTTGCCTTTTTTTTGGATCTGCAGTGGGAATGTGTTGTTCTCCCAATGGGAACACACCAGGAGGGGCTCTGCAACATCTGGCACCTTGGGTTTATAGCTAGCTGTTCTGAGATTTGGGTTAAGAGCTGCAAATGCATTTGATGGCCTGGGTGCGATTTCTAAACAATGAAACATTCTCATACTAATATCTGGGTGTGTTTGTCTGAATACATCACACTCACCAGCAGTATAATAAGCCTGGGAAGTGAAATTAGATGGGGTGAATAGAACCACAAATGCACATCAGGGTTGATCTGCCAGTGAGATGTGAACAAGAGCTTTGTGACAGGAGAGTTCCCAAATGAGGTGTTTTTCCTCACTTTCCTTCTCTTTTCTACCCCAACTATACTTGCTCTTTGCCTTTGCCTTGCATTCAGCTTCCGGTGTTGAGGTAGGAACCACCTTCACTCCCAAGATTTATTCTTCTTCCATGATAAAGACACTTTTGATATAGAATATTTGAAAACTTTGTCAATAAAATTGCTGAGTGCTCTGCAAACGGAAACTATGAGGGGTTTTACCCCACGTATTGCTCTGGGATATGATTGCTCTCATTTCTGTTCTAAGTGTAACATTCAGCTGTGGGATTCTGCTCTAGGCTGTCATTGCCCTGATGGAGATGGGATTTGATGAAAAGGAAGTGGTGGATGCACTCAGAGTGAACAACAACCAGCAAAACGCAGCCGTGAGTACAGCGTCCTTCCCGCTCCTTGCTGCTCCAAGGGTCTGTCCCACTGATGCTTTCATCCTTGAACTGGATCATGTTTTGATCTGCCATGAAGTCAGCCCTTACTGGAGATTCAGGAGCACAAATTCTGTGCCTCTTTCAGATTGGATACACGGCTGGAATAGAAAGGGTTTGGGCTCCTCAGAGGAGCTCAGGGTCCGTGAGATTGAGGCTGGGTTTTCAAAAAGCTGTTGAGAAACTCCCTCACCACAGTCTGCAAAAGAGATTGTGCTATCATGAGAAAGGAAAAGGTATTCCCAAGAATATCTGGTTTAGGACAGGAATAAATGATCCAGGGTACAGTCAAACCATGCAGTGTGTAAATTAGCATTTGGCAGCAATGCTTCCACCGTTTCTGGAATCAGAAAACAGGAAGTTTTTCCAAGATTGATTAGTCCCCTGCTGTATGTTAAGGAAAATTTTGTGGACACAGCTGACAGCCAGTGAATCCTCTCTTCAGTATCCAGTGCTGGCTGCTGTTGGAGAGAGGATATTGGGCTGGATGGTACAAATGAATGTGTGAAAGGAAATGTACAGCTCAGGCTTTAACCGGGAGAGGGAGAAGTATTTTTAAAATGCCACATTAGCAATGTGAGTAGAGACACTTTGGTTCTAATGACATCTGATGTGCCTGATGATTTCTTTCAGTGTGAGTGGCTGCTGGGAGACAGAAAACCTTCTCCAGAGGACTTAGATAAGGGCATTGACACCAACAGCCCTCTCTTCCAAGCCATCTTAGAAAACCCAGTGGTACAATTAGGGCTCACCAACCCTAAAACTCTACTAGGTAAGTGTGCAGCAGGAACCCACACAGGAGATGTGGATTTGCCAGGAAGTCAAAGGAGAAGCTGGGTGGTGACAGCCCCCTTTGGGGGATAGGGGCAGCTCTGGAGCCTTTTCCTCACTTGCAGCAGCTGTGCTGTTAGTTTGCTTCATCCTGCAGCTCAGCTGAACCCAGAGCAGACCTTGGGGCTGTCCCAGAAATTATTCTAATTCCCCAGGATTACACTTGCTGAACTCAGAACTTTAATAGCTGCTGGCTGCAATGCTTTTGTGGATTTAGGAGACCTTTTGTGTGCTCCCTTTGGCCATGAGGGGAAAAATCAGGAATGTCTGTCTAGAACTCTGATTATTTCACAGAAAAAACAAGGCAGTCTCCTGCTGTGCAGCTCCCTGTGTGTGAGGCCTGCTCACTGAGACAGAAGGGAACTTGTGGAAAAGTGTCCAAACAAGAAGGCTGAGCTAAGGCTTTGCCTATCAAAATGGAGATAAAATGGGAAAACACCCTTCCCCTTGCTTGGGTTTCAGCTCTGTGGTAAAGTCTGTGTGCTCGTGGTCAGAAAGGCTGTGGGCACAGTGTGTACCCAGCTGAGGAGCCTCACAGAGCCTCACATCCCTGAGGAATTGCTCTTTTTGACAACACAGAACAATGACTGGCTCTGTCATGTAGATAAAACGTTCTGCATTTAATCTTTGGCTTCAAAACTTATTTGAAGCAATGCTTTTAAATAAAGGCTGTGTGCACAGCTTATTCAAGAGGACCTTTAAAAATACCACTTTAAATGTAATTAGGAGAGTTTGCAAGCCTTTAAATAATTCAAGAGCAGAACCTTCCCACTCTTGATTTCTGAACAAATGGTCTCTTCATTTCCAACAGGGGTTCCACACTGCAGCTCAGAATATAAATAGAAAATGAAATGCCATTATAGGAGCTTGTGGAGCTTGGATGAACATCAGAGAATATATTCATAATGATACATCTGCAAATTGCTTATGTCACAGGTTTTAATAATGAGGTTTTGCATTTGATGAGTTCCTTACAGAATATCTATAAATCTTTAGTTTTAAGCTTGTGAGTCTGCATAAAAGAAAATAGTTCAAGTGCTGAAAGGGGAGATCTGGATTTTATTTTGGGCTTTCCTGGAGGCAAGTTGCATGACCTTGAGCAAGGTATTAATGAGGAGCCTTTCAGAGGTGCTGGGCACTTCCAGCTCCCACTAATGGCACTTGAGCTTTGTGCACTGACACTCCTGGGAAAATTAGTGCTGACCTTGGACCAGGCTCTTACAACACTGACATTTTGGTGACTGTGCAGCTGCTTTTTTTGTCCCATTCTGTGATGACTGGCTTCAAATGTCCAGGAGCCCAGCTCAAAGGGCTTAAATCAGTGCCTGGCCCATTCCTCTGCCAGATTTGCAGCTTGGCTCTTGCAGTGCCTGTCTGGTTCCTTCAGCATGAGTAGAAGAGTCAAAACTAGATGAAATAAAACAACAAAAAAAAAAGCAAACAAGCAGCAAAGCTTCTTGTAAAGACAGAAAGAATATTAATTAAATATTTGGACCACTTTCCCTGTTCAGAAGTTGTAGTTTTTCAGCACGCCCAACCTTTCCCCTTCTGCCTCTCTGACATCCCCTACTCTCCAGACACCAGGAAGGAGGAACAAGGTGCTGCTTCCCTGGTGGCTCCAGGGGCCTCTATGAAGAGATAAAAGTGCTGAGATTTGGAGGCTTAAGGGGCTACACTTGTGCTGGCTCTGGGCAGCCTTTGGCACATCTGCTGCTGCTTCTGCTGGCTTGATTTCCTCTCCAGAGGAGCCATGGAGCAGGCAAAGGGCAGCACAGGGAACAGGCACGGGGTGACTGTGCTTTCCATGAACTGTCTTGGTTAAGTACGAAGGAAGAAAAGGATACTGGTGCAGGAAATCCAGGCTGGGATGTGGAAAAAGCTTTGATCAGAGGAGTGGAGCTGCAGGAGAGCATTCAGGAATGGATGGATGGATGGATTTCATGATCCTGGAGACTGAGGCTAGGACACATTTGTTAAGGTTTTACCTTTTCAACCCCATGTCCTTGAGGTTTCATGGGCTGGCCCATAATCCAGGCTGAGTATTTAATCACTGTCTGCAGTGAATTTAATGCTGAGGAAAGCACAAAGCCTGTGGCATCATCCGAGGCTGGGAACCCTTGAACACACGTGCATTCCCACATTTCTGGGCACTGCCTTTGAGCTGTAGCTATTTCTCACTGTCCTGCTGCTGAAACCTCCCAGACATTGAAGGACTAATTGTTGCAATCCCTGTTTCTTGGCAGCCTTCGAGGATATGCTTGAAAACCCCTTGAACAGCACTCAGTGGATGAACGATCCCGAAACGGGGCCGGTGATGTTACAGATCTCCCGAATCTTCCAGACGCTGAATCGCACGTAGAGGGAACTGCCAGTGCACTGTGCCACTTCCCCCTGCCCCTCACTCCCCCTCCACCTCCACGGGAGGGTGCCTGGATGGTTGGGAGGGGGTGGATGGAAGGGAGGGAAGGGGGGAGATCCTGGCTGGAGGGGTCTCTCTCACGAGAGCTTTCGTAGTTACGGCCAACAGGAGTGAGTTGCCTTGTGGATTTAGTGTTAGTGGAAGAGGTTTGAGGACTTGTTTATGTTTTCAGGTATTAGGTTTAAAATAAAGTATATATATATAAAAAAAATAGGAAAAAGGTTTTGTGAAAACGCTTAAGAATCTGATTGTTGGAAAGAACTATTGCTCGTTCAAAAGGCCTGTGACAGTTTTCTGGCCAGTTTTGCTAGGATCTGGCTGGTGTTTACAAAAGGTCACTGACCACTAGCATAGGATGTAAATCATCTCCATACAGTATTAATTTATGGCTCTTATCCAATTGCAAAACTGCTTTTTTTTAAAAAAAAAAATTGATTCTTAGGAAATGTTTTTTAAAAACCCAAATCTTGGGAGAGCAAGCACATTTCTATCCAAGCTTGTTTATCTGGCTTTCTAATTTAAGCAGAATCATTCAGAGACGGAATTCTAATAAATAACATTACTTTTTCCTATTTATTTGCTGCATTAGTGTTGTTGCAGTCCCACAGGGCTTGTACTTGCAGGAGGTTCTCTGTCAGGTACCATACAGGTGCAGGATCTCTTTCACCACAGAATTCACCACATCAAGACTTGAATTCCCGAGTGGCTGCAATTCCTAAGCTCATAACTCTGCCATATCCCATTGCAAGGAGGGATATGTTCACACAGTGGTTTTTCTCCCATTTTTATGTGCACCGTTTTGGAAAGGGGCTCGTGGGGGTTTTATTCTGTTTACAAAAAAAAGCAGCTGAATTGCATGGGGAGGGGGTTGCTGGTGATCTGTAAAGCAGCAGAACCACACAGGTTTTTATCTTGTTTAAGGTATTTAAAGCACGCTTGAAATTGCTATCTTTCAGTTAGAAGTGGGTTTTCTTCATCCTTATTTTTATCATGGTCATACCAAGACTGTCAGGTTGGGTCTTTCCTATTTTGCCAGAAGACTGGCTTGAGATTTCAGAGAGGATTTCTGAGCTATTAAGAACAGAACTCACTGTGAATATCCAGCTGGTGTTTGTGACTGGGCTCTGCAGGTGTTACTTTTTTAGCAGTCTGCTAAAAAAAGGGGGTTATTTTCAACTCAGTGAAAATAATGTGATGTGATTGACATCTGTCATCATCCCTGCCATGCCCTGTGCTTCACAGCCCTGCAGGAAAGGCAGAAGAGGCAAATCTTGCAGAGAAGCCAGGTGGAGACCCTGTCCTTAACCAGCACAAAGGTGTCCTGTCAAACAGGGAGATCCTGAGCAGCTCTGCAAGTCACCTCTTTAGGTGTGGGAGGGATTTATGTGCAGTTGGAGTTTTTTTAAACAAAAATGCAGCAAGATGCAATCTGAAACCCTACAACAAGTTTTGGCCTGAACTTGGCATCTGCTCTGTGCTGTTATGCAGCTGAGGCACTGAAGTTGCCAATTTCTCATAATTAATATGAAGGGTGGGGAAATCAAAGCAGCCTGAGATTTTATCTTGTCTTACTATCCCAGGATTCTTTTTTTAAATTTTATTTTGTAATTTCATATTAAGCTTTACAGTTGATGACTGCTGAAATATTTACTTCTACATTTAGAAATTCCAAGCTTTATAGAGATGATGCTTCTGTTCAAATTGGACAGTAAAACCATTTTTGTGGGCTCTTACTAAGAATAGACTGACAACATGACATGAAATTATAACCTTGTCCTGTAACTAAAGCCAGGAGCCTGATCCTGCACTCCAGTGAGCTCAGCACAGCTCCTCATGAGTAGCTGTGACTGAATGTTGTGGTCTTATGAAAGATTTTGATTATTTTACCCATTTTTCTTGCTTACTCCTGAAGCTTTTTGCTTATAATAATACCAGAAGACTCTTCTACTTGAAGTTCTTAATGTCAGAGATAAATGTCCTTCTCTACAGTCAGGATTCTGGTTAATGTACCTTTTAATGAGTGTTTTTAGAAGGCAAAGTTGGAAAAAACTACCCTGTAGTTTGGTGGGAGGTTTTTTGGCTTCTGAATGGATAAGGAGAGGTTCAGACTTAGCAAACAGATCCTTTGGTGCAGTTATGGCCCTTTAAAGAAGGTAAGGGCTTGGGAAATGCTGGGTTTGATTTCAGGAGTGGATGGTGGAGTGGCTGTGGAGCTCAGAGGGATAAAAGTGCTCAGAGCTGCCTCTCTTGGAATGCCAGGACCCCTCAGTGCCACTGAACTGGTTATAAAGTGCAGGGGAAAGCAGCAGCAAAACAAATTATTCCTATGTAATAGAAGGTGAGAATGCCCAGGTTCAGCAGCAGCAGTAAGGAGACCGTAGGGATAAAGGAATTCTGCATCTTTAGGATGCTGGGAGGCTTGAGGAGATGTGGTTATTTCTGGATTTTGTTGTTCCAGAGCTCAACACTTCCACAGCTCATGTGTTGTTTGGGATGGCTTGAGCAGAGCCCTGCTTGGCTTGTGAGAACTGAAGTTTGCAGTTGCCAAAAGCTGCAGGAGACCAGGATTTAGGAAGTTTGGTGTTTGCAGCAAGGCCCAGGAGTTGATTTAAACCCACCAAAAACTACCCTGAGGTTGAAGGGATTGATCAAGACATCTGTGGTGCTGGGGTGTGAATTACACCAGGGGCTGTGTCCCATCACCCCAGGGGTGGGATTGCTGCTTTATCCCTGAAAATGCAGAGGGGAGTTGAGTCCATTGTGCTGGAAAAGGCACAGATTGGCCCAGTTTTTAGACAACCTACAAAAACTGAAATGTCACCACTCAGGAGTTGGAATGTGCAGCCACCAGGCACAAGGAATGTGTATGGCTTTGCCTGGTGAGGAACTGTCCTGTTCCCTGGGGGATCTGCTCTGAGGACCAGTGAGAGATCCCTGGACACATGGGACAGATTTTTGTTCAGTAAAACCAGCAGGTTTTGTGAGGAAGAACTGCTCACAGCAGTGAGGATTTACTTGTGCTTGCACCTCGGGTGCTCAAGTTCAAACTAGCAGAGACATGTCAGAGTTAATTTTCTCTTACCATGGTCAAGGGAATATTTGGAAGCCTGTGAGATGGAGCAGGAAAGGGATGGGGTGGTAGGTGACTAATAGTGTGATTCTTACAGTTCCTGCTCTTTGCCCCGTTGGTAGCCAGACAATCTCATACCTTTTGATGTTGCAGGCCTCTTGCAAGTAGCCAGCTATTTATTTAAATGTATCTAACTTAAAACTGTGTTATCAAAACACTGATATTTTTAATGGAAATGTACTATATGGAAGTTTGTTCTCAGGGCTTCGTATTTATACTCTCTTTTTAGGGGGATGCATTTAAAGGGATGTGTTTGGGAAAAAGGCCAGTGGCTACTTTACAGCTTGGACCTTGATTATCTTGACCTGTGAGCCTGAGCTAGTGTAACTCTCCTGCTGAACCTCTCTCCCTGGTCCAGCCCAAAGAATCTGCCATTCCTCCTCTTCTGGTGAGCAGTGACATTGAGTCTTCCTTTAGGATTGCTGCATCCCTCCTTGGAAATGGTCACACGGGATCACCCGGCTGGGTCAGGGCTCGCCGGGCTTTGCACCATTTCCAGGACGTTTTGTGTTCTCCATGCAGCTGGAAAATTGACTTGCATGGTTCCCAAAGCAGCCATCAGGGCATTCCTCCTCTGGGAAGGTGTGAGGTTCTCTCCTGCACGAGTTCCAAGACCTCCAGCTCGTGGCTTCTTCTTGGCAGCCCCTGTTACAGACCTGTCCCAAAAACCTTGACCCTCCTTTCTTTCCTCCTCTCCTGGAACCAAACTTGCATTTCAGAGATTGATTTTCATATCCAAGCAACTCTTTAGTGGTTATTGAAATCCTTTTTAGTTAGGACTGTTACAATTACTTTTTTTAGGCATTGTGATCCGTGGGCTGAGGATCTTTTAATGTATTTTGGAAGGTGTTGAAATAAGCATCGCACCAAACGAATGTATAGCGACACTGTCAGCAAACGTTGCCTGTGGGAGAGGCACAGGTTGCTGTGATCTCTGCTCCAGTGGCAATTTTCCCAAAGTCTTGTGCACAGGATAGCCAGTGTTTCATCCAAAGTAACCACCCTGGTTTTCTACTTTTAATAATAAATACCATTTTTATTAACAAACAAAACAGCAGCACTTCCAGCTGGTATTTCCATCCGACTGAGAGTCCTGGAGCTTTGGGGCTGGAGGTCCTGCCTGTATCCCCCTCTCTGGGACAGTTCCTCCTCAGAAGGATTTGTGCTGGCTGTGGCAGGGCAGTGTGGGGCAATCCCCACCTCCCTGCATGGGATGTTACGTCCACGTGAATGTTCTCACCTCCATCCCCGCATCCAGGTGTAGCAAAAGGGGTTTTTTAAGGACCTCTTGCCCTAGATTTGAAGATCTTCAATGCAGATCCTGTTTGCAGCATGTGAACTTCAGTAAATGTAAATGCATTAAATTCTTACTGAATTTGGGTATAGTTTTATATCGTGCTCTGGGGAGAGGGAGGAAATTGGATCACGTTTTAAATGAAGCCCCACAAACCCAAGTGTCTCTGTTGCAGCAGGTAACAGAGGCCTGTAGAGATTTTTAATTTGCATATTTTTATCATGGCTTAATGAACTGTACACGAATGTGATTTGCTACCCAGCACTTCCCACGAGGCAGCACCAGTAAAATTACATTGCAAGGTACTGACTTCACATTTTTTCATTTCACCTGTGTATACAACAATTAGGTACCGCATAGGATAACTTTGATCTGGCTCTGATGCCGGTGTGTGGCATGCACAGCTCTTCCTAAGGTGTAACATTACTTTCTGAAGCTTAAACTAGGGCAGACGTCCCTGAGCCTGTGGAATTCGGGATTCATTCTGGCCACGCTCGCGTGGGTCGCTGACCTCTCCCTGAGCAGGAAAACCAGCAGGATTTGTTCCCTGCAGAAGGCCTCCAGGCCAAGAGCAAGGAATGCTGCTAATTTGTGATCATTTTAAGCAGTTGCTGTTGTGTTCTGAAATATATTCCTGGAAGTTAGGGAGGTGTTGGCAAAGCCAGACCTGTTCAGGCTGGAATCTTGTGTGTGTGGAGATGTGGAGCCCACGGCCGGGGCTGGAATGAATGCTGAGGCTTTAAACCTGCTCACACATCACCCCAGACACTGATGTTGTGTGTGCTGTACATTTATAATATATCTTCAAAATAAAGTTTTTTGATTTATTACAAGGTGTTCGGAACCATCATTTGCAGGAGCAGCAAAGGTTTATGGATCCCTGGTTTTCAGTGTTCCTTGTACCTGCAGGTTGCTGGAATTGTTTCTCAGAAAGTGGGGTGTTTTGAGAGCTGGTCACAGAGTTTGTGCAGGAAATCCTGGTTCAGCAGCTGGTTTTGCACCTGCAAGTTATTTCTCTATTTTGCACTTGGGGAGATTCATGCAAGGGCTTTGTGAAACACGATCTGGTGATCCCCTGGGATGTTGCGATGCCATTGAAGAGGGATTTATCTTGACAGTTGTTGACTGACAAATTGAAGTCTTTTCTTTCCCAACAAGGGAACCCTCATTAAGGAAAACAGCCCCAGCAAGCAGCAGCTGGTGGGATGCAGCAAATTGCATGTGACGTAACCAAAATTCCCATCTGGCTGTCAGTGCCAGCACTGCTGCTGGGGATCTGGGAAGCACTTCCAAGCTTTGGCCCCCTCTGTGGGTGCCCTGGAGGCAACTGATGATGGTGTAAATGTGTGAGGTTGTTTCTCTGAAGGAGAGAGAATCTGTAGGGTTCAGTTGGGGGTTTTTTGGTTCAGTTGGGTTAATTCATTAGCATTTTCTTTCATGTTCAGGGCAAGGAACCTGCCAGCAGCCTGTTTATTTAGCAGTTACAGCAACTGCTGAGGAGTTGAGAGGCATTTTCATTGTGTCCCATGAGAGATGGAGGATTAGAGTATGAGACATCAAAATGCTGCTTGCTCAGATCACGTTGGTAAATTTGGTGGTGTTAAATGCAGGCCCTAACTCAGATTTGCTGTAATGCACAGCTCAGCAGCAGGACAATTCAAAGGTCCAGCTCTCCACTAATGTAAAATTAAAACAAAAAAATTACCTTAAAGCAGCTTGGGATGTATCATTAGATAATGACACTTCTGAACCTGAACTGGTACAGCAGGTCTGGGCAGAAATCCACGCCTTGAAAATGCAGAAGTGCTGCTGTGTGAGTGACAGGATGGGCTGCAATTGGTGTGTGTTTGGCGGTTCCCGGCACGCTCTCGGCACAGGGACGCATCCCGGGGTGCTCCAGCAGCGATGAGGAGCAGCTCCAGCCCAGGAGCCACCTCCAGCAAGGCCCAAATCTGTCACGAAGGGCAGGGAAGGGAAGCACAGGTTGCACTTGGCAGTGGAAGAGCAACTTGGTGTTGGCAGGGTGAGACATTGCTGACAGCACAGTGGTGTGGCGGGAGCCATTCCCAGCCCCTCCATGGGTTTGCCGGTGCCATGCCAGCGGTTGGGTTGGGTTTTCTCCTTCCCTGTGCTCACTCTTCTCCCATGGATTGGTGGTCATGGTCACACTGCCCCTGAAAGAGGAGCAGAATATTGTACAATTACCCATCAGCTCCTCTGAATCTCCTCCTGGAGAGGCTTCCAGCGACGGCCCAGAGAAGCTGTGGCTGCCCCATCCTTGGAAGTGGTCAAGGCCAGGTTGGACAGGATTTGGAGCAACCTGGTCTGGTGGCAGGGAGTGGAACAAGATGGTCTGTAAGGCCCCTTCCAACCAAAACCATTCTGTGATCCTGTGAAACAGATGGAAGCAGCAGATGCTTCCCCTGGGAACTCCTGTGCCCTGACAGCCCAGTGAGCTCAGACCAGGCTGCCATCCCCTTGGTGACAATCCTGTCATGTCCTCTCTGCTTGATCATGCCTTTTTTTATAATTGATGTTATTAGAAGAGGAATTGGCCAAAGGAAGCAGCAGCTCTGGAAGCTACTGAGGATGGTTTGGTAGAAGGAAATTGGGTTTGGAATATAATTAAGGGAGAAATTATTTTCTCTTGTAATTCAAAAGCTTTCACTTCAAATGCAGGAATTGAGCTGGATGTTGGTCCTGGGAGATGGCTGGAAAGAGGGCAGGGCTGCAGTGTACGTGTGTGAACTTGGTCCGAGTGCCAGTGAGCGTGACCCGAGCTGGGACACAGCCCGAGCCCTGCGGATCCAGTGTCACCAGGAATCCGGGCACTGGTGGAGCTGGGGGAGGGACACCAGTAACTCGAGATGTGCTGGACCAGTCCCCACTGGACCGAAATAAACCCGGAGAGGTGACCAGCTCTCTAAGCCAGGGGTGTGATTTCAGATGGCTTTTATTTGGGCTGAGGAACTGGTGCCCAAATAAAAGGCCTGAGTTCAGAGCTGTGATGCCAGGGGGTTGCTGGTGGCTCTGGGTGCTGGGCTCCAGCAGCACATCCAGCTGTGGGCTGCAGGTGGGATGCAAACCCCGCATGGTGAGATCCTGCACCCGCCCTGCACCCCGGGATGCAGCAGTGCAGCTTTCCCAGTGCCGTAGGGAAGAGTCCCAGCTCTCCCAACAGGTTTGGTTAGCGATCCATCAGCAGTTGCATAACGAGCTCTCCCACTCTAGGAAGCAGCGTGTGGAGCAGGAGCTGGTTCCAGCCAGGGCTCTGGGTGCACAATGTGAGCAGTGGCTCCAGAGGCTTCACTCCTAATCCCTGGTGAGGGCTGCTGGAGCCTCTCGGGGCTGTGCAGGTGTGTGGCTGCTGCTGCACCCCGAGACTGAATTATTCATGGCAGACTTGCCAGGCTTATGCATGATGTGGTTTCTTGGCTTTTATGAGCTGTAGCTTGGGCATAAACCACATTTATGTAGCAGTGAACCTCTATTTGTCCTCTGAGGGAGGGCTGCTCCACAGGAAATCTGTGCCCGGGAGCCCCGGACCTGCAGCAGCTCCCGCGCGCCCCAAGTTTGGTTGGATTATTTATTGAGCTCCTCCTTGATGGGGCTGTGCAGGACAACCCTTGGAATAGTGAAGCCCCGGGGCTGTGCTGACCCTGCTGCCTCCAGCCATGCACAACCTCGACCCCTTCCTGCTGTGCAAGGGCTGGAGAGGGGTTTGGAACAACTCTCTGGATTTCTTGGCACTTGGGATTGGATTTTTCACTCTGTCCCCATGGCCTCAGTTGGGGTGATCCAGGCACTGTGGGCTGCTGGACCACCACAAGCCCCACACAGCTCCTCCATGAAGTGTGCAAGGGAAAGAATAGTTCAGACCTTCAAAATCGTCCTTAAAAGGACACCAGCCGGCTGTTCCCATGCTGTTGGATCAGTGTTGCAGCATCCCTGTTCCATCTGTGTTTTCCCCTACACAGGAGCTGGTTGCCAGGCTGCCTGGGATGAATCACGGGGTGCTCTCTTCCTGTACCCCCATACTCCTGCCTTCTCACAGACGAGCACCTTCCTCCCCTGCTCCCACATGGGAACATTCACCAAAAAAAGAAAAAATGCACAATCCCCCCTGAAGTCTGTGCTCTGGCCTCCAGTGAACCTTCCCCATCCCTCCTCTCCCCTTTGCTGTCTGAGGGGCAGCAGCCCACTCCTCCTGCCAGCCCCCTCTCCCCACTGCAGCAGCACCGTGCCTGGTGCAGCCCAATTTGTAAGTGGTTTGAAGTATTTCCATCCAGCCCAGGTGTCTGGAAGTAGGACAGAGCCTTTCCCATTGGAGCCCTGGTGGTGCAGCTTCGGCTTCAGGCAGCCACGGGCTTCCCTGGTGCCGTCACTTCCCGGGCTGAGCACTCGCTCAGATTCCCGTGGGTTACCGTGGGCTGTATTTATAGTTTGCTGGGCTAAAAATAAAAGCCCCAAGTGTAGGGTTCCCTAATCCCAGCCTCATGGAAGGAGGGATGCCCAGGAGCCCCTGGGAGGGGATCTGGTGGGGAGTGTTGCCTGGGTCTGTGATGCCCCTGGGCCTGCTCCCATGGAGGGTTGATAAAAGTTTATTTTTTGGAGTTGCTGCATCGCTGGCTGACCTGGCACCGCTCTTGCTCAGTGCAGAGCCTCGTGCAGGACTCTCATCCCACTAAAAATACTTTGTTCTGTCTCATCAGGCTCGATCTAACGGAGCCTGTGAGTGGAGGGGATGGAGCATCAGTGCTCCTGGCTGTGGCTACCAGATGGCGCGTGAGGAAGCCCTGCACGGCCCAGCTCCGAGCAAATGTGCTGCCAAATCCCTCTGAAAAATGTCTGTATGCGGAGCATTCGTTTGTGCTGGTCCTGACCCCCCTGTGTGTGTGCCCAGCAAACATTCCTCCCTGCTCCTGACTGGTTGCCAAGCAAGATCCCTTTTCAGCTCCCACCATGCCAGACACAAGTGCTGGGCACTGCAGGGCAGTGTTGCAGAGGGAGGATGTGCAGGAGAAATGTGCCCGATGATGAGGAGCCCAGCGCATTCCCCTTAAGGAGACCTCCCCCCATTCACACCCCTGGTACCAAGGGAAGCCAAAGTAAGTAATTTCTCAACTGATTTCCTTAATCTGGGATTTTTTTTGAACAGAACTGAAGTCCAAGAGCAGTATGGGGGAGCGGAATCTCATCTGTCCCTCTGGCTCTGTCCCAGTCCCTCCATGCCACCAGCACTGGGCAGCTGATGGGCTCCAGCCTCTTCCCCACTCCTGACTCCTGCAAAAAAAACCCAAGATCCCGGCGTGGCACTGCCTTGCGGGGCTGCATCTGAAAGCTTTCCCCACACTAAACCTTCCAGCTTTAGCCAAAACCAAAGCGGGAATATCTGCTCCCGGCATCGCCCCGCAGCCCCCGGCCCCCTCCTCCGCATCTCTGATGTCACTCGGAAGCAGCGTGAGTCAGCCGGCAGTTGCCGTGGTGATGCCAGCGATGCCGGGGAGCGCAGCGCTGCCCCGCTGCCCCCAGCCCTTCCCGGGGAGCGCAGGGGACCGAGCCCCCCGGCGCTGAGCCCCGGGACGTGCCATGGGCTCCCATGCCACGGGGTGCTGCCCAGAGCCCCCGGCGACCCCCGAGGCTGCGAGGATGTCGACGGCGGCCACCGGTAAGTCAGCGCTGTCGGGGATTCACCTCGCCAGGGGCTGCTGCTGGGGGTCTTTGAGCGGTTGGGGGTCTTACAGCAGCCGTGTGTCCGCCCAGCAGGACAGGCAGCGGCACCCAGTGCCCCAGCCCCACGGATGGCCAGCTGTGGAGTACGGGCTGCTCTCCACCAGTTCTGAATCCCGGGAAGAGAATGGAGCTTGGGGCAGGGTGGTGCTGGGCAGGCATCAGCCTTGGCACGTGTGAGGACCGGGCTGGGGTGGCACGGGGGGACCAGGGCCATACAGCCCCGCACGGGTGGGCAGCATCCACACCAGATGGCCCAAGTGACCAGCACTGTGAACGGGGACAGAGGGGTTACCCCTGTCACAGCAGGATGGGACCACCCCGAGCCATGTTGTGTTTCATCCCCAGGTACTGCTCATGGTTTCATGGTCACTCTCCTCACTCAGACCTATCCTGGTGTGGGGCTGTGTCCTGCCCACATCTCTGCCGACCTCGGCAGGTGCCAAAGCCATTGGAAGGGATTGTGGGGGGTATCTGGTGATGGGCCCCCTCTGTGCCCTCCGTGCAGCAGGGAGGGACACACCGTGTGCCCCTGTGCTTTGGCATCCCTGCCAGGAGTGTGGGGACCGGGCTGGCCACTGCCCAGCCCTTGCCCTGGGAGTGTGCTCTGAGGTCCGTCAGCCAGAGCTCGCTGCCATGGAGGCTCTGGCGTGGTTTGGTTTCCTGCTCGGTGTCTCAATTTTTCAGTCGTCAAGTTCTTGCTGTAAATAGGACCCGGACGAGCAGGATGGAGGTGTTTCAATGCCTCTGACTAATTTGTACATTCCCATATTTCTCTGGCCGCAGATTTAAGAGCGTTGGAGCCTGTGCAAGCTGGCTGGGGCCCAAGTGGGTGAGGAGGGCAGTGTTTGCTTTGGCACCTCTCTGGAGGCAGGGTAGGAGAGGGCAGGGCTGCCAGGTGAAGGGCTCAGCTGTGGCACAGAGCTGGCAGCAAGGGAAACCAGGAGCTGCATCCCACCAGAAGAGCAGGAACTAGAAATACTGGATGGGAATGAGGCAAAATGCAGTGGGAAGCCACCACCCACCCCTGCCAGACCCTGCTGTGGGGGAATTAGAGAAGCTTTAATTTGCTTTTGAGGCAGTTTTTGCTGGGCTGAAGCACATCAAAATCACCCAGAGCGAGTTTCTCTGCTGGCCTCTCAGCCCAGGGCTGAAGGTTTATATTTGTGGAGAAAGAAGCCTTAAAATCCAGAAATGACAGCCCTGTCCTCAAAATATCCCCTCTGTCGCGAGACCATAACTCCAATCTGCCACAGGGAATGGGTAATGCTGGGTCAGGTACATCCCTCCTGTGGCTGGGATGGATTTTCCAGGACCTGGCAGGCAGCGTTTTCCTTTGTGCATCCCCTGGGGGACCTGGAACAAGGCGGCTCCGGATTTGCTCCCTCATGAGCACCTCCCCCTGTGTGATGAATGCAGAACATTTTGGTGAAATCACCATGTTTTAACAGCTTTTTGGAAAAGGTTGGCTGAGTTGGCTGTGACTTCCCAAAGGTAACGCTTAGCAGGGGATCAGGATGTTGTTTTTGAGGATAACCATGTGCCAGTTCATGGCACAAGGAGGGCTCTGTGCCATGCTGATGGATGCCAGGCTATTCCTGTGCCAGGGATTTGTACTGCTCTGCAACCCCAACAGCATTTATTGGGATGACGATGCTGAGTATGTTCCATCTTGCTCTGGGCTCTTGCACTTTGCACAGCCCAGAGCAGGGGGAAGATGTTGCATTTTGGAATCCAATTAGATTTTTTTCTTGTTCGTTCCTCCTGCCTTTCACTTATCCTTTGATTTCCCGCAATGTTTAAGTGGCAAAAAAAAGTTGGAGATAAGTCATTCTGTTTTTGCACAGTTGTACAGTTGTGGTAGATATAGTTTTACTCAAAGTGTCCTCACGAAAAAAATGCATTTTACAAAGAAATCACCTGGGAAAAGAAAATCAACAGTCCCTATTGAATCTGATTTGTTTGGGTTTAGCAACTCAAATGTAGCTGCTAAAAATGGTTTAATGAATATAAAGATACATGGAAACATCTCATTTGCTCGTTAATTAGATCATGGCAACACTCAAAACCCTTTCAGTGCTCACCCAGCTCGTCCCTGGGGTCTCCCTGCTTGGGGTTGCCTGAGAAATGGCAAAGCATGGTGGGATGAGACTCTCGGGAAAACCTTCTGGGCTGTAAATGCTATTGACCCATTATTCTCCTAAACATAGTCCAGGGACTTTAAAAATAAATAATCTTACAGATAAAAATATCTTACAGACTAAACCCCCTCCTATTACTGATGCAGGCACTTAGAACCCACCAGCAGCACTTCCAGAGCTGCAATTGCTGGAGATAACCGGAGGCCTGGGGATGGAGCATCCCGCTCTTCACAGCTGGAGAACGAAGGTCTGGCTCCCAGCAAGGAAGGCAGGCAGGGTGAGCTGTCACCCCTCCCTCTGCCAGCTTTCCCCCTGGCAATAACAGAGTCATTAATTAATGTTTGCACAGCACTTTGAAGATAAGTGCTGAACACAAGTATTCTTTTAAATGTGATGGGGCTTGCCCCTGGCTGGGGGGAAGCCCCTCTCTGTGAGGAGCAGAGCTGCCAGTGCTCCCCGCCTGTCCCAGTTCTTGGGTTTCATACACATCAAACACTCCAAGCAAGGGAGAAAGAAATAAATCTGAATAACTTGTTGCACTCACCAGCATAACAGCTGAGTTACATATACATTACCTTTGAAATAATACAAAAGCTAAATGAAATAGAGTCCTACTACCCACACTTCATTTGTTTTCTTTATTTACATGAAAAACGTTGCTCATTGCCTGTGGTTCCCTGATGCACAAGGCCTTGCCACTGCATATTCCTGCCGAGCTACAGAATTGGAGATAAGGAATTGCTGACAGCGGCGCTGTGCCTTAGACACTGTTCCCGTGCTCTTGGGAACGGCACTGAAGTGACGGTTCCATTACTAAGAATAATATCCTGCTCTCTCCTCCTTGAGGCTGGCTCCGTGATGGACTGTCACAGGAAACTACTCTGTACAAGGGAGAAAAAGACATTTGGAGCTGTAGGAGCAGCAAGAGCATGAGGAGGCTGCCAGCCCCACTCCACTCCCCCTCGTGTGATGGGACCCAGGCTCCAGTCAGCCAGGAGATATTTGAAGTGTCTTTTTGACCCCATCTCCTTTTCCTTATGGAATTTCTAGTAAGGTGTAACTTTTTTCTTTATCTCTCTAGTATGTGCATGCATTTAGGATCCTAAATCCCATGGACACAGAGGAGACAGACCCCTCTGCCCCCCAGGTAGTCGTGATGCCAGCAGTGGCCCCGCGCTGTGACCTCGGGGTGTGCCCAGGCTCTAAGTCAATCCTGGCTGGGGATATTAAGTGCTCAGCACCGGGGCAAATGAGGCCCTGCCAGAACTAAGTACGGGGAAGCAGCTACAGCAGAGTTCAAAATTAGTCCAGGGCTGAAAATAGAGCCCTAAGGAGAAAGCTGCAAGCAGCCAGGGCTGTGAGTGTGCATGAGCTGCTCACTGCTCTGCCGGGGCTGTCTCCAGCACTCATGGCTGTCTTGGAAATTTTGTAAGGGTAAGAGATAAAAATGTTCATTCGAGTGTTTTCTCTCACTGCTCTGGAGAGCACAGGCAGCAGCTGCTGGGCAAGACTGAAGGCAAAAAACCTCTTCCCAGAGAGAGACACTTGCCTTTATTGGCTGCTGAGGACAAGCTGCGGCTGCCCATCCTTGGAAACGTTCCAGGCCAGGTTGGATGGGGCATGGAGAAACCTGGCATAGTGGAAGGTGTCCTTGCCCACTGCAGGGGGTTGGAACACGATGATCTTTATGGTCCTTTCCAACGCAAACAATTCTAGGAATGGAAGCTCTTGCTCTACATGCCCAGGAACTATCTCCTCCCTGTAAGACCCAGGCCACAGCACATTCATATTTTTACAGAAGATACATTTTTTTACAACATTCATTTAGATCTGCTGTCCTTGGGGACATCAGATATTCTGGGAACTGATACTCTTATTCTACACGTAGTCTCCCAATATTGATAGTTGAAACACAGTGGAAGAAACCAAAATCCTAGGTTTTCATCCAGTATGGCAGAAAACAAGCATGACGGTTCAGCTTTGCTACCTGCAATAGGTGTTACGTTTGAATATGGTGATTTCTCAAAGGAATTGCCTGCTAGTAATTAACCTCAGAGCTCTGCTAGAAGACAGGCTGTGCAGCGTGTGTCAGTTCACGTGTACACCCACTCTCAGGGCGTGAGGAATCCAGGAGACTAATAGGGAAATTATTTCATATAGAAAAGAAATGTATTACCATTTTCCAGAAGAAAAGCCTTGGAGCATGTTTAGTAGTGGAGCACAGAGAGAAACAAGCAGCACGCAAATTGCAGATGAATTTGTTGCTGCTGAATACGGGAGAGTCATTTATTTTCTCACGGAAAAAGCAAACACACTTAGCAATCCACGGTGACCCTCCCACTTTAAATGCAGGCTTTTTATCTCCAGGACAAGTTTGAGGACGCTGGTGTGGGATGATGCCGAGTTCCTGACAAACCACTTCATCATCACCTACAAAGTTTCCCAAAACATCAGTTTCAGCTTCCTCTTAAGGACATGCAAATGCCCTCAAATACCAGAGTTTCAGGGAATTACCACAGAGGAAGAGGTGGCAGCACATTCCACACCAGACTGGAAGAAGTGCAGAAAGGAGAAAAAGGGGCAGAGCAAGAGATAATTCCAGGGCCAGGATCCTAAGTGCAGCAGAGGCCTGGGAAAGGACAGTGCTCCCCTCTATGCTTTTTCCATTTTTTTGTTCCAAAAGTTTCAGGGGTTGAGGTGATACTGGCTTGGTTTCGTGGGGGCTGTCTGCCACCTTCTTAGAGCATATTTTTGCTCCTGATAAGTTTAACAACTGGATCCATTCTTTACCTCAAGGAAAAATATGTCAGAGGAAGAAGTAGGTCAGTTTTCTCCCAGTTACACCTTCACCCTCAATACAGGTCACCTGCTCCAGGAGTCCAAGGGCTGTTCTGTTCCTGCTGTGGATCTAATGCCCAATCCACCATGAAAATGAAAACATTCTTCTCAAATATAAGGGGATTTGGATTGTGCCTTAATGCTTAATCTAAAAACAAGAGCAGCTTGTTCTGATGATAACGCCACAAAACGACAGCCTGTAACCACTGGGTTGAAAACTGAACCCCTCGAACAGAGATTATAAAACAACCAGCAAGTTGTTTGCAAAGACACTTTGATTGCACACAATCCTGCAATATGGAAGAGTGACAGAGGCTGGAATAACCTTTGGACACCAGGTTGTATTTCCTGGTGACACAAACAAAGAATGCCCTCCCCTTGCACTTTGAGAAGACACAGGGAAATAAACGTTGAATCTTAAGACAGACCCAAATGAATCCTTAATGATTCTGAAATATTCATATAATCTACCAGTTACATGCAGCAGGAAAATAATTTATGAGAATCATAACAAAATTAGGTAGAATAAGGTCAGTCTGCTATCGCTGTTGTGCAGCTAAACTTATAATCATGGTTTCAGTAGATGGATATGAAGATAATTCATCTGGCCGGCACAGGCATTAAAGGCTCCGAGCTCAATCATGCAGCTTCACTTTTCAGACGAGCCCTAAAACTCTCTTGTCAAGTAAGCTAATCTGCAGGATCCGGGTTTGATCACAAGCCTGGTGCACAGTGGTGGCCAAAACTGCACAGGGTTTTGGGCACCACAATATAAGAAAGATCTGAAGCTGTTAGAGAGCATCCAAAGGAGGCCATGAAGATGGGGAAAGGTCTGCAGGGGAAGCCAAATGAGGAGCAGATGAGGGCCCTTGGCTTGCTCAGCCTGGAGGAAACTGAGGGGAGACCTCAATGCTGTCAACAACTTTCTCCCGAGGGGCAGCTCCGAGCTCTGCTCTCTGTGACCAGGGAACAGCTAGAGCTGAGTCAGGGAGATTTAGGTTGGGTATCAGGGAAAGGTTCTTCCCCCAGAGGGTGCTGGGGCATTGACCAGGCTGTCCAGGGAATGGGTACAGCCCCAAGGCTGCCAGAGCTCCAGGAGTGTTTGGACAGCGCTGCCAGGGATGCACAGGGTGGGATTGTTGGGGTGTCTGTGCAGGGCCAGGGGTTGGACTCTGTGATCCCTGTGGGTTCCTTCCAGCTCAGGATATTCCATGATTCTATTCTACGGCTCTATCACCCCTACTTGTCTCCCAGCCCTGTGTAGCAGGACAGTGGCCTCTAGACAGGGCTGGGAGACAAGACTGTGTCTAACAGCAAAAAACCCCCACATCATGTACCAGTCACACATTTCTTGCTGTTGTTACAGATCATGACATAAAACAGGGAAAGAAATTTGCTTTTTGCCAAGAAATACATAAGATTTGAAAGTCAGGCTTTGGCCTGAAAACTGTCTTTGACATCCTTTGATGGTGAGCAGGGAGTAACTTGGCAAACCTTGAAGGACGTTATTTGTAATACCATGAAGAAAAGTATTGCTGATACTTTTTGACACAAACCCAGTGTTTTATTGAGCCTTGCTGGCAACAGAGAGAAATCTCAACCCTTCTTGCACTTAAGAAAATGACTGCTTCGGTACAGAGGAATCTATCATGCACGTAAAGGTTCCCACAGCTGGTGATTTTTGTGGAGAGACAAAGTTTCTTTGGCATTTCTGTGCTTCCCTGCATCCAAAGGGAAGGCTGGCTGAAGATGCCAAGGGGTTGTGACACTGTGGGGTGAGGATGGGGTCGGGATGGGGTGGGGGCTCAGCAGCCAGACCCCTGCAGACCCCACACGTCCCCCGGGCTGTGGGTTAGGAGGGCCAGGACCTGCCTGACAGGTCACTGGAGTGGGACACAGCTCAAGTGGCTCTCGTTCACCCCTTTTTTAACCAAGAAAGAGGCTCTTTCTCCATCATGACTCCCACAGGGTGGACCGCGGTGCTCCCCCGGCTGCCACAACCCAGGTCACCACCCGCCCCCCAAGGTGGGGTAGGGGATGAGGGCGGCAGGGCTGTGAGGGCAGGAGGACCGTGATGGTTGTGGGTCCGTGAGGGGGCTGTGGGTCCGTGAGGATCGTGGGTCTTTGAGGGCTGTGGGTCTGTCAGAGTTGTGGGTCCGTGAGGGGGCTGTGGGTCCGTGAGGGACCGTGCGGGCGGCGGGGCCATGAGGGGCGGGTCCGCCCTCCCCGCGCGCGCGGGCCGGCGCGGTCGCCACGGCAACGGTTGCCTGGCGCGCGCGGGCGGCGGGAGGCCGTGCCCCGCGCGCGCGCACGCGCAGGCGCTCCCACCTCCCTCCCCGCTCCCTCCCGCCTCTCCCTTTTCCCGCCGAGCGCGCGCCCCGGGCCGGGCGAGGCGGGAGCGGCGGCTGGAGAGGGAGCGGGCGCGGGCGCGCGCGCGGGGCGGGAGGCGGGCGCATGCGCGCGCGCGCGCGCGGCCCCGAGCGCTGTGGCAGCCGCGGCCCCTCGGCGGCGGCGGCGGCGGCTCCGTCCGTGCCTCCCGCACCGGCACCGGCGCCGGGCCCGCCGAGCCTCCCCAGCCCCGCCCCGCCGGGGCTCCGGGCACTGCCGTGCCCCCTTCCCGCGCCGGGGATGAGGCAGCGGTAGCGCGGCAAGGTGAGGCGGCGGGGCCTGCAGGCCGCGGCGGGCGGGGGGGAGAGGCGGCGGCGGGGGCTCGGCGGGGGCCTGCGCGGAGCCGGCGCCGGGTGGGCTGCGCCCCCCGCCTCCTCCGCCCTCGCCGCCGCCGCCTCCTCCTCCGCCCGGGTGGGGCGGGGATGCGGGGAGGGGGCGCCGCCGGCCCCCGGCGCTGCTCGGCCGGGCCATGGGCGTGCGGGCGCGGAGCCTCTGCTGCTTCTCGGGGGCGAGGCGGGGGAAGGAGCCGCAGGTGCTGCCCTGGCTCTGCCCCTGCCCCGGCGCGGCCCCGCGGGCGGGGAGGGGGCGGCGGTACCTGCCCTCATTGTTCGGGAGAGCCCCATCCTTCCTTTATCCCATCGGCAGGTGACGGGGCTGCGCCTTTCTCCGCTGCCTCGGCCGGAGGCTTGCCGGGCCAGGCCCTG
The DNA here is from genome assembly GCF_965178545.1 of Coloeus monedula. Taxonomy (NCBI): domain Eukaryota; kingdom Metazoa; phylum Chordata; class Aves; order Passeriformes; family Corvidae; genus Coloeus; species Coloeus monedula. The sequence continues at coordinate 2,371,903 of NC_138801.1, read as the reverse complement.
CCCTTGACAAAAAAGGATGCTCGCCCCGGGCCCCGATGCTTTTTGATTTCCGAGTGGCTTTGGAATCGCTACATCAGCCCTCCCGATGGAAATCTCGAAGGATGTCGGGCCTGTTGTGTGCAGCCTGGCCAGCCCCTCTCCTGTGTGCCTTTAGAATCGTCGGCTCGTGTAAAAGTCTCTGCCTTTTGTTTTTGTTTTAGATGGTGGATGTTGATGTTTGTGCGGGTGGAGATAGTACCAGAAGAAAAATGGATGCTCTGACAGATAGTGCAGTTGAGATTGTCCCTTTGGAGCTCTATGATTCAGCCAGAGCAAAAATAGCTGCTAATCTACAATGGATCTGTGCTAAAGCCTACGGAATAGGTAAGATCACCTCTGTCAAGAAGTCATTCTTGATTTTGTTCTTACTTTTTCTGTCTCCCCTGCTGTTCCAGGAGTAATTACATTTGGCTTTGTTTTAAATATCAATAATATGGCAGCCTGTTCTCTTGTAATACTGTTATCTCTGCTGGTACCTTAAACAGGAATAACGGGACTGTATGAGATGCCCTGAATCAGCAAACCTAATGGTGAACGCTCCCAGATGGTGCTTGGCAAGAATTGCCAACCTCAAAATGTTTAAATCCTTGCTTTAGCTAAGCAGACTTTGTTCCGCAGAGCTTTATGTCATTGCTTGCAGGCCCCAAGCCCCTCCAGGCTTTAGGTGGTTCCTTGTCTGGTCATCTTGGCCAGCGGATGCTGGGACCTTGACACCTTTTGTGTGCTCAGTTAGGACTTTTTTTTCTGTCAGCTTGTGGTTTTACTTCCAAAATGATCTAAAAAGTAATTCATTTTTGATCAGCAGCATTTTTCTTTTATGGAAAGAAATGTTGAATGAGCAGGTGTAGTTTGGGTGCTGTGACATTAAAGAGCAGGTTGTAGGTGACAGAGGAGTTCTTCCTTTCCTCATATTGTCATAAACTTTTACTGTCAAACGTGGAAAAATAAATATTCTTGGAGTGTATTTGTACAGTGTTTTCTTGGCAGCTATTGAAATTTGCTTTTTTGTTTTGAACTAGATCTGTCTCGATGTACAAGATACCTCTCAAGTTTAAGTAGCTTCATTATGAAGAAACAGGGTGCAATACTAGTGGGTTTGTTTTATCCAGAACAAAAGATATAATAAAAACATGCATAGAGTCTTGTTTTGGAAAATGAGGTGGCCCTGTTAATCTAAGTCTAATTCTCCAAACTCATAATATGCTTAATGGATTAGCACTGGCTTACTTGGTGACAAGGCTGAAGAAAAGTGGTCCATTCCTGCCATTAAATATTAATTCTTGCTGGAATATTTCTCTAAATTATTTTTCTTTTTAAACATTTCCAGCCCTGTCAGTGTCCCCTTCATCTTGGTGATTGTGGGCAAAAGAAAATCAGGGGTTTACAGTGTTTAATGTATTTTGTAACAAGCAACAAGAGGCAGAAAAACCCCACGGATCAGATGATGTTTGAAAATGTGGGAATTTGGGGAGGCTGTCAGGGGAGCATTAAAAACTTAAAAGAGCAGAACAGGCACTTCCTCATGTAAATATTTCTCAGTTACTGGAATTGTTTGTAACATTTCCTGAAACTTTTTAGCAGTCTGTGATAAAATGGCTATTCCAGACCTGGGGATGCACTATTTATATTGTGACTTTGTTTCAAAGGAAAGCTGATCCTAGATGGGAAGGGACTGGCGCGGATCCTACGCTGCAGCGAGAGCTCGGTGGCCTCGTGCTGCTGGGTGGTGTCTGCTCCGGCACTCAGGGTTGTGTCTGAACCTCATGGACCAGTTAATTGCTTAATGGCAAGTCTGTTTATGCTCCTGACAACACAGGTTGTAGAAGTATTTGGCTTTCCTGTGAGTAAAAGATGAAAAGAAACAGCTTTTCCCATGGCAGAGCTGTGATCTCTGGCTGCAGCAGCCTCTGCCAGTTTTTCTGCTTGCATTTAGGCTTGTTCAGATTGCAAACAACAGAAGCTAAATGCCACAAACAATAGGAAAAAGTAATTTTTTCCCCAGTGAGTAAGGATTGGTGTCCGTGCGTGTCTTTGCAGGAATGTGGCCCATGGAAATGTAGTTTGATTTTTGAAATGGCTCCTGCAAGTCGCTGTCACATGTTAGCCATTACTGCTGGAATAGCATTGCACAATCCCTAGAAATTTATAAACCTCTTTAATTCATAGAGAGATGGGTTTAAGAAGGTTTCCTGTGTGATTATAATTTTGAATAATACTTGAATTTAACACATTACTTGTCATCTCTCAGGGTTGTGTTGTAGTTTTAAGATACTGGATGTTGTTCAGTGAGTCTTGGGCAGCTACAATCGTGATTTTTTTATATAAAATCTCACTGTGCAGATTAAAAGGTTTGAGGACATATTATTTTAGACTTATTTCTGGTTAATTTGGTAAAAAAAAAAAGCTTATCTGTTTGTAATATTAAAACACTGCTGTTCTGAAGTAAATCTTAGCAGGCTTCCATAACTGCCTTCAAGTGAATGAGTATTTTTCTGAAATGTTAGATTTGGATTTGATTTGTGAATTGACATAATTTTGTGCCTGATCTTTCAAATTCTGGTGCATTTCATTTTCATCTGGGTAAGGCTGAGTTCGTGGTGAAGAGTGGAAAGGGTGAAGAACAGGAATTGGATGCTGGTGTAGACTGTTACTGAAAGTCATTCATCCCTGCAGGTTCTACCTGCAACTGCATTCTCTCTTTGCTGTTAAAGGATATTTGAATTCTCCACTTCTAAGCTGGCATTTAAATAGGAAAATTCTTCATCCTTTGTTTTCTTTTCCTCAAGGACAAATCACTGGGAACATGCATGACAAATAATTAGAAGTCCTAGTTTGGGCTTTGTTTTATTTGATGATGCAAGATGATGTAGTCCTCCTTTTTTTTTTTCCCTTCTGGCCATGAAAAGAGAATTTTGGTAGCCAAACAACTGAGCAGCTACACAAACACGGCAAGACAACCCCTCTTCTTGCACAGGAATTGGGCTGGATGATTTGTTCCTGGAAACCTGCAGCTCCTGGCTATGGTGGATGCCTGGCTGGCACAGATGGGCTCCAGAGGGAGGTCCTACAACTGCTTGTCTGAATTCCAGAAAACAGAGGGGAAGGATGTCATGAAGGAAGGTGTTTCTCCATTCAGTGTCATCCATCTCCCCAAATAAACCTGGGAGTACTGGCACAGATCACTCTTGGTCTGAGCACATCTGGAAACCTTCTGTACTCTGGAAAGATTCGAAGTCCCTTTAGCTGAGACAGTGGTTTGAGAAAATGGAGTTTAATTAGACCAGAATTATCTTTTTTATCCTCAAACTTTGATGAGAACCAAACGGCCACTTCAGAGAATTCTAATTCCTAATGTTAAAGGGGTTGAGGAGCAAAGCTGCCACTGAGTGTAGGGAACTTCAGTTCACAGGGGGTGAGCATGGGAGGGCTGGGGAGGCTTGGCAAGCCCTCCATGGGGAGATCACTTTTCCACAGTCACTGGAATAATCCAGATTGCCAAGCAGGAATGAGGCCACGCAGAGCAATGGGAAGTGGACCTGGCCCTTCAGCCCCGCTGGCCCCTCAGGCTCTGAGCAACAGCAGTTGCAAAGAACAAACTCAGGATGGTTTTATTTGGTACCACCTGGGAAAATAGACAATGACAATGAAAAATTCTGATTTCTCAGCAGATTTAGTGTGGCATTAATTTATGTGTAGGAATTGTTTTCCATCATCGTGGCTATAATATTAAAATTGAGATACTGAAGGATGTGGAAGTCTCTCAGTGTTGCAGCTTGCTGTGAACACTGGGTTCTTATCAACCCTTTCCATAGCAGATGATGTTGCTCCTGTAAAACACTGTGCAAAATTCAGATTTTTCAAAAGGGACCTGATGGTTTTACTTATTTATTAGGACTGGGAGCTTTATATAGTTTCCAGACTTAATGCTGACAGTAGCCTGAAACCTTTGGCAAGATGCAGGCAGGAAAGCCAAGGACTAATGGAATGCATTGGAGGGGAAATGTAAGTTTGTCTTTTTTTGGTCTTTGAGTACTTTAAACTTACTTGCTAAATAAGGTTTTACAGTACTGTAATAGCTCCCCACAGGTACCACTTGGTAGAGGCAGTGTGAGAATGTTTCCTGGGCTAAATTCCCTAAATCCCTGGATTCCCTGCTTGCCTTTGTCAGCTTTCTTCTCAGGTTGGTAATAAAAATACTTTTAAGAAAGCTGTTGTGTTTAGCAAATATGAACAGTTAAACATTTGTTTCTTTAATAGCACCTGTTTGATAAACACTGAGTATTATTGTGTGAAGTTTACAGGGGTGAAGGATTCCATAATTATTATTTTGTCTCTTCTGCTTTATCCAGGTTTGTGGCTTTATCCTTGATCAAAAGATATGGTAATTAGTGCAGTCACTCTCCCGGCAGTTTGCAAAGCCTTTAGCTTGGGGTTTTTCCTGCCTGTTGTATGTAAATTTTCATGTGTCCTATTACAGATCCCTTACAGGGTTTAGAATTCAGTGCTGTAATGAGAACCAACACAGAATGTTTATATTCTGGTGGTCTTAGTGCTGAGAAGGTGTAGTTTGTGCTCATGCTCTGCAGCTTGGAGGACATTCACCCAGTGCTGAATAATTCTGGGAACAGATACTGATACTAACGAAATCCTACTCAGAATTTGAATAAGCTTCGTGCTGTTTACCAGGACAGCTTGGCTCCCTTTCCATGTGAAACCAGTTCTTCGTGCTTCTGGAGGTAAAATAACATCTGGGGTGTATCCACCCTGTCAGTTCAAAGGATAAATCAAATTTGTTCAGATTGCTGTATTTTTCTTTATCAAGTCATAATCAGGTGGTTGTCTTTGAACAGGTTTTTGTAAGTGAGATGATAATGAAATGGTCCCTCCCCTGAAGCAAGGAGAGTCTGGCAATAATTGTCTCTCTGACAGTTGTTGCAAGTGAAGTTATTTTTGTAATCCTCTCAACGATTTTGTACGTGATGATTTATACTCAGAACTGACAGTTTTTGAGAGATTGGGACTCATTGATATGATGGAACAGACCAAAAGAATTGCTGAATGAAAAATCATAGTTCTTTATTTTTGAGTCCTTCATCTCTTACAAAAATAGGCAGTGGAGGTATCTCCCCATTAGGCCCAGCAGGGCAAGAACACTTGAGAGTTTCTGCTGCTGAAACTTGGAAAAAGTATTATATTCCTTTGTTTTTTTGTAAGTGTGGGAAGCAGCAAAAATGAGCATAAGAGTAATGTGGTATAAACTTATATCGAACTCGTGTGTGGAAGAGATCCAGGCAGCTCTGATACTGAGGGTAGGGTGGTAAATTCTTCAACAATTCTTGTTAGAAAACGTAGGGCAAACTGAATTAATGATGTTCACCTTCACAGAGCTGATTGCTGGTTAGGTACTGTTGGTTTTAAGTTACTGTAAAACCACTGGTGCCTTTTGAACCCCTCAGTTTGTCCAAAATTGGCAGCTCTAAAACTTGTGTTGAAGTTGATGCAAACATTTGACTGGGGAAACAACTCAGAAAGCACATCAGGAAAAGCAGGAGGTGTTTGCAAGCTTTTCAAAGGTGACTTCCTTTGGGAATTAAGATGGTATTGGAAGCTTTTTTATAAGCAGAAAATAAGGACAATTTGGTTTCCTTTAGTACAATTTGTTAAATTGCTTGAGCAGAAATTTTTATAGCTATAGCTTAGGTGTTAATTTCTCAGAGTTTAATTTTTCATGTTGATTTTTTTCCAACGTCCAAGCCATAAATGTGTAAAAACTCAAGTTTTAATGAGCAGAACTTTTCTAACCTCCAAGTTCAGTTATAGGTCATGGAGAGAAGGTGTTGGAAAAGATGCTGATAGAAACTGGGACTTGGAAAGCCTGGGACATTTTCTTCAAAAAGAGCATTGGCACATTCTGTAGTGAGGCAAGGAAAAAGCATGTGACACCTGGAGTTTGTCTGATCCCTAAAAGCTGGGGAGAAAAGGTGTCCATGATGCCAGGGGCTACTTGTGTGTCCATGGTGTGTGGTTTAAATTAGCACTGGGTCAACTCTGGTGGTGTGTAGTTGTCCTAAAAGTGACGAGGTATTCCTGAGGTCTCTGGCAGTGTGGGAATGTTGTCATTTTTAAGGGGGGTTGGAGAATAAGCAGCCCTGGGTGCTGCAGGTGTTTTCTGTGGCATTGTGCTGCAGGTAAGAATATTTAACAGATGTGAAAGGTAAGATCAGTGTCTTCAGTTGCACTTTCAGATGCAGATTTCAAATATTGAAGACACGTCTCAATTCAAGCCCTTTTTTGTCTGTTCTGTGTTACCCCATTTGAGATAACTGCATCACGTACACATCATCGACTCTATTTAGAAGTTTCTCAACTCAGAATTACACACTTATTTAGCATCCTGTTTGCATTGCAGGTTTTCCTGCCATTTATTTCTTATTTGTGCCTGCCATTATGTCCAGCATTAAATAAAATTGAATTAAATAGTAAAGTTAGCATTGCCACTCCTGAGCTTTGATGTGGTTTTTATATCTTAATTTTTTTGTGGATCATTAGTTAGGACATAAATCAGCTACAGGACTGCTCCTGTGTGTGACAGACAGACAGAAGTGTTGTATGTACTACTGTAAAAAATTAACCTGGGCAAGTGTTTACAGTGAAATAAATTGCAATTATGGGAGGATTAATGTTGATGAATAATTTCCTGTGATAGTCTTCAAATTATTAATCATGGTGCTAAAAGTTATTCCCACCCAGCCCTACCCTTAATTCTGGTCAATCCAAATCCATTCAGTCCTTAAGCAGTTATATGGAGATCAGAAATGTGAAATTAGAGGACTTTTTAGTATAAGAGAAAAATATTTCAGGTTTCTTGACTGGACTTTCAGAATGAATTACGAGATTCAAATTGGGCTTTTTCCCTGTTTTTTGTTTGTGTGTTTGTTTCGGGTTGTTCGTTTGGGTTTTTTTTTTTTAACATATTGATTTCTGTGACATGGAATCTCCTCGCTAAGAACTAGATCCATTTAGTGCTAGAAAAGGCTTTTAAAAATCATTGAAATGGAGCTGGTTTAATCGGAAATTGATGTGGGAGGTCTGCCTGCCCCTGTCACGCGGGAGGCTCAGCACCACGCTCCCATGGCCTGTCCTGTGTTAATAATGTGTGTAAAGACCCCAATCCTATAGAGTGGATCCCTCCTGGGCATTTTAGTGTTGCAGAGAAACCTTTTTGCTCGCTGTGGTTGCAGTCTATAAAATAATCACAGTCTCTCTACCTTGTGGAGAAGGGAAAATCCCAAGGAAAACCCGGCCTGTGAAAGGACTGTGGGGCAGGGGATGTCTTGGAGGGATTTCAGGGCTCTTTGTCCACCCCTTCCAGCCCAGTTCCAGGCAGTCACCTCCGTTTTCCCATCAGGGCCTGGGAGCTGGTGGAGAGCAGGTGTTGGTACTGAACCCCTCATCCAAGTGCTTCAGATTTCAGGCATTTGGAATTTGCATTTTTCTTGTTGTCGTTTTACAAAAAGCCTTTAAAACTTGGAGTGGTGCTAATGCTCTGCCAGAGATGTACAACCTCATGGATCTTTTATGAGCTTGTATTATTTCCTTTCACAAATAATTTTAGTACAAAGCAATGTGTCTTTGGTGTAGCTGCTTGTAATGAACTAAAATGTTGAATTATACGAGCTGCTTTGCATTTGGATTTTTGGATCTTTCCTCAGTCTTTAGAAATGGAAGCTTGAGTTCTCTATCTAGAAATGGAAATGGCCATTAAATGGAATGAGCTTTCAACAGCCTTTGATTTTAGGTCAGGTTGACTAATGTTAAGAAGATTAAAAAAATCTGAATTTATTATGTATTTCACTAAAAATGGACACCCATGTTAACAAATGCTACTTAGGTAGTGCCAGTGGGTTTTATTGTGTCCCTTCCAACTATCTTCAGTAAAAAGTCACATTCAATGTCACAGAAAGGAAAAATAATTATCTTAATTTTAATAAACTTCAGAAAGCTTCACATTTTGAAAAATAGATCCAGCACTGTCTGACTAACAGGAGCTGTTAGGGCTGCTAGACAGCAGTGGTTTGCTACATATTTTTATCTAAGTGAGATGTACTTGTGGCAATAACACTCTGTCTCCATTCCTCTTCTTTATGAACATCAAGTGCTCTGCAGTATACAAATATTGTGTGGCTTATTTTGCAGTCAAAGATATGGGTAGCAGTTTCTTGGAATGGGAAAATTTAATTATTCTGGAAATGAGCTGAATGAAAAGTAAATATGCTGCCAAATTAATAATTCTTTTAAGTGTAGATGTGTATATTTAAAATGAACTGTTTAAGTGACTTTGGGGAAAGATATTCAGAGTGACTGGATAGCATTAGATAGAATTTTATGTTTGAAATTTAGGAAATGTCAGGCTTCTATTAAGACAATACACTTGAGGCTAGAAAATATTTTTCTTGGAGTTGCAGACTCTCATTATTCCTGCTCGGTTGTTATAAAGATCAATAGCTTCCAGGCTGATTACCCAATATGAGGAGAAGTATTTATTTTGGGATATAGAGCAAGATTTGAGATGTCTTGGACATATTTAGAGTGATTGGAATGTTAGTTGTTGTTAGTGCCTTTCTCTCCTGCCAGCTCAGAGCTGTGCTGGGGAGCAGTAAAAATGTGTTTATGGCTGGTGGTGTGCAAGGGTGAGGCCTTCTGTGTTGCTAATTTTAACTTCTTCTGAATTGCTACACTCAGGGTCTAGACTCAGTCTGATAAAATCCTAACACAACTTGTGGAAATTGGGCCAAGGCAAAAGAAACTCATTTTTAGACTTGGTTTTGTTCTTGCTTAATCCAAGTGGAGTGGTTTTGCTTCCTAGGCTTGAATTATTTAAGGATTGAAAGCTGCAACAGTTTGTTTCAATGCTCTTGACAAAAAAAATAGATAATCAGCTCACTGGTTGGTTTGTAAAATGTTCAAGGTTTTAGTCAGACGTTTTGGTCTTTTCATTCTGAATTGCCAAAATTCATCAAAAACTTGGTGGCTTAGATTTGAGACTGGCCAGCCCCTCTTGGTGACCCTGCCTTGCAGTTGTCCAGTTGCTGTGCACGGATGCTTTGGGATTTTGCTTTGAAGATAAGGATAAACCTTGCCCATCTGACACCCATTTTAACCTGTGATCTAAACAGTTGATAATCCCAAATAAAATGTGACTACCACTAATATTCACCGATCACTTTGGGTGATGAGTGGTGCCACGTGCTGATGTTGTCTCCGCTGTTTCAGACAACGTCCCGGAGGAGCTGAAGGACCCGTTCTACATCGATCAGTACGAGCAGGAGCACATCAAACCCCCTGTGATCAAACTGCTGCTCTCCAGCGAGCTCTACTGCCGGGTCTGCAGCCTCATCCTCAAGGGGGATCAGGTGGCTGCTCTGCAGGGACACCAGTCCGTGATCCAGGCGCTGTCTCGGAAGGGGATTTACGTCATGGAGAGCGATGATACACCTGTGTCTGAATCTGATCTGGGCTCTGCACCAATCAAAATGGTTAGCTTAATTAAATCCACCTAATCATCTTCTTTTTATTTAACACTATTCAAAATAGTAAATGGAGTGAAGAGCTCTTAATTTCTAGGTCGCTAACCTTAGGAATGTTTTATTTTAAATACAGTTAGAACATACCATTTTTTAAAAGGGATTTTATTTTCCAATACTCTTTGTTTTCTTCTTTCAGAGTTCTCATATGGCAATGATTGATGCTCTTATGATGGCCTACACTGTAGAAATGATCAGCATTGAAAAGGTCGTTGCCAGTGTCAAGCGTTTCTCTACGTTCAGTGCCTCAAAAGAACTGCCCTATGATTTGGAGGATGCCATGGTTTTCTGGATTAACAAGGTAAAACTTACTTGGGGAAAAGCATGCCTGTCTTTTCTTGTCACTTTTCAGATTTTTAAAAAGGTTCAGATGAGTATCTTCCTTCTTATTTGTGCATTTCTATCATCTCTACTTTTGCAACTTGTTTTTCTCAGGCATGAATAAAGCTGGTAAATTTTGAAAGAAGGAAAGTAATCAGGAATTAAGTTAGGAAAAACTGTAAAAATTGGATTCTTTATTTTCAGACAAGTTACTTTGAGGTGTTTTTTTTGGTTGGTGGGATTTTTTTTAGGTGAAGCTCTGTTCCGTGTTAAATAACAGGATGGACTTAACTCTGGCTGGCTGGAACATTTAACAGAAAAACTGAAACTTTTCCAAGGGCAGCAGTTAAGTTACTGTAATTCTTTTGAGTGACAGGAGTCCCATTCCAAAGAGAATGTGTCCTTGCAAACCCAGGATTCCCTAGTTGTGATTACAGCTACTGCTAATAGAGAGTTGGTCTAGAAAACTGCTGTACTGTGTTTTTCTGTGAACTTCTTATGTTTGTAGCATGAATTGACCATTAAGTAACAGGAGGAAGAAGAACACTTGTGGAAACATATCCAGGTGTATTTTAATTCATTTTCCATGCTATGTCCTTTTAGGTAAACCTTAAAATGAGAGAGATAACAGAGAAAGAGATTAAATTAAAACAACAACTAATGGAAAGCCCAGGGCATCAGAAGGTAAAACAAATTTGTCTTCAGTTGTGATATTGTTGTGATATTGTGTGTGGATGATTAATGGATTTAAATATCAGTATTTTCTTTGTCAGAGAAATGTGAGGGCTCCAATCCTCAAAACTGAGATTTTCTGCATGCAGTTTTTGTCTCTGTCATCAGTGCCCTTCCTTGCCTTTGAAGCCCACTGGTATCTTCTGACTTTACTTTAAGTTTCAGTAGGATGAAAACAACTTGTTTCAACTTAAAATAACCTGTATCAGCTGTATGTGGGTAAATATGGCTCAGCTTTCACAGCACAAAATATATGTTATATATTTTGAAAGCTCCTGGGGCATATTCTTTTTGCATGGGTTATTTGTCCAATGTGTATTTAGGGATTTATTCATGTTCTGTCCAGTAAAGGATTCTCTTGGCATTCAAATGTTATATGTGTGTGTTTGTAGTTTTTTCCAGCTTTTTCCCTTGAAATTATATCACAATGCACTAATATTGCAAAATATAGCACACTTTCATTTCTGGAGAATGTCAAATAGGTCTTTCTGAAACAAAACCTTAAGAGAAATTATAAATAACATATTCTTTCCTCAAATTGGCATTGGTGGGCAAGGGGCTCAAAGTGTGATATATGAATAAGGCACAGTTGTTTAATTTTCATGTTAGTGGCAGTGGTTTTTTATGTGCCTTTTATGGATAATAGTAACCTTCAGCAAAAATGAGCTGTTTAATTTACAAGCTGATGTGTGGTCTAAAGGATCCCTTGAACTATTTGACCCTATTGGCTTTTGGGTCTTACTTTAGTATCTTCAAATCTAAATTTCTAGGCTACAAGCCCTCTAAAATATGAAAGTGTTTATTGCTGAAGTGCATTTAAGTATTACTGCTTTTTAACTTGCATTGCTGATGTTCCTTTCCTGTTCCTACGTTCCTTTCCTTGCTTCCTGAGCAGTCTCCTTCCAAATGGTATTGGAAATTAGTACCTGTAAGTGAACTACTTTTACACCAGTTGTCATCCACAAAATCATGGCTTTTTAAACTTCCTCAGAGTGTTTGCTTCCATTCCAATGCTTCTCAGCTGCTCTTTGAAAAACACCTGTGTGAGCTTTTGGGTCATCAGGCTTTGTTTTCATGACACGCTTTTTGCATACTGTACAGCATACAGCATACTCACTTTGCAGCATCTCAAAATTGCTTCCACACTGCAGGAGTGAGGGAGGTGGAGTAGCAGCAAAAAACCCTAGAAAATTACCAGTTGAAATGGTTGCATTTGCTGGGTTTTGTTGTCAGTAGGAACTGATCACAGCGCTGAGGTGAGAGCAAAGCTGGGCGACTTAAATGGCTGCCTAATCTTGGAATCCATAGTTAAGATACTCAGATGTTTGTGCTTAAATAATGCTCTTACACTGCTCCTGCACCTGCTCTGGTGCAGATTTGTAAATCTGTCAGAGCCAGAGCACTGCTGTTCACTGAGGTGGGGTAGGAGATTTGCCAGGCTGGTTTGGATCCGGTGGGACAGTTGCTGGGATTGCGTGCTCAGTTAAGGAGCCTGAGCTGGCGCAGTGGGAGGGAAGACAGTTCACACATTGGAACAAAATGCTGCTTCTGCTTTGTGCTGAACTGTGAAATTGGAATAGCAATTCCACTATATTTAAAAAAATCCAACAAAATTGTGCTTCTAGTACGGAATCCTGCTTTTTTTTTTTTGTCTGACTTTTCTGGGTATATTTCAACAGGCAGAGCCTTTCCTTTGTTCCTTTGCTTTCCTTAGCTTTGATACCCTTTCTCCTGCCCTTGCAGGAACTGGTGTTACTCATTTTCTCTCTGGGAAGATGAGCTGTGTCTCAGTTGTTAATTCCAAAGGGCAGAGCACTTGGAAAAGGCAGGTGTGATCAGGCAGTTTCCCCATGATCACTCTGCCTTCCCACAGAGAGCTCAGGCCCACTGCAGCCTCCTAATCCTTTGTTTGTTTGAACCAAATCTGTAGGCTGCAGTAAAAACTTTAAATATCTGAAATTAAAGGAAGTAGTAAACAAAGGTTGTCTCACTTCTAGCCCACCTAGATTTTAGTGGCTTACTGACAGATTTTGCAGTCTCCAAAGTTGTTGTCAGATTCTGTCAATTCTGTGCTTTTTTATTTTGTGATTTTTGGTTGGTTGGGGTTTTTTTTTAAATACAGAATTATCTCCATTTCAGTAGCACCATTTCTGCAGTTATTGCATACAGATATCATTCATTGTATGCATGGGCAGGAGGGTTACAAACCACAACACTCAGCTTAGAAAAGAAGGAATAATTCAGAATTTTCAGTATAAAAGACTGAATGGTTCAGAGAATAATATTTGAGCGAAAAATAAGGATTTAAATTAAGTCCATAAAACCCCTCTTTGATAAATTTGTGGGGTTTTTCACTAAAGCCAGAAGAAACAAGGAATTTTTACACATTTTAGTTCTTGATATTGACTGTTGTTGATTTAAATTCTGTTTAAGCCTATTGGAAAAGAAATATTTATATCTACTTTAACTACAGGAGGAATTAAAAGTTTAAAAAGAATTTCTGAAGGTGGTTTTTTTTCATATGCTTACTTTAAGTGGATAAATGCTGACCCTTTCAAGCTAACCAGTTCACCTTGTTATGCACACTTCTTTTACCAGACTTAATGAGCACATTTCCAGTGCATAATGGATGTTGCTGATGCCTTTGATTTGTTTCTTGTTTGAATAATCACCATCCTATATCTCACTATTTCTTTTTGTGTAAGCCTGATCTGATGCATGCCCTATCGCACTGCATGCTGGAACCAGTGGAATATGCTCGTGTGGTACAGTATGATTCCCATTCCATTACATCTTTGTGGAGTGCTCCAGGCTGGGGAAAAACCCAATTTGCACCTGGTAAAAGGACAGGAAAAATAGCATTAGCATGCAGAGATAGCTTTGAGTTCCTTGGGAAACTTAGCATAGCATGTGCAAAACAAAGAAAAGAAACTGGTTCTCATTGCTCCAAGCGATGTTCATTGCTCGGAACAGATTTTTTCACAGCCTGTGCCATCCTGAATTGACACCTAGGAGTGTGTGTGTGTGTGTGTGTGTATGTGTGTGTGTGTGTAGAGCTTTCCCAGGCTGGCTTGGGAAGTGTAGGATGCCATTGGTAAAACCCAGCTTTCCTCTGATGATTCAATATGTGACTGGTGTGTCTGCACAGCAGATGAGAGGTTCTGTTAAGTGCCAGTGATATCAGTGCCCTGAAGTGTCCAAGGGATGTTTTTCCAGCACTGCCAGGTGTCTCTGCCAGGCCCTGCAGTGCATTTTGCTTTTGCTTTCCCACCCGCTTTGCTGCTCAGTTTAGACACGGCCGCCCAGTGCAGTAGTGTGCGGATGCTCAGGAAACAGCAACCCTGGAACTTGCAAAACTTGCAAGTAGCAATGCCAAGATTTGTTCTTCAGCTGACTGGCTTTGGCAGCTCCAAATTCCCTGAGGGCTGCAGGGTGGTTTGCACCAGAGTTTGATTTTGATCTGTAGTAAATCAAGGAGAGTTTTGCTGGGGATGTCAAGGCCTCCTCCTCTCTGACTAATTTGGAAAAGGCCATGTTTTTTTATTTTTGCACAATACTTGTATTGCACACTGGCTGGCCAGATGTGCCATGTTCTGGTTCTCTCTGAGAGGACTTTGCTGTCTGTGGACACGACAGCAAATCCGTGGATGTGGGTAAAGTATGAGAGATCAGCAGCTCATCAGAATTATTTTTGCTGTGTTTTGTTTTTCCCAAGCTTTAAATGTTTTCATGTAGTTATCCATGTCTCTTTCTTTGGATCTGCTGCATTGCTGCATCTGTGTGGAAGGATTTTGAGTAAAATTGATTATAATAAGTTAAAATGTGTGAACAAAGTGAGGAATCCGGCAGCACAGATTGCTCCTGGGCATGAGGAGACTAAATGGCAGATGAGCAACCTGCTCCAGTGGAAGGTTCCCTGGCCATGGCAGGGGGTTGGGTTAGATGATCTTTAAGGTCCCTTCCAACCCAAACCGTTCTAGGATTAAACAGGAAACATCACTTCCTTCAGAATTGGCTTCTACAAGGAGAAAAGCACAAGTTTGTCTGGTTTTGACTGGGGGCAGAATGCCAGAGAGGATCCACCGAAAAGAGGTTTCAATGCTTAACACAGATTCCTTTTTCTTTGCCTTTTTTTGGGTCTTTTTTGCCTCTTTAGCATCGTGTGAACCCTTGTTTTCTCTCGGTAGGTGCGTTACAGAAGAGACCACCTCTCCAGCAGGCAGTTACCCTACTTCCCTGTGCTGGAAGATCTGATGAAGGATGGTAGCGATGGTGCTGCTCTTCTAGCTGTGATTCACTATTATTGTCCAGAGCAAATGAAACTGGATGGTATGTAATAAAGGTTTTGAGGGGAGAAAAGGAATAAAAGGCTTCAGGCTTTGAAAGCTGAAGTAGAAATACATTAAAAATTAAAAATGCAGCACATCTAATAGGTGGTGGACTATGGCAAGTTGGAGGCAGGTCACCTACGGAATCTGCATTTAAAAAATAATCTCTCTTCCATCTTTTTTTTTTACTTACTGTATTTAGATGACTGTGCTCTGTGTATTATGAGCTACAAAAGAATCCTTTCTTTTCCAGCTTTAGCTGATGTGGCTTTCTTTGCTGAAGTAACTGAGCTTGGTTTCAATACCATAAAAGAGGAGTACTTGTCCACCACTGTTAGCTGATAATTCTCATGTTTTTCTTTAGGAGTACATAACTTGGCATTTTAAAATCTAGAGTTTAAAATAGTTTCTCTTAATCTGCAGAAACTGTCACTCTTGAGCATTGCAAAACATGAATTCTCTTTCCCAGAAAATGTTTTTCTTAATAAATCAATGTCCTTGTTGCATTAATTTCTGCAAATCAGCTTTTTGTATTGGTTTTTAAATTCTCAGATATGTTGTACCTTGCAGAGCTCCTCAGTGTTTTCAGAAGGAACCAGCACTGTGAATCCTAGGAGTAACCCTTTATTATATGCAAATCAAGATGTCTGGTTTTAATTGCTTTTGTATTTTGTCATTATGTGTGTTCTCTGTAGCCTGTTTACCTTTTCTGTGGCTGTGATAGACAGAATCCCCTGTGGACTCAGAAAATGAATGCAGAATTGATACTGTTCTCTGTGGTTTCCTTCCTCCTTTTCCTGTCCCCTCTGGTATTGAGCAGGTAGAGAAATGTCACTGGTAGCCAGTAAATATCCAGTGCTGGTGTAGAGTCTGTGGAGTTCCTGTACTCAGTGTTTCTGTGAGGTGGGGGTGGAAGGGTGATCCCTTGGGGCAGTGCCATAACTTACTCATCCCTCTCCCCTCCCCAGATATCTGTTTGAAGGAAGTGACATCAATTGCAGACAGCCTCTATAACATTCAGCTTTTGAGAGAATTCTCAAATGAGTACCTAAACAAATGCTTTTACCTCACCTTGGAGGACATGCTGTATGCTCCTTTGGTTTTAAAGGTAAGAAACATAACAGAGGATGTATTTTTCAGTAAAAAGTGGGTGAATCAGGAGTGTTTTGTTAGTGTGAGGTGTAATTTTCCTTTTCTTTCTGTTTCAGCCTAATGTCATGGTGTTCATTGCAGAACTCTTTTGGTGGTTTGAGAATGTCAAACCAGACTTCGTACAACCAAGAGATATCCAGGAAATAAAGGATGGTAAGTTTGTAACCATGGATAGCTGACAGCATGTTTTTTAAAAAATGCTTACATTGCAGTGAAACTATTGCCCAGTGGTGTTTCCTTGGAAGCTTTGTTTCTACCCAAAGTTTATTCTTGCTGGGGATCTTTGGAAGCAGTAAAGTAGAAGGAAAATTAGTCCTAGATCCACTTGAATTCTAATTATTTGAATGGGTAATTTTTGAACAGGTAATTTCCCCCTAAACCCACTAATTAATCATTAATTTATAACTTTCATTAAGCTCACCAGAAGATACATATTTTAAATTAAGACCAGTACTTCAGGTTTCACTGCAGTGTCGTGTCACAGTTTCCTCTGCAATCTGACAGCTTCCTGCTCTGTTCTGCTCTTTCCCTGGCCAGTGTGAGTTGTGTTAATGCTGTCCCTTTGTGCCCAGTCAAGGCAGTGATGCAGCAGAAGAGCAGCCGGCCCCCTGTCCCCATTTCCAACGCCACCAAGCGCAGTTTCCTGGCCACTCCTGCCAGCCCCAGCCCAGCAGAGCTGCAGCCCCCAGCCCAGCCAGCCCCTGAAGCCTGCAGTAGGTACTACCTGCACCCTGAGGAGCCTGACTACCTGTAAGTCAGTCTTCATATTGTTCCTCCTTCAGTTTATGCCTCTGTTTGGATAACCTGGGAATTTGTGCTGCTAGATGTTGTCATTTTGCTGCAACTGCAAGACCTTAGAGTACCTAAAGGGGCTCCAAGAGAGCTGGACAGGGACTTGCTTGGAGCAGCCTGGTCTTGTGGAAGGTGTCCCTGTCCATGGCAGGGACTGGAACTGGATGGTCTTTAAGATCCCTTCCAACCCAAACTATTCTGGGATTCTGTGAAAACAAACTTAAAAGTGATCTGATGTGCAGGAAGGTTAATGACAAGGGTTTTCAGCTGACATAAATTTCATGGTGAAATAAGTTATTTCAGCCTTTGAATTTAGTATTTACATAAGCAACATCTTAGATCTGCTGTGTTTCGAAAATTAGTTGAATTCCAGGTAATAGGTTTACTTTTGTATTGTTACATGTGAAAAACTTTTCTTTAAGGATCTTCTTAAAAATTAATGATATTATGTTTGAAAGAAGATGAGGGTGACTCACCAGTGTAACTTCACAATTCGATGTTTTTTCTGATTATAGAAAAAAATTCTTTGTAGTAATGGTTTTTTGCTTTTCTGAATTAGTGGCAAAGGAGGAAGCCCTGCCTTCAGCCCTTCCCATCCACTGCTCCCTTTGAGGCAAAAGCAACAAAAATCTTTACAGGGAGAAGACAGCCCTGGTGAGTTTGCCTTGAATTTGCCTTCCAGCAGTCAATGACTGTCAATGTTAACAGAATAAAGAATTGAAATATAAGTTCATTTCTAGAAATAATTTTAAATTGTATTAAACTGCAGTAACACAAGTGGGTGAGCATGTTGAGTTGGAATAAATCTTAAAGATCTTTTAAGAAACTTAGTGGATTTTAATTTTTTTCAGGCTTTGACTGTGTCTCTCCAGTGGCAGCTGCAGCAAATCTGTTTTCTGCTGCCATCTGTTGGGGAAGGAGTTGGTTCTGTTTCTAGAGTTGCTATTAAATGAGGTAAAAGTGCTGGTTTAAAGACCATTTCTAAACTGTTACAATTTGAAAACCATTTCAGGCCATCGGCACCGTTCGAATTCTCTGACCCGCGTTGATGGGCAGCCACGAGGGGCAGTTCTGGCGTGGCCAGAGAGGAAACCCAGGTAAGGGAGACATCTATTTTTTTACAGCATTGCTTGAGGAAATGATACTGTGACAAATTTGATTGTGGTAATGTGGTATCACTGCCCTAGAACTGCACTGACAGCCGCTTAATTTTGTTTCCTCTTAATGTGCACTTTGAGAGCTGACTGATTTTAGATTTGCAATTGAAAATGCGTCAGATTTTCAGGAAGTGCTGTTGAAAATGGAAGTGTCAGAAGTTGCTGCTTGGTATTGCTGGTCACTTATGATACAGGATGCATTTTTAAAATAAAACAACAATTTTAGCTTTCTGTATCGTGGTCTTTATTTCAACAAATTGCACCTTGTTGTGCTTGAGTGTCAGTAGACTCTTCTTATCTCTTGTAGGCCTCTGTCTCAGCCAACACCGTTTGCTCTTCATCATTCTGCCAGTACTGATGTGGACCCTGGCTCTGGTGACAGCATTAGCCTGGCCAGATCCATCAGCAAGGACAGTCTTGCTTCCAACGTTGTCAATGTAACCCCCAAAAATCAGCCCCACCCTCCATCAGTGAAAGCTAATGGGAAGAGCTTGCTGAATAATGTAGAAATGGAGGATGAAGATGAAGAGCTTATTGCAATCATCAGATCTGAAGAAAGGCCAAACCGTGGTGACCCTGAGGTGCAGAATGCAGCAGCCAGGGTGCCCAGCATAGCGGCCACAGCGTGGTCTCCAAAAACAAACAGCGACCCTTCGGACAGCAAACCCGAGAGTTTTTACCTGGAGCCTTTAATGCCTGCAGTCCTGAAACCAGCCAAGGAAAAGCAGGTCATCAATAAAGAGGATGAGTGTGGGGAGGGGAAACAGAGGAGTTTTGTAACAAAGAGGTTAAATGAAGGACACTTGTCTTTGATCCGCAAGAAAGCAACAAGCAGTCATGGTGAGCATGACCTCAATAGGACTTTCACTCCCATTTCTAGCTCTGATTTCACTCCAGTTGCAGATCCCAGTACTGCAGATCCAGTGGCCCTGGGGGAAGCAGGTTTAGAAGCTTCCAGACCTTTGGCTAGTAGCAGTTTAGATCCTTCCTCTCAGGAGCTATCCACTGGAGGATTCTTTCTTCATGCTGCTAAACCTGATGATGAGGTAACGAGTAAAGTCAATGTGAGTTATGGGAAAGGTCTCAGCTTGCATGTTCAGGATACAACCTGGGCTATGGTGAGACAGGACTCGGAGTCGGATCTCTTGGACATGGAAGATGCTGACCAGGACTTGGTAGTCATAGACGACCATCCTATAGTCACAAAGTACATTGGTGAGGAAGAATCTGCCAAGCTGCAGGAGGATATGAAGGTGAAAGAACACGAGGACAAGGACGATGCCAGCGGCCGCTCCAGCCCCTGCCTGAGCACCATTTCCCAGGTGAGCAGCGTGTCCATGGCCAGCGGCAGCGTTCGCATGACCAGCTTTGCAGAGAGGAAGCTGCAGAGGCTCAACAGCTACGAGACCAAGTCCAGCACGAGCAGTTCCCAAAAAACCACCCCAGATGGGTCAGAAAGCTGCCCAGCACCACTGACCACGTGGAAACAAAAGCGAGAGCAGAGCCCCAGCAGGCAGAACAAAGACAATGTTAATCTTTTAGCTTCTGAGCTGGTGCAGCTCCATATGCAGCTGGAAGAGAAACGCAGGGCGATAGAGGCTCAGAAGAAGAAGATGGAAGCCCTGTCAGCAAGGCAGAGACTAAAATTGGGCAAGGCAGCTTTCCTGCACGTTGTTAAAAAAGGGAAATCTCCTGATGGTCCACAGCCTATCAAACCAGAACATTTTGCAAAAGAATATTCTCGGCACAATGGGGAAGACTTAGATGAAGTTTCTTTGGGTTCCAAATCTGAGGAGTTTCTTGTGAAAGAGGAGGAGAGAGAAGAAATGCTGAATGATTCTCAAGAAGTAGCAAAAGTAAAAATGCAGGAAAGCCTTGCTTTTGCTGAGCAACACAAACCAAAAGACCCTGCTGCTATACATGATTTGGAAAAAAGTAAAATTATTTCTGTTGCCCTCCTAGAAGACAACGTGACAGAAGCGGATATAAATGAATGTGATCTTTCTATTGAAAAGCTGAATGAAACAATCAGCACCCTTCAGCAGGCCATCTTAAAGATTTCCCAGCAGCAGGAGCTGCTCATGAAATCTCCAACAGTGCCATCCCCAGGAACCAGAAGTAACTCTCAGGACCAAAAGGTGAAACCTTCGATTCATTTTGTCGAGCCCCTGTCTCCAACTGGAATGAACAGCCTGCGGAAACCGCCGCGGTTTGGCCAAGGAAGGACTCCCCGACCGGGAAGGCCATCGGAGCTGAAAGTCCCTAAGGACAGACAGCAGAATTCAGCACGTGTTAAAACCCCAACGCCCAGCCTAGAAAACCTACCACACTTAAGACCTTTCCCACCCAATAGCTTGGCAAAGACGCCCACAGAAATGGGACTGGAAAGCAGCCCTGATCATGGAAGTGGTTCCCAAGAGAAGTGTTTCTTTGATACCTATAGACTTCATGATGAGAGCAATCAAAGGGCACTCGTTCTCTCCACCTCCAAAGATGCAAATATTCTGTCTGAAATGAGCAAAGAGGTGAATAACAGCTTCAAGGAAGCAGGGTTGAATTCTTCCGATGGCTCAGGAAAAGAAAATGTCCCAGTGGATGAGCCCCTGAGAAGCAAGGCTAATCTCATTGAAGTAGATTTGTCTGACTTAAAAGCTCCAGATGAAGGAGAACTTGAAAACCAGGATAGCTCCACGGATATGATTAGTGAAGGTGATCAGAAGTCTGGTGTGGGTTTTTTCTTCAAGGTAAATGTGTTACCTTTCTGTCTTTGGTTCCTGTTACACACTCACCCAGCATTAGACCTGGTGTTGCCCAGTCTCCTGATGGAGCACAGCACTCATTGGTTGTAATATTTGGATATGAAAAAGCTGCATTGGAAAACAATTGCTTTTGGAACTGCTCTCAGAACATTTAGTATCTTTAATTTGTGCTTAGCAATGATTTTTGTCAATACCTCAAATGTGCTGACATGATGATACTTTCTCTTTTCATTTCTCTTTCAAGAAGGTCAAACCAGGCTATCTCAATCTCGGTGAATTTAATTTTGGGTTTTTTGTAGTGTGATTAATTTTGACTGATTGTCTTTGCACTGGGATTATTTGTGGTGTCCATCCTGGCCCACATCATAGTTGCATTGTACTTGGCAGGTCTAGAAGGTTTTGTGATGATTAAGGATACCTAAAAACAAGTCAGAGTAAGATGAACCCCTTTTTTTCTCCTCACAGACTTAAGGGAACACTAAAAACCATGTTACAATTTTTTCTTGATCAACAAGAAGTTTTGATTTACACTCCAATGTAAAGATTTCCAAAAATAATCGTTTTTCTTCAAATTTTCCTGAAATCCTCTTCAGTGTTGTGATGTCCAGCTGAATACATTATCCTCCATTCTTTAACACTCTCCATCCCTTTGGTGTTGCAGGATGAACAGAAGGCAGAAGATGAGCTGGCCAAAAAACGTGCGGCGTTCCTTCTGAAACAGCAGCGCAAGGCCGAGGAGGCTCGGCTGCGGAAGCAGCAGCTGGAGGCTGAGGTGGAACAAAAAAGGGATGAAGCTCGGTAATGATGCCCAGAAAAGAATTTCTCTTTATTTTAAGATGAGGAAGTTGTTCCGTGCTGAATGCACTGTTCTTGTGTTCGCTTGTCAGCCGCAAAGCTGAGGAGGACCGGATACGGAAAGAAGAGGAGAAGGCTCGGCGAGAACTCATCAAGCAGGAATATCTAAGGAAAAAACAGCAGCAAATTTTGGAGGAGCAAGGGCTTGGGAAGCCCAAATCCAAGCCCAAAAAACCCAGGCCAAAGTCGGTCCATCGTGAGGAATCTTACAGTGATTCGGGGACGAAGTGTTCTTCCACACGTAAGAATCTGGATTTGTTTGCTCTCACTGCTCTGCCAATCTGCTGTCACCAAATGTGCTTGACATCTTCTCTCCTGTTTTGTAGCTGATAATTTGAGCAGTGCTCAGTCTGGTTCCAGTCTGTCTTTGGCCTCAGCAGCAACAACTGAGCCTGAAAGTGTTCACTCTGGTGGCACTCCCTCGCAGAGGTACAGCCAGCTTCCCTTGGGTTTCTCTGTGCTGGGGGATGAAATAGTGTTGGGCTCCAGTGCTGTTTGCTTCACCTCACTGGCACAATGAGAATTGCTGAATTCATCTGGTTTACGTGGCTGCCAACTGCAGTGTTCTGTACAAACTTGTGATTTTGTTTTGTTTTCTCCCAGAAGAGTCAGAGTTTTGCTTTAATTTCTAGCAAGGAGAATCTGACTGTTCTGGGGAGGATAAGGGAGAATAGTCTGTTCCATTCAGGGACAGCAGCATTTCTGTGAGATTACAGGGCCAAACCCCAAAATCTTGGCATATAATTTTTTATTTATTTCCCTCCCAGAGTTGAATCAATGGAGTCCTTGCCCATTCTGAGCAGAAATCCCAGCAGAAACACAGAGAGAGACTGGGAGAACGCTTCCACAGCATCTTCTATTGCTTCAGTGGCAGAATACACAGGTGCCTGCTTTGTTTTAGTTTAGCTTGGTTTTGTTTCGTTTGTTTTATTCATTTATTATGAATACTAGGTCAGGAAAACCTGTGGTGTGTTTGATGTTATTTTTGAGAAGCTGTCAGGTGTATTTTGTTCTGTTTAATACCTCTAAAAGTAAGTCATTCTAGAAAAATAATGGGTTTTTTTATTTTTTTCACTTTGAATGAAAATCTTTATGTTCATAAATGTAAGGCAGATAATTGTGACTTACTTATCTTCCTTAGGTCCAAAATTATTTAAGGAACCCAGCAGCAAATCCAACAAGCCTATTATTCACAATGCTATATCTCACTGCTGTCTTGCTGGAAAAGTGAATGAACCACATAAGAACTCAATATTAGAGGTAAACATTAAAATCATTAATGCACTCTCAATCAGATGGCTCTGTAATGCTGATTTCATAATCTCACTGATGTGTGAATTCCATTTCCTAAAATATGGCTGTACTGAGGATTTTTTGCTTCCCACGTGGAAAACACGATCCTGTATTTAGAGTTCTGCTTGGAGGTTTATGAAAGGACTGAGAATCGTAATTACTGACCTAGTGTTAAAAAACCAATTATTCAGCTTAAAGCTTGGCACAATTCTCCCTGTGAACCACCCCTGGACCTGTTTGTTTTTGCTGCAGGAACTGGAGAAATGTGATGCCAACCACTACATCATCTTGTTCCGCGACGCCGGCTGCCAGTTCCGAGCACTTTACTGCTACTACCCCGACACGGAGGAGATCTACAAGCTGACTGGAACAGGGCCAAAGAGCATCACCAAGAAAATGATTGATAAACTCTATAAGTACAGCTCGGACAGAAAACAGTTTAACGTGATCCCGGCCAAAACCATGTCCGTGAGCGTGGATGCCCTCACCATCCATAACCACTTGTGGCAAGCCAAGCGACCCGCGGTGCCAAAGAAGAGCCAGACTCGGAAATGACACCCAGCTCCTGGGGAGAAGGTTGGCTCACTGGGATTGCATTGAAAGAAGACATGTTTACCATTTTCCTCCAGTTTGGTATGAAATGTGCAGAACCATAGACGTTTTTTAAGAAGCTTCGGAACAGAGAACCGTGGATGCAAGTTCTGGAGGATGAAGGAACGTTGCCAGTGTTTTTTATGAATGATCAATCTGCTGTTACACCCAATGCTAACTACTGTGGCTTTCAGCTGACGAGGGACTGTGCATGTAGCAAGATCTTGAACAAGTGGATTTCCTTTTACTTGAAGCTTTTCATCGGTACAAATTGGGAATAATTTAATTCTCTTTCCTCTCCACCTCATTCCCTCCTTTTTCCTGGCATTCTTAAAAGTTGGCAAGCTCCGAACTTGGGTAGAAGGATTGAACAGATCTGGGGTGAAGTGCTTTGGGTTTGGTTTGGTTTTTTTAAACAGTCTTTAGGGAAAACTTCCTTTCAGACCTTTTTGAGGAACTGTTGAATACATCCAGTTGTTGTACTGTATCTACTGCCAACATAAGTCCAGCTCTCAGATTTCTGAAAAAAGCCCCAACTTGTGCTGCTCAGAACAGAGTTTACTTGCAGGATCTGTGTAGGATAAGCATTGCAAGGATTGCAAAAGCCAGTCTTTTTCTAAAAAAAAAAAAAAGTTGTTCACAAACGTAAAGATCTCTGGAATACAATCATGAAGAGGCATAACAGGTGCTACTAGCTGGAATGTGCCTGACTGAAACTTAAGGCAAGCTGAATGGAGCCCAGTGATTACTGATTTCAGTTTCAGGTCGTGTCCTAAAGATTTGTTTGCTTTAATAAAGGTGGATGCTGGTAGGTATAGAACATTTCCACTCTGAGCACGCTACTCCTGTATGATGGTGCACTTAATGATCACAGATTTTAATGTTTTTATTACATCATGAAATGTAATTCTACTTTCTTTGTCCTGTCTTTATTCTGAATGAGCAGCATGCTCTACAATGAAGAGTGTGTTATGTTTTTTATTTTGGGTGATATATTAATATATATTGATTTGTTTTTCTCATTTGAAAGCAATTTTTAAACAGAGACATTTGCATTTGTTTCAAAAGCCCAAATAAGTCGAATGGCTTGGATTTCTTTTCATGTTGAAATATTAAATCTTGAGTTATGACCTTAAAAGTCTTTGTGTTTCAGCAGATTAAATTTTTGTCTGTGGTAACAGGGTATATTTGCAGTTCCTTTTTTTTTTTTTTTTAATTTTATTTTTAACCACTCCCATGTCTCCTTCTTGGCCCCAGCTGGTTCCTGAGTAGGTTTCTGTAGCTATTTTCTAATTTAATCTGCTAACGAGCTCCTGCTCTGTGGGTTTGACACTTAATACCTGCAGCTCCTGTAGGTTCTGACTTGGGTTTGCACATGTTTACTTTTCTTTGAAGTGTTACTTGAATTTGTGTCTCTCGAGTGCAGAAGGCCCTGCCCCATCCTCGAGAGGAACTGAGCTCTGAACTCCAGTGTAATTATTGCCCCTGGAGATGATGGAAGGTACAGAGAGTTCTTGTACATAGGGGGAATTAGGGGATGGGATAAAGTACTGGGTAGGTAGAGCAAAGTGAAGGTCTTCCAGTGCAGTCTCACCATGTTTTTCCTCTCCCAGGACTCCCTGACTAGGCTGCTGCAACTTTGTAAATTATGTTAGATAGTTTGCTGCTTGTACATAATTAAAGGCTTTATGGTTTCTAAAGTGCTAAGTATTAAACACCGTCATGAGTGTAACTTTTGTTACCATGCTTTTCATGCTTGTGCTTTATTTCTCACTGTTTGATATTATAAACCATATTTATTTTATGAAACACTGAAATTTAATAAAAACCATTAACTGATTTCCTTTTTATTTCATGTGTACTTTTGTTGGTGTGACACTTCATCCCCTCCAAGAACTAATACACTTTAAAGATGTGCTGTTCTCTTGAGTAAAGCTTCACCTGCAAGGAGCTGCAATAACTTTGTGACAAGAGCTTGTTTCTCCTGACTACAGGGGGCAAGAATGGGACCAAAAAGCTCTCAGAAAATTGGGAAATAGTTTAAGGATTTATTTCATCAGACTCTTGAATCTGTCTGCTGGGGCTCCTTTGATCTGTGTAGTCCCTCAGTGACAGAATTTTGGTAATTTTCTATCAGCATTGGGGTTTGGGTTAAATTAATGGAATTCTGAATACAGAGGATTTCTAACTGTGCTTTTAGTGACCTCGTGCTTAACCCTTCACTCCCAAGGACTGAAAATCCTGATGTGTAGCACTCATAAGGTGATCTGGACCCTTTTTAGTCACCTCTAAAAATCACTGCTTAGAAAATGGGAATTTGTCCTTCCAGAGCACAGTGTGGACACCTGAAATCAGTGAAATGTGTGGGAATCAGCTGTTCCCTCAGTCCCAGGGGCTCTGATCCCGTGGCTGGGGGCTGCCTGCAGGTAAATGGAATCAATTTGGCAGCCTGCAGCTTAAGCTGCTGGTTTGGGTTGGTTTTCTCCAGGATTAGTTGGAGCCAGGGTTGTTCCCTCTGTCCCAACAAGCAGAACTGGGTAAAAACACTCCCAGCTGCTCCCAGAGGCTCTGGCTGTGCTTCCTGGGAGGAGGAGGAGAAAGTGGGAGCTCTGTCTGTGACCTCTTTCTGTTTCTTACTAACAAATCCAATAATGTGCATCTTTAAAGTGATTTTAAGTGCAATTTCTTTCTCTCAAGCTCTGTCCATCAGTCTCTGTGTTCCATGTGCTGTTTGCATCTGTACCTGGTGTGGTTTTGTCTCATTTTCATCCTGCTCTCAGGGTGGGGAGAGTTCAAGCAAAAATAGTCTGAGTTTGGAAAATACGAATTTCCTTTGAAAGCCTTCACCTACACTGGAAGGGCTGACTGTAAAGAAAATGAAGCTGATTTTTGTCCCCACTGCACTGGGGAGTTGAGTGTAGAAATCTCTGGAATTTCTCTTCCCAGGGGTTTGGGGCTGTACTTTAAACTAAAAGTGACAGGAATGAGTTCTCAGGACTTGAATTTTCCATTTCTTTTGCTTTTCCCCCCATAAATCCCCAGAACAGGCGACTGGAGCAGTGTCAGAGCAGCCCAAACCCCCTCACTTTATGTTTTATTTAATTTATTGATTAAATATAACAACGAATGAGGTGTCTCCTGTTCACTCTGAGCTGACTGTCCTGGGAATTTGGTCCCTGCTGCTCCCACCCCTGGAATGGAGCTGTCCCTATGGATGTGTGCTAAGCTGTTATCCGTGCTCTGCTTATCCAATTAAGTGGCTTGCAGTTAATTAGGGGGTTAAATGTAATTACTTTTCAGCAGATGAAGGAGAGGCAGGTGCCTGGGGGGGGTGGTTGAGGGCAGGGTCTGATTTTGACAGTGGGTTTGGGGGTCAGGACGTGCCAAACATCCTTGGGATGAGGCTGTGCCGGGATTCTCCAAGGACATCACTCCAGAAAGAAGATTCTGGGGAGATTTGGTACCATTTTTGCTGCTGCTCCTGTGCAGAACTGAAGAAATCTGGGGAGTATTTTGGGGGTTGGGTTCTCTGGCTGCTTCACATAAATGAAACTTCATATAAAAATTCTTCAGGCCAGTTCAAAATTGGAATATTCATATGGCCCACTACAATGAAGTGTATTTTCCACATTGCATTGAAAATTTTACAATTAATTCCAGGTCACCACTCAGACATTGGACTTCCCTTACCATTTGTAAGTAAAAAATAATTGGTTTTTTTGAAAATTTTATTGTTCTACAAACAAAATATTTCCCTGAGCTTTCTGTTGCAGGTTTGTTGAGGCTTGGTTTGGTCTTGGAGGGTTTGAAGATCTCAAGCTTCCAGTGGGGCTATGAAAAGGTGCATTTTTACTCTTCTGCTCCAAGTGGTAAGTTCAGCTCTTCTTTGAAGAAAAATAACCCAAATTTTTAAGGAAAATGCCATTCCAGAACTGGAATTTTATGTCCCTTCCTTCCCCAGCCTGGCCCTCCAAGTGCTGAGCACGGGCACGTTCCTCTTGTGAAGATTACAGGGTGGATTGAATTTGCTTGTCTGTGCTAAATATAAATTCACTTTTATCTTGGTGCTGAAATCCTGTCACAGTTTTCTCATCTATCCCTCTGAACTTGTTCAGAAATAATGTATTTATTGCAGTGGGGGAAAAAATAACCTCTTAAACTGATGTGTGCAGCAGGGATGATGAAATATTCAATATCCAGCATTTGTTAAAATTCAAATGAGGCACTTGGAAGAATGGTTGGAAGCCCATAAACCTCCCTGAATTACCGTGGCATTACCTGGAAATCCCAGCAAAGGAAAACCTCTTTCTTTTGACTCTGTCTTCCAGGGAATAACTATAAATTTACAGCAAAATAAAAAATCCTTCCCGGATTTGGTTTCCTTTTTGTTTCCCAGCCACACCAACCCCGTTATTTTTCATGTATATTTTAGTGGTCTGGATATTTTTTCTCTGCTGCAAGGAGTTGGCAGTGTTAGAAGCTGATTTTTCTCAACTGGGGCAAAGATTTAAATGAATTTTGGTTCATTTTGCAGTGTTATTTCCTCTTCTTTTCTGCATCTGCTGCTGTGGAAGGTGGAACAAGAGGAAAAGGTGAAGAATCCACTGCTGGGAAGTGCTGAAATCCACTTGCACAGAGCATTAGATCCTGTTCTGCAGCCTTGGAAGGGTTTTCATACAGTGAGAGCTGCTCGTGGTGGTGATAAAATTACCTTATTTTGGGTGTAATCATTGCAACTTGCATGTCCTGGAAAACCAGAGGATTTTGTTCTCCATGTACAGATTTGTCTGGCTTAAAGCCAATAATTAAAAAGTAATTTAGCAGGGACTTGGCTTCCTGCTGGCCTTCCAGCTTCCTCATGTGTGTGTTCATCCCAGAGTTATCTTCCCTGTTTAAGGGATATTTTTGTGTCCTTCTGTACAATTTTAAATAAACAGATTTTTACAGTATTTGCTTAAAATGCTTAATAAAAACAACCTCTGCTTACCAGCATTTGATCTCCAAGTTACAACATCTACAATGCTCTAGAAATGTTGGGATTTTTCCTGAAAATCTTGGAAACTTTGGAGCCAGTGACAAATTTTGACATGAAGAACATGTACTGAATCCCGGCTAAACATCAGTTTAAGAAAAAAAAACCCTTAAATACCCACAAAATTTAATGCATTTATTAAATCATAGAAAGTAGGATTAAATAAATAAATCAAATGACCTTTAAAAGCTCCCATACCCCACCAGGCCCTTTGTGCATCCAGGCACAAAGAGTCTGAAAAGCTGAAGCTAAAAAATAAAGTTGGGAAGAGCTGCCTTGAGCCTTGGCTAAAGCCACATCTTTCCATGGATTTTAAAACAGACTCCCAGGAAAAAAGAAAAATCAGACAGCAGTGTCTCCTGTTGCTGCATGCAGCTCTTTTATTTTCATTTATCTTTACAGAAATGTGAAGCATCTTCACAAGAATTGTACAAAACCCTCTCCCCTTGGCTGGCTGCATCCCAGCAGAGCAGCTCCCGGAATTCGGTCTCCGAGAGGAAAGACGGGAGGTGCTGTTGCTGATAAAAATCCATGCAGGAGCTGAGCTTGGAATAAAAAGGTCCTGTTCTATAGAGATTAAATAAAAAGGGGTATAACAGGAAATAAATATACTCATAACATTGGTTTGAGTAGTTGAGTTTAATGCAGACTATATGGATTCGGTCCATATTGAGCGTATCAAACTGTTAGTGGACACGGAACATGCGCCGGAGCCGTTGCTGGAAAACCCCAAAATATCCCAGCTGTCCTCGTTTCTGCATCCCCCAGGGCCTGCCAGGTCTCTGCATTAGAACACAACTCTTTCCTCCGGAAAATGGGATTTTTCCATGGTTGGGAGCAACAGCCATTCTCCTCTTGCCATGGAAGCTCCTCGTGCCCCTCTCCCCCTGGGCCCTTTCAGCGGCAGGAACAACTCTTTGTCACTGCATTGACGTTGGCAGGACCATTAGAAAAATAAACTGCTTTTGTTTTTACATTAGTATTGTAACTGAGGCTAAGGAATTAGAAAAATGAACCCTTGGGTCTCAGACTTGCATTACCCCCAGGTGAGTATTTACAGGGTTTTCCCCATCCCGTGGGAAGGACGGCTGGAAATTTACACCAGAGCAGGAACGCCGAGGGTTTGTACACGGAGCTTCCGCTTCAAATGCAGGGATTTATACACTGAACAAACAGAAGCATCGTCAAAGTACAGGACGATTGAGGGCTTTGTGATAGGATCACAAACCACACAGAGGCTTCAGTCCTTTTGGCGTGTGGTTTCCTCTTGGGATCATTTTCTCCCTGGATTAGGGGCAGGAAGGACTTGTGTGTGCCCACCGAGGAAGGAGGGACCCAACACCACGGCCAGTGGAGCCTCTGGAACATGGACCCTGGATTTGGCCACGTGGCTGACCTGGCTGCTCAGGGCTGGGGGGTGAAATTTTAACTACTTTAAGGGTTTTCAAAAGAAATTTAATTTTCTTGCCAGGGGAGGGTTGAGCAGAGGAGCTGCACTCACTTCCCTATGTTCGTACACACAGCTCACAGCCAAACAAACAAAAAATCATAAAAATTGTATGTTCTCAGTAAATACATGCAACTAATCACACCTTTTGTTGAAGTTGGGGTCTGGGCTTTTGTTTGTTTGCTGGTTTGGGTTTTTTTTGTTAACCTGTACCACTGCTTTGTTCCACTCTCCCTTGAAAGCGAAGTGGGGTTTGGAAAATGATCCGAAATGCAGACACTTAAATACATTAACACTCAATGACCTGAGCATCTTGAGGCTTCATGTTAACACAGAGCCCACGTGTCCTTTTGTTTGTACTTCAACCACACCCACTTTTGAACCTCCAACTTCTTTTTGCCATTTGAAATGACAGATTTGATGTGTGAAGCTACAAACAGAAATAAATAAAACATGGGCCTGCCTTAACCAAACAGATACAAAATTAAGCATTAAAAATCCATCAAAACAACCCTAAAAAGCTTTAAAGACAGTTCTGTTTGTGCCCTCAGCTCAGTGGGGCGGGAGGAGTGCACTCATTGCTTTTACCTGTGGTACCTCCCCAAGCCTGGGATGTGCCACCACTCAGGGTCTCTCCTGCCTGGCACTTCAGGAAAAAACAACAATAAAAAAAAATTAAAGATGGACCCCAAACCTCATCCAGGCACAGCAGGGCTCTCTCAACACCTCGAGGTGATAGCAGCCTTGGCACAGATACCCTGGGCATCTCCAGGTCTCCCTCAGGGCCACGGGCAGGATGGGCAGTACATCCCCATAGGCTGGGGCATCTCCCCAGCTGTTTAAAACTCATTTTAAACAGGTTTTGGCTTGTTTTCTTTTTTGTTTTCTTTGTAAACATTGATTGGGGGTGGCATGGGGAGCAAATAGTGAATGTTGATGGCAATAAAACCATTCAGCTGGCAGCGAGAGCAGGAAGCTGATGGATTTCATGGCCATGTTGTGCTTTACAAGCTCCTTGCTAAAAAAAAAAAAAAATCACATTGGAATTGTAAGATATGAACACAAGAGTATATCAAGTTAACAACTCAGTTATTCACTTGGCAGTCAAATAAACCCCTTCTACATCGACGTTGTAGAATGTGCAAAAGTAGATGGAAAACACATCTGGTGTTTGTGGCAGCGCCAGGTCCCTGCGGGGCCGGGGGGACCTTCATGCACCTCTGCTGCAGGGGAAGCCATGGGGACAGGGGGGACAGAGCCCAGCAGGGCTGGCTGGGGCTGCCAGGGGGCCGTGGTGGACGGGGGGACAGGCAGAACCCGCTGCCTTAACGGTGTGACCGACCCGTGACCGCGGGGAGGGGAAGGACAGCAGGCCATGGCCAGGACAGAGCCCAGACTGCCCCTGGCCGGAGGGGAAAGGGCCGAGTGGAGACACCAAACCACCACATCCAAGGGTGTGTGGCCCTGGCCAGCCCAGCCCATCCAACCCCAGGACTGAGATCCCCGAATCCCCCAGGCAGCTCAGCTCCAGCAGCAGCAGCAAGGGGGGACACAAACCCAGGGGCTCAGAGGCACTGCCACAGGGGTGGCCGGGCTTTCAGCCCCCTGGGCTTGGCGTGTTTTGGTTTGTGAGATGCCACGAGGCGCTGGGGGCAGAGCAGCCCCTGCCATGGCACCGTGGGGGCTGCACCACCGTGTCCCATCCACCCCGACTGTCCTACGGCCACCTGAGGGTCCTTTCCCAGTGCCTGGCGCAGCTCCGGGTGCGGACACCTGGAACAGGAACCCAGCAGAGGATGAAGAACATGAGTTGGGTGAAAGAGCAGAAGTTTGGGTACCCTGGGGGACACCTGGTGAAGGAGGAGGAGGAAGAGGAGCAGGGTTTCGGTGCAGTTTTACTCTCGCCTTGACCAGCCCCATAAATGCAACCAACCTGCACCATCCGGGGCGGTATCAAACACAGCCCTGCTCCCCCAGGGCCATCGGCGTCTGGGCTCCGCCACGTCCCACCAGCACCAGTGAAGACTTTCTCACTAGTTGCGGTATTGGTATAAAAAGTTAAAATCCGCGGGGCGCATGGCCACCGGCTGCGGGTGTGTCCGGCTGTGCCGCCCCTCCCGGGGCTCCGGGCATCCCTCCCACGGCGCAGAGCCAGGCTGGGCATCGCCTTTCTCCGGGGCACCGCGGGCAGCAGCCGCCTTCCCCTCCGGCCGGGCCGTCCTCTCCTTCCCCGCCTGTCCCGGAGCCTCGGCCCGGAGGGACGCGGGGCACGGGGGCTGCTCACAGCTGGGTCTCGTCGCGCGTTTCGGGGTTGCCGGAGCCCAGCTTGTTGCTGCAGCTGCTCTTGCGGCTGTGGCCGTCGTTGGCCACGTGGGCCAGCGGGTCGGAGCGGATCAGGTACCTGCGGGACAGAGCCTGGTCACACTGCTGGAACCCGCCCTGCTCCCCCTGGGACTGAAGCCAGGACGCACAGGGATGCCCCACGGGGCTGTGCTGCTTGCAGAGCACAGCAGTTGTTGGAATAACAGATGTTAAATGATAAGAGCTGTTCATGTAAATGCCATAAAATAAGATAATAAATAATCAGGAGTTACTCCTGCTGGAGGCTGCTCAGTGGCCAAAGCCAAGGGAAAACTCCACACTGCCCATCAGAGCTCAGATGGGGTGGTTTGGGCACTGCTCAAGAGCACAGGGATGGGGAATGGCCTGGGAAAGAGGTAAAACCCGTGAGTATTTATGAAAAATCATAGGAAGCAGTGGGACGGGGGCAGCTCACGGCACTGGGGGAGTCTGGGGGCCAGGGGGCGAGGTAACACCTACACGATGTCGTTGAGCTCCAGCCGCGTGTCCGGGGGGGGGTTGATCAGGACGTAGGACAAGGTGTTCTGGTGGTCGTTCATCTCGTCTGCAAGAGGAGGGAAAGGGCTGGTGAGGGAGGGACACCCCCACAGACACCCCAACAGGCAAGGTGACAGCCCCCAGGGGGCAAATGGGTCCCTTCACCAGGAGAAGCTGCGGGCAACATCACTGCCACGGAGAGAGCACCAAGAACGACACTGCCACCTCCCTCCTCGCCTCCCCAGGCTCTCTCCCACCACAGCACGGCCCAGGGGACTGGCAGAGGTAACTCTTCAAAGTCCCCACTTCCCCCCAAAATAAAGTGAGATGTCTTACCTTGGTTCAGTGCAAAAGAGGGAACAGGTTAGTCCTGCTGTGTCCAGCACAAGTCCAACCACGGGGTCAGGGCAGCTGAACCCCCCCGGGGCCGCCCCCAACGCTCTGCCCACCTCTCCCCTTCAGTTACTCAATTTAGCATCATCCAGACACAGGATTAGTCCAGGGATTGCTTCTTTCCCCCACCCAGGGGAAATCGCCTCCGTGGAGTTTCAGAGCCTTCAATGCCATTTTGGGGATGGCTCTAAACCACTGCGACCTCTCAGGGGGGGCTCAGGGCCACCAAGAGCGGCACCCACGGGGGCAAACGGGCGGCCTCAGTGCCGGGGGGGCCCCTGCGCTTCCCGAAATAGCCAAGAACAAGATCATGGTGAAATGGATGGGGGTGCGAGGCTGCGGGCGGCCGGGGGGTGGAAGCTGCGACAGGTGACACCATTTCCAGACGGGGTGATGGGGTGTGGATGGACAGGGTGGAGAGGGGACGGACAGATGGACGCTGGGGCAGCGTGAGGAGCACGGCGGGACACCAGCTCACTGCAAGGCTTGTCACTGGGACACCTCTCCAGGCTTTGGGAAAGGCCCCTCTGAGCAGCACACCGGGGGTTGGACGAGCTCAGCAAATGGAGCTGCTTCGGGGAGCAGCAGGACCAGGACCCGGCCACTGGGATGGGCATTAACTCCAGGCTGGGGGCGGCTGCCTGTGGCCTGTCCTGCTGCTCCCACCACGCCGGCCCTGCTGTCCCCCTGCCCGGCGTGGGGGATCCCCCAGTCAGAGCTGCCCTGCCCCACGGTGGGCACAGCCAGAGTCTTCTGCCACAGCAGTGACAATGGGTGCCAGATCACCCTGGCACGGGGGTGGCCTAGCTGCTCTTCAGCCTCGGCACTGGGGTGAAACTGCTTTTCTCCAGCCACCAGAGCCACCCAGCACAGGGATGCAAACAGCTTCCTCCTGAGCTGCCTTTGCCAGGGCACACCCAGACCTGCCCGGGACCTCCCCAGGGCTGGGCTGTGCCGGTTCCAAACCCAGCGCTGCTTGCAGGGGGACACCAGACCTTTGCTTTGCTGCTCTGACACATCCCTGGCACCTCTGAGACCACAGAAGGTGCTGCAGCCAGGGGACCTGGGACCACCCTCAGGGAGATGCTGCCCGGGACCCCCAGCCTGTGCCAGGGTGTCCTGTCCTGGAGCCACCGGAGAGCTTTGGCCATCCCAGTGCCCAGCCTTACAGGGAGACAGGGATGGGGGTGGCAATGCTGGGGGCAAGGGTGGCACACAGACCCTGGGACCCGACGGGAGACACAGGGTTTGACATGACAGGAGGCGGGGAAGGGCTCTGGCTCTGGGCAGGTTTCCCTGCCCCATGGAAGCGCCTTGTCCTGACCCCGTGCGGCCAAGCCAGGCCCCGCTGAGCACTCCGAGTATATTGCTGCATCCCGCTGCCCCAGGCAATATACTCTGCTGGCCTGGGGCTTCCATGAGCCCCAGCTGCGGCTGCCTCTCGGATGAAGGACACACTTTGTAGGAAAATGCCAACGTTTCACCTTAAGCCTGGGCTAGTGGAGCCAAAAATGAAGCTGTGATGGGCTATTGCTAATCTTGGGGCTGCTGCAGTAAAAAAGGACCTTTCCAGGGCATGTTCCAGGGGAAAAAGATGGGAAAACCTGGCAGGTCCCACAGAGCCCCACGAGGTGCCCAGGGCGGCTGCTGTTGCTGCCTCGGGCTGACCCAGCATCCCCCAGTCAGAAAATGGGGTCTGCAAATGCTGGAGAGGGGTCCAGGAGGGCAAACCAAGGGGTGCAAAGAGATTTTTTAAGCGCTGCCTTGCCCTGGACTGTGGCTGACCCAGCAGGAGCTCCAGCATCTCATCACAACATGCACAGGCAGCTCTGGTGCACCTGTCCCCCTCCTTGTCCCCTCCTCAAGCTGCCACTGGCTGTACAGCCCAAAGCCACCTCGCAGAGCCAAGGAGGGAGGGTTTTGTTAATGAAAGCCGAGGGCTGTGATTTCCCTGTAGGAATTCAGCTGAAAAAGGGTCCCTGAGGTTTCTGTCTCCCTGATCAGGCAGAGCCCTGCGTTTGCACCACCACTACAGGACAGTGATTGGTTTTCCAATGCCACCCGACAAATTAGTGCTGAAAGCTTGGGGATCTAAGGTGAAAACTGGCAAGGGTGAGGTTTGGGCTTAGCTGGCATGATCTTGTTGTACACTGCATGCCATGAGTCACGCGGGACTCCCAGGGAACGGGAATTACCTTGCAAATATCCCAGGTTTACCCGATTCATCACATCACTGGCTGTTAAATTTGCTACATCCTCTACAGAACATACAGGGAAAGGCACAGACATAAACAGAGAGAGAGAGAGAGGTCAGCAAGCCATGGTTCGGCAAATATCAGAGACGAGCTCCTGCGCTGCAGCGATAACGTGAGCAAAAGAAAAAGGAAAGGGGCAGAAGGCAGAGTGACGTTTTTCCACGGGTGTCCAGACACTGACGGTGACACACGGTGACAACACACAGTCCCAGCACCGCTGGATGCCCAAGGAGCTGCCTCCTGGTCCCCACACTGTGCCCAGTGTCCCTGTCCTGTCCTGCACCCCACACTGCCCCTTCTCCCGCCAGTGCTCCCCCAGTTTGATTCAACCAAAATGTGCCAGACGGGCCAGGACAAGGATGCCAGCCCTGATCTGACCCCAAGCTGTGCCCCAAGCTTGGAGGCCTCACCGAGGGCAGACATCTCCCCTGGAACTACAACAGAAACTTCTGGGACCAGTAATATAGGGAAAAAAGGAGAGGGGGTAAACACCACTGCAAGCCCTTGCCTGGCATTCCCTGTCCTCACTCCATCCCACCACAAGCCGGCTCCCCTGCCTCGCTCCCTGGGGACGCTGGCAGTGCCCACATCCACCCCCTGGGCCCCCACTCCAAACCCCTCCTGCACTGAACTTCTGGACATTTTCTCCTCCTCTTTCCCGTGCCTAAAGCCAAGATGGGAAAGGAGGAATCCCACCCCCAAATCAGCTCCCATCCCAGCTGGGGCTCGTTGCCAGCCTGAGTGTGGGCAGGGGCCAGCACAGGGAGGATGGACACTCTTGGAGGATGGAGCAAACAAGCAGCAGCACAGGATGGCTTCAAAGAAAGAAAGAAAAAAAAGAAAACCAAAACCAAACCAACCAACCAAAGGGAGCTGTGGGCTACAGACTTTGTCATAACCAAGGGGTGGGAGCTGTCCAGGGGGACACAGATGCCAGCACCGACG
The DNA here is from genome assembly GCF_965178545.1 of Coloeus monedula. NCBI lineage: Eukaryota > Metazoa > Chordata > Aves > Passeriformes > Corvidae > Coloeus > Coloeus monedula. The sequence goes on along the minus strand of NC_138801.1, from coordinate 2,335,390 downwards.
GGCAGGTCAGAAGCTTCACAAGAGATGCGGCTGCACAGAGGGACCCTGAGCGCTGTGGCTGTCACAGCCACACACCGGTGTCACACGCAATGAAGCAACTCAGCCCTGCAGCTACCGAAAGGTTTTCCACGGAAGACTTTATGACGGATTAAAGTCTGTAACAACAGGGGGGCTGCGCCAGCTGACGGGGTCGGGCCTCTCCCTGCCACACTGCGGGGGCTCTGGGGCACGAGGCTGGTGCTGACCTGGGGCCGGGCTGTCCTGAGCCAGCCCCTCTGCACGGCCGGACAGCGCGGGGCGGCGGGGGCTGCGCGGGGGGACACCGGGGCCTGCTGCGGGCACGAGGGCCAGAGTCACTCTGCCACCGCCTGCCTGGAGCCATCCCAGAGCCCAGCGATGGGGGGGCTGCCTGCAGCTGGCCGGGGGCGGCAGGGAGGGGGCTCGGCACGGCTCGGCGCGGCCCGCAGCCCGGGAGGCGCCGGTCTGCACAAGCACAAGCAAGCCAGGGCGTGAGGCGCCGCTCGGAGCAGGCCCGGCAGCGCCCGCGGGAACAGGCGGGGCGCGGCGCTAAGCTCGGCAAGGGGTTAGGCTCGGCATGGGGTTAGGCTCGGCATGGGGTTAGGCTCGGCATGGGGTTAGGCTGGCTCAGGGTCGGGCTTGGCGCGGGGTTAGGCTCGGCCGGGGGTTACCTGAGGAGCCCGCGAGCGGGAGGCACCACCGCAGAGCAGCTCGGCCGAACGGCACTTACCGTACCCGGTGGTGGGCAAGCCCAGGTGCTTCATACGGTTTTTTACGAGCTCGGACAGCTCCTGCCGCTCGGAGCGCCGGTACAGGCTGAGGCGCTGCTGGCTGATCCACTCGGCCGTCTTGCTGGAGTGCTTGTTGCCCTTCCTGCTGAGCCGCCGGGCCCACTGCATGCTCTTGCGCCGCAGCAGCGGGTGCTCCGACTGGTCGCTGGAACACGAGTTGCGGTGGTGGCTCGTCTTGATGCCCCAGTGCTCCTTGACGTCCTTCGTGTCCTCGCAGTCCTCAACATTGATTGAGATCTGTGACTGGAAGCCCAGCAGGTCACGCGGGATGGGGGGTGGCCAAGAAGGGTTTGGCCTGTGTGTGGCAGGGTGGGATCTCTCCCACGGGATGGGTCCTTGCTCTGACCCGAACGGGCTCTCCCAGCACTGCAAGAACCACCTGGCTGGCAGATTTCACAGGATCCCGGAGCGGTTTGGATTGGAAGGAGCTTAAAGCTCATCTGGTTCACTTCCTGCCATGGGCGGGGACATTTTTCACCAGACCAGGTTGCTCCAAGTCCTGTCCAACCTGGGCTTCCAGGGATGGGGCAGCCACAGCTTCCCTTGGATAAGCACTGCTGAGGGGAGTCTCATGGGCACCTGACACCTCACACAGAATCACCTCCAGGGTATCTGCCCAAGGAACAGCCATGCCCTCATCTCCCTCTCTCTCCTCTTACAGCAGCTGTGCTGCCACATCTCTGACCCAGCAATCCCCACTGGCGAGCAGGAATTTATTAATAAAGCCTTTTAAAGCATCTCAAAGAGCTGGGTTGCATTTAATTAAATGTCAACTTTCAGCTCCCTGTCGCTGCTTCCTTACAAAGTTGAAAACTGAAGGTATTTAAAAGGGATCCTGGCTCGCTCCCTTGCTCCTTATCCCAGTTAATTACATCAGGGCACTGAGGACTTTTCCCGGAGCGCTGAGGCTCAGCCAGAACCTCCCTTCCATGGGGACAGGCAGCACTGTGCTGGCACTGGGGCTGAGAGCTGGCACAAAGCACGGGGTGGCTCTCAGTGGCCACAGCCAGCCCAGGGATCAGCCACAGGGTAGGGGAGATGGGGACGCAGCGCCCGAGCGTGCACGGCTGGACATGAGTGGCACTCACCTGTGCTCTGATGTCGTGGGGCTGCAGCGGGGGAGAAGGAAGGGAAAACCAAGAGTCAGCCCAGCAAAGGGGCAGTCCTGCTGTGCCCTCCCTGTTCCCCGAGGTGCCCGGTGGCATGGCAGAGCCGTGCCAAGGACATCCAGCACTGCCCAGAGAGACACGCACAGACACTGTCCCAGCACGTCCAGCTGGAGAGCCAGGACACCGCCACCCAATGCAGCCACACGAATGAAAAAAACACAAATCCCCCTTCCCTTGTTCTCCCCTCCCCTCCCCACTGCTGCAACCAGGTCTGAGGTGCCCCAGGAACCAACTCCCTCCTGGATCTCACCTCTGCTGGGTGATGCTCAGCTGGGACCACCAGCAGCCCCTTGCTGGCACACGCCACCACCGTGCCCCTACCTCGGAGGTTGCGAACATGTGCGACTCCGTCCTGTAAATCCCGATGGGAATCTCGGCACTGGAGGAGCAAAGCTTCTGGAAGAGGCGGCCGTACGTCCGGATCCACAGGTCATCCTCAGTGATCTTCATCTGAGCAGCAGAGGACAAATGTGAACCCTCACGTGCATCTCAGGCTGCTCCTGAGCTTCACCCCGGCTCATCCACCACAATCCCAAAAGCCAGCTGGACTCAACAAGAAAACCAGGGGCAATTTCTGACCTCAGCCCTCAGAACAGAGAGCTTGGTCCTTGGCAGCTCTTGGGTTTTTGGTAGCGCTGAGATTCCCCAGGAGGGGAACAATGACCTGGCAATGCTGCTGCCCCCCAGTTCTGCAGAAGAGGGGAACCCCCAGCCCGTGCACAGGGTGACAAATGCCACCAGGTGCTGCCAGATCCAGGACAACTTGGCCTGATGGTTTCAGCCCCAGGGGCCTTGGCACGTACCGCACAGAGGTACCCGGAGCCCGGCGTGGTGTCGAGGCCCAGCAGCAGCCGAGTGATGGTGATCATGTAATCCTTCACGAACGACTGGGGGAGACATTCGGGCAGGAAACCAGGGAAGGGTTTGCTCAGATACTCCCCGGGGGATGCAATGGGGAAGCCACAGCTGCAGGGCTGCGTCTCACCTGGTAGAGCAGTGTGTCCAACATGCTGATGCTGAAGACCCTCCCGGCCGCGAAGGGCAGCCGGAACATGAAGGCCAGGTTGGAGCCATTCTCGCGCTCTCTCTGGAAGAAGAAGGGGAAGTTTGAGCTCAGATTGCACAGAAACTTAGAGGACTCATGGCAATGGGAGGGCACAGGGATAATGTTTCTGGTGGGTGTGGCAGGAGGGAAACAGGGCAGCATCTTTGCACTGTAGAAAAAGAGGATTTTTCTCTCCATGGAAATGTGCGAGACATGATTGGGTTTTCCAGACATGGGAAGAGCACGGGACTTTGAGGAGCTCAAATGCAGTCACTGTCAGAGTTGACATTTCAGGCCCCTGTGCAGGGAACGACCTCCTCTTACCTTTTCTAGTTTGGAAAGGGCCAGAGAGTAACTGTCCTTTGCTCTGAACTGCATGAACCTCATGTTGGAGGGGTGGGTCAGCTCCGTGATAATGCTGAGGCTGGGGAAGAGCCTGCAGTGGAAAGAGACCTGTTATCCTGCAGCTGTCTCAGAGGATTTAAAGCCTGAGGAAAACCACAGTGACCCCTGTCCTGTCTGAGGTCAGAAATAGCTGATGAGATGCTGTTTTCTAGAGCAAACCCAACACCAGATGTGTCCCACTGCCCACAGCCACCACCCCAGGCACCACCAGCCTCCCCAGTCTTGTCCCCAGCAGTGGTCAGTGGCTGTGACCAAGGCAGTGGTCACCCCTCACCTGAACATGGTCTGGACATTGACAATCGTCTTGGCATCTGCCATGTAGTCCTCCTCGGCACTCATGGTGCTCTCCTTGTCCACCACCACCAGGTTGTCAGCGTAGATGATGCCACACTGCAGCAAACTGTCCAGGCTGGGCAGTCCCCAAAGAGAAGAGCGCAGGGTCAGCCCTTGGAAATGACACAGGGAAGCAGCACAGGGGTTCCACGGCGAGCCCAGGCTGCTCCCGACCTGCTCTTCACCTGCTCCCATCTCCCAGGGAGGGGTTGACAACCCAAGAAGCCCAAGGTGGGCTCAGCTCTATGGTACCAACCCTGGGGCTTCTCATGGGGTGGCCCAAAAGTCTGGGCTGGGGTAAAAGCAACAATTCAGGCACAACAGCCACACGTGGGAACACCTACTTGTCAATGGTGCCCTCCATGTAGTAAACCATGGGGAAACAGCAGATGGCCTCCAGAAAGTGGTGCTCAGGCCTGGGGGGAGAGCCACAGAGAGCGAGGTGGTTCAGCACGGCCACGCAGCAAAGACAGACACAAAACCCAGGGCCGGCCAGCCAAGGTACCCAACGGCAGCACTGCTGCTCCCTCACATCCCACCCCCAGCACGAGATGCTCTTGAAAACACAGGGGGAGTTCTGCGTGAGGGAAAATGTCCGTGGAAAAGTACTTGCTTGTTGTCCAGCAGCAGCACGATGGGGTTGAGCTCCTTGCGGGAGCGGTAGTACGCCCGCAGCGGGACGATGAAGTTGTAGAGCCCGTTCCCTGCCGTCTCCGCAGAAACGATGATCAGTTTGTTCTTGAACCCGTAGGCTTTGGCATCCTCAAAGCTGTTGTGTTTGCAGCCCTGTGCGTGGGACGGCGCAGGGACTTAGTGAACACGTCCTGGGGGGGGGTTCAGCCCCAGGCAGCCCCCACAGCCCCTCCACACCTTGTCCAGCCTCAGGCAGCAGAACGGGGCTTTCTCAGGCAGAAGGTGGCACAGGGTCGGGGAGCTCCCGATGTAGGGTGAGTTCGGGGGGTAGCCCTTCACGTACCTGCAGCAGAGAGAAATCTGTGTGAGGACAGGGGGAGAGCTTTCCATTTATCCAAAGCTCAGGTGCTGGGGAAAATATTCAACAGCAACACCGGCAAATGCCCTGCAACACTCTCCTGAAGCAGCTGGGAATTTCCCCAAATACACATATTTAGGAATATTTTTTGCTATGCAAAGGGCAGTGAGATTGTAAAGTTGCAGGGAGAGAGTCAATTGTGTGCTCATGGAAAAGCCGAGAGGGGCTGAGCCTCAGCATCCCCCGGCTACTACTGAGCGCTGTCACATGCCATGGTCCCAGTGTCTCTGAAACTGGGACAAACTGGATGCAACCACAATGAACCAGAGGGAACTGGATCAAACTGGATCCCACTGGAATGAACCACACAAGGAAGGGCTCCAGCAATGGAGAGCGACTCACTCCACAACCGCCGACCCCTCCTCGTCCGACTGCGTCATCTCGTCCTCGGACTGGTCGCTGAGCAGGTCGCAGGGCAGCAGGGACGAGGTGTCGGCCAGCTCGAGGACGGGGGCGATGCTGGGCCGGCGTGTGCCCGAGCCGTTCTCGGCCGGCAGTGCCAGCTTGCTGCTGTTGGCAGGGCGGCACTCGGTGTTCTGCAGGTCCATGGCCACTGTACCTGGACACGGCGGGGAGGGAGCACAGCAAACACGCTCTAAGCGGGGGAGAGGCAGCAAAGCGTCGAGCCCTGCACAGGGATGAGACAGCCCAGTGGATGCTCAACCATTTGTGGGCACAGGGAGTGCAGGTAAAGCCCCCAGCAGTGACCTCCTCCTGGGCACCGCTGTGTGCAGCATCTCCCCAGGGCACAGCTGTCACTGGGGTCTGTCCCTCTCTCCTTTGCCCCTCACTTCAGCTCCATGCCCAGCTGAACCACTCGCCCACCTGCTGCTCCCTGAACTGCAAAACCTGGATCTGCAGGAGTTTTTATGGTGCTGATGTATCTCTGAGATGACAACCTTGCAGCCTAATCCCTGCCCGCAGCTCCTCGCGGGCTCTGGGGGACACCAGCCAGGTTAGGAACCACATCTGCCCTGGCACTGTCCTTCCTATGGACACCCCTCTGCCCCAGGTGTCCATAGGCAGTTAGGCAGCAATGCCCTCACCCACCTCCCACATCCCTCCTGATCAGCTCCAGATGTTACAATCACAGAATCCTTAAGGCTGGAAAAGTCCTCTAAGATCACTGAGTCCAACCCCTCCCTCAGCACCGGCACCCTGCCACTAAAGCACATTCCCAAATGCCACATCTACGCATCATTTAAATCCCTGCAGGGATGGTGACTCCACCACTGCCCTGGGCAGCTGTGTCAATGCTTGACAACCTTTCCTGTGAAGGAATTTTTCCTAATACCCAGCAAGGGACAAGAAAGACTTCCTCACGCTGTCCTCCAGCAGCCTCCAAAAACCAAATACGTTGATGGAGTGTCCCATTAGGCAGAGCCCAGGCACCAGCCTTGCCAAACACCACTGCCCTGCTGGCACTCGCGTCATTCCTGTCCCTCTGATCACCTTTGGCAAAGGTCCCTCTGTGCAGGAGCCGTGTGAGAACTGTGACAAACACCGCTCAGCAAAGTGCTCTGCAGCTTGCTGGGGGATAATCTATGCAAATTGCTGCTCAGGAGTACAAACACATAAATTATTTGCCTGAAATATAATAATGTGCTCGTGTGGCTCAGCTCCTCCAAAACTTGTTCTCCCCAGATACAAGCGGGAAGTAATGACTCACGATATTTTTCACTTGCACAAATGCAGCGCTCGCTGCAGAGAAAACTACGCTCTTCCTCTGCTCGGGAATCATAAACGTGATTTAGGATGTGGCCCACGGCATTTCTTCATCCAGCCTTGGAAACAATTGAGGGCTAAATCCAGGCTTGGGGCATTTATGCAAATACCCTTAATGATAATGGACATCACGAGGTTTACTAACGATATTTGAGCTTGCTGAGAGCACCCCGGGTGCAAGGAAACGTGTATTTTACTGGTGAGATGACTGGGAGAGAGGATGGAAAGGGGTTTTCAGTGGCTTTGGCACTGGTGGGGGAGGGCATGGCAAGGAGTGTGCAAAACACAAAATAAAACGAATTGTGGGGGAGGAAATGAACCCAAACCTGGGGAAGGTGATGGAGCGGTGTGTGCAGGCTCCTGCTGCCCCGACTCACCCATGCTGGCGATGATGCTGTGCACGGGCAGGCGGGAGGGGCCGTCGTAGCTGTCTCTGCCCGCAAAGCCCTTCTTCTTCTGCTTCTCCTCCTGCTTGAAGATGAAGGCAGAGTTCTCCTCCTTGGTGATGTTGATGTAGAAGCAGGTGTCCGACGCTGCCATGATGTGCCGCGGGCCGGGGTTCAGCAGGATGCTCTTGTTCTCCTCCCTCCGGATGCCGATCAGGCAGACCCCGTACCTGTGCCGGGAGCACGGGGTGGGCATTCCCAGCTGGAGAAAAACCCCTCCGGGGCATTGTCCCTGCACCAAGGACCTGGCAGCGCCCTCCAGCCGCAGCCCTGACCCCCAGGCGTGCAGACTGGACGATACCCGCTGCCCACCGCCCCCCTGCGCTCACTTCTTGTGCGCGTGGAAGGCGGCGTAGGTGAAGCTCTTCCCCTCGTACTCCATGAAGAACTTGCTGTCCCCCATGCGGATGTGATAGACCTCATTGCCCGAGCAGCGCCCGTACATCCGCTGCCACTGCTCCGGGGACTCCTGGCCCTCCCTGCAACGACAGCAGCAGAGGAGGGATGGACCCCCTGGAGCTGGGGTGGGACCCCTTGGGGCTGGCACAGATCCCAGAACTCCAGCCAGATCCCAGGGCAGAGCCCCAATAATCTCTGGAGCTGCCACGGAGCCCGGCGGCGGTGAGGTGACAGTGACACATCGCCACGAGCTGTCGGTGCCCGCCGAGGATGAGCTCGTTTTCATTTTGGGTTTTAAGTGCCTTTTTATTTAATGAGGGCTCCTGCAGAGTGCAGAGGGAGGGTTCAGTGCCCGTGTTGGCAAACAGCTCCGAGCATGGGGCGAGAGGCATCTGGCAAGGATGTTTCATAACAGTTTTGATGGCACTTTACCCAAAATTCAGACATTTCTGACCAGCCAAGGAGTGCAGGGCACACACCACTGCTCTCCTGTGCTGTCAGAGCTCCTTCCAGCCATGCTGGATGATACACCCACCAAAAAACCCTGCAGGGTCTGGGGCTGCTTGTGCTGTGAATTCACCTTCCTGCCAGCAGGCCCGTGCCAATATAAAGATATTTTTATTCCCAGTCTCTGGAAAGTTGGCGTTGCCCAGCCCAGCTGCACTGGTATGGCTCCCTTACAGTATGGCCCTGGGTGGGGGCCCCAGATCCCACTGTGCTCCCCGGACCCATCCCAGACCCCCACCCTCTCCCCCTGGTCTCAGAGGCCTCAGTTCTGCCGTCCCTCCAGGCCCAGGCAGGGGTAGGGGAAGGCAGGGATGTGCAGGGACAGCACTCACTGGCCACGGGAGGTGTGCACCAGCAGCGTGATGAGGGTGGAGGTGGCGGGGCAGACGCAGTTCAGGGCCAGCATGGCGTATTTGCACTCCTCTTCACAGACAACGTGATCTGAAAGGCACAGGGGATGGTCACGGAGGAGAGGGGGACAGAGGGGTTCCCCGGCTGGCAGTGCCCGGGAATGTGGTCATTTCAGGGTGGTGTTGGGCACTGGGTGTTTCCTCCTCTCCTGCCAATCCAGGAGGGCTCCCAGCTGACCAAGAGCTGCTGTGCAGCTGCTCCAACTCACCTGCAAACTTGACATGAAATTTGTTTTCTGGCTTTAAGATCTGAACGTAGAGAGGACAGTTTGGAGCAAAGTCTTTGACAGCCCAGGCCCTCAGGATGGTCTGGTGGTCCTGGACAAGGACAAGAGCAACAAGAGCTGCTTGGTTGATGTGTTATTTTCCCCAGGGCTTCTACACCTGGGATGAACTGCAAAGCACCCAGCCACCCTGGAGATGTATGGCAAGGGCTCCTCCTGCCCCTGCTGCTCCCTGAAACCCAGCACTGACAGGAAACCAGGACAGCAGAAGGAAGGTGAGCCCACAGGGGCTCAGCCACCAGTGTGCCGCTGCAAGTGCCATCCCTGTGCCATCCCCGAGGTTCTCCATGGCACTCAGCCCCTTCCTGTGCTGGGCAGAGGTGAGATCAGCATCACCCCAGTCCTTCCTGCCTGAGAAATGCCCCATCCCTGACCGTGCCACCCGCCAGCCGGGCTCACCGCCGCTGTTCGGTCCACTTCGTTTCGGCTGCTGAGAATGAAGCAAGCTTCTCCATTGTCCATCCTGCCAAGAGAGAGCAGTGACCCCATGAAGTGCACGGCCCCACAGCACTGGGCACTGCCTGTCCCAGTCAGGGCACTGCCAGCCCCCCCTAGACCCAGCAAAAGCACTCGAGGACGCGGCTGGGGTGACATTCCTCGCCGGGGATGTGCAGTGTGTCCCTCTGCTCACTTGGCTCTCATGAGGTCCTGGTCCTTCAGCGCAGAGCCCTGCAGGTAAATCACCCGCTGTGACCACAGGGGGATCTGCAGCACCCGCCGCACCTGGATGTCCATCTCTGTTGGGCAAAGGATCACCACGTAGTAATCCTGGAAGAGAGAGGCCGCCGTGGGTCAGGGTTCTGTGGGTCAGCGAGGCTGTGAGCCCAGCAAGTGACCCAGCGCCGTGTGACCCAGCCTGGTCCTCACCTGCAGGCGTGGGTGGGCGTAGAACTCGTTGAGGAAGTCCATGAGGAGATCAATCTTGAGGGAGCTGACACAGAGCACCACGTGTTTCTCCGTCTGCGCGCGGTGCCGGCTGTAATTCCCGCCCGACTTCTGCCGCTCCATCCACAGGTAGACGAGCTCCTCAAACTGCAGAGGGCACAGAGCTGATGTCCCCACCGGCAGGGCCACCCCAAAGCAGGCTCTGTGGTCCCCCAGCCCGCAGCTGTGCGGGTCTCACCTGGAGCGGCAGCACCACCAGGGCCACGCAGATCATGATGACGACGAGGAGCTGGGAAGGCCAAATCTTTGGTGTCACATCTCCGTAGCCCACAGTGGAAAAGGTGACGATGCAGAAATAGAAGGACTTGAAGAGGGAGAGCTTCTCACCTGCTCTTTCTAAATGCTGGATGCCACAGGTCCTGGAAGGGAAAAGCCCCATCACAGCAGGGGCTGCCCTGCCCAGGACACAGGGCAGCAGAACCCCACAAACCTGCAGCTCAAAGCCATCTTGCTAAACACAAGCATCACCCAAGCCTTCCTGGGCCCAAATTGTACCTCCCCTCCCCCAAACTCATCCAGCAGCAGGGCTAGGAGCACCACTGAGCTCTGAAATAGCATTAGTCATCCACATCAGAGCATCGTCTTTATTGCCAAAAACTCATGAACCTAAAAGCCTCATTTCCTCTCCATTCAGCAACTTAATGGTATAATATGCCTCAAACCCAGACCAAGGGAGCCAGAGGAGGATTCAAAGCCTCATTCGGAGCTAAATAGCCAGTGATGAGCTCTGCTCCCCCTGCTCAGAGGAACACCCTTGATGCTGGCAATGTGGGGGGTAAAGGGCCCAGTTAATTAGCAAGAGCACCAGTGGGCAATTACAAAAATGAGCTCAGGAGCTGTGGCTTGTGCAGGGGGGGGGGGGGGGGGGAAAGAGCTTGGCTGGACCATGGAGTGCAATGGGTTCTGATGAATGAGCCATCCCTGGTCAATGAGCCACCCCACACACGTCCCTGTGGGAAGCTGCTGTCCCTGCCCTCAGCCCTGCTCGGAGACTCACATTTCCACATCCCTCAGCTCCCTCCGACAACACCCTCACATCTGCTAAAAACTTCCTGTTAGAACCCTAGAATTAGGGAGGATAATTAGTTTGACTTTGAAAGCCCCTCAGGGTGTTCAGTGTGCTGCGGGACAGGGGAAGGTGTGAGCACTGCAAGAGCCCAGCTCTGCCAGCCACCCCGGGATGGGCACAGCTGGATTCCCAGGTCAGGAAGGGGGTTTAGTGAAACGGAGAACAACACTCACCCCGTGAACACGAGACACAGGAGGGTGCAGATCAGGATGAGCACCTGGTTGAACATCGCCGACTGGGTCCTTTGGATGGCTCGGTGCAGGTCGTTCTGGGGAGAGAGGGGAGGGCTCCCAGCAGCTCACAGAGCCTGAGGGGAAATATCCCCAAGCACCACCTGCTGCCTTGCTGGCTCCAGCAATGCCCTCCCCAGTGAAGGTCAAGCCTGGATTTAGCCCTTGCGAACGGGTGTGCGTCCCCATCAGCAGGTCTGGGACACATGGGAATGGCTGGAATACCTCACCCCTGGCCACCCCTGTCAATGTGCAGCCAGCAGAGTTGGCGTGCTTCAGGCACTGAGGGATTCCTGGTCACAGCCTGGCTTTCCAGCCTGGCATTCCCTGGCATGGCTGCACACCCCGAGCTCCAAATCCTGCCCCAGAGCCAGGGGCAGCCAAGGGTCCCCCCCAGTCCTGCTGCCCTCCCCATCCCCGAGGAGCTGGACAAAAAGGGTCACTCACAATCATGTTCTCCAGGGCATACTTGGCCAGCCAGCAGTTCAGAAACACGGGAATAAACAAATTCCGCAAAGGAGGCCAGAATATCTACAAAAGCAAGGGTTATTCGCAGAAAAATCCATGTTCTTTTGAAAAATAGAGCTGTAAGCAGCCAATCCACCCTCTGTGGAAGGATCCCACTCCAAGCTGAGCAGAAGCCACCACCAAACACAGCCCTGCTTCCCTGGCTGCAGCGGAGCAGCTGAAAAGGGAGGATGGGTTTTGGGATAACGCTCCAGAGAAAGTCATTATACTGTAAAACACTGAAGGAAAAATTTCCTGCCAGCCTTAAATACCACTTGGCCAGACACTCATTTTCCTTTATTTCACCACCAAAACTACGGCACTGACTACACTTTAGAGCTGCTTTCAAATGTCACCGGGACACACTCACCGTGATGATAAACGGCACCGTGTTGATCATCTCCAGGATGAAGGAAATGCGGAAAATCTGTTCCCAGATGTTCCCCTGAGGGATTAAAAACAAACAAGAATCAAATAAGCTGAAAAATTTGCCAGGGGACAATTAAAACAACCGCACTCTGCCACAGACTCTGCCAGATGAGGGAAATAGGGTGCAGGAACCAGGAGAGGTGCAGTGGTGCTGGCAGCCACGTTGAGGGCAGGAAACATTCCCAAACTCTTCAGTCCCCTCCACAGCCACCACATCCCTCTGTCTGCCACTGCTGCTGCCCAGAACTGGGGAACAACGCTTCATGCAAGGATGGAGAGTGACAGTGACAGCTACAGACCGCTGGCACTCAGACCGGGGGCAACGCAGAGTCCAAGCCTCTGCTGCCAACCCTCCCCTGGTCCCTGAGAAGATGCCATTTGTTAAGGTCACTCTTTTTTTGGCCATTTTAAGGGGCTTTGGTCCAAATGAGTCAGCTTGTGCCTCTCCTTGTCTGGCTTGGAGCGGTGCCACTCTCTCCGGGGGCAGCAGAGCAGGAGTCACCCCGCCGAGCTCAGCCCAGCCTGAGGAAACTCGGGATGTGTCAGCCTGACACTGAAAACAGTGAACCTGCGTTAAACGGGTCTGGATTTCTGAGAAAGCAGAAAAAGAAGATATTCTGCTCTGCACAACGCTTATCCAGCAGCCCGAGGAGGAATAAGAAAGGAAAACATCCAGAGCCAGCTGAGACATCGCCGAGACAAACAATCATCCTCCCGGGACGCTGCAGGCTCCAGACAGCTCCGAGCAGGAGAGATGAGTTCCCGCCGAGGGGCAGAGCCGGGCTGTGCCCTCCCGCCCCGGGCTCTCACCTTGTAGCTGAGATAGATGAGCAGCATGGTCTCCAGGAAGCTGATGAGAGCGATGCTGACCTGCAGGGACACACAGGGGAGGCTCCGAGGGCTCTCTCCAGGTGCTGGCAGTGGATCAGAGCTCGCCGAGCCCCCCCTGCTCCGGGGAGCCCCTGGGTGGGGCACAGCTCCAAGCCCATCTCCCCTGGGCTCCTGCACACCCATCCAGGGCTGCTCACCTGCACGGCCCACAGCGGCGTTTTCCTGTCCACCCAAAAGATGTGTGACCTGCAAAGGAAACCCAGAGGGGATCTGAGCTGTGGCCCAGCTGTCGGTGTCCTTACCCCCCAGCGAACGCAAATCCGAGGCCATCACTGATGCAGGAGCTGCTGTTCCCCACTGCAGTTTGCCCGAGCAGCCCCTGCACTGGGAATAAGCCATTCCCGAGGGTGCAGCCACAGGCATTTACCAATGGATTTGGTTCTGGGATGCTGCTCCACATCCCTCGAGCAGCCCCACGAGCAAGAAATGGCCTCAGGCAGCTGCCAGCAGCAGCCGCCTCCATCCCTGCATTCCCACATCCTGGCAGAGATGACCCCAAGCTCTGGAGCAGCTCCCCACTCACCAGTTTATGTTGGTGGACTGGTTGAACGCTGTGTAATTCTGCTTTTCGCATTCCCAGCTAGGAGAGAGAGCAGGGAAAAGCAGTCAGGGAGGGAACAGGGATGCTGAGATTGACTCCCCGGGCTCACGAGGGGCCCTTGTCGCTGGGGGAGCACTGGACAACATTTCCATGGATCCAACACCCCGATTCCTACAGCCAGGGCTTTCCACAGGACAAGTCTTGCCCAGGCAGCCTTGAACATCCCATTACTGGAGCATAAAACCCCTCAGGTCCTTCAGCCCCTACCTGAGGTGCTGTGGGATGCTGATCCTCCCTGGCACAGTGCGGAACACAGGGCTGCAGGGAATTGGGAACTGGGAATTACCAGGTTACAATCAGCAAAAATTGCTGAGCTGCAGCTTCTGGGACAAGGCTGGCTGGGCCCCCAGCACCCTGCCAGGCAGGCAGCACCGAGCCAAGCTCTCCCTGCCTTGCTGTGAGGGATGTGCTCCTGCTGGCCAGCCTTGCTGCTGCCACACACCCTCAGGAAAGTGGAATTCCCTGAACTGCAGCTGTGCTAAACCTTTCAAGGATGAGCATCTGTGGCCTGCTCCCCCTCTCACAGGTCTGAAAGCACTTTCAGAACGTGCAGGTGCACTTGGTAATCTGCAGCCTTTACAAGGAGAAAATCAGATCGCCAGCTCTCCAAGCTCTTGGAAAAACCCCACATTGTACATGAGCTGAAGGAAGCAAGGACACATTAAAAACAGGCTTATACTGAAACCCAGCACAAAGCTGAGATATGGAATCATCCATCACCTCAAGGATCCACACAGCACAACGTGTTTCCCTCTCAAATGCTTTAACGGGATTTAGTGTAAATGTCTTCAAGGGCGTCAGCCTTCAGACAATATTTGCATGGTGATGCCCTGGAGTCACTGAGCTCTCGCCTGTGTCTGAAGGCTGCATTGAGCCCTGACAGAGTCAGACAGAATTTGGAAATGAACACGACCTGAATTTTTCCACCATGCACTGCACAGGGCCAGCAGATACCCCCACACCCATCCGCAGGGTTGGAGCGGGGAGCAAAGGCCTTGGGCCTGAGAAGTTTTGTTAAACTATCAATTCAAACAGCTGGAGTGAGGAAAAAACCCATCCACATTGAGCCCTGCCTGGGCTGGGGAGCCTGGGGGCACTCACCAGCCTATGCCCTCCTCAGGGTTGTCGAGCAGGACACGGACGATGTACAAGAGGCACGTGAGCAGCTTCAGAGAGAAGTTGAAGAGCCGGATCCTCAGGCCTGCGGAGGAGGAGAGCACGGATGGGGCAGCATTCCTGGGCACCCCGAGCACCCCATGGATCCCAAACACCCCGGGCACCCTCTGCATCCACAACACAACCCCACAAGTTTTGCACAGCCCCAGAGCACAGGAGCCCTCTGATCCCCGGGGAGCTGCAGGAGCCCCAGGACAGCAGCACTGCCCACGCTTTTCCCGGGTCTCCACATGTCCACATATACAGGACACCAACACAGAAATAAATAACGATTTGTCAGCTCCTTGCTGACCCCAATAGATGTGAGAGACAAATGAGGAGCTGCTGGAGTGTGTCCCACTCATTAGCAGGCATCCACTGAAAAGCACCAGACCAGCACTGACCACGTTACAACCAGCTTGCAGGAGCAGGGACGGCGAGGGAAAGCTGCTGCTTTATCCACTCTGCCTCCCCAGCCAGTTCATTGGGTTATTACTCAAATTACAAGTGAGAAATTCATCACATTTTCATTAAAAACTTCCCCGTGGGCACCCTGTTGTGCTGCACTCCAGCTTTTTAACAAGACAACAGGATGCAGGCAGGAAAAGAAAATGTGCATTTATAAATTAACGAGCAGGCCCCCTCCAGACAGCTAATGACATCTCAGAGAAAGAAAATAAAAACACCATTAGTCAAGTGGAGACTAATCCCGATGGCTGGAGCAGGAGTGGGTAACTCGCAGCCTGCCCTGGCTGTCCCCACAGCCTCAGGGGAGCACAGCCAGCCCGTGACGGGGACATTTGCTCCCTGACACCCACCCTGCTCCCAGCCAGCCTGTCCCAGCTGTTTGTCACGCTGCGGCTGTCCCCAGGGAGCAGAGGTGGCAGGGGGCATCCCCTCCTCCCCACGCAAAGCATCCCTCAAACCGAGCTGGCCAACAAAGGGGCCGAGAGGCGGCAGCAGCCCCGGGCTGGGGACACGCGGGGACGCGGCCACCAGCAGATGGCAATGGCTTCTCATCCCGCAGGACAGAGCGCGGCTCTCCCGGCTCGGGCAGGGTTTGCTCTCCCGGAGCGTTCCGCGCACGCAGCACTCACTCGATCGCTGGTTTTTGATGAAGAAGAGCTTCAGCCGCTCCTTGAAGGTGTTTTCATTCACGTAGAACTCGACCTGCACCCTGCGGGGAGAGCGCCCAGAGGGGCCCGTCAGCGGGGCGGCGGGGCAGGCCAGGAGCCCCCCAGGAGCCACCCTGTCCCCCCACCCCAGCTGGGTGACCCCGCTGGCATCCCACAGTGACCCCGGGCTCAGCCTCGGGCTCCCGGCTGTTGCCGCAGCCCCAAACCAGCAGCCGGGAGCCCCAGTGACCACCAAAGCAGCAGATGTGACCCCCGGGCCAGCTCTGCTGTGGGCCCAGGGCTGGGCTTTCGTTCACACACAACCAGCTGACGGCAGACTCACAAAGTTCTCCTTTCACACGCACTTTACAACGTCCACAACCTCCCACAAAAGGCAGCGACCTTGGAGCAGCCTCCCCCAGTTTTATCTGCTCCAGGCCCCCCAGCTGCAGCAGAGCAGGAGCTGGAGAGGGCAGTGTCCCCAGTATGTCCCAGCTCTGCCCGGGGAGGAGAAACACTCAGCATCGAAGCTGTTAAAAACAATTCGGCTCCCAAAGGAGAAAATTTCCCTTTGTTGCTAAGATACCGCATTTGGCTATTCCAGAAAAACCCAGGAGCTGACAACCAGCTCCAGACATCACTTGGCATCCAGGGTCACTGGTGGTGACTCGTGGCACGGGGACGAGGTGCCAGGGCAGAGAGCCACCTGCCAGGGCACTGCACAGCATCCGGCAGCGAGGAGCCGCAGGTGAACCTGGAAATGTCCCATCCCCGCCTTCCTCGGCTTCTCCTGCCTCCCCGCCGGCCCCGCCCGCAGCCCCCTGCCAGTCCCACATCCCGGGCGGGTGCCCACGGCCATGAGGATGGGAGAAAACCTCCCCGAGGCTGGAGGCTCCTCCCCAGGGATGTCGGCAGGGTCTGGGATCGGCGCACCTGGATGAAGGGCGTGCGGGCAAAACTGGTCCCAGCTCAGCTCCTCCGCCACCGCCTCTCGTGGCACTTTATAAACGCCCGCAGCCCTTTGCAAACTCATTATTCATCACCCTAAACCGCGCTGCTGCTGCTGCTGAGCGCCGGTGAAACGCGAGCGGCTCCTCCTGCCTCGGCTTCGGACTGAGCAAGGCAAAGCCCGGAGCGGTTCCCGTCCGGCCCGCGGTGGGGTGAGGTGAATTAGCGATCGCTTCCCCCGTTCACGGCACTCAACACGCCCTAAGGAAGCGCTGCTGTTATTACTCCTTTTTTAACTGCCTGCAAGAGGGCATCGAGACCTCATTAATCAGGCGTGTTCCCCAGCCAAGGCTGAGCAAATGGAGCAAGGTGAGCAAACTCCCGGCGGCAGTCGTTGCCAGCCCACCCCATCCCGCAGGTGTCGGCTTCGGCCGGGCGCTGCCACCGGATCCTGATTTATTGGGAAGCAGCTGCTCCTCGCTCTGACACCGAGGGATAAATATTTACTGAGCGTTCGTGCCCAGCTGATCAGGCAGCAAATTGGGAAGGGGTTTTATCAGACCCTCATTGCTCGGGGGTCCCTCATCCTGGGCTCCGCCCCAGCCGGCCTAAGGGGTAGGGAGGGGCTTTGCACCACACCTGGTCAGTGGTCACCAGGAGAAAGGAGCAGGGAGGCAGGTGGGTAACCCCAGGCCCCAGTGCAGGGAGAGAGCAGGGGTATTTATGAGCCCTGGCTCACCGGCACGATGCCTGAGGAGCAAACAGCGTTAATGCAGAGCCTCAAAGCCCAGCCTTTACACGTGTTAAAATTAATCGTTCCCAGAGCCAGACTCGGCAAATCATTTTTCTGTGCCAGGGCATAAATCAGCTGTCACTGCTGCTCACAACACTGCACACAAGATAATTGCTCCTTCTACTTATTAAAAATGCCCAGGAAGTGCTGGGAACCGGCTTTCAGCTCCGGCAGCAGCGCTGAGCACCCTATTCATCAGCGTCCCCGAGGATTAAGAGCCTTGAGGAGCAGGAGACTTCAGGGAGCACGATTCCTCTCTCAGACATTTGTCTCGTATCAAAGCAAAAAACAGCAGAATAAATCTCTGTCACCAGACAGATGGTTCACTGATCTGTAGAGCTGTGGCTCACCTCGAGACAAGGACTGTAATTGCTGATGGATAAAAGAACTAAATTATTAGATCTAACTTTTTATGATAAAGTAGCCCACGTATTCATCCATCCCGATGGCTGCAGGAAGAAGGAACTCTGGAAAAGCAATAAAGCAGCAAAAGCCATGTCTTGGCTGGGGGGAAGGGGGTGTTTAGCACTGCAGAGAGATGAGGGAATAAAAGAATGTGGAAGGAAGATGTTCCTGTGCAAACAGCCTCCCGAGGTTGAGCCCCAGAGCGCTGTGGGCGTCCCACTCTGCAGGTGAAGCCAACATCCCGCAGCTGGATGAGGGATGGTCCTTCCCAGGCAGCAGCACCATCCCGAAGTATCAAAGCTCCTGCTCCGTTTCCAGCTGAGGGAAGGAGACGGTATCATGTCAAATGTACCCTTTAATTTCATTGTCAGGAAGTTAACTGGAGATAAAAATCGAGCAAAACTCTTCCTGCATTATTACCACCCCAAAACACACCGTGACAGCTCTGCCTTCGCAGCAGCTCAGCCAGGAAGGGGTGTTCGAAGTGTCCCCTCCCTGCTGCTGTGGCTGGACATCCTTCCCACCTGGAACATCGTCCCCATTGTCCGAGCATCTCTCCTGCTGGCCAAGGATCCCTCCCACTGGGACCATCCTTCCCACCATCCCAGCATCCTCCTCACTGTCCGAGAATCCCAGTGCCAGCCCATCCCAGGCCACTCCAAGGGGCAGCAGCCCCACAGGCAGCACACAGCTTCCCCCCCCCTCGTCCCTGCTGAACCCCCCCAGGCCATGCAAACAACGATCCCGGTACAAGTTTAGATACCAGCCCTCTCCTTGGAAGTGTAATTACTGCTGTTATGCACTTCATAACGCCTGAGCGACTTCATTTTCTTTGCTCGGTTATTTATTGTACTTTATTAATCTAAGATTAGAGGCAATTTGTTGTAAGATGATGAGTTCCCAAAAAAAGACACAATAGTTTGTTGGGAAAAGTGCAGGATGAAAGGCTGGGACGAGCACATCCCAGCCCACTGGCATTAAAACAGACACCGAGGAGCACAGCCCCTGCTCCACCACTTTCACTTTCCCCAGAGAGCTGGGACAAGCTTTAGAAAAGGAGGAAAACACAGAAATTATGAACCCAGGTGCAGCCCCCCACACAGGCAGTGCAGGGGAGGTGGAGAAACCCCCAACCTCTGCATCCACGGGACACTTACATGGGCAGTGGGGCACAGGCAGCTCCCTCCGATCCCCTCGGCCTGTGACAGTCGCTGGGCTCGGCCTGAAAGCTGAGACGGCCCCAAAATCCAGCGGCCAGCCAAGGGAGGGAGCTGCCAGCCCTGCCCAGAGATCCCCTGCTCCCTGCTGCTCTCTGCAGAAGGACTTGGCTGCCCAGGGTGGTTTTGAAGTATTTTGTATCAGTCACTTCTTGCCATGAGAAGAGCCTTATTTATTTGAATATTTTATTTATTCAAATAAATAAGGCTCTTGATAGGGAAAAAGAACCCTCAGCCTCTCCCCACAGCTCCGTTTCTTCCCCTCACACTTCGGCTGGGTGGGAAATGCTGGTTTCAGTAGAATTCCAGAATGGGTTGGGTTGGAAGGGACCTTAAAGCTCATCTCATTGCAACCCCCTTCCACTAGACCAGGTTGCTCCCATGCCCACCCAACCTGGGACAATTTCTGGTCCCAGGAAACTTCTTAAGGAATTTCTGCCATCATGTAGCAGGATGCAAACAAGACTCTTCAGATTTTTTTTTTTTTTTTTTTTTTTGAAACAAACAAACAAAACAACAAACCAGCAAAACCCCAGAAATCTCTGCGATCTGGGGGGTGTCAGCACCCACCTCTGCCAGGGCAGCTCAGGTGAGAACCCACTTCACCCCTCCACTCCAGCTCAGCCCAGAGGACAGCTCTGCAAACCCACACGGATCAAACACATAAGGAAAGTGGCTGCAGCCACGTCTGGAATTACAGAAATGTGCTGCTGGCCCGGATGGGCTCCCTGGGGACGGATTGTGGGCACCAGACCAGCTGAGAGGAAGGTGAGGAGCAGGGCTGGCAGTGCAGGTCTGCAGCATTTCCTCTCGCAGCACCCCGAGGAGCAGCAGAGGAGGCTGTGCAGAAGGCAGGATGCTCTGAAGGCACCGTGCCATGGCCAGGCTGCCTCCGGCCCCTCGCTCAGCACCGGGAGAAGCTGGTGCCAGCCGGGCCCTGTGGGAAGCAGGAACCTGAGCAGAGCCAAAATCCTTCCCAAATAAAGCACCAAACCTGCCAGGCTGGCGCTCAGGTACCCGCTGATGAACTACATGAACTACCCAGGCAGCTCCTGATTCCCTTTGGGATGTTTTTCCCTTTTTCCCACCATTTTCTCGGTGTTTGGATACAGAAGCTACAGCGAGACGGATGGCACGGGGTGAGCTCTGTGTCCTGCCCGCCTCTGTGCCCTGTGTTTGCCATCCTCCGTCCACCCCGGGGTGAGCAGAGGACGGGGACAGCTCCAGCCCTGCCCAGCCGAGCTCCCGGCTCGCCGGCGCTCCGAGCCGCTCCCGGAGCAGGGTTTGGGAATGGGAATGGGAATGGCTGTACAGCTGTGTGCACACAGACAGCCTGGGCGCCTGCCAAAGGCACAGACAGGGAACAAGCTGCCCCCACGCTCAATAAGCAGTAATTGAACAATTACTCAAAGGAGCAGGGCTGTGGTTTCGGCAGGGCTGCACCGGCGAGAGAACGGCGAGAGAACTGGGGGGGATCGGCTCCGGGGGCTGCTCCTGCCACGCCGGCTCCCTCATGGGCCGGGAGATTCAGGGATTCACCCATCCCGGCAGGACTGATGCCTTGCCACAAGCCCAGGGCGGCTGGGCACGCTCCCCTCGCCACCGAGCCCCCAGGGATGTCTCCGCTTCCCCAGGGCAGCACCAAACACCCGCGGAGCTCTCCCA
Organism: Coloeus monedula; assembly: GCF_965178545.1. Taxonomy (NCBI): domain Eukaryota; kingdom Metazoa; phylum Chordata; class Aves; order Passeriformes; family Corvidae; genus Coloeus; species Coloeus monedula. The sequence goes on along the minus strand of NC_138801.1, from coordinate 2,314,837 downwards.
CTGCAGCAGCTCCTCCGATAAATCTCGGGCCTGTTTTTAAACAAGGAAGCGCAAAACAAACAGGGAGGGACGGGGAGCTGGGGCTGTCTGTGCCTGCTTTGGGGACAGAGATCCCCCGGCCAACGCTGCTGACCCACGGAGGGAAGGGAAGGGAAGGGAAGGGAAGGGAAGGGAAGGGAAGGGAAGGGAAGGGAAGGGAAGGGAAGGGAAGGGAAGGGAAGGGAAGGGAAGGGAAGGGAAGGGAAGGGAAGGGAAGGGAAGGGAAGGGAAGGGAAGGGAAGGGAAGGGAAGGGAAGGGAAGGGAAGGGAAGGGAAGGGAAGGGAAGGGAAGGGAAGGGAAGGGAAGGGAAGGGAAGGGAAGGGAAGGGGTCTCTCTCAGGGGGCGTTCAGGTCCTGAGGGAGGTACAGGAGAGCACTGGGGACACCAGTGACAGGGTCAGCATGGTCCAAAAGGCCGAGTATTGCAAACAGGGCAAATTTGCCCATTTTTAGTGAATTTTCTCATCCCTCATCCCTCTGTAGGTGCAACACTGAAGCTGCTCCCCACCTCACCCCAGAATCCCAGATGATCCCCACGGATGACAGCAGCACCCAGCCCTGAGGCACCCAGCAGGTCCCACATCAGCCTGTGACAGGCACTGTCACATCCACCACAGCACAGGCACCGTGCCACCAGCACAGCCACCATGGCACTGTCAGAGTCACCACGGTATCACCAGAGCTACCGTGGCACTGCCACAGCCACCATGGCACTGTCAGAGTCACCATGGCATCACCAGAGCCACTGTGCCACCATCACAGCCACCACAGCATCACCACAGCCACTCTGGCACTGACACAGCCACCGTGGCACTGTCAGAGTCACCACGGTATCACCAGAGCCACTGTGGCACTGCCACAGCCACCGTGGCACCACTGCTGCCACCATGGCACTGTCACAGCCACCACAGCACTGTCACAGCCCTGTGGAAAGGCAGCTGTTCCTCAGGAATGATTTCCCTGGCACAGCCCGTGCCAAGGCGCATCACAGACCACGATCAGCAGAATGGAGTCCCACATGAACAAACACCACCCAGGGAGCCAGGATGCTGTGGCACATTGCCCCCCAAGCTCAAAGACTCGTTTCTTCAAGGTTTCATGCATTTACCATGGGAATCAAACAGAAAACACATCTCCTGTTTCATTATGGAGTGTGATTTTTTTGCCCAAAGAAAGAATTGATATTGCCAGCCACTCTGCAGCAAATTAAACCCAGCTGGGTGCAGGTAATGTCATCCTGGCTCCAGCAGTAATGCTGCAGTTTTATTTTTGGGGGATGAAAAGCAAATTCTGAGCAGCCACTACAGGAAAAACCCTGCCCAGGACTGGGCCCCTCCAGGGCCGTTTATCTTGCACCATGCCCTGAACTCATCCCACAAACCCTCGTGTGCCAGTGGGACAGGGGCTGACACAGACTGCAGGAAGGGCTTCGTGGGCCTGAAGGGCTATAAAAGAAATCTTCTCTTTGACTTCTAGTTCTTTTTAATATATATATATATATATATATATATATATATAAAATTTTTTATTAGGGAGGACACTGCAGTAGAAATGGAATTTTTATCGATTCCTCATTCCCTGAAGGCGGCTGTAATCCCTCTCCCACTGTGTTCAGCAGCTGCAGAGCTCATTTCCAGGCACCAAACCAAGCACTGGAGGAAACAGCAGCACACTCAGGGGTTCAAGTTGTAGATAATAGAATGCTTTGGGCTGGAAGGACCTTAAAGCTCATCCTGTTCCTCCCCCTGCCATGGGCAGGGACACCTTCCATTATCCCAGGCTGCTCCAAGCCCTGTCCAACCTGGCCTTGGACACTGCCAGGGATGAGGCAGCATCTCCTATCCAAGGTTTGGATGCTGCTCATGGCTGGGCAGTGGCACCACTTGCTCTTCAATAAAATAATTCTTTTCTACTCAAGGTTCAAACCCCGAAAGGGAAGCAGCAATGGGATGACACGCTGTGTTTCCTCTGGCCTATTTGTTTTGCAACATTGGAGACTGACACTCATGAGTCTGCTCCTGTAATTGCTTGTGCTGATGAACCTGCATTGTTTAATGAGGAGCTCATCATTAAGGGATAATCGCCCATTTGCTGCTATCACTTCTTCCCCAAGAAACTTCTCTGTTCCTGGGAGTGAAGAGTCCTCCCCACAGTGGGAATCACTGCAGAAGGGTTTGCTGCTCCCACACTCAACTCCCTGGTGCCGAGAGCAGTAAAGGACAAATCTTGTGCTTATCTGCCCCCTTAAAAGCAGGAAAATCACAGAACCACAGACTGGTTTGGGTTGGAAGGGACCTTTAAAGGTCACCTGGCTCCAACCCCCTGCCATGGGCAGGGACAATTCCACTATCCCAGGCTGCTCCAAGCCCTGTCCAACCTGGCCTGGAACACTTCCATGGATGCACCATCCACTTTAACCCACAGAAATTTACAGCCAACTCTTCTCAGCAGCAGGTTCTGCCCAAAAAACTCAGCTCACCGTGCACACAAGACCCCAAATTCCAAGGGGTTTTTGCTCTCTGGAGAACAGGATTGGCTTTTCCCCCGCGGCAATGACGGTCCCTTGTCCCTCCCCGCGGCACCGGGAAACGCACGCGGAAAACTTACTGTGAGAAGGAGGAATCCACGCTGAAATCCTCGGCGTGAGGCCTAAGAGCGAGAGCAGCACAGAGGGTGAGGGAACGCACAGCCCCGGCCCCAAATCGGCACCAGCAGGGCTGTCCCGCCGGGAATGCCAGCGGCAGAGGGACAAGAGGCCACCCAGGCGCTCAGCCGGGGTCACGCCACGCCTGGGACACGTCCCCACTCAGCTCCCAGTGATGCTCTGGTGGCTTTGCCAATTACAGTCCCTTTCAGGACTCTGCTCCATGGATAAAAATGGGGTTTATGCCTGTTCTATGCCTTTTTAAAAAACTTTTTAAGGAGTCTCACAGAGTGCGTCGCTGCTCTGCCTCTAATCGGTGCCACACGTGGTGCAGAGAAATGAGACTTTGAAGGATTGGTGTTTTCAGGAACTCAGCATTCTGGTTTTACAGACACGAGTGATGAGCAGAGAAGGGAAAAGAAAACAGAATAAAAAATAAACAAAATCAAATCAAATAAACAGAGAGGAATGATGAGGGCAATGAGAGGTTCGAGGCACGGGGAGACAGAACACAGAGGAAAACAAGAGTGGGTGGGAGGCAAAGGGCCTGTGCTTGTGTACTGTACATCCCCCAGACAGACAGACCAATGAAACACAGCAATCACAGCTGCAAAGGGAAAATTCCCCTTGGGAAAATGATGCTCTCCTCAAGACATCCCTGGGATGGCCCTGGGTCCCTGTCATTAACTGAGCCTGAGCCCTTCCCTGTTCCAGCAGTGCCCTCTCTCCTTTCCTTATTTACTGTGAGCCACCGAGAAATATCATCCAAGCCAAGGGGGCTGTTGCAGACTGTAATTTGTCCTGCATTTTGCTTTCGCTTTATGAGTCTGCAGCACTCCAGCACAGTTCAAACTAAATAAAAGCAATAAATTCACATTTCAACAGAAATGCGAGTCCAGGGGAAGTGGATCCATCCCTCAGCTATGAGGAGCAGCCTCCCTGGGACGGGATTTACGCCGCTCCTACTCCTGGGCTCTGCTCCGTGCAGAGGCTGCAGGGAGGAGCTCATTGCTGCTTCCACTGTCCCAGGGTGCTCCAAGCCCCATCCAGCCTGGCCTTGGACACTTCCAGGGATCCAGGGGCAGCCACAGCTTCTCTGGGCACCCTGTGCCAGGGCCTCGCCACCCTCACAGGGAACAATTTCTCCCCAGTATTTAACCTAACCCTGCTTTCTGTCAGTGTGAAGCCATTCTCCCCTGTCCTGTCACTCCAGGCCCTCATCCAAAGTCCTTCTGGAGCTCCTTTGGAGCCCCTTTAGGTACTGGAGGGTGCTGTAAGATCTCCCCAGAGCCTTTTCTCCTCTGGGCTCAGCTCCTAACCTGCTCCCTCCTGCCACTTTCCCCCTCTTCCCTGCTCATTCCCAGCTTTCTCCTGCAACCCTCCTGGAGCATTAAGTTAATTTCCACCAAAGGGGTCTCTTGTGCCACCTCTCCCAGCAAGAACAAGCCCTGGGGTGGCTCTTGCAGCCACGCTGTGCCTCAGAGCAGCCCTGGCATTTATTGTTGCCAAACATCCCAGATTTTCTCCAGCTGCAGAGCAGAGCCTCAGGAAGAAGGCTGCCAGCTCAGGCTCCCTCCAGCTAAATTGGATTATCCCACGTTAGCAGCAGGGGCTGTTCGGGCCCCTCTGCCTGCATTTGGTTTTGCACAGTGGCCTTTTATGCCTCACAGAGATGTTTACAGGGAAAGAATCAGCAAATGATTCGGTTTTCTCCTCATCTGGTGCCAGCTGGAAGCCGGGAAGGCTGGAGGAACGGGAGCTAATTCCAGCTGCAGAGCAACCCTCCAGAAAGCCAAACAGCAAAGGCACAGAACCACACAGACCAATGGGGTCCTGCAGACACTGAAGGTCCTGGAGAGCTGGGATGAGCCAGTGAGATTCCCAGGATTCCTTCCCCCAAAGCCACGGGCTCACGGGGAATAAACACCTCACTCACAGGGAGGCACCATGAACAAAAGGTGTCCAAAGTAGTGGACAGACATAAACTTCCCCAAGGGTGGCTTTGGCCACCCTGTGCTGTGGTTAAAGCCCATGCAATAAAATAACTTTTTTTTTGTTACAAAAAGGTGCTTTTGGCTCCCAAATGAATGAACTTTGTTGTGCTGGTCACAGAGGGAAGAGGTGACTTGAGGTATCGGACACTGAAACCTCTCCGTCTTCCCACCCAGCACCCAAATTCTCATCAGTAGTCCAATCACTGAAAAAATATGGAGATTCCTCTAAGAAAACTAAAAATCATTCCAAATCTCATCAGGAAAACAGCCATTTTCCAGATCCCAAAAACGCTTTAACAGTGATTTACAATGTACAGAACTAAAGCCACTTAATGGAGTCAGAAAGGTTACGCTGGCTTTTAATGTGTTTTAGATAATCTACTTCAAATTGACCTTTTTATTCCATCCAGATCTGGCTCCATGAGCGCAGACGAACCTCGGCTCATCTCATTCCCATGGAAAACAACTCCAGCACAGGCAGCGAAACGACCTTCTCTCCCCTCTGGGATCCTGGGGCTGGGAGAGAAGCGCTGTCCCCAGGCAGGGAAAGCTGAGGCCCCTTGTGCTGGTGCTGCCAACCATGAACCACGATGCCCAGCTCCTGGCTGGCACGAGCAGCATCTCCCAGACAGAAGGGCAGAGCAGGGGAAGGTGGGAGAAAGGAGAGGAGCAGAGGGGGAAGAAACCTCGATGCTTCAGAGACAGGTCTGCCCCCACCTTTCAAGCTGCAGCCCCTGACAAAAGGGGAAGGTTTCATTCGAAGGTGAGGAGACAAAGGCACATTTATTATTAGAACAAAGCCATAATAAACCTTGCTTATGTAAAAGAGAGAGCAATCACCTGCCCACCCATGCTGCAGGCAGCTCCTCGGCTGAGCAGCACCTTCCACCTCATCCTGCCTCCTCAGCTCCGGCTCCAGCACTTCCCAGCAAAGGCAGCTCCCCCCTGAGCCGGGCAGGGATGTGAACAGCAGCCCTGGGCTCCAGTACCCCGAGAATTGGGGCAGCAGAAACAGTCCCTTCTCTCCAGGGGGAAGGCAGCCCCAAGCCCCAGCTCTCCTCCAGCTCTGCCAGGGCGCTGCAGGATCTGGTGGCATTTAGCTCATGTGCCTCGTGCAGATAATTTGAGGCTAAATGCTGTCCCTGTGTTCCAAGTGCTCGAGGATGCTCAGAGGGGGAGAGCAGCAAAGCACAGCAGCAGCTCAGCCCAGCTCACACAGGGACCCGTTCCCTCTCAGCAAACTCCGTGCCTTCACCGCTGTCTCCTGAATTTTTGGTAAATGAAGAGCATTAAAAATTCACTTCTGGTGGTGCATTTCCTATTCCATTTACAGCCATCACTTCCAAACAAACAAAAAAACAAATCACGCCTTGACTTGAAGCCTCTGGAAGTTACAGACACAAGTAATGACCTGCCAACATCGCTCTTGGCTCCAGGCTGCTTTAATAACCACTTGCAAGGCTCAGAGGCATTTCAAGACCAGGGGTGGAAAGGTATTAAATCTGATGACTTTCTCCTCTGGCTCTGGGAAGGATTTAATGCCTTTTCACCCTGATCTCGAAATGCCTTCAAGACGGGGTCAAGGCAGGGGGGTGAAGATGAGCCAGGCAAGGTAAATGCCTGGGGAGGCTTCCAAAGCAGTGCTCATCCTCCAGAGACAGGAGCTGCACCACGGTTCCTACCATACTGACAGTGAGAAACTCAGCCCAAAATAGCCCGACGTGAGAAGGACAGATGGAAGGAGATGAAAAAAGAAAGTAAAGAGGGGGAGAAGGAACGAGCAAGAGGAAGGGGAAAGTGAGAGGAAGAGGCACACGTCTGCTCACAAACTCGTGCGAGAGGGGAGGGAAGGGCAGCCCCCCTTGCTGGCTGCGGGATGACCCCAGCGAAGGGGATTGAGCCTCCAGCAGCCCTGGTTTGGGGGAACTCAGCAAGCAGTGCAGGTGGGCACCTGGAAAAGCCACCAGCAGCTCCAGGGGCTCGCTGACAGCTGCAGAGGTGCCACACGGACGGGCTCCGCCGCCACCGGAGCGGCCGCACAGGCGGGAGGGAGCTCACCGGCAGCGTGGGCTCGGCTGCCTCCCCAGGGTGCTGCTTTAATCACAGGAGTGCTTTTCCTTGGCAGTCCTCTGCAAAGCTCAGATCACAACTGAAACACATAAAGTTTGGGAAGAAGCAGGCGCGGTGCCAGAGCCGCAGCAGCGCTGGCTGCAGCCGGACGGGCTGTTCCCAGCCCAGTGTCCAGCCTGGCCTGGAGTTACCTTCCAGAGACTTGTGCCTCTCCCAGAGTCAGCCACAGATTCATTTAGGTTGGAAAGGACCTCTAAGATCATCAAATCTGTCATCAAACCATTCCCCCAGCACTGCCAAGCCCACCACCAAGCCATGTCCCCAGACACCACAATCACACGTCATTTAAATCCCTCCACAGATGGGGACCCCACCTACGCCAGGGCTGGACAACCCTTTTGGTTAGGAAATCGTGCCCCAAATTCAATCTAAATCTCCCCTGGTACAACTTGAGGCCATTCCCTCTTGTCCTAGTGATCGTTATTTGGAAGAATAGATCAATCCCACCTGGCTACAAGCTCCTTTCAGGTAGATGTAGAGGGCAGGCCCTGCCAAGCCTGGGTAAAAAGGCCCTCCAGATGCTCAGGTGCTCTGACACACAGCTCCCTGCCTTTGCTAATGAGCTAAACGAGTCCCTGCAGTCCTGACAAGTGAAGAAGAACTGTGGATGAGCTTGGAGGTGGGATAGGAGACCCTGATGTGCCACGGACCCTCATGGCCCACTCTGAGGGGTGCCACTCTTACAGCAAGCAGGAAAGCCTCCCCTGGGGGAGGAACACGCTAATCCCTGTGCCCTGACGGGACCTGATGGGAGCAAGGATCCTAAAATAAACCGAGCAGAAGCCCAAGTGCCGAGTGTGGCACTCTTAGGTGAGGATCGTGTCTGCCTGTCAGTGCTATGTAGGGCACCGAGATTCTCAGCGGTGCTGGCAGCTCCCCAGGAGCCGTGGGAGGAGAGCTCAGCACTTCCAAACCTCAGCCTTTGCCCCTCCAGCACCCAGCTCAGGGGGTGGCATCGCCCCGTGCCCCCAGGGCAAACACCTTCTGCCAGAGTGGGCCGGGACCGGGGGTTTGAGGGATGGGGACCACAGACACAGGACCAGCCACAAACGCACCCGAAACCTGGAGGGAGCTCAGGGCTGAGCCCGGGATGGGACGCGGCGATGTCAGCGCTGTCCCTGCGCAGAGGGGCGGCTACAGAACGGAGGATGAGCAGAGCTCGGGGTCATTCCAGCAGTTCGGGGCAGTCCCAGCAGTTCCAGGGCAAGGAGAAGAAGCAGCCGGGCTCAAGCCCCGACTCTGCAGCCCGGGGTGGAATCGCTGCCGTGTTTATGAACGGCTCTGCTCAGTGTGAAGGATGGCAGCTGTCAGCTCCCTGCGCTGCCAGCAGGATATGGGATCGTTTCCTGATCACCAGGATCAAGCAGTGCATTTTCATATTGCCCTGGTAGCTGAGCCCAGCAGCTGAGCTCCCTGCCCCGTTCCTACCCTGAAAACACCCTCAGCATCCCCCAAAAGAAATGCCCAGAAGCGTGAGCAGTGCCACCTCCCCGGCCTGGCAGAGGAAGAGCCCAAGGGAAGCACACTCAGGGCTGGCAGGAGAGGTGATGCTCAGCGCTCCACGGCGACAGCGGGCACAGACCCACGGGAGGGCTGCGTGGCTGGACCCCAACGCTGAGACCAGCCCATGGTTTGGGTACTGCCAGGACAAGGCTGGGAGATGCCACGCTCCAGCATGGGCAGAGATCAACATCCTGCCAGCCAACACCAGTGCCTTCCATCCAGAGACACCCCCTGCCGAAAACCCATCCCAGCCAGGGGCTGCCCAGCCCAGCAGCACATCAAAGCCAAGGTGCTTCATAATCAAAACCTGTTGGAACCCATAGATTCCCTTCCAGGTCTTCTCCATAAAGGCTCCCACAGCCATGCTGCGTCCTGCCCTCCCTCACAAAGGGAGAGCTGGGAGAGCCCCAGCTCAGACAGAGCAGCGCAGGGGCCAGGTCTGGCACAGACCATCCTGACACCCCCGGCCTCAGCCCTGCTCGGATTTCTGGTACAAACCCTCATCCCCAGCCAGGAGAGCAGCAGCAGAAGATCCGAGGCTGGAGCAGGGCAGGGGTGAGCAAACCCCACCCAGGGAATGTCCCCAGCACAGCATTTCTCCTGCACAAAACCACCTCACCCAGAGCTGAGGCAGCAAAGCAGCATATGGCATTTGCTGAGGACAGAGACAGGGCTCTGAAAGGTCTTCGCTGGAAAAAGCTTTTGTTAAAGAAATGTTAAAAATAAATAAATTGACTTCTTGTCCCCGCAGGAGGGAATTCCGCAGCACGGCAATGGTTCAGCAGGGAATTGTATCCCATGGAGAGCATCACCTGGAGAGCTCCTGCAAGGTCTGAGTGGCTGTAGTGGTTTCACTGGCCAGACTGGACCTCTCTGTGGTTCAATTGTGTGCAAGTGTCAGGGAAAAAAAAACACATTTAGCAAGATCTGTTTGTGAATACCAGGCTGCCCCTGGGGGGAACAGACATGGATCGGTCAGAAATTCTATTTTCAGACACATTTGGGTGAATTCCTCACTCTCTGAAGCGCTTTACCTCCAAGAACCCCGCATTAAACTCGGCCTAGCAGAGTGCTGCTCCTTCCCGCTGAGGAGGCTCCAGCCACCTTGTTGACTGTAACAGGGCTGAAGCGAAGTCCCATTTATTGCTGCCAAAAATATCTCAAACTGAGAGACAAGGCAAGGCTGCGGGGGGTGGGAGCGTGCAGCCTGAGGGAGAAAGAAAGGTAGGGAAGGATCCAGCTGCTGCCTTGGGCTGCCTGACAGGAAAGGAGCAGCCAGGCTCCTCTGGGACACACAGCAGAAGGACAAGAGGGAACAGGTACAAGATGCAACAAGGGAAAAATTATTCACCCTGAGAGTGATCAAACCCTGAACCTGGCACCCAAAGAAGCTGAGAAATGTCCAGTGGGATATTCAGAACTCAGCAGGACTGAGGTCCTGAGCCAGCTGGGACAACTTTAAAGCCAGTCCAGCTTCGGAGCAGAGCCCTCCAGGTCCTCTCCAAGCCCAGCTCTTCTGCAATGCTAATCTTCCTCCCGAACCTCAGCAGTTCACATTTCTGTTATCGGCAGCTCAACAAACACAACTGAAGGAGGTGAGGGGGGCCCACGGGGCAGGGAGGGGACACAGAGCCCTGCCAAGGCCTGGGGCAGAGCGTCCAAAGCAGATACAGAACGGGAATGTTTGCAATCCCTCCGGAGTCCCGGTGTGCCCTGGGACAGGCAGTGGTCAGAGCTTCCCCTGCTTCCAGCGGAGCTGCACAAACAGGACATGGTTATCTTGTAAAAATGTCTGTTTGTGTTTTAAACCCACACCTCCTGTGCTACAGGGAGATCACCAGTCCATGAAATGGGATCCAAACAGATGTTTACATGTCCTGCCCCCTGCCAGCAGCTCCTTCCCAAGCACAGAGTGCTCCATGGAGCTGTTTCCCATCACACCTTTCCCTTTCAAACCCCCCCAGCACAAGGGACAAACCCGCCTCAGGGAAAACCTGGCTTGCAGGGAAAAGACTCAGCCTCTCCTGGCTGGTTCCAGTCACTATCACCTGGTGCCAGGGGAGTCTCAGTGCCCAGGCAGCTGGTGTGCAGCTGAGCCTGCCTTCCCTGGCATGGCCAGGAGGCTCCCAGCTCCATCCCCCTCCACAGCAATCCCTGGCACACAGAAGTAGCTCCAAGCCTCTTTGGTAGAGGATACCTCCACATGGGCAGCCTGGGCTGGTCCCATCCCACCTGCAGGTCACCAGACACAGGAAAATATCCCTGTCCTGGATGCCCAGGGACAGCCCTGAATTCCCCTTTTTACTCCCAAGCTGTGGAGTGGTTTCTCCTCAGATGAATTCAAATCCTTTCCTCCTGTTTTGACTGGGAACCCCCAAAAGCTTTGAGATGCTGCAATGACTCAGAGACAGAGTAAGGAGGTAAATAAAGTAGGTGAGAATAAATTTCACTGGCTTCAATCATCGGGAGGAATCATTTGCATCCTGAGAACACCCTGTAACACACACCTCCTTCCACCACCACCTGGAAATCCACTCCCAGCTCCCAGGGACGATTGTCGCTGCAAATTTGGTAACACTGCTCATGTCTGGCTTTGGGAGAGACAAGGCATCTCAAACTCACTGTTCATCACTTCCAAACCAATCTCCCTGCCTTTGTTGCAGCAGCAGAAGAGAAGTGCAGAAATCTGAATCTTAGTTGCCAACTCATTGTTGGGAGAAGCAGCGCCCAGGGACGGAGGAAAGCCTGGCAGTCGGGAATCCGGGCACCGCGAGCTGCAGCTCGCAGGGCTCTGCCCGCCGCCACGGGGGCATCAAAGTGTTCCACCAACTTCCCTACCCACAGCAGCAGCTGCTTACAACCAGATAGCAGCAAATCACTTAAAATTCCAGTGAAACCCAGGGAACTGGGTCTTTATAGAGCCCTGGGGCACCCCGGTGTGCTCCGCACAGTGGCCGCCTCTTGAGGCTCCACTGAAACACCGTAGTGATGCAATGTCTGGAATTCCTGTCCCCCAGATCCAATAGTGCCTAACAGCATCCCTGTGCCCTGTGCTCCCACAAAAGACAAGGAGGATCAGCCCTGGGATGGGATTTGGCCCCCTGGACTTGGGCAGGAACCCACCCAGCTCCTGAGTGCCAGAGAGGAGAAGCCCCTCAGCGATGTTTAATCACTGCTGATCAGTGGAATGAGTTTGCAGCAGTCTCCCAGTTGTATTTTTCTGGCCCCTACACATCTGGCTTTGACCACTGACCCTGTCCTGAGGGGGACACCACCAGGACCTGGAAGAGCACAGATAGGAAGTGGTCTTGCCCCAAAGGCTTTGCCCACAGTGGTGCTCAGGATGTGCCCTCAGACATTCGGGTACCCCCAGGACAGGTCCAACTTTGGTGTCTTTTTGAAGGAATGAAAGCAAGGCACAAAACCAGAGCACAAACAGCCTGACCAGCTCTGGGAGCAGACCCAGATTGTCAAAACGTGCTGAGACCACACCAGCTCCAGGGATTTAGTCCCACTGCACCCACACGATTCCTGTTCTCAGCCTTCACGCGCGTAAGCCCTTGCCTGGTGAAGTCAGAGGCAGCGCCACGCCAGACCCCAGTGTTTGCTCACCAGAGCCCCAGCACCGGTGCCATCTGGAGTGCTGGCACAGCACACCAGGGACACACACTCACAGCTCCCCCAGTGCGCCAGGACTCTGCCTCCCAGACCTGGAGACTGAAGCATGTGCCCAGCTCAGCATGGGCAGCGGCCACGCCGGTGCTCCCCAGCACACACCTCCCTCCTCGGCTTCCCCGGTGGGGACCACAGCTGCTGGTCCTGGCCCAGTGCCACCCTCCCCCCAGATACACCAAGAGGCAGAAGCTGAGGCGTTAATTCATTCCAGTCTAAAGCCAAACAAGTAAAATTCCCCCTGAGCAGAAGCTTTCCTACCGTGCTCGTTTGCACCAGATTACATCCTAGAAGACATACAGTACACAGTCACAGGTGAGGCAGCATGGATGGGCTGAAGGGCTGGCTGGATGGATGGATGGATGGACGGCGGAAAAGGACGAAACAGAAAATGGAACGAACAGAACAGGAACTGAATTAGTGCCATTTGCATCCTCATCGTAACTAGGGGACCTGGCTTCTTCTGAATCACTGAAATCCCAGTGCAGCGCAAAGCATTCTCATCCTCCTGAAAAACAGCTCCTTCCTCGCTGTACACTCAGCTGTGTGCTTGCAGGAAGGCTGCAGCATTTCCTATGGCAGCTTTGTTTTTTTTTAATTGCAGTTACAAATAAATTATTGCTCAGATGGGGGACCGAGCATCTCTCCTGCCATGCAAACATGGTGCTCGTGTACAGTGCGTTACCGTGGCGTTAGCAGTGTAAATAAGCTTGGGCTTTATACTGCACAGGGAAGGTGCAGTGCAAGTTAACAGCAGTGTGTGGCAGCCCCACGGTCTCAGGCTGCCATTCAGACATGCTTCGGGCATATAAAAAAAAAATCAAGAAGCACCTATAAAAAATTTAAAGGAACTGGTTTCCTTCTGCTCCAGCTCCCTATTTCATAACACAACTTTGGAGCTGGCATGGCTCTTTAACACAGCTATCTGAAGGATTTCATCCACCACCCCTCCAGCCCGTGGAGGCACTAATCCTTTCCCTCTCATTTAAAAGATAAAAGGTGCTGCCTCCCCCACCCACCCTCCCCACGCACCACTGCAGTCCTGCAATACCTTTGTCCGACATCACTCCCCATGGATCCCATCCTCCGAGACGGTAACAAGGGGCTCACCCCATGGACATCTTCTGTCGTCGCAGGTGGGACAGTTTTGACATGGGAATTGCTCTCTGAAGGGGAATTCTTCAGCTTGGCTCTTGCCATCCTGCGAGCCTTGGCTGCCTCTGTGACTTCCTCCTCTTTCCCCCCTGAACTCTCTCATACATAGCAATCCTCACCGCAATCAGTTTAGAGCTGTCGGCACGTACCATCTCCTTCCTTCTTCCCTCTCCCCAGTCACGGCTGCTCAGTGGAACAATCCTGCCCTGTACATTTATTTTGGTAGTGAGGGGAGTCAAGGCAAACTCCCCGGCCTTGCTGCTGCAACAAATTTGGTGCAAAACGATTGAGAAAATGTCCACAATGCAGAAATCTCTGAAAGGGGCTTTGTTCGCTAAAGAATGAAATCGCCTTGCCTGACTGTCAAAAAAAGGATTGCACTGCTCTTATCACCACAGGCAGGGCAGGGGCTGAAGGATTATTTTTTCCCCCATCTCTGTTTTTCGGCAGCAACATGAGGAGGAGGAAGCTATTTTATCTTATTCCTCTGTGTACAGAGCAGCGTGCGGACTGCGTGCCAGGGAACAGACTCAGCGGGTTTGGCTCCCTCAGACACAAAGCAGCAGGGCTCGGTCCCCTCCTAAACGCACCCGCTGTGCAGCGAGCCGAGGGGAACTCCCTGCTGTTCCCCCAGAGTGGCCAGCAGGGCTCAGTTCCTGCTCACCTGGCCCGGCAGGTGCACCTTACCTGTCCCAGAGGGACCCGCATTCCCCTCTTCAGGTGACAGCAGAAGCTGCTGCTCCTCCAACACTCTTGGCATCGATTTCTCAAGATACCCAACAGAAAAGGGAATTCACCGTGGCCAGGGGAGAGCTGAGCTGGAGGTAACACCTGAGTGCACAGGTGAGATTGGAAAGGACAGGGGGAAAAGGGTCGTGTACCCCGGCCTCTTTTGGGAATGCCACCAGTCCAGAGCCGCTCCTGCTTGTGTTTGGTGGCCGCCAGCAACAAAGAGCATCTTGAAGGTGCCACAGGCCGGGTGGGGCCCAGGGCTCAGCACCACGGACAGCAGTGTCACGGCAGCACCACGGCGTGGCAACGCCACCCAGCTCCTGCCCTGTCACCCCCAACATGCCAACCCCACCCCAAGCCGTGCCAACCCCACCCCAACATGCCAACCCCACCCCAAGTCGTGCCAACACATCACGCCAGCGCTGCCCCACGGCTCAGCCCCACTGCAGGCTGGAAATAAAGAATAAATTCGCTGAGGGTCACCACGTCGTGCCCTGAACCAATGCAAATAATCAGGCCCCACCACAGGATTTCTTTAAAGGTTTTTGTACAAAAAGTCAACGCGTTGACAGGAAGGGTCTTCTCAGAGCCTGGGACCTGCAGCTGTGAGAAGGCTGCTGTGAGAGGAAGGTAGGAGCTGCCCTGGAATGGGAATTCTGGGATCCAAAGTGCTTTCCTTTCAGAATGAAAAGCTGACACAATTCCCTTTGGCACAGCTCCATGCCCTAACCACACCTTCCATCTCCCTGCCCGGCTGTCAGAGCACCCAGAACCACCGTCCTGTGCCAAAAGCTGGCAAGAGAAGGCCAGCCCTTTGCCTCCTCTGTGCTACCAGGAGCTGTCAGGCACGCTGAGCTCTGCCCTCTGCTCTTCCCCCAGAGATCGGTACCCAACCATCACTTCCCCCAAGGCACAAGGGCAGTCCCTGGCTGTTCTGGGAGGAGAAGCAAAGTCCCCATTTCCTGTTAACCAAATCCCAGTTTCCCTGCTCACAGCATCATTTCTTAATGGGATTTCACCATCTGACATACTTTGTTTCGGTTATTTTGAAATGCAAAACGGATAAAAACCCGCAGCCCTTCCCTTAATGTGCCAGCTTTCAGCGTACATTTAATTTCTTGTTTTGCCTCAAAATGATTCATTAGCTCAATACCTTCATTTTCCACCCAAGTCATTCCTTTCTGCTTCATGGTTTGATTCAGACTCTTCAACTTCCTGCTCCACATCTCTTCACTTCAGGGGGTTGTTCTCAAACACCAGATATAATCTGTCAGCCCTCTGGGTTGGAGTGTGCCCTGATAAATCCTCCTGGACCCCTGAGCCTCGGGGATGGGGCATTCAGGTGTCTCTTTCTGGATGGATTCTACATTCTATTGTATTCCTAATTGCAGAAGAACATTAAGTTTAGGGTTGAGATCAGATGTGAAAAGGGGCTTATGCTTAAGCTATTCATCTCAGCACTAGTGCCCTCACTCAGCAGCATGAACAGAAGAGGGATTAGGGAAAGACCTGGGGAATTTTAACAGAAAATATCAGTGCTGCTGTCATACTTGTGCTGTACAGAAGGCGACAAAAAGCACATCAAAGAGCCCCTTGAGGAACTCAGATCCTGCCCACGGAAGCGTCTCCATGAAGTCGCCTTTTCTGTCAGGCACTTAAACACAAACCAAGAAAAACCAGGGAGAGGGGAATGATCTGACACCGGGTCACAAGAAGCTGCAGCCAGGGCTGCGGCTCTGGGCAACCATCCCCCTTCTGGGGGAGAAAAGAGGTTGCCTGAGCAGAAATCTGTGAGCCCGGCTGATCCCACAGACTGACTCAGAGTGCTCAGCCCTGCCCTGAGCTGCCGGAGCAGCTCCTTTGCTGCGCTTCTGCCAGGAAAATATTCCCCTCTCAGCAACACAACGTGTTCCCCACTTCACCCAGAGCCCAGCAGCCTCTCCCCTCCCAGCCCCGACAGGCACCGAGCGCTGCTGTGTCGAAAAGAGCAGTCGAAGGAGGAGTAGAGCAGGAACTCAGAGCAAAGGCAGCCCAGTACATCCAGTACAGCCAGAACACTCCCTCTGGCTGGGAAACAGCCTGTTCCTAGAAAGAGCTGTGGCTGTGTCACCCGAGCCAGCCCTGCAGGGACACCTCCTCTGCACTCCTGCTCCAGGGGCACAGCAGCGAGCTACACATGGAGCACCTTGTTTGTACAGCACGTCCTCCGAGGGAATCCAGGAAGGCAAAACCAATGAAACACAACCTTGGTAACATCAAAGCCCGAAGAAGAATTCCTCTGGTCCAGAAACACTTTCCGGGCCAGCTGAATGCCAACCATCTGACTGCAAGCCAGGAAATCGATGTTTAATTTTAGTTTGAGAGCCCATTACAAAGTGCTGATTTCTCATTTCAGCATCTACATTATGCAGAGACCACTGCTGTGCCGGGGGCTGGAGGGATGGCTGGGAATTGCTGAGCAGCAGTTGCAAGGGTAATAATATTTCAGAAAACATGATTAAGAAAGAAGCAGATTCTTCATTGCTCTTAATTGAATCCACAGCAACTGCACTGTTAAATAGTCTCCCTTTTATCCAGGTTGCTTTCAGTCCCGACTGCCAAAACTCCTTTTACTCACTTATTAATGATAAAGCATCACCCTGTCCATTAGAAGTAGTTGATGAAGCAGGAAGGGGCTGAGTTTTCCCCATTTTCTGGCAAATGAAGCTGCTCTGCTGAGATACAACCCAAGGGTGTTTGCAAAGCCTCTTTAAGGAAAGCTGGGTTAATGTACTTAAAAATCTTGAAAGGCATCAGCTCTGCAAAGATCACTACAAACCCACAAAAGGTAACCTGGGCAGGAAAACGCACTTTGGAAGAAGAGCTTGTGCTCACGAGCACGTCAGAACCTCACGGGAGACGCTATCAGAGCTGCTGCTCTGAGAGGGGCTGTGTTTGTACAAACAACGTGGTAACTCCAGGGCCTCCGAGCTGAAAAGCCATTAATGCTCATCATCATCCTTCCAGGAACCCCTGGACACGCTTGGCAAGCAGCTCGAGGAAAATCACCTTTCTCTGCAGCCCTGTGTGCTCCTGTGCCTTTGCAGGGAACCCTGACCTCCCTTTATTGAATAACACCAAGGAAAAACAAGATCCCACGTAATTTATTAGTGCCACAAACACCTCCCGCGTTTCGAGACCCCAGTAAATGTCACAGCATGACATTATCAGCTCAATAAACTCCAGAGGGCCACTGACACCCAGATAAATGCACAAAGCTCCCTGGCACAGCTTCTTGTTTTGCACCAAGTGCACACGCACCGGTTCTGCCCCGGAGTCGCCAGGGAATGCCCTACATTGTCACCAGGCACTCTGCAAAATTGCTTTGCAAAAGCTGCCAATGTTTGAAGGTTGCCAAGGCTCAGGCAGAGCCCTGCAAAAACCACTCCTCACCCCCACCCCACCGAGGATCCCGCAGCCAAGCCACAAAAAACACCAGCTGGAACATCCCTCTGCAGCAGAACTGCCTGGAAATGTCCATGTTTCTGAAAATCTAAAGATTTGATTTTTTTCTCTGTTTACTGATCATCCTCTATCCCAATGGGAAGTTAAAATCACAGGAAAAGGAGCTTCTGCTTCCTCACCAGAATGTTTTTTCCTCTGACATTTGTCTCAGTGAAAATAATAAGCTTGCCAGAGAGAAAAAAAAAAGAGAAAAAATGTTGGTGCTTTATCCTCTTTGTGTAGAACTTGGCCTTTCCATCCCTGTGTGGGGCCAGTGCTGCTCCCACGCTCAGGGATGTGGTGCACGGACACCCTCAGAGCCCTCTGAGGCACCCAGGATCCCCTCACCTGCTCCCCTGAGCAGCACACCCTGCTCCAGAGTGCCCCAAGGAACCCTCTTCCTAACAAAACAGGCCCTTCTGCCAGGATTTTTGACTATCCATCAGCTTCTGGAATTCCAGTTAGTGAGAGAGATGAACCCAAAGAGCCTCAGTTCCTTTTACAGTCAAACATACAATACCCATACATTGATTAATTCAGCTTGCAGGTATTAGAATTTACAGGAGATGCCTGGGAACCCTCCCTGAGCAGCAAGGATGTATGTATTTATTAATAAAAGTGCTTAGGAAATACTTTATCTATTGATCCCGAGTCAATTAAAAAAACTTCTCTCCATTTTCTTTCCATTAGCCTGGAGAGGGAGGTCCTCCCTGGCCCATGGCCCCTGGCATGGCAGCAGGAGCTCAGCCCTGCTGGGAGAGCCAGCAGGTCTCTGTCAAAGATGAAATTTAGAACACACAGAGGATCGAATCCTTCCTGAGGGAAGCTGGGGCGGAGGATGACTGCTACCTGCCACTCCCAGAGAGCTGCATCCAGCTGAGCTGGGGCTATCCAGAGGCTGATCCCGTGGGGTTGGAGCTGCTCCGAGGCAGGGCAGGGCCAGGGGAGGCCCCGGCTGCACTTTGCAATTCAAAGCACTTTGCAAACGTGTCCTGCCTTGGAGCTCCGGTGCCCGCTGCAGCCCACGGTGGTGGGTCCTGCCTCCCCCCTCCCTGCGAGCAGAGGCCCTCAGCAGCTGAGTGCCAAAGGTAACGGGAGGATTTCCAGGGATTTCAGCTTCCTTGGAGGTGAATCCATCCAGTAATGGCTGTGAGCAGCAGGGCAGCACACAGAAAGCATCTCAGGGACCTCCTTCCTTCACAGGGCTCGGTTACTCACTGGCCACTACTGTCACACCACGAGGCCCCAGCCAAAACAAGCCTCCACTTCCCTGGGCTCAGCACAAGAACCTGCCCTTCTCCCTGCAGGCTGGAGAGGGCCAGGATGCACCGGGGGGGATGTAAAGCAGGACAGGGAGGAGGGAAAAAAGCCCAAAACTCGGTGACTTCACAGGAAGAGGTTATGGCCCCTTTGAGTCCTCCTGCTAAGAAACTGATTGATTACTAGAGTAATTATTTCAATAGAATTTCTCCACACGCTACACAGAGGGCACTAAGAACCAGAGCAGACTCAGGAGCTGGGAGAATATTCCCAAGCAACGGGGCTTTGAGCAGCTGTGGAGGGGAAGGGCAGAGGGAAGAACACACGACAGGGCTGGGGCAGCCGCAGCTCTCAGAAACACCCACTCAGCAGGAGCCAGGACACCAATAAACCCACACTGGGAACTGTCTTGCCTCACCTTTCCCTGGTTTCTGTTCCCTCCTTGCTCTGCCTTGGCAGGGTTAATGCCTCTGCACCACAGGCTCTGACGAGTTCCCTGAGAAGCCATCAGACAGATCTACACCACTGCGAGCTCTCCTTTGTCTCTAGGACTCCTTTCTGACATTTGTCTTTAAAAAGCAACACCATTCATATGAAAAGTTGATTAATTCCACTTGTTATAATTAGTGTCACAAATAAAAGCAGCCATTCCCCCCTGCGAGCACGGGGGATAATGGTCCTTACCCTCCTCACTAAAGCGTTTCGGTTCCAGGGGTGAGAAGCTCTGTACCGAGCACTAAGTGTTATTATTAAACTGCCATTAAAAGCATTTCAGGAAAAGTTCACAAACTGCAGGGATTTCTGTCATCACAGCATCTGGCGGGGACAGCAGCTGGGCCGAGCGTTACTGCCAAAATCCCAGTGGTACCAAATTCCCTCTCTCCAATCCGGGGTCTCAGCTGCAGCCACGTCCACCTTTGGACCTCCAAGGGTCTCTGTGGGGTCAGCTCCCACCACGGTGGGCCTGGGGGGATGCTCCATCCCCACTGCTCTTCTGGAGGGTCCTTGGCATCGTGGCAAACCAAAGAAACCCACCAGGAGAGAGCCTGGAGCGGGGGAACACCGATATTCACAAACACTGATATTCACTGACACCATCACGCGGCTGCAGAAACCTTTGGCCAAGCGGGGCCACAGCAGACACCAGGGAGATTTGCACGACACAGGCAGAAATTCGCCGCCTGTGCCGTATTCCCTCACTTTCCCTGTTTAGCCTTGGCAGCTGAACCAGGCAGCTCAACCACACAGCACCAGGCAGCAGCTCCTGCGTCGCCCAGTGACTCCTCGGCAGTTTGGGAGGCTCCTCTAATAAACTGGAGCAGCGGAGTTTCGGGGAAGAAGGAACACTTTGGAAAGCACAGAGGAGAGCATATTTAGCAGCAGCAAGAGAGCTGGAAACAGAAGGAAGCCTTTGAAGAGCTGGGCTGATGGAGAGAGATGGAAGAATTATGTAAAGTAAGAAAACACATACAGAGCTTGCAGGCAGGCTGTGAGCCCGGAGGGGGACAGGCTGATACCAGAAGAGCCTTTGATTTCTCTCCTCTTCCCTGCGTTCTCTGCATTAACGTTTCAAATGTTAACAACTTCCAAATGTTAGGGTTTCAAAGAGAGGACCCAGGACTTCAGAAACTGCCCAGTAATAGGATCGGCGGCCTGCATCTCCCTCTCACCCAGAGCCACGAGGCTGCTCCCACTGCTGGGGGCTCAGCTGGTGCCCAACAGCCGTGCCCTGCTCGCTGCAGATGGATGGAGGGGACTCCCAAACAAAACCCCTCTTGGCCGGCCGGGAGCAGGGAGGGCAGGTCCCTTTCCCCAGGTGACTCCCCAGGTAGCCGGGAGTCGGAGCAGCCCTTATGTAACTGCGGCGCAGGAGCCTCGCGCTGAATCCCAGAACTGTCATCGCAGCCTTTGCAAAGCCGTTTTTACCTCTCTAAGTGTGGCTCATCAGCGACGAACATGAAAGCTGCAAACCCAGTGTGGTGACTCGGGACTGCTCAGCAGGGAGAAGGAGAAATAGAGCACGCCCGAGCAGCGGCTGAGCAAATATCCCTACAAAGGCACGGTGCCGCCGCCACGCTTCCCACTCCCGGTGCATCTGACACGCTCACAGGCAGCGCAGTGAGACCCTGAAGCTTTTCAGTGACTCCCAATCTCTTCCTACTTCTTACCAAAGCCGGTGAAAATGGCCGGAGGAAAAGGGGAAGGTAAGCGTGTACCTGCCGCAGCTGCTCAAGCCAGCGAGGAAATTAAAAGCCCTCGGGTAAAATCTAAATATATATCTGCAAGGGAAGCATGAAAAGTCTGCAGGCAGAGCACAGTAATGAGGCACGGCCAAGTCACTTTTCCAGGTGAGTACATAACGGGGTCACACTCTGCTGCCCAAAATGTAACGGGAGCAGCGCCGGGCGCTCCCGCAGCGGGGCCGGCAGCGCTGGGCAGCGCGCCCCGAGCATGAGTCAGCCCCGCAGCGAGCGGAGAGATGCGGGCGCAGCGGGGAGGGAAGGCGGAGATGCGCAGAGGAGGTGGCGGGGCAGCACCCAAACCCGGCCAGGAGGAGCTGGGGGGGCTCAAAGTCCCGCCCCCCTCCGCCAGCAGCTGCTGTTTGCTGCCTGCCGGCAGGAATGATCTTTGCACCATAAATGTTTATGGCTTTAGCATTCGTGCAGCGCTTTCCCACCGGGGATCTGAAAACACCCTGGAAACGCCCCCGGGTACCGCTGGCGATGCCTGAAAGAGGAGCAGCGCAGGAGAGGCCCCGTGCCCGAGCTGTGGGGCAGCAGGAGCAGTAAACCCACGTCGTGTGGCAGAATTACCGTGGCCATTCCTTAATGTCCCTCCAGCCTCTCCGAGGGCCTGAGCCTTGCGGGTGCCTTCGAGGCCGGGATTTCCCCCTTGGTGTCCTCCTTCTGCAGGAACCGAGACCTGCAGAAAGGACAGGGATGCTCTGGGCATCCTCAGCCAGTGGCCAAGGGCAGGACAGGCAGCAGCCACAGCTCCTGTGGCACCTTTCCATCACCCCCAGCTCCAGGGGACACCCTGCTCCCCCGGGATTCACCCCAGCTTCTCCCAGGGGATGTGACAGGCACCCAGAGCTGGAGAGGTGCCTCGTGCTCCCCACGCACCTCTCGCGAACCCTGCTGGAATTTGGGTTCCTGCCCAGCAGCAAAGTGCCTCGAGGAGCCGGCGATGCTCCGGGTGGAGACGGCACCGCGGCATTCCGGGGGCACAGGCGGCTCCCTCGCTGCTGCAAACACCTCCCAGCTGCCTGGCAGAGCTCACCAGGAGGCAATTTCACAGGGACTTGCAAAATGCCAAAGTGATTCCCACTCTGCAGCTTTAAAGGATTCCAAGCCTTTTTTTCTTGCATGACGTTCTCGCAGCAGCTTTTTGCTTTTAAAGTATTGAAATCGTAATGTAATGCAGAGCAGTGTCTGCTTATTAAATGGTGCTAAGGGTTTTCTGCTGGAAAATGTGGAGAATTTTAGCATCTAAAAACTTCCTTAAAACTCCTAAAAAAATCCAAGAAAAATGATTGACATTCAAAGAAGAAATTTTGGCTTTGGGGCTCTCCATCAGCTCTGGTAATTATGTCTCATGGTAAAAACATTTTCTTCCCTCCCTGGGGTTGCTGGATGATGCCAGGTACCATTTCCCATCCATTTTTCATTTCTCTCAGCATTCTTTTTGTAAGGCATTATATAAGACAGAGAAAATGGCAAGTCCCTATAAAGAGGAACTCACAATGTGCTGCAGAAATGAGGCATGAACTCCACGGAGCCTGTGACAGCCTCATCAGGCTGTGTGGGAAGGACTAGAACAGGGGGTTGTACCAGACCATTGATCTCCGAGAACGTTTCTTATTTTAACTTCAATGAGGAAAAATTTGCTTACCCATCAACATCCCACTGTAGCTGAGGGTTCTGCTGTGAGCCGGGAGGCCCTGCAGCCAGGTGAGGTGCCAGAGTCACCTGCCCCCAGGTGACTGCAGTGCTCAAGTGGCACAGGTGCTGTCGTGGATGGGACAGAACAGGGTCTCTCTCTTTCCACATCCAGCCAAAAGCAGGGGTCAGCCCCGAGGCGTTGAAAGGAAAAGGCAATGATGTGTGAAACTGCGTCCCTGAGGAAAGAGGCTCCAGGAAGTTTTGCACAAAACTCCCTGAAATTCCCCCCAGAGGTGCCCCACAGCTTCAAGAGCTGCAGTGCCGCCTGTCAAACCCAGGCAGGAGCCAAAGGTGAGCTAAAGCCACAGGAAAGCATTTTAAATTATTATCCACCATTGCCCTTTTCTGCTTATCAGCTTTTGGTTCAGCTGCCATGACCAAATCATCTGTTGGAAAGGGAATATCCACTCCAGGAGCTGGTGTGACAGCAAACGCTGTTTCACAGATCTTGGCTGCCTCATACATTTACAGTAAAAAGCACAGCAAAAAAAAATGCCTTGGCCTGTTCTCATCTCTCACATAAAGACATAAAAAAATGAACAAGAGAAGGCTGCAATTTTTTACACAGCATCTCCTTAAAGACTGCACTGCAAACATCATCCTCTCCATTTATATCCATCCTGGTCAGGCAAAGGATTTTAGGACAAAAGATGGTTTAATAAACAGACATTTATAACAAGTGCCAGATCTTGCAGCTTCATCATCTGGAAAAGAGTCCATTAAATCAAGTGAGAAACTCCCTGATCACTAAAGGTGTCTAATGGAATTAAAATTAAATTATATCATGATTAATATCTTCACCAGCATGTTCAGCTGTACTCCTTTCTCTCCCTAAAATCTGCTAGTGGGAAACAGAGCAAAAAAGGCTTAGGAGGGAAAAAAGGCCTTAAAAGTTGGGATAATTATTCCAGCTCTCCAAAGTTTCTCAGGAAAAGCAGCCATCAGGTCCCAAAGTGGATCTTGGTGCTCTCCTGTGCTCACTAACGCACGCTGGAACAGGAGCCCTCACTGTGCCTCCAGTGAATCATCCTCCTTTAAAAGGGAACAGGGAATTCTGCCAGCACATCCAAACACCGCGCTGGGAAAGGGCACGGGACTCATCCAGCCGTGCCTCTCATCTCAGCCTCTCACAATTCCCTGCTACAGAGAGGAACATCCCTTCTCTGCCTCCTCCCTGCTGCTAAAATCCCGATCCCCACTCCCCTCTCTCACTCCCTGGGATCTGAGATCCAGGCTTTGCTCTTTGTCAGAGTTTCCTTTAGGTTTGTTTTTTTTTTTAACTCACATCGCTGGGAAGGAATCCAGCCCTGGTGCGTGCGCAGTGAGGTCAGCACATGTCTGCAACCAGAAACATTCGTGCTGCTGAACCCTGGAAGGCTGAACACTTCTGAGGCACAGAGCACAGCATCCAGCACTAAAACCATTCACGAGTTCTTAGCGTGAAAGAAATATTTCCCATTAGAGGCCGTAACAGGAGCTGCCTAGAAATTGTTTTTCCTCTCAATTTTCGCACAATAGCTGGCGGCAATAAATCTCCCCATCAGCACTGGGCAGTTCTAAGTGCAGTTACTGTGTGGGAAAAATCCAAACAAAGTGACAATACTGAGCTTTAAAAGCATTTTGGAGGGAGATGAAAAGGAAAAAATTGTTAAATGACAGCTCTGGAAGAGGCTGGGGAGCTGTAATGGCTTTTGTGTCACTACCTCACACTCCCAGTGACCCCACAGAGCAGGAGCTCCTGCAGCAGAGCCTCCAGCTCATGGCAGTCCCTGAACAACAGCTCTGAGATGACAACTTGAGACATCTCCATGCTGGAATGAGACTGTGAAGTCTTTTTCCACATGGAAAAACCTCATGGTGCTGATTTACTGACCTGGAACTGATGGGTCTTGAGGGACTTCAGAGAAGCAGGGATGAAAGGCTGGATAGAGAACAGGAACTCGCCTTCCTTGTGTGCTGCCTCATGAGTGAGCACATTCCTGCACACGGTCGGTGTGAACACCTCAGGACAGGAATGTCCCTGTGCCAAGGAGCTGGAGCTGCTCCAGATGAGTACAAAGACCGATCTCAGGCCATCTGAAGTGGGAACTGAAGTGTCAGAGGAGGCCTTCACTCTCAGCAGCGTGGGTGTAACTGCATCAAACTGTAATGGAGCAAATCCATCTCCAAAATGCAACTTGAAGAACAGTAACTGAACAGCTTCCTCCAAAAAATGCCCTTCCAGAGCCCAGCTGCAACTTCCTGCTGAGAAATACAGGCGCCACCAAATCCCCATTTCTGTCGTTGAGCAAACACCGTGACTGTGCATTAGAAACACCAAACTAAATTAGCACACAAGTGTCCATGCCAATTATTCCAATTAAACTCTCTTCTAAGAGCCAATTATCACCCATTTTATTAAATTAGAAATTTTCAAACAATACTCCCATACGGAGCTCTCAGCCCAGATGCAATTATGCACTTCACACATTGATACTGGACACTGGGCAAACGAGTTCCTGCCCGTCTCTGCAATGCAACCACAGGCAGAGTTTGTCTGAAAGGAGTTCTAGGCAGTGCTTTAGCTTTGGAAAGCTGTATTTAGCACGCATCTGCAGGACTCCCTTCTGTTTAAGCTGCTTTTTGCTCACCTACAAACCAACACGCTGCATGCAGTGAAAAGGCCACTGTCAAACGAAATTGCTCTGGGGAGCGATTGAGGAGTTCAGAACTAAGGCAGAGCGGCTCAGCCAGATGCTCGTCCTGTCGGTGAGAGTGATGTGAGCTGGAGCAGGATTCCCACTGCTCCAAGGAGCTCACGCTCCGCGAGGCTCCGTGGTGAAAAACGCCCACTTTTGGCAAAGCCCTGCCTCACTCGTAAACATTTCACCGGGGGAATTTTTGCTGCTTTCTGACAGGATAACACATTCCTCAGCAATGTCACTCCTGCCCACAGCATGGCAAGGTCTCAAGCTGACATTTGCTGAACATCTTCACCACCTGCTCCCCAGAAATATTCCTCTCTCCTAGGCAGAGGAGACCTTTTTCTTGACAGCTCCTGCCACCAGGGAGGTGACACATACCTGCCACGGAGCCACCGTGAGCTTCATGCTCCGACTGCTCCGTGACACCCCAGCAGCGGGTGCTGGAGTCACAGGGGCACTGACCCGGGGCCGGGGCTCACAGAGGGCTGGGAGCAGCATGCAGGGGATTTGGGAAGTCCAGTTCCCAAACAAATCTGCCTGCAGTCAGAAAGTCGTTGCAGCAAAGCTCAAGGAAAGTAATGACTTTGCTAATAGTCACCCGCGGCACATCGGGAATGAGGCACGCAGAGCAGCTCGATGGCTCTGCCCACAGCCCAGAAAGCGAGAGCTCCCTGCCTGAAGGAGCTGCTAAATTTGCAGAGCCACACTCGGCTGCTCCGGAGGCTGCGTGGGCTGCAGGAAGCGCGGCAGAGTCTCTAATCCAAACACAGCCGCAGCCTCCCCGCCGCACTCCCCCACGGCTCCTCCCGAGCCCCAGCGCTCCGGGACGGGGGAAGCACCAGCCCGACGGGCTGGGAGTGGGAAGGAGCCGGGGAAGCTCCCGTGGGAGCCACGGCCGGCAGCGTGCGGAGCAGGGAGGGATCACCGCGCAAAGAAATCCGCACCCAAACCTGACAAAGACCCGCAGGTCCCAGCCACGGGTCAATCTGAGGGTGTGCTGGGGTTTGCCTCGCCTTACAATGAAACCCTTTTAAAGAGTCCTGCAGTTGTAGCAGAGGCTGAGAGCACACAGTACCCGTGTCCATCCCCAGCCGTCCAGGAGAGCGACAAACCCCATCCTGGAGCGAGGAACTCGCCACAGCCCTCTGCAAACCAGGACCAGGGAACAGAGGAGAAAACAGGACCAGGAAAAGACGAGAAACAGCACACGAGGAAGGGGGGAATACAACCTGCAGATCGATGTTTAACTCCAAGAGTTTGGGGGCATGCAGAGGGGAGGATGGCAGCACCTTCCTCAGGACCCTCGCTGGGTAGGAGGATCCCAGTTTCCAGCCTCAGCAGAGTGGCCGTGGGTGGTTGCCCAGACAGGAGACATGGACAGACCCACTCCTCGCTCCCCCACACCCCACAGACAGCGTATCCAGCGCCTCAGAGACAAACACTCCCCAGCAGCCAGCTTAAAGTAAAGCTGCAACCAAAAGCTCAATGCCAGGTGACAAGAGAGGGTCCTGGAGAGAATAAGAAAGCGCCAATTTGCCTGGATTTGCGGAGGAGAAGGACAGGAGTGATGTGTGCGCTGTCCTCCAGAGGGCCCCGCCACAGTGAGATGGCAGAGAGGCCGCAAAATCATCTGTGACAAAGGAACTGGTGACCGCAGAGACGTGAAATCCTGTTCAGCAAAGCCACGGCAGCGGGCAGAGAGCGAGGGACAGACTCAGACACCCCACGTGGGTCAGGAGAGCGATGCCACACAGGGGAGGGAGCAGTTTGTGCCGGAGATGGACACCCCCAGCAGCAGCAGGAGGTTTGCACTGAGCACAGAGAGCACCTGCGCTCTTCTCCAGCACTTCGTGCAACACCCAACACCCTGTCCGGGGACACAGACCGCTCTCGGGGTGGCAGAAGATTCCCGAGGGAAGAATCCCAGCCCTGCTCCTCACCCTGCAGCTGGCAGCAGCCCCGGTGCCAGGGAGCCAGGGAGCTCCGACTCCAGCCCACCAGAGCATGCCGTGCACACAAGGGCACGGTGGCACGGTGGCACGGCCAGCACCTCAGCAGAGCCCAGCTCCACTGAGCAAAACCAGGGTATTTCTGCACCAACACAGGCAGCTACAAACCCAACCCTCAGTGTTTCTCAGCTCACATCAGGCAAGACTTCAGCTCGTCAAAGCAGCAACACCACAGGGGGAAGATGTGATTGAAGCTCTCGGCTTCACTGAGGGACACCTGGCTGTGTCCCCCCCTCACCACTCTTCAGTCAGTCGCCTCCCCCAGTTAATTCCTGGCTGTTTCACCCTACGCTACCCGCTGACCTCCCGAGCCCCCCGCCCCCGGCAGCGTGTGCTGTTATCCCTCCCCACCATCCCTCCTTCCTTCCTCCCTTCCCTCCGGCTGCGCCCACGGCCTGGCCCAGCTCTGAACCCTCGCAGGCTGCGGCCGTGGCTACTTGTGCATCATGCTACACACCCACACAACTGCTGCAGGGAAAAAACCAGGGCATCGGGATGGGGAGAGTGTGAGCAAGATGCACCTTCTCCATGGCTAGAGGGATCCTATTCCATGGGGGAAAGCCTCACAGGAAAAACATGGGGGAAACACCAGTGACAGGTACCCTGACACGCAGAAAATACATTTGGCTGCAGAAACTTTCATCCCTAAACCCAGGGCTGGCACCCAGCACGTTGGGACTGAGCACAGAGGGATGGCCCTGGAGATGTCCCAATCCCAACGTGTTGTGTCCATCCACAAATATTGCTCTGCACCTTCCACTCACAAAACACCACTTCCACGTCCTGTTTGACTGTCAGCAAACAGCTCCAGGTTGTCTCCTGAAGGAAGCTGAGCAAAAGAGAACCAGATGGTCTGTCTGGAGAAAGAAGCAAAACCAAGCAATTGTGGCCCCGGTGCAAGTCCGAAGAGGCAAAGCCAACTCAAAGCTCCTGGAGTTCTTCCAGAAAGCCACGGATGGCCCTGGCAGAGCACGCCTGCCCCTGCACCACATGGCTGAGGTAGTTTTAGAACAGAAAATAACTCTTTAAAGTGCTTGCAAGCATTGCTTCACCCACTACTCCAGGCCTCCTGCCTGAAAGGAAAAGTTTTCTGAGTTTGAGAAGTTTGGAAAACATTGAATGTTGGGAAATGTTCCTTTAATCTGCTGGGAACGTGCTGACATCCATGGAATTTCTGGCTCACCAAGGCCTTGTATTTCAACTCTATCACCACAAACTTCTTCATTATCAATTATTTATTACCTAGAATAATTAAAGGGGAAATGCGGAACCTGCCAGGGGATCTGCAACCCTGAAAACTCCTTCCAACCCTCTGGCTGTGCAGGGGAGATCTTAAGACACCTCCAATGAGGTCATGGGGACAGAAGAGAGAGCAGAGTCTGCCACCTCCCCACAGACTGTCACCACAGGGACCTGCCTGCTCCAGCAGGCTGGACTTTGATCATCTCCCTGCAGTAAAACAGTCAGCCATAAATTTGCTAAAATGGCAACAAAAAGCTTCACAAAGAGAGGAAATGAGGTCACGGAGCTGATGAAATTCAATGCTATTAATTTACACAAAGTGTGATGTAGCAACGGAATCTAAACTCTGGACCGCCTGAAAGATTTTTTTTTTTTTTTTAATTGCAGCAATGCAGCAAATTAATTGACTGATAAAGGAAGAAATCTCCAGACTTGGAGACTGGAGGCTGCTCCAGCAGCCTGCACTGCCAAGCCTTGGTGGGCAACCGTGGCCAGCGCAGCCCTGAGAGCAGCTGGCAAGAGCCTTGCCCAGAGCCTGTGTGACCCACTCTGAGCTGCCCGCCAGGAGCAAGAGGAGGCAATTTACTTGCAAATGAACACCTTCATGTCTGCTGTGGATCCAGACAGGTGCCAGTGGAGCAGAAGCAAACGCAGCGTGGCAGGGAAGTCTGCGCTCGCTGCAGGGCTTCACTGGCAACGTGCCCAACATCTGCCTCTTGAAGCAATGCTAAAATAGTGCAGTGAAGGATTGGTCCTGTCTGTTGGTGGAACTTCTCAGAACCAGAGATGTCTGGATTCAAATGCCAGCCTTTTATACCTGTCTAAACCCCTCTGCTGCACAGTCTACAACAAAATGAGGATCTGAGATGCCTCACAGGAGGACTTACTATGCACGGTATTCAGGCTCTGCTGTGATCTCTTTTCCCATGACCGTATGGGTCTGAGGGAGAGCAGCTCACAGCTGAGCAGGGCTGGCACCAGGACAGGGCTGGTGCAGAGGGAGTGGAACCTCTGTGTCCCCCGAGGCTGCGAGCGGGGGATGCCCGAGCTCCAGCCCTCCCTGCACACAGCCAGGCACTGAACAGGTTGTGCAGAGGAAAAGCAATGAGCACCACCATCAGAACAGCAATAAATTATTCCCCTTGGGAACAAAGGTGCAACTGTGATGAGAGAAAGTGGTGGGAAAACACAGCAGTAAAATTTAATGCATTCTCTGCAATTACAGCTCCAGCTGCCAAGTTGTTTCTCGTGCTGTCACTACAGTAGTGGTGACAGCTTTGGTCTCAGCCCGACCTTCCAGCCTCACCTAGAGCAGCACGACACTCCCGGGGATTCCTGCAGGCACAGGGCTTTGCTGTGATGCCAAACATCAGCGTTGCCTCAGCAGGTCTGTGGACACAGATTCACACTCGTGATGCCTCCCTGTGCTAAAGAGAGCTGGGGAGATCTCTGCCAAGGTTTGACAGCCAACCAAGCAGCTCCCCTGGCTCTCATGTGGGAGCTGCTCCCTCCCTGCCCTTTCCCAGCAGGCTGAAGTGGCACAGGAGCTCCAAGGAGCCCTGGCAGAGAGATGCACCAGGAGCAGCCAGTGATGCCCCAGCAGGCTTCAGTGTCACGCCAAGAACACGTGGAAGGAGCTTTGCCCCAGTTAACCACAGCAGCAGCCAAGACCAGCACTGCTCATGTCCCTCTGCACTCTGCTTGCCAGGAAAACTTTCAGTCAGGACTATCAGTGTGTCCCATACAACTGGTTGAGGGGAGTAAAACAATTCATTTTGCCCATTTTGTGTTTAATTTTCCATGAGCAAGGTCAGTGCCAGGCCCCAGGGGCTCCCCTGGGAACGTGCCCACCTCGCTGAGCACCTGCAGCCCCTTTGCTCATGCTCCCCTTCACTCAGGTATCTTCAACACCTTGAAATGCTGTTTTCCCTTTCAATAAACAGAAAAGAAACCAAAGGGAAAGTAAATAAATGGGAAAAAAAACCCGCCCCAGGGAGGGATGGAAATTTGAGCCCACAGTGTTAAATTGCACTAAATAACCGAAAATCAATGTTGTTCTTCCTTCTCCTCAGGGCACAGCCGTGCATTCAGCAGCACTCCAGGGCACCTCTGCTCGTTCCACCAGCCTGCTATGTGCACACACTTTTATTGCAAGCAAGGGCCCACTGCTGACAGTGAAAACAATATCCCTGAAAAAAAGCAATGGCCATTTTTTAAAACAAAATAATAGTTATAATTACGAGAGAACCACATTTCTTCTTTGCTCTATTACTTTCATAACTTTCCTAGGACTCCTGCCAATGTCCAGGGGTACCTGCCTTAAGATGAAGACACCAGAGCACACCAGTAGCTGCAAGGGAACATCAATTAAAGAAACTCCAAGCAGCACAGCAATTAAGACACAGCATTGGGAACCATCCCTGCAAGCCTTTCAGAACAACTCAAAAAACAAACCTCAATTAAGAATGCTATCATTAAAAAAACCTAAAAACACAAGAAAACCCAAATCAATTTCATAAAGCTGCCCCAGGCTTCCAGTGCTCTTCATCCCAGTGTATCCCATCTGGAGCTGGGCTGAGGAATCCAGGGGCAACATATGCTGGATTTGCCTCTGTTAAGAGTGAGGAGCTGCTGGAGAGGAGGTGCCCACACCACACAGGGCTGTGGAATGTGGGGTTCATGGTTATTCCTCCACGTCATGGGGCAAATGGGGCTGGCAGCAGATTTAGGAGCACCAACACCCTGCCCCAGGAGTTTCCCCTACCCTGCTCTAAGCTCTGCTGCTCTGGACCTACCACACCGTGCTCCGTAAGAGCTGTGGGCAGGACTGGAGGCCTGGGATGCTCGTTCCCATTTGATCCAGGAGCAGGAATGAGCCTCTCTGGAGGAGCACAGTGTGTCCAGCCGGCTGCTCCTGGCCAGCAGCTTCTCCAACAACTTAGATGGATCTGGGGATTGAATTTGGTTTGATTTCGCTTTGCCAGGTGGCAGAAGCAGAGGAGAAGCAATTCAATTCCGCTGGCCACAGAGGCACTCCCAAGTTCCTGTGTGGGATCCCACCACCTTCTCCCGTGTCATTTGTTACTTGGTTTGTTCAGGCAGCATCACTGAGTTGTCCCTTGAGAGATTCTGCACCCAGGGCTGGTGGAAACAGGTCTAAACACCATTGTTGAAGGAATTATTAGCAATAAATGCCTTCAGCCTGCTTTACAAGCACGGGGTCAGACTGCTGGGGGATGAAGAGCCCTCCTCAGGGGAATTTTGTGGCACGCAGGCACCAGAGCTGAATCTCCTAATTCCAGGTACAAACCTTCACTGGCACAGATGCTACAGCCTGAGCAGACATTGCAGTGACTTAAAATATTGGCCATTACCTCACCAGCACGGAAATAAATGTCTCTAACTCCTGGATACAAATTGGAGTTTTCAAATTAGCATCTGCATCGGCCAAATAAAATGAGGAAAATTGGCTGTTCAATCAAATGGCAATGAAGTGGGGACTCAGCCACAGACATATTCAGGGAACCTGACTCGGGCACACAGAACAGCCCAGCCCCATTAATGTAATGATGCATTTGATGAGGAAGTCACTTGGGGCATGTTAGCATGAACACTGCAGGGATAAGATCCTCCAAGGCTGGTAATTGCAGCACTTCACTTTGCTCATGCCAAGCATAATCTGACCCTGGATTTACAGCCACCACTTAGTGACAAATTAAAGAGGCAAAGACCAGATGTCAGGTCACAGACAAAGAAGTTGTCAGACTCTAAATAAACTGAAAGCAGAAACTTAAAAGAATTGGCCCCAGTTGTCAAACTCCTCTTTTCTTGGTTATGCAACATCCAAAATATCTTTGATTTGAAATAGGAGATGTTAAAATTTTATGAAGATGTTGCTGAATTCTTCTGCACAAGCAGCTTTTCCAAACATTCTCATCCATCAAAATGATTCCTTGCTGATAATTAGCCTCAGAAAAATGCACTTAATCAAAGTGACATCCATTACTTCTTGCTACTGGAAATAGGACTGTGGCTTCTGACGATGATTTTCTGGAAAGTGTTCAGACTATTTAAATTAGGCAACAAATAAGCTCCTAATGACACTTTTCTGAGCTACAATTTAATTTTATTTATGGGCTTTTTTTTTATACGTGTCCCAACCCAGCTGTCAGCACTGTCCAAGAAAAGAGAATGCAGCAGATCAAAAACTGCCATAGTCAGGACAGCAAACATCAAAGGGATGCCACAGCTTGGGGTATGAAACAATATTTATCAATCCAGCAGATGTGCTTTCTCAGCTGCCTTTAATCAGCAGTTGCAGCATCACTTCAGAACAGGAGCCTCGCTGGCAGAGCCCAGCCCGCAGCTCCGAGGGGATGCTGTGCTCAGCTCCTTCTCCCTCCCCCCAGCACCCCCTGGCCTTGCTCCCACAGCTCCATGGCACAGAGGATTCCCATACCCGGGAATGTGAGGAGGCAGCCAGGCCCCAGCGGTGTTTGTGCCCCCAGTTCTTCACCTTCTCTTTGCTACAGGCTCAACACCTCAAACTCTGCCTTTGCTGCTGAGGCTCCGGGTGCTCTCATGTCCACAAAACATCAGTGAGATAAGAAATGCAGTTCTGCCATAAGCAAGCAGAACAAATCAATTTTTCTCCCAGTACTGGCATTGACAGCACCTTCCAAAAGGGAAAGAAACTTCTGAACCAGGCAGGACTAATGCCAGGCAGCGGAGGTGACTGCAAGGTTCCCAAAGAGAACCTTCCCTCCCCAAAGGAGAAATCACCTCCCAGTCCCTCTCAGTCAGATCCTTGCCCTGAGAGCAGTTTGTCCCCTCTGGAAATTCAGAGCTGAATGACACCTAATCCCATTTCTCTAACCCAAGGACCTGCCTTGCAGAAATGTCAAGGCCAGAATTTAAATACTGCTAAGCCCAAAGCCTTCCACCGCCTCATGGTAGTGAGTTCCAAAGATGAGTAAGATGATCCTGGAAGGAGCACTTCAACTTGACAACTCTAGATTTGGTTGTCATTAGGCTTCTCTCTCTCTGTTTCACAAATCCATTTACCTCCCACATTCCCTTTCCAGTCAGCCGTTTCCTATTTGCTTCCTGGCCAATTTATTGCATCCACCACGCGGCGTTCAAAGTGTTATTTTAATTCTCCTGTCAATCAGTCTACCTGCCAAAGAGCAAGCCCTGCTCAGTTAGACCGACCGGGTTCATCTTTCACATTCTAAAAACAAAAGTAAATTAGGAGCAGCCTAATTTACCCATTCCACCTCCCATTCACTGATCAGTTCCTTCCGTTCCGGAGGTTATCTGGACAACTCTCTCCTCCTACTGTACCACAGCTCTCTAATTATCTGCTTGTTCCAACGAGCTCTCATCTCCTCAAGCTCCAGCATTACCTCATTCCCTTACCTCAGCCCAGGGTTGGTGTCTATTCAGCACCCTCTGTGATGAGGATGCACTAATTCATCTCTAACAGAAAGCGTTTTAATTCTCCAGAAGCAGCAAAACCTGGGCTCCCCTATGGCCTCCCATCCTTTTGGTCTTTGCTGACCCCAGAAACCTCCTCACTTCCAGCAGCACACTCTCATTCCAGGGTAATGTTCAAAAAGCAGATATTTGAGACACAAATGTTTTAAGCATTCCTTTCATAAATAAATGAGATATTCAGCATTATGGGCGTTTTCCCTCAGTGTTACACCTCTAAGTCCAACGAGCTCTGTTTTACCAGTCATGGTTCCCCGCAGGGTTTACGTGGGGGAATTTTCCTCAGCACGTCCCTGTCAGGGCTGTAACAAAGCACTTCAAAGCTCAACTCTGAGCTGCTTATCATCCACAAGCACGGCAAAGCCAAACAGTCTTTCTGCTTTTCATTTTTTTCTTTGCCAGCCAAAATCAGCTCCTGATTCAGTGGGTTTGGAACAGACTAATGAACTAGTCATAATTACACCAGCGAGCTTGATTCAGCCACAAGATCCCACTGTTATTAATGACTTGGACTGGAACTTAGGCCTAACAGCAATATTTCCCAAAGCCCACAGCTCATCTTGGCTCCCAGCGAAGTCAAGCGGGCTCCAGTGAACAGCAAATGTGGGCTCACAGCTCTGTGTTCCCAGACACGATGGAATTAGTGGTATTTTCCAGAGGAAGGGGGAATCAAACAACCAAAGAAAGCAGCACAAAGCCCGTGAAACCGAGAACAATGCTAATGAATTCTTGAGAAACAAGGCTAATGAATTAACAAAATGACCCAGAGTATCTCTCCATTAAAATTAAAGAGAGATGCTGAATCAGAAAGACTCAAATCTAGAGCAAAATGAAGGCTAAGGGGTGTAACCAGAGAAATACAGAAAGAACACAATCTGCAATTGCCATCTTCCATATTCCAGATGCTTTCAAATACTTAAATAGGAAAACTATTAAACCCTCAAACTTGACCAAATGAGCCATATCACAACCATTGTGAAATCCAGACATTTTCTGCAGCCAGAATTTCATGTTAACTTCTCAACTGGTGCCATAAAACTGTATTAATGTTTAAGTGTCTGTTAAGGAAATCTGGGCTTTAAAACCTCCAGGATCGCAGACTCATTTTCAAGCCAGACCAATTTTATGCAGTGATAAAAGTTAGGAACACTTATAGAGAACATTTGTAAAACCCACATTCACAGTCTCAAAGCCAAATTCACTTTTTTTTTTTTTTTTTTTTTTTTTTTTTTTGCAATACACTTGTACATCTAAAAAAGAAATTATCTTTTAAGAGAGATGCGCAAAAGCCTTGATGCAGGTGTAGCAAGCACACAGCAGCTAGTCAAGGACTAACCAGTAATTGAAAGGTTTTTTCCGACAAGAATCACATCTCCCTTTGTTTGCATCATGCAATTAATTGGTGGGGAAAGATAAAAATCCTCCTGACTCCCCATTAGCACTGCAGCTCCTGGGTATTTATGATATGAACAGAGTTGAAGGGAAGGTGCTCGTTCCTCTTCATTTAACTGCTCTGCCCATGGAATTCACCTGCCACTCATGGCATTCCTTCTGTTGCTCACTCAGCCTGGGGATAAACCCCAGCCAGGAACAGCGGGTTGGTGCTCAGCACATAAAGGCCATTCCTGTGGTCAGCCCAAGGAAGGGAGAGTTGCACCACAACCCCAGCAGCTCTTTAGGGTTACCCTGCCACCATCAGCACTCCCTGCTGCAAAGACAGCGGCCAAGAACAGCCTGGAGGAGCCGTCCCCCGCAAATAAACCGATGTGCTCAGCCCAAATTCCGCACATGGTGTCACAGGGAGTTCCACCAGCCCCTCACTTCACCACCCCACACCTCTCCCAGACATCGCTCCCTTTTCCTGCTTGCCAGCCCCTCATGGGACTCCAGGACTCAGCAAGCTGCCCACACAGCGTAGCGTCTGCTGACCCAGTACACCCACAACTCCCAGCACATCCAGCACCCTGGAGCGCCCAGATCATCCGGGAGCCAGCTCTCCGAGCCACCCGCGGCCTCCACCCCCTGCACACCCGCACATCCCAGCGGTCCCACACGCCGCTGGTTCCTGCCAGCACATCCCAGTGCCCGCAGGCTCCGAACGCCCCGGTGCCCCCCAGCCTCCCCCGCCGAGAGCCGCCGGCAGCACCGCGGAGAGCTCCGCGCCGGGCGGTGTCGGCTCCGCGCCCGCGGGAGCAGCACCGCGGAGAGCTCCGCGTCCCCTCCGCGCCGCGCGGGGGTCCCAGCGGGGGCTCCGCGGGTGTCCCACGTGTGTCCCCCCCACCCCAGGTACGTGTCCCCATCCCCGGCAGTGTCCCAGGTCCGCGTGTCCCTCCCGGCGGGTCGGTGTCCCCGCGCCCTCCACCCCGCTGTCCCCGCGGTGCGCCCCGAACCTGTCGTCGCTCTGGAAGGACTGGTCCCCCAGCAGCAGATCGCGGAAGCGGTACCGGGGCGGCAGCGGCAGCACCTCGGACTCCAGCTCCGTCATCTTCAGGGAGGCGATGTCCAGAATGACCCCGCTCTTGCGGCTCCCGCCGCCGTCCCCGTCGCCGCAGCCGCCGGGCGACGAGAGCCTGCGGGAGAGAAGGGGACAGCGGCGATGGGGGGGGAGAAGGGGGAGCCCTGCCCTGCCCGCCCCCGCCGCCCGCCCCAGCGCCTCCCCCGGGGCCGGCCCCGCGCCACCCGCACCCCGCACGCACCGCACCCCCCGGCCGCGATTACATTGCGGGGCAGGCGGCCGTGCCCCCCCTGCAGAGCGCTCCCCCCGGGGGCATGGGTGGCTCGGGGCTCCGCCGGCTCAGCAGAGGGGCCGGCGGGGCGGGCAGGGCGCGGAGCGCGGTCCCCCAGAGCGCCCCGCAGAGCGGCGCCGGGCACAGGACATTTGCTGCTCAGCAGGCGAGCGACGGAGAGCAAGAGGAGCCAATGGCAAAGCCCAGTTGCCGGGAAGGAAATAAAACTGCTCGCAAGATAATCGAGAGCTGACAGCCAAACCCAGATCCACCCCCAGGCTCCCCCCCGCAACGAAAAGTAGGGATGGGAGGCAGGCAAGGCGATGGCTCCACAGCCGTGCTGGAAGCAGAAGCACAACCTGCTCTCTGGACTGCTGGCACTTAAATCATCTGAAGAACCCCAGGATTAAATGAGAAACCACGAACGCTGATGACTCAGTCGCCTGTCCAGCTGCCAGGTGTCGTGGCCAGGAGGATACATCAGCCATCCCTTGGCATGCCAGTGGCTCCGATCGAGGGGTGGGGGATGGCAGTGCCTGGGAGAGACCCAAGGTGATGGCTCAAAGACAGCTGTGTGTGGCCACTACACACAGAGAGGAGATTAAACTCAACCAGCTCTCAGAGGTTATTTCAGAGGGTTAAGGGTTTTCTTTGGTCTCTTTTCTCAAAGCACATTTATCAGCCAGAACGTGAGTACGACCCTGCTGCCCGTCAGCTCGAGCTACCGACCACAGCAGATTTGGATTGAGCTGAAACTTCCCTTTACAAAGCAGCAAAGCTGTTCATTGCAGAGACACCAAAGGCAGGAGCCAAGGTTCTGATCCTTCCTGGTTTGGCTTCATCAGTGAAGTTCATCCATGCCATGACAGGAACACCAATTTCACAGACCCTTTGTGGGAAGAGGGGAGGACAGGGAGAGCTTGGAAGAGAAATGGTGCTTCTGAGCTGGTTCTTTGTGCCTCACATGTAACTTCGGAGTGTGAGGCAGCAAATAGCTGAAAGACTCCAACTCCTGTGTGATATACTTCCAAGAGTCTCACCCAAAGCCTCTCCAATCCATTCCCAGCAGCTTCCCACAGCTTTGCCTCCAGTACACCCTGCACAAACTAAACACAGGCAAAAGAGCTTCTGGCAGCTGGCTGCTGAACTGGCACTGAGCAGATACCCAGGGATTTGCCGCAGGGATGGGAGCCGAGGCTCCTCAGATCATCTTCTATCTTTAACAACTCAGGCCCCTGTAAATCAGTTCCCAGCTGACCAGATTCCAAAGTCCTGCTCAGCTGTTGTTCCCAAGTTTCCAGAAGAGCAACCAGCATGCAGAATTTCTGCTGAACACAGCCCCAGAAGACAACCCCGCTCGCTCTCAGCGCTTCAGATGGTTCTCACTGATGTTATTTGCCACTTAATTCTATCCCCCCCCCGAGCTTTGCAATCCCTTTAGCTGCCATATGCACAGTGCAGCCAAGGCTGTGCACTGACTAATGCATCTGTGCAAGGCCTTGGGCACCAGGGAGGTTATTCTCTGCTACTCATTGATCCAAAACTTGGTCTTTAAGATAAATCAAGCCAAACTCCTGTCAACTCAAGCGCTCCCTCTGGGTCGACTGATACAAACACCGAAATTTGCTGATCGCCTCTAGCTCATGTTGCAAACGAGGATCTAACATTAAGCACACAAAAAAGAAAGCCACAATTAAGTCTTTCCTCTTAGAGCTTAACCATGACAAATTAGGCCAAAAGCACGCTGTTTCTAGGGCATCAGGGCAGCATCCTGAAATGCAAATTTCAGCGAGGGAAAATGCAATTTTGAA
Organism: Coloeus monedula; assembly: GCF_965178545.1. Classification (NCBI taxonomy): domain Eukaryota; kingdom Metazoa; phylum Chordata; class Aves; order Passeriformes; family Corvidae; genus Coloeus; species Coloeus monedula. The sequence goes on along the minus strand of NC_138801.1, from coordinate 2,276,319 downwards.
AAATTATCCACTCTCTTATTATAACCACGGTTTAAAGTGGGGAGCCAGGTGCCCGACTCCAAATGGGGGTGATTATAATTGCGCCTGAAGGAGACTGTCACACTCAGTGCTCTCCAGTGATTATGAAGTGCCTGTTTAAAGGAGCACCTCGTTTCCTTCCCCAGAGGAAAGGCCGAGTGCTCCGGCTGCACAGCCACGGACACACTGACTGCCACCTGGAAAGGGCACCTTTACCCACAGCTGCCACCCTGTCTGACACTCCACAACTCCCACTGTGGGTCCAGACGGGGAGGTCCATCCTTATCCTGCACCCTCTGGGTGTTATGGATGCTCACAGCTATGCCCAGCCATTCTCTTTGATATCAAATGTCCATCTTTTAGGGTTTGGGTGCTGTTGTTTTTTTAATCCCATGTGATTCTTTTCCAGATTAATTAATCCATCAATCCTGGCCTCAGATCATGTGTCATATTCATGAAACAAAGCAAATATTTACCACTGTCCTCTCTCAGCATTTAGAAACTGTAGTAAAATCCAATTATATCAGCAGCTCTGGAAACACAATTTCTCCTACTTGCATCTGAGTTTCTTCTCTTATTGGCAGTCGCAGCTACACTTTGAATGTATTTTCTCTTATTCTTGCATACAAAATCATTCAGAATTTTAAAATTTTGGCACATTTGTTTATTCTGGATGAAGCTTCACTACAAGAAACACTGCATTCGCTTGTTTGTTAAAATGTCTTTATCAATTACACAGAGATTTTGAGATGTTGCACATCAATGTCATCAACAAAAGTGCTCCTGCACTGCACACAGATCTCCTGACACTGGCACAGAGGACTTGCAGCCTCTCCTCCCAAACACAGGGATACTGAGCTATGGAAATGCCACTGCAACCTGGCTACTTCTTCAAAGCTGTAGTGGTATAAAATAAAAAATTCATGAACAAGCTCATTTATTGCATAGTCTTCAAATACTATATAAAAAAAAAAAAAAATCCTGGAGTGGTTTATAGCTAAATACAGAACCGCAGCTTTATTTTTATCACCCCTTTCCTTCCTTCCTCCAGAACCATGTACCACTAAAAAAGCGAGCTGCAGTCAGCATATGGAAACCTCAACACTCTTCCACTCTCTCGCTACGGCTCCGTCTCTCCCCCAGCTTGGCCAGCTCCCCGCAGCCATCGGGAGCGGGACACGCCCCTGCTCAGCCTCCTGGGACCGCGGGAGCTGGGACCGAACCGTGCGTGACCCAGACCAGACCCCCCCCGGCCTCTGCTCCCATTAAACCGCAGCCAGACCCGGTCACCGCCCAGTGCAGCAAACACAGGAGCCCCGGAGCCGCTCCTGCCTTGGGGTCCTTCAATCCTTTCCTGTGCCTGGGCTGCTCCCAGCCACGTTCTTGCCCTGCTGATTCCACCTGGGACACGCAGGGAGCCTCGCTGCTGACAGCAGCATCCCCCGGGGCTGGAAGTGCCGGCACAAGACCAGTAAGAGCCCACAGAGCTCCCTGTGGCTCTGCAGTGCCACGTGTTCTCCGGAGCTCCTCAGAGCTCGTCAGGTCCCCAGATCCAAGAGGCAGCTTTGCCTCAGAGGAAACCCACAGGCAGGGAGCTTGTAGTAATGAACAGTAGGATTCCCATTATTATTATTCGTGACTACATCTGTCAAAGAAGAGGAAGGACACAGCCCGAGTTCCTCCTCTGCTTTCATGCACATTGCACACCACAAAACCCACAGAGCATCCTCCTGCTTCCCGCCACAAACCAATCCCAAACCTCCCGGGGTCATCACAGACCCCACACTCGTGCTGTGGTACCTGTGTGATGGAACTGCCCAAACCTGCCAGGCACCCTCAGGAGCTCCAAAGCACTCAGTGACACCTCTGCTCTGCCAGCAACAAAAGCTATTGGAGGCCCTCCCGGAACGCTCTTCCTCTCCTCCTTCTGAGGGCTGGAGAACAGGTGAACCCACGTTTGGGGCAAGTCCTTGAGCAACCTCCAGTCTAAACCTCTCCTCTCCCACTCCAAGCTGTAGAAGGAGCCAGAGGCACGAGGTCCTGCTGGCAGCCGTCTGTTCTAACTCCATCTTTCCCCCAGGAGGATGGCCAGGGAGTCTGGATGTGCAGCCAGGAAAGCAAGCACCTCGTGTCCAACATCAGCATCCCCTCCCTGGGCCAAGCCACTTCTCTTCACATTCTGCTGTGCCTCCTGTGCCTCTAACGGGATGGAAAGGACAATCCCTGGCTGAAACGCTGGAGCAAGAATCACGCACGGTGTCTGCCCTTTCTCTTGCTGTTGGCACCGACACAGGACACAATCTGCTGGCAGAACCCAACCTTTGGGCAGGAGTCTCCAGCTGCTCTGCTGGCCCGGATGATCATGGGGTGACAGTGTCTGGATTGCACTCAAGGGCTGGGACACTTCTCCAGAGGGTCCTTGGGGCCAGGCTGCTCCAGGACAGCAAGGACTGTGCCATGTCCTGTCCTCCCTGACCCAGCCATGGCTGCAGAGCCTGGCCCTGCATCCTGGTTCATCCTTGGCAAGCCCAGCCACCCCCAGGCTCTCCAAGCCTCTCCAGGGAGCCAAGCCATACAGGAAATGCTGCCCTTTCTTTTCCTATAGTTATTTAAATATATACAATCATCTTGTGTTTGTTTCTCCTCCCACAGCTCTTCTGGTTACCAGGTTACAGTTGTTCTCCCCTCTCTTTTTTGTCTGGGGTTTCTTTCCCCTCTGAGTGACATCACTGTGGGGTCTCCTAATGGCTGGCGTGCGTGGGGACACAGATTTGGTCCCTAGGGCCAGGCTGGAAGGCAGAACATCCCTCCCTCCCAGCCACTGCAGCAGGGCTGGCACTGCTCTTAGCACAGAGGGGTGGCAGAGCTGGCACAGCACAGCTGAGGAGAGGGCAACGACCCAGCAGGGAGGGAAGGCAGCAGCTCTGCACACGTGGGACAGGCCCCATGGCACGTGTGCCTCACACACCGGCTCAGCATCCCCCTGGCCAGGCACTGCCCTGCAGGGACATCCCCACGGAAGAGCCAGGGTGCTCATTTCAGAGCTGCTTTCCCTGCCAGCACCTCTCTCTGTGAGCAGCAGCCAAGTCACTGTTGGTTCTGTCTTGGCTCGTTGAGGAAGGGCCCCAGATGCTCATCCCACCATCCCCTCTCCCTCCACAGAGGTCTCACTGTGACTCACGGTCACCGCTCATTGACACACCGTTACTCATATGATGCTTGTGGGTTTCATGGTTTTGGATTCTAAGAGTTTAAAGAGCTCTGAGGGACGTGAACAGGCCCATCCCAACACCCAAGTCATTATTCCCTTGTAGCCTGAGCTGCTTTGGCCCAAGTCCTGGTTTTGGGTGCAACAGCTGCACATCTCTATATATACACACACACTCACAATGTATGAAGCGCTCTGTCTCCCAGATCCAATTCCTGCATCCAAATTCCCATCTCCACAGACAGCTGGACTGTCCACGTCAGGAGCTGCTGTTGCTCAGAACTTCTCCAGAGCTGCTGAGCCCTGTGACAAATCCATCCATCGCTTCCAACAAGCACAGGCAATTTAGCACCACAGGCCTCACGGAGAAATTAGCATTTTGTGTGTTTCACGTGGAAAATGAACAGGAAGAGTGAGTCAGTGCAAAGCTCCACAAGCCTTTCCCCCGCTGGCAAATGCTATTTTCTAGAAGATAAAAGTAGAAATTGTACCTTCCAGGTCCAGAGCCACTTTTCTCTTTAGACAGCCCTGCATTAGCAGTTCAGCCCCACATCTCCCCATCCCTTCTGGCCTGGTGCACACGAATGTTTTGTGGGACAGGGCAGAGCTCACAGGAGCCACAGCCCCACGGAGAAGCCTTTTCCCCCTTCTTTGATCCCACAGCAGCACACGGAGCACACGAGTGGCAGAGGCAGCTTGGCATCCCCAGCCCCAGGGAAACTTACCACTGGTGGCCCTGCCAAGGGAAGGGATCCAGGGGGAGTGACCCACAGCCATCCCCTTTTTCCACAGCATCCCATCAGGAAGGGTTGGCAGTGCTGGGGGTTCCCAGCAGGCATAAAGGGAAATAAGCCATGCTGATGTCCCTAGTGACTGCAAAGCCCAAAAAACACCAGGAGAAAGGAGGGAGGGAAAGCTCATCCTGCACATCCTGGGTTCCTGGCAGGTGAGGGGACCAGCTCCTGCTCCTCAGGCCTGGGCTGGGGCCTCCTCATGTTTTCCTGGCAGTACTAAGTGGTATCAAAAGAAAAACCAACTGGAGCAGTGCAAGGTCTGGTAGAACCACTCTGGTCTGTGGAAGGTTCCCTGTCCATAGCAGGGGTTGGAACTGGATGATCTTTAAGGTCCCTGCCAGCCCAAACCCTTCTGCGATTCTTTGACTTGCAACCAGTTTATTCTGTTGTGTAAATATGCAAATAAAATGCAAATTAGCTCAGCTGATCACTTGCAGCACATCATCCCAAGCCTGCTTTCCTAAGGACACAGCTCTGCTCCCCATCCCAATGTCCTTGAGCACAGGGCTCCGAGGGCCTCGTTCCCAGCACCTCACCCAGGATCAGCCTCGGGAGAAGGGGCAAACCCAAAACACGCTCAGCCTGCAGAGCCAAGGTCACCAACCCTGCCAGGAAACTCCTGACTCGGCCATCAGGGCTATTTATGGATCACACCAGGCCCCATCTCTGCTTGCTGAGGTTTCCCGGAGTGTCCCGCCCTTTCCCAGCAGGGACATCACCCTTTTTCTGCGTATCCCAGCGCTGGGTTTGTAGGGTGGCCTGGGAGCACGTGCAAATTCTTTTAAAGCTGAATCAACCCCAGTGCTCAAGAAATGAAGCAACCAGGACTCACTGGCAGAGAAACAATCCCTCAGGGCGAGGCCCCGCTGGTCCCACTGGGGATTTCGGAGCCTGTGCACAGCAGACTCCTCAGAAAAACCGCCCAGCCTTTAATGACAGGGCGCTGCAGCACGCAGGGATAGCACCAGGCTCATGATTCATGCCAACCAACCGCGACAAATCTTAAACCTAAACAGATTATTAAACTAAAAAGAGAACAATTCCCTTGCCACAGCCTCCAGAGCTGTTCCTGGAGAGCCAATAGCCAACCCTCCACCCTTGCCTGTGTCTATGATATCCCAAGGGACGCAATCCTGGCGATATCTCACTCCCCCTCACCCCAAGCTGTTACATCCTCTGCCACATTTGTCAGTGCCCAGTAGCTTCCAGGCTCACGTGAAAATAGAAAGGCTGCAAGATGAGGGAAGTGCTAATTCTTGCTAATAAACTGCTGGGAAAATCCTCCCTTCTGCCCAGCCCCAAGCTGCTACAAGCAGCAAGGGTTGGAGTGTGGAGAAAAAACTTCTCCATGCTCCAGACTCCTGCAGAACAGCCCCTGCTATGGAAGCAGAAAATAATAGAGGGACGTGGGAGGAGGAAGAGTCTTTTCACACTGTTCAAAAATACAAAGTCTTGCAGAAATAAACCCCTAAGAGGCAGGTTTGTCAACACACCTGCCAAGCCAGGATGTGATAGGATGAAGGGGAGATGTCTCCTGGGTTGGAAGGCAGGAGAAAAACAGAAGGGGGGTGCTGAAGCAAATATCAGTGGGGTCCCACAAGGTTCTCCACCGTTCCATGGCTTCAGAAGGGATGGGGATGACTGCAAATTATCTGGTGTAGCCAAGCCAAAGCCAGACTGTAAACAGGAAGATCTTGTGGCACTGACCGACCTCACGATAAAATGTCAGACAAAAATTAGCATCAGTAAATTCCAACTGATCCAAAGGGAGAGGGGGACAATCATCTTCCTGCACAGGCACGAAGAGGTCTGAGTGCAAAACAGCACTCAGAAAAGAGCCAGAGTCACAGTGGATGATGCCACAAAGCCAACGGCTCTCAGTGGTGGTCAAAACCCCAAATGTCAGGGAAGGATTTTCATTCCAGACAAGCCCACCATGGAGTTGCACACACTTCTGGCTCCCCTCCTCAGAGATGAAACAGCACAGAGAACGGCATCAGAGATAACTGTGGGTTATAAAGTGTTTTGTGCAAGGCGAGGCCAAATAGACCAGGAGGAGTCTTTAGCCTGAAAAGAGACATGATGAAAAGCAGATAAAATCAGAGCGGACAACCAGGGAGCAGGAGTATCACAGGAGCTGCAGGAGGGCAGGGAAATCACAGGGCAGCAGCTCAAAGGAGCAGCAGCGTGTTCTGTCATGGAGCAGCTGCATCACACAAGTCCCATCCTCTTGTGGAAGCAGAAGGTACCAGTGGCTTTGAGAGGGAGCAGGTGAATCCCAAGGGAGGTACCATCCAGGCTGTGGAAGCACAGCCACAGGTACAACCTCCAGCCCTGGGAAGGGCTGCTCCACCCTGCCCTCTGTCCCTGCCACAGAATCTCACAATGGTTTGCGTTGGAAGGAACCCAAAGCCCATCTCATTCCCATGGGCAGGGACACCTCCCGCTATCCCAGGGTGCTCCAAGCTCTGTCCAGCCTGCCCTTGGACACTGAGGAATGGGGCAGCCACAGCTTCTCTGGGCACCTGTGCCAGCGCCTCCCCCCCCTCACAGGGGAGGATTTCTTCCTAAGATCCCATCTAAACTTTCCCTCCTGCAGTTTCTGTCACTTCCGAAGGACACCAGGCCAGAGGCACCTGTGCTCAGAGCTCTCCTGGCTCTTGGCCTGGTTTTATTCATGAGAAGGATGAATGAGATGTTCCACACTCCAGCCCAGCCTGGCAGGGATGCAAGAGAAACGTTAACAGGCTCCAAAACAAATTGCGTGCAGCACTCGGGAACCAGGCGTGGGGGTCAGGGAGAGGTCGCTGCAGGAGAATTGGGAGGATTCAAATAGATGCTGTAAATATTTTTGCAGAGCAGAAAGAGCCCTGAGCACAGGCAGTGACCTACTTTGCTGTTCTCCAGAGAACGGTGACATGGCCAAGCCAGAACCCAAGGGCAGCTCCAAAGGAGGGCATTCAGCACACTGGGGGTCCTTTTTTGAGCAGAATAGTGGGGAGGGGTCCCAAAAACTCTTCCCACTGAACCAAGTGTGCTGGTGGGTGCTCCTCTGCAGCAGTCTAGAGCCTCACACTTCCCCTTCCTAAGCATCTGAGGAAAACGAGAGCAGAATTCTGTCTTATCTCTGCTACATAAACACTCTGAAAACACAGCGTGTTTGGCCCGGCAGTTTCATGGCCCCCTATTGCAATTCCTCCCAGAACAGCAAGGCCAGGATGCCCATGGGCAGCCAAAGCAACAGTTGTTGCAGTCCACAGGGCTGACTTTCTGAAAGCTGAGAAATGTCCAAGCTGGTAATCTCACCTGGAGGAACTGATTACTAATTAGCTCCAGAGTCTGGTTCAGTGCAAGCTCTGCCAAAGAAGCATCTTCTCATTCACTTCCAGAAAATAGAAAACTTTAGAGACAACAAGAGGCTGTCAGCTGCAGGGACCATCCTTGTGCTAAACTGAGACAGTTCCTTGGACACATCCAAAGATTGCCAGGAGAAGCCATGGGAGAGCCATCCTGGGCCGGGATGAGTGCTCACACTTCACAAGAATCCCATTTAATCAGTGCTCTTTTTTTTCTGCCTTTGGACTCAGGCAGAGGCTTCAACCAGAGTGGCAGAAGGTGCCTGTGGGCATTTTTAACCTGGCTGCCACAGCTCCAACTCTTGCTGTGAATTCTAGGGCCAAAAGCCCTGTCCTGCCTGCCCAGCCAGGTGGGACTGGGAACAGACCCCACTGCAGCACAGCCCCTGCCGACCAAGCCCCCTGGAGCTGACATTCCATAGGCGCATCCCGAGTCTCTCTGGCTGCTGCTGTCCAGCCCCCAGCTTCAGCTTCTCTGCCACTTGAGAGCAGCTGGGACCCACCTTCGCTCCACATCCCGCTCCCAAACCCATGGCACAGCACCCAAATTCCTGCTCCCATGGGCTGTTTACTCAGATACAAACAGCAGCAGCCACACAGATCCCCCAGAAGAGCCATTTAGAGCAGACCTGAGAAAAGCCACGTACGTCTAACGCAAAGCCATGACCTTCCTAAGCAGCTGCTCCAGGTAGCGCCGCCTTCTTCCAGCTCTTCCTTCTCAGACGAGCCATAGGAGCAGGAGGCAGGGGATGGAAAATCCAAGTCTCCTCCCGCCCACCCCTGCCTCTCCTGCCGGCCCCCTGGCTCTGGCAGGATATTTTTGTGTGAGTCCTTCCATCTGGCTGCTCATCCATCACTCGTGTCCGCAGTGCCCTTACATGGGCAAGGCGGAGGAAGCGGAGCCACTGGCCGGAGGAAATCCTGAGTTCCCCAAAGTGGATCCTTGTGCAAACATTTACCCAGATTTCCCACGAGGTAGGAAAGTAAAATTTAGGCTCTTTGTGCCCTCTGGGAACCAGAAATGTGTATTTGCTGTCCAAACAAATTCTCAAGTGCTTTTATAATTAACTCCTTGCTTTCCGCCTGGGACGGACTTTGGGGACCATTATTCCCTTACAAAGAGGGCCAGGAGGAAGCTCACAGACATTTCCACACACATCTCCACACTCAGGCAACTGAGAAGCTGGAATTTCCCTTTAACAGCTTTTAAGCCACCTCTAGATTTGCTAAGTGAAGGGATAATTGAATTTTCCACTTATTTCAACGGGGCCAGCCCAGCTGAGGTCCCTTGAACATTCAGCAGAAGGTTCAGTGAACGTGTTCTACATCTTTGCTGCTCTATCCTGGCTCTCACATCCCTCACACACACCTCTGGCGACAGCTCTGCTTGTCTGCCATCACACCTACAAGCGCAGAGAGGAGACAAGGAGATGGTGCTGGACTCCAGGGACTGTGCACAAACCCCACAGCAGCCTGGAGAGGAGGGGAAACCCATGGGAGGTGAGGAAGAAGCTCTTGTAGCCGGCAGAGGCTGAGCGATAGCAGGTGGTTAAATGTGGGTGATCATCCACTGGCGGGATTTGTGCCCCCAGCCCAAGCTGCAGGAGAGGAAAGCAAAGAGCAGATCAGCCAGGGGCCCTGGCATCGTCTGATGCTGCTTATTGCCTGCTCCTGCCCTTTCTCCTCAGCCTGCCTGTAACAGTCCTTTCCTGCTTCTTCAGCCGATCAGCTCTGGAAAAGTGCATTAGAGACCAGTCTGCTGCGAGCTGGAGCTGGGGAAGCTGCCGAGTCCTGCAGGCTCCAAGCAGCTTGTTTAATATCTGCAGAAGGGCAGAAAAGGGCTGAGCACAAGGGCAGGCAAGACAAGCCATGGAAAGCAATGGCATTTCAACCTCTCCGGAGCCTGAGGGGGTTAGAAACACATCGAGCTGTAGAACAATAATTAGGAAACAAACCTCCTCTATTCAGATTGAAAGAGACAGGCAGGAGGATCTTGGGGCAAGGATTTTGTAGTGCTATAGATGAGGATAAATGACCCCGGGCAGGGCTGCAGTGTCAGTAATGAGGAGCAGCTCCTCATCATCCCGTCTTGTTGGAGTTGGAAAGCTCCGGGAGCTGTCGTCTCCAACCCGGTCTCTGATCCTCACACACACAGACACATTCAACATCCTCCTCGAGGGTGTCATTTCTGCAGACACTCCAAGCACAGCTGCAAAATGAGGCAGTCTGGGGAAAGCACTGTGCTCCACAGCCACCCTGCTGTGCCCAAAGTAACCAAAAGGGGTTATCCAGAGTTAGGGGGTCCTGAGGCACCTGACAGAGAGGACAGCGGGGGGTAGCAATGAGGGACTTAACCCCAAAAGCCAATATTCAAGGATTTTATTAATTACCCAGTCAGTGGCAATGTACTGAGAGTTAAAGAACAGACTTTCTTCTTTTCCATTTAGGTTTTTAGGAATACAAGATTGTTTCTCTAAGTCGTGGCAAGCGGATGAAGACATCTGGGCGGCCCAGGGCACAAACCCAGCCAAGGTCCTTATCTGCCAAGCAGGAATTGATACACACAATTCATCTGCACATTTCATCTGGCATTTGACGAGTGTGACAGTCAGAAGAGCCACACCAGTAAATTTAATCAGAACAAAGATAACACACAGCATTTATCAGGAAAAACCAGGATACTTCAGCAAGGACCACTTGTGAGAAATAGCTGCTGCTGCCAGGCACAAGAGCACGGTGGCACTGAGTCCCCCTGATCTCCTCAAGCAGCTCTTCCACTCTCACAGCAGCCCCTCCCTCACACTGGACACTGTAACTTCGGCAAAAAACCAGCCCCAAGCTGGAGCAGGGGCTGGGCAGCACCTACGGGAGTGTAGCTTTTTCCCGGGCGTATTTTAGCCCCTTGGCTTTGGGGTGGCTCCAGGGCTCAGCCAAACACTGCCTCACCCTCACACCCCGGAGCACGGCCTCGGTCCGGGCTGGGCTCGACAGAGGGACAGCATCGAGCCTCTTCCCACGAAGGATGTGACTGCTCCAGGGTCTCCAAACACCCCTTCCCCGTACGCAGGCAGCTCCCGACCGGCCCATTCCCGAGGTGCTGTGCCCACGGGGGCATTCGCAGGGACCCCAGCCAGGCCTGGAAGTGCCGCAGAAACTTTCCTCCAGGCTCGGGGCACGGGGAAAGCGGTGGGGACGGGGAACGGGGGTCCTGCCTGCCGCGCCCGGCTCCCCCCGGCAGGGGAACGGGCTCCTCCGGCTGCACCGGGAGCTCCGCGCTCCCGCAGCCCCGCGGCTCCCCACGACGGCAGCACGGGCACCCCGGGGACCCTCCCCAGCCCCGCAGCCCCGGTACCTGTGGGCGCTGCCATCGTCGTAGACGAAGGAGCGGTTGGTGTAGCACTCGGAGCAGACCGGCCGCCCCTCCGCCGGCCCCGCCGGTTTGTAGATCCCCTGCAGGCTCCGCTCCTCGCCCGAGAACGGCATCGGCGCGGCGGCGCGGGGAGCCGGAGCGGCGAGGCGGGGCAGAGCATGGGCGCCCCGCGCTGCCGGGGGCGCGGGCCGGGGGCTGCCGGCCGCGGGCAGAGCCAGCGCCGCCGTCCCGCCGCCGGTGCCGGCCGCCCATCACGGCGAGCCCCGCGGCCGCCGCCGCAGCAGCCCGCGGGCCGCTCGGGAGCTCCGCATGCCGGGGCCGGGCGGCGCCGCGGGGAGCGCGGCGGGGAGCGGGCGGCAACAGGTGCGGGATGCTCGGGGATGGGCGGGGCCGCACCGGGCGGGACCGGGCTCCGCCCAACGAGCACCGGCGGCCGCGCTCGCCACCTCCCCCGGCGCTGCCCCCGCCGGCCCCGCCCCGGCCCCCGCGACCCCCGGGCTGGGGCAGCAGCCGGTGATACCTCCCCGGTCCGCGTCCTTTGGCCTCTGGCCTCTGTCAGCACGACCTTTGGGTGGCTTGGCTTTCTTTATTTCCCTTTTCCCTTCCCTTCCCTTTCCTTTCCGTTTTATTTTTTCTTTTCTTTTTTTCATTTGGTTTTTTTTTGTATTTTTTCTACTACCCACACAAATATTTGTGTTGAGCGCTGCTGCGCCTCGGGGTTGTGCCGAAAGCAAACAGCGCGGCCAAGCACCGGGAATTCCTGTGCCGTGCTGCGCGGCCGGGCCGGGAGCGTTGATCTTCCCGGGGGGCCCTGCTGCAATAACACGGCCCCGCTGGGGAATGGCCCCGAGCCCAGGGACAGCGTGGGCATCCTGGAAACGAGCCGGCCGCCTCCAGAAAAGGGTTAACGGGATGGGCTCCGAGGTGCCTTCCCTCTCGTCCAAGTTCAGCCCCATGTGCCAGGAGGCGGGAGGTGCCACCAGTAATGATGTGGCCAAATGTGAAGTGCCCCAAAACTGTGTCCCCTGGCCACAGTGGGCCAGATGTGAGCGGCTGCAAAGGGAGCGGCCTCTGAGCAGCCCCGGCACACGGCAGCGGCGGCCGTGGGGCAGCAGGGCCCGGGGGTCATTCTGCCCCAGCTCGGGTGCGCTCCTCTCTGCTTTGCTTCTTTTTTCATTTCTCTTTCCGAGCCCAGGCCGTTGTGTGGGCGCTGGGGCGTTCGCTGTGGTGCCATTTCGTGGGACCCCAGAGCTGTACGGATGAGCAGATACCCCAATAAAGGAATTGCTCCCACAAAAACGCAGTGGCCACACAGCCCCTGTGCCTTGTGCAACGCGCCTCTTCCTCCTCAGCCACCCAACACACCAATGCCCCCTTCAGTCACACCCAGGGGAAGGTGACACCGTCCGCGCTGGCATCCCGCTGCTTCCAGAGCTTTGGTTTCTCTCCGGCAGCTCCCAGTCCCGCTGGCCCCGGGATACCCCACCCTCGCACTCGGCCGCCGCTCCCGGGCTCGCGTGATCCATCGGCACACGCTGGATGCCGCAGCCCCCGCTGTGCCACAGCCCCCGGATCCAGAGGGAAGTGCCCCCACTCGGATGCGCTGGGCTTTAGGCTTCTCGCCAGGGCTGGAGACATCGTTTCTCCCGCAGCATCTCTTCCTCCTCCTCTCTCTCCATATGGACTCTCCTACACTGGCAGTCACTGAAGAGAAAAGCAATTAATACTCCCCGTGCAATCCACCCGTGTGATGCTTCCCAAGCCATCCTGCTTTTAAGTGGGAAGGTTATTCTCCATTCACTAATTGCCTCACATTATCTGGTGCAAAACGTTAACGTGCAGCTCCGGGAAGAGAGCAGTGGGTGGCAGAGCATCGTATTGACATGCTGGGTGATAACACAGGCGTGGGGGAGGAATTATTTAAAACAGTTACAGTTAGATGCTGAGAGAAATGAGAAATGAAAGAGAAGGAGGCAGAAGAAGAGAACATCCCCATCCAAATGCTGAAGCTTGAGCAGCAGAGTGGGACTGGTTCCACCTGTCCCTGCCCTGGAAGGGCACTGGTGCCACCCCAGTCCCACCATGGACCAGGGCAGCTGCTCAGGGCACCACAGGGACAAGCTGAGCAACCTGGTGGCATCCTACCTTAGGAAAGAGTCCTTGTCCTGGGGACTGCTCCCAGCTCCAGCACGGAGCAACTCCCTGCATCCCCAAAGCCAAGGGGGGAAGGCAGCAAAAGGCAGGACAGTATTCTCAGCAAAGGCATGGTTCAGAATTTTGGGGGCATGGGGCTGAGCTGGTCCTTCCTGCCTCCAGCTGCAGCACTCCCCAAAATGCCACCGATGCTGCAAGTCCTCGCGTCCCAGGAGTCATTAACACAAAATACAATTAATCAGGATTTCATGCACTGACTATGGGACCATCCTCCTCCTCTCGACTCCCTCAGTCCCGACAGCTCTGCTGGGGAACCCCTTCAGCACCCCAACATTCCTGCTGCACCCCAGGGCTGTTTTTCTCCTGGGCAGGGAATGAGCAGCACACCCAGGAACGGGCACATCCCGAGTGCCATTTCCAGGGCCGGCTGCTGTGTGTGAACAGCTCTCCAGAGCAGAGCCAGGCTCGGGGGCAGCACAGGGGGGCTCGTACAGGGCTCCTGGGGAAGGCAAACCCCCAATTTGAGACCCCCCAGGGATGAGTGTGGGGGAAGGACCGGCTGCTCCAACAGATCCCAGCCCAGCTGCCCGAGGAGGGGCCTGGCACAGGACAGGGAGACTCAACTCTGCTGTTTCTGTGTCTGGGAGAACAATAAATAAATCTGTGGGAGGCAACAGTGGGATGAGTCAGAGGCGAGAGTGAGAGAAAATCATTTCTGCAGAGCACATCATCCGAGTCCAGCAACCCACAGGGCCCCAGGGATTCGTGTCAGGGGGGTCCCTGTCCTGCTCCAGTTCCCTCCAGTTCCTCCCTGTCAGGAGGGCGATGGGGACAGCCCCACCAGCAGGAGCCTTGGCCACGGCTGGGGGGCTGCAGCCCCTCCCCAGCCTGGGGCACCAGTGGGAGCACAGCTGGATCCATCCAGCACCTGGAGAGGATGAGCTGGAGCATCACTTAAGCCCCAAGAGCTGCACCCTGCTCCTCTTCCCCTCGTGACCTTGGGGAAGCTTCGCCTTTTTGGGTGCATCACACAGACACACAGGGACCCCCTGACCCCAGGGCAAGAAATGCTCCAGCTGAAATTTCTCCCAGGAGAAATGCCCAGTGCTGCTGAGCAGTCACGGAGTCAGGAACAGGGACACTGGATCTGCTCCCAGCTGGAAATGTTGTCAGAGCGTGGATGGGATTTAATCAGAGCCTGATTCGAGACTCCGACGTTGTGGATGTTGTGCATGTCAAATGAATTTCATGTGAATCTCCATTTGCCAGGCACAAATACAGCCCCAGTCTGGCTGCAGGGAATGAAAGGGTGAGGCAAAAAGCACCAAAAAAGGATCAAAAAATCAAATCACAAGGCACGCTCTGAGAATTAGTAACAACAGGGAAACTTCTGGTCCACTGCAAAATAAGCAACTTTCCTGTCAAGTTGACATCTTGGCAGGGAGACCACTTGGGGAACCTCCTTGGCCCTGTGGCCTCACAACTCAACGTTTCACACAAGTTTATGCTGTTTCCACTCGGCTCACGTTTTAACTCAGCATTGCTGAGGCTGAATGCAGCACTTGCAGAACACACAGGGGGTTGAGGCTGTCGTTATCCAGGAACACAGAGGTAGGGAGCTGTCAAAGCTGTCACTAATCTCAAGAAGGAACAAACATACCATAAAAAAGGAGAGAGCTCTGTAACTCCCAGACTGACGGAAAGTGTGCCAAGAAAGAAATGCAAAGAAAAAAGAAGAATGCAGGAAACTTAGCTATAAAAACATGGTTTTAGTCTCATCAAGCGAGCCATTGAATCAGGAGCAAAGACACCTTCATCTGCACACCAGGAGCCACAGGAGCTGTTTGTCTGCTGTGCCAGTGCTCAGCTTTGTTGGCTTGGTTTTCAGTTTTCTACTTAATACCCAAAGGGACATTAAATATCAAATAACAAGTGCAACAAACACTGTAGAACTCTTACAAAGCCTCTTCTTCCATCATTTCCCAAACCCCACAGAGAATATAAGGTGAGGAACTGCCTGCAAGAGCTGAATCATGTCTTCAAGCACAAACATTGCTATTAGGTGACTAAGGCCTAAACACCCATCTCTATTTATTGCAACTGATGCTGTTATTAAAAACCAGACATGTCCCTCCACAGCCCCTCGTGCTCTCAGGTCTGCGTGTGCTGGTGAAACACTGCAAGAGGCAGCTCGGAATAACGGGGATCCTTTGTGTAGCATCCAAAACACGTTGGAGACCTGGGAGTGCTTTGTGCTCACAGAGCATTCTGGCTGTGGGGATAAGGGGTATCTCTGAGCCTTAGAATCAGACAGGTGAATCTGTGAGGGCACAGGGAATGCCTCGTGGAAAGGGAGGTTGTGCCAGGTGGGTTCCACAGAGGGGTTCTCACCTGTCTCTGGAGCAGCAGGCAGCAAGTGAAAGTTTGAGAACCTGTGGGAATCAACCTGGCTTTTGGGAAGAGCCTGAGAGCAGGGTTAGCGTGGTGGGCATGGAGAGGGGTGTCCACCCTGCAGAGAAGGACATCTAGGGCAGGCTGAGCTCAAGCTTTTACACTTGAACAAATTTATATTGGGAAACCCAATTTTCCCTGGATTTTCTCCCTCAATCCCATCCATCCGCCCTCTCCTGCTCCATCTCCTGAGAACGGTGCGTCATCCAAAGCCTTCACATTTTCACTAAGTGAAGTCGAGCAGAGCTGAGGGAAGCCAGGCTCTGCTCCCCCTTCCAAATGTTCCCAGCATTGGGAGGGAAGCCAGGAGACTTTAGGAGATGCTTTAAGGAGCTGCAGGTTCGGCTGCTCCCCTGCAGCACCCACTGCCTGCCCCAGGGTCCTCCTGCTCAACAGCACCCTCCTGGCAGCTCTGCTTTGGTCTTTGGATATCACAAATCATGCCCTCTCCAAAAAATCAAACCCCAGCACCCTTCAGCCTGAACACTCACAGCTTTAGGACAGGTCAAGTTGCCCAGAGCGTTACATGCCTGCTCCTGTAATGAGGTTTGCTTGGACATAAAATTTAAAGAAAATGTGAAAACATCCCACAGAAAGCACATTCTAGCCCTGTGGCTCAGGAAAACCTGCTCTCCTGGTTGATTGCATGATTTACAACCCCAAGACTGTGCGGGGTCTCAGTGCAGCTGTAGGAACAGCGTTCCTACCCCCACTGACCTGACTTCAGCCATTCCAGGCTCCTGAATTCACCCTTCTCCAGGAAACTCTTGGATCTCCCTGGGATCAAGGATTTCCCCAAATGAGCTTCACGTCACCCATCTGAAAAGTGAGATAAGGTCACACATGAGCTGCTGGGTGTTGTATTTGCTTGAAACCTGGGTTTAAAGGCCATGGAGGGACCACCCCTAGGCAAACCTCCTGGAGCTGAGGGACTCTGTTATTTTCCCCTTCAGCAGTCTTTGCCTTGCTGTTCCTCAGCTTCCTCTCAGTGGGAATCCATCAGGCTTTGTGGATAAATAAAAACCCACATCCAAGAGCTGCCTGTGCCCTGGCTGGGCTCAGGGAGTGTTAATTTTCTATTAACTTGGTATCAAAGTTGCTGCTGCCACCACAGAGCAATGCTAAAGGAATGACTTCGGCAGTGCTGCCAGCACCACGCTGGGCCTAATTGCACTGGGGATGATACACATGTGGGGCTTATTGTTATTATTATTTTATTATTCTAAAGATACTCAATTTTTAATGTAAGAGGTTTCAAACACTGGCATTTATTTGCTGATTAAATGATTTAGCTGGAGACAGAATATCTTCAAAGAAGGATATTTTTTTCCCCCAGAATGGGTATCTGGAGTTGCATGGCTGTTTTACCGTGCGTGAAAAATATTTCCTTATTAGCCTTTTATTTCAGGGCACACATTTAACTGACACTTCCCGTGCTGACAGCTCACCCAGCTTCAAAGAACAACTTCTGTGAGGATTGCAGAGTGTGAGGCTGGGCCAGATGAAGCTGTGTCCCAGCTGACACACAAGCTCTGGGGAAGGAGTTTTTCCTCTTTTTGGAGAGCCTGAAGCAGAAATCCACACTGGGACCTGCACATTGTGAATGTTTTGGGGTTTTTCAGTGGGGTAAGATGAACTTCCAAGCTGTGAGCAGATTTTGGGAACCTGGTTTCTTCTGTAATTCCTCTATTCCCTCTATCAACACAGCTGGGAGAGCTGAGCAGCTCAGCAAGAGCTGGGGATTAACCCTGGACCCCTCAAGGCAGAAATCAAAGCTCTTGTCCATCTCCCTGGGACATTGGGCTAATCCAGGCTGCCCTAAGGACGCTCCAGGGAGCCTTGCAATGGCCCAGCCAAGACAAACCACAGCAGTGCTGTGTTCTCCTTTCACCCAAGGCTGCAGAACAGAAATGCACCCTGACCTCTGAGAAACCTTTTCAAAATTGAAAAGAAATCACGATCTCCCTGCTCTCCCTTGGAGGCTGGAGTTCCCACAAGGCTGAAACCTCCCACCTCAATCTACCCCTCCAACAGCAGCACTGCCATCACCCAACCCTTCCCTGCCCTCCCAGGGCACTGCTGGGGACCCACAAACCCCTCTCTCCTCAGTGCTGCACAGCCCCACTGCCAAAGCCAACTCCCCCCTGCTGACACCTCCATCCTGTTTGTGGTGTCTTTGGCACTTCCCCCTGCAGCACTTCCAGGCCCCTGTGGCTCCCCAGCCCCGTCAGCTCCGGCACAGCCGTGACTGAGCCAACAGCAACACAGAGAGGCTCTGGAGCAGCCCAAGGCAGAGCCTGTCCAGGAGTAGAGCCCCAGGTGCTGGAGCCAGCCTGGCCTTGGGGTGTCCTTCACGACCCCACACAAGGCAAACCCAAAAGTTCATGCCCAAAGCTCCAGCTCAGGAGATGCAGAGTGCTCAGCACAGGGGTCAGCTGCCCCGGACTGGGGAGCCAACACCACAATGGCACAGCTGTGGAAAACACAACCCCCAGGGCCAGCAGCAAAGCAGCAGATTAAGAACAGACTCACAACAGTACCGGGGATTGCTTCCACCAAGTGAGCCCCAGAATTTGCTTCACTTATCTCTCAGTGTCAGAAATTAATAAAGGGAAAGGCCAGGGTTTTGTTTGTTTTGTGTTTTCTGTGGCTGCAACACGATCAGCCCCTGGGATCACCTTTCCTCCGCCCAGGCAGGTGAGGTGGAAGCCACAGGCTGCAGATACTGGGCAGTAACTGGATCCTGCAGACCCAGATAGATACAGCCACCGCCAGGAGAAACCGCCCAGAGAGCCCCTGCTGCAGGGACAGCTCCCAGCACCATGCAGGTAAGTGCTTCAGCCTTTTGCAGTTTTCACAGGATGGGGGTTGGAAGGGACCTTAAAGATCATCTCATTCCATCCCATTAGACCAGGTAGCTCCAAGCCCTGTCCAACCTGGCCTTTCCCTCTGGATTCTTACCCTGCCAGCTTTCACAGGGCAGTGCCAGGCCAAGTACCAAAAGTTCTCCTTCAAGGACTTGTATTAACTGGCACCTCAGGCCTTCTGTAACAGGTTAAAAATAGTCAGAAAATATTGATAGCGAGTCATTCTCTGGTACTTCCACACATGGATGCACAGAAGAGCTTTCAAAATGGTAACGTCCTTCTCAGTTTGGGATCTCACTGTGCCACAAGAAGTACATTCCTTAAGTTTCTAAGAGAAAAAGGAGCCTCACACTAATAACACAAAGACCACAGTCTAGAAGTTGTGATTGCTTTGCATGGATATATTGTAAAATGAGGGAAAGCCTTTTGGTTTGAGAGGCAAGAGAATTCAGTGTCCACGTTCCTCTTCCCCAGCTGACACTCTGCAGGCTCCGCACACACCAGTGGTGCTTCATCCTCTTCAACGTCTTGCTTTTCCACGTGCTGCTTTTTGGGGCAGATTTGCTGGAGCAATACTTCCTGCATTCCCTGCCTCTCTCTTACACCGACGTGAAGACTCTGGAGATCAGGGAGAGGGCCAGGAAGCTGGATCTGGATCCTCTGAAGGCCAACCTCTCCCACACTGGCAGCAGTGCAGCAACATGCTCCAATCAAGAGATATTTCTGCTCATTGTTGTCTGCAGCAGCCCAGAAAACAGGACAAGGCGCAACATGATCAGGCAGACCTGGGGCAATGTGACAGGCTCCAGGGGTTACAGCGTCCTGACTCGGTTTGCTGTAGGAAAGGCAGCTTCAGCAAGCACCCAGCTGGAGATCAATGAAGAGGCTCAAGAGCACCGAGACATCATTGAAGGCAGTTTCATCGATTCCCCCGAGACACAGACGCAGAAGATGCTGATGAGTGTGGAGTGGACGGTGACTTTCTGTCCCCATGCCAGGTACATCCTTCACACAGCCCAGGACGTGTTTGTTGGCGTTCCCAGCCTGGCTGGGTACCTGCTGAGCTTAACGCAGCGGGAGGACATCTACCTTGGGAGGGTGGTTCATCACAGAGTGCCTGACAGGGACCCCCAGAGCCCGGGCTTTGTCCCCATCCATCAATACCCCGAGGAGTTTTACCCGGATTTCTGCCACGGCAGCGCTTTCCTCATGTCCCAGGACGTGGCTCGCAAGGTTTACGTGGCTGCCAGGGAGGTGCCACTGGCGGTGCCCCCCGCTGCCTTTGTAGGAATCTGTGCTAAAAGAGCTGGAATCGCTGCCAGGCACAGCTCCCGCTTTTCTGGGGAGAAGCACATCAGCTACAATCGATGCTGCTATAAATTCATTTTCACCTCTTCTGACATGAGAGAGGATGAGCTATTTAAAGACTGGAAGGAAACGAGCGATGGGGAAGATTGTTCCTTACTGGAAACCTACTACAGCCTGGTGTCCTGCAAGGTTCTGACCTACATTGATAAGTTCAAACAGTTCAACTTGGATAGGATAAAAAATGAGGTCCTTCATTTTGTCAATTAAGGTTTAACTTCTGCAAAAAGAGTCTGGATTTTCTTTCATCAGCTGTGTTATCCTGTTAACATACAGTACTAAGGATGCCCTCCTAAAGTTTGCTCTTTTCCCTTCAACAGCAAATGAATTCTCACTGTTACAGTGTGTGACAGAGCAGAACTGGATGTACTCTGCCTAAGTACCTACAAGTGCATGCATGAAAGTAAAAAGGAGTATTCCAAGAGACTTTGTCCATATCCAGGGTTTTTCAGACTTCTGAGTCTTCAAAACTCCTTTTTTATCTGAGTGAGGCATCACCTACTTCCAAAGAATTTTGTAACTAAGGGGAAGCTTTCCATCCACAAAAGGAGCTGCCTCTGAGCAGGCTGGGTTACAGAGAAACAGAGCAGCTCCAGAGAACAGCCACTGAGCCATCCTGGAAATTCCTCAAGTTATGCTGCTTGTTAACATCTATCAAGTGACGAGATTTGGTTTGGGGTTTTTTGGTTTTTAAACCAAATGTTCAGCATGTTACCTCAATTCTCCAGCATTCCATTTCTGGTTTTTCCTCAGTTATCTCCACCTGTTACTTCAAGGAGGGGGTGACAAAAACAACACACTTCAATTTTGTCATTTATATCAGATACAGCAGCAGCATGTAATCCATATGGCAATGTACAGCATGGGGAGGGAACTGCATGTGAGTAATAAGGGGAAAGTGATCAATTAATCAATCAACACTGAGCTCAAAGCTCAATAAAATAAAGCATATGTGTATACATAAAAAAATCCCCTCGTTTGGCATCTCTGCACATTCTAAAATATTGTCTTTGGCAAATGTACCATGCAAAGCAGATGCTAAATACTCAGCACACAGAGTAGCCTTCAAAAGCACCAGCTGAAAACACACATGGAACAGGCTCACAAATTGCAGAACAGGTTTATATATTGATTTCTTTTACTGACATTTCAGCATATGGCTTGCACAGAGCCACCAGCACACAAAGCCACCTAAAATAACAGAGCTGAACTGCCCAGAACAAGTGCAAACTAAGGACTTCTACAATCTTTTCATTTCCTTTTTAGTGCTTTGATGTGTTTGCTGGATGCAGGATTCACAAAGCTCCCGTGCTCTCTGCAGTCACGAGACACTGCAGTGCATTTCTCACTGGCAGATGTTTATTGGGCACATTTAGGATAAAAGCAGCAGCACTGGGATGTAGGATGACAACTCTGGTACATCTTGGGTTGTGAGCAGCAAGGCACATCACCTCCATTTAGACAGCTTAGCAAACATTAAGGGATCCTCCCCAGCTCCTCAGAGCCCCCCTGGACTCCTGGGCAGTATTTCTGGCAGGCAATGCCAGCTGCACCTCTACCTACCACAGGCAAAACCAGAGTTACTGCATGACAAGATCCTCCTGCTTCCCCTGGCAGCACAGGGACGTGGAGTCAGTTCTTTCCACAGTCACAGCTGGCTGACACATTACTAAAATAAGCCCCAAAGCAGTAATTTCATGTTTTATTCTGCTCCCCCCAGCTACTCCTCAGATGTATTTCTCAAAAAGAACAACACAAGCCTTTGATATACAGTACCCCGTGGTCTCTGTTTATGGACAAAGACATGTCACATGCCACTGTAGTGCCCAGCCAGTCCTGATTCTCCCTCACAGTTCTCACATCTTCAGAAGAAGATTCCAACTTCCTAAGATGCCACATTTCCACACTCCCAGTTCATTCACTCCCTTCAACACAACAGCTTCACGTTCTTCCCCCTTTCAGTCTAACTCAGGTAACTAAAATACTACATTTCTTTAAACAACACTTAAAAAATTGTATCTCTGTTAAAAAATAGTGTAAACAATTCAAGATTTGGTTCTGAAGTAGCCTTGTAGTGCTCCAGCCACAAAACTGAGCTGCCATCCCACAGCACAGCCAACAAGGGAGACAAAGCTCCCAGGTGGGTTTGATCCCTACAGAGTGCATTGGTTTGTTTGTAAAAGGGCTAAAAGCTTTTTTTTCTTTTTTAAATCCTCAGCAGAAAATGTAAACAATATTTAGGATTATTTATTCCAGCAAGACTCACATCCAGCAGGTTGCAAACAAGAGAATCCAGTCCACACTCCCTCATGTGGACAGTGTCACTGGCTTATTCAGCAACAGGATTCTGACAGAACAAAGAGAGTGCTCCATGCAAGTGCCAACTCTGACAGGTAAAAAAATGAATTAAAAAAGAATAGAAATTATGGCAGCATCTGAGGTTACAAACCTTGAGGTGTTTTGGTGGGGTTTTAACTGAACTGTAACCTACTGAGAAAACACAACAGAAACTCCAAACCCAAGAACAATTTAACCAAACACTGATGAATTCTGCCAAATAAAACACAGTCAGTAGCTGGTAAGTGCTCACCTGGGTTACCTGTCTCATGAGACACAGAGAGAACTTCTGCCGTGACATTTTAGGGGGAAATATACAACAGCTTTTCATTTCCTCTCCTGACTCATCTCAAATAGAGTCAAAATATCTTCACATTCCTTTAAAGAGACAACCTCCAGTGTGGAGAGTTTTTACACCTTGTACCTCAACACCTGTGCCAGGAATATCTTTTGCAAGAAGGGGACCCCAGACACCAAGGACATTATTCTGCTCCTTCCACAGCTGTAGTAGAAACTGCCTTAACATAATAGGGGCCCTCGTGCAGGTAAGCCCTGAGCCTCAGGTAATACTGATTCCCAAAGATCTCTGCAATGGTTTTGGAGTTCACCAGGGCCTTCACCAGTTCATATTTAGCATCCTTTGAAGCTTTGTCAGGCTCCACAGATCTGTCCACAACGTACTCCACAAACCCTGGGCTGTCCAGCATCAGCTTCTGGGCCCATGGTTGATTTGCAATGGCCTAAACAGGAAGACAAAAGACATGAGAGGGGGGAAAACATATTAAAACCCCAAAAAAGCAGTTACACAGTAAGGTTTTCAGTACAAAGACAAGGAACAGGGAAAATTAAATGAGATATTCATTCCACCAGTGGTTACACAACCAGCACTTGAATCAAGCAGCAGGGTTTAACCCTGGAGAACAAGTACAGCTCAGTGCTTATCTTCAAAGTTTTAAGGGAATTATCACAGCAGTGCCTCTGGTAGAGAAGCAGCACCTTAGAGCACAGCTGTTGCCTTTTTTCCCCCTCTCCAATCTAGCAGAAATTAGCATTACAGACATGACGTGTCTGCTGCATTATTTAAACGGGGAATGCACGTGGGGCACGAGGAAAAAAGCCTTTTTCTGACCACTTCTGGGCTTTAACCAGAAGTCTTTGGCATTCACTTCGAAGAACTAAATAAATAAGTCTGAGACTGAATGGCAGCACAAGTCACTCCCTGATCTTTAAAAGCAGAAAGCACTCACAGTGAACACCCGCAAAGCCCCGCAGTGGAGATCAGGGAATGGCTGAGTACTGATGCTCCTGAACAGCTCCAGGGGCTGGCTGGACAAGGATGTGAACCAGGATTCAGTCATTCTTAAGAGATCCTCTGTCTGCTGCTCTGGCTACATAAATGACCAAAATGAAAGAGTTTGATTAGGATTATGAAAGACTTTCAAATTTTCAGGATGTGTTCAAATGTTTCACTCCCTCATTTAGAGCTACACTGTTAACCCAGATCCCTGGATCCAAAGAACGCTACAAGGACTGGAGCAGTTTGCCCCCACCCCTTAAGCACAAGGATATGAACCTGTTTACTCTCATTCCCTTGTCAATGAAGTCTTGACTTCATGTTTTATTAACATTTCAGAACACCTGGCTCCTTACAAACAAACCTAAACCTTTAAGCAAACAAATCAGGGAATTTCAAAACAGTAAATCAGTGACTCAGAACACTGAAAGCACCACAGCCACCCAACCTAGAGGCTGCAAAACGTCTTCTCACAATTACTCAGGTGTGTGATGATTTCATTCTTGGAGATTTGAATCAAAAACAAAGACCAAAACGCCAACTTACAGGCAAGTAAAGCAGAGATGAAATCGCATCCAAGCACCGAAGCCGTAACTCAGTGGGGGCATTCTTGGCCTGGTGCCCTATTTTGCTTAAGAGATTTTGAAATCTACTTCCTTTCAAAACAAAAACAAAGTGCTTTTAATTAATTCAGCCAGATCTCTACAGGAATACAGTTACCCATTATTAATGTATTCACTAGGTAAAGGAATACATTTTTCAATTCCTTTCAGTATCACCCCAAACCAATTAAACCTTGTATTCACTGAAAAGTTTTATTAAAGAAAAGAAAGATACTAACTAGTTTTCTGTAAAACCTGTTTGCCTTCCACATTTGATCCCAGGATTCCCAGTGTGTCCACAGCCACTCCAATCATGGTTGGATCCTGACTTTCTGCCATTTCAAAGACTTTTTCCATAAAGACAGGGTATCGCTCACAGATCTGCTGGGGACTGTCCACAATAGCCAGATTGCCAAAAAATTTAACAAATCCTGAGAAAACAAGTCCAAAAAAAGCACTGAGTGGAAGAACAACAACTTCAGCAATGTCAAAATAAAATGTACGTTAGTGTGAGACTGATTTGTTCCTGAACATGTGTTATTAAGTCTGAATAGTGTTGGTAAAAAGCTCAAAATAAAGACAGAACTAAGCAACAAGCCAAATATTTTGACTGTTGCTTAATTCATGATGTTTGTATTCCTAAAACAGGCTACAATAACACAAACTTTAAAGCTACAGCACAGCCTGTCCAGATCTTACCACTATTACTGAGGAACATTCCTCATGTGTCAGACTGTCCTTCAGCATTATTTAAATATCCAATATTTTATAGATCCAATCTAACATTCAAAATTTCACCTGAGCTTTCAAAAGAGAGGCTTAACAGTCCTGTCAGTTTAACTCATTACCAAAGCAAGCAGCAAACCCTGGCAAGAAGGAACACATGGTGTCACCTGGCAAGTAGAAGCTGGAGAAGGGATCTGACTCTGCCCCAAGGATGATGTTGGAGATTTTGTCGATGACTCCTTGCTGAGCCAGGTACTGCCGCCCATGGGGGGTGTGGGCCAGCGAGGTCACCATCTCTATGCACGTGGCCCTGCAACACACAAAGTTATCTGGGCTTATTTCAGTGGGTTTTGAAGTATTCAGTGATTAAAAAAAAACCCCCATACCCATAAGACAAAATCCTAACAAAAAAACAACAAGTGACCCCAAGTGTCCAACACTCCTCCAAGCTCATTCAGCTCTTTAGATCTGTGGAAGAACTTGAACTGTTTCTATCACAGCCAAACCTCACAATTATCACCTCACACTGGGGCAACTCCCTCTTGGCTCTCAAATTAAGGTATAAAGTATTTTACACTCAAGGCAGTTTAAGAAGAGGCAGATAAGAGCATTTTTCTGAGAAGGGTTTTCCAAGAAACACACACAACTACGTTTATTTTATCAGAATATTAAGAGTTTTAACAATGGGGGAAATCTCCTTGGCAAACTCACCAACATACCTGACCAGCACATCCTCTCCAGTCAGCTCCCCAATCAACTCAGGGATTAACCCACTGTTTGCACAGTAATTCAGAGACTCTGCTGACACTGATGAAATCTCCACAATTAACTAAAAAAAAGCAAAAAGGATGGCCTATAAAAACATTATAATAATTCACAGTGACAGCCAAATACATCCTACAGTGCTGATTAACCCTATATGTATTAAATATGGAATTTAATCATACTTTTATCATTAACCCAAATCTTTGCCTGAAGCAAGTCCAAAAGGAGTTCCAAGTTTACAGCACATGCATCTGACTTCTACTCACAATCAGTTTTTCCTGTGCTATTCCCATTAAGCTCTAGGATGGCTAAGTTGTATAATTTCTCCTTTGACAAACATCTTAGACTGACAGCTGGCATCCCTCCAGAACTTTCAGCAGCACTTCACATCCAAAGGTTAAGAGACTACAAGAATTATTTTACTTTTATTTTCAGAGAAACAAACACTTTAAGGTGTCTTCAGTAATTCTGTGGAGCCCTTCCAATGCCTTAAGCACTACAAGTTAGAAAATAAACAGTAATTCACACTTCTATACCATAACATGGGAAAGAAGTTATTACATCATGAGAGCCCACACTGCTGTAATCTTCCTACTCCTTTCTAGTTTTGATAAAACATAGACATGAAGAGAAGTGTGTAAAGCAGTGAGAAACACTGATTTAAAAGCCATAAAACCCAGCCTGAGAGCCAGCAGAGAACCCCCCCCCACCTCATAGACTCTGTAGCGAACAACGTCACTCGTGGCCATCACATTCCTCAGGTCACTCAACAAAGTGCTCCCAAACAAAGCCTCCAAACCCTCCTGGCTCTGGGCTATTCTCGACAGAGATTTGATAGCCTGCAAGCAAAAACAGGAGCTCGTTATGAAAAATGAACAAAACCACCCAGAGAAGAAAATCCGAGATGAACAGGCTTAGCTCCAATGTTCTCTGTGAACTTATTAACTATACCTGTGCATTTAATTTTAACTATAATTCAATTTTCACTGAGGAGAGCTAGTTATGATCACTGTCATCCAACTACCTCAGCTAGCAGGGGGATGGGACAATAAAGTCACGTTTACCTCTTTAGCCACTGCAATCTTCTCTCCACCAATGCAGTTTATGATCTGCCGTAGCAGCTCAGGGCTGTGCAGAATTTCTGTGACAGCAGCTGAATCTTCAACAATCCTCCCAACCTGATCACAGAATTACAGAAGATAACATTAAAACAAGCACTGGAACAGCTGCACAGAAAGCCAGAATCACCATTTTTTGAGCTTTTTGGATTAAATCTCAACTGGCCAACACCTGCTTTTAGCTGAACCTGAAACTTCCAAAAGTCCATCCCAAACCACAACACCCCACAATCCTGTTCTTTCAAATTAATGCAACAAAAGTTCCCACAGCCTGTTTGGTGTTTCCACAATCACATTTAAAGTATCCTGAATATCAAAATGCTGCTGCTTCTAGTTCTTAGAGCACCTGCTGTCAGTGCTGGCTTGGAAAGCTTTAACCAGGACACGGAGAAAAAGTTTTATTCACAAGTTGCTTTTGTCAGGACATAGTTTTATACATTGTAACTGACATATCATAAAGCATTATATACACACTGCACGGTAATTATCCTAAATGGCACGGGTGTGGAAGGACACAATTCCTGCTTTTATCACAAGCTGAGGCAGAAAAGAGCAGATGGGGACTAACCCAGAGCTCACCACAGAGCTCTGTCCCCTCCTCCTGGAAGAAACCCTGTACCTGCGACATGGTGAGGATTTTCACAGAGTCATCGGGGTGGAAAAGGCCCTTCTGCAGCTCTTCCCTGAGGTTCTGGATCACGTAAAGGGGATCCAAGGCCTGCAGAAGCCTCTCCAGGATAGAAACACACGCGGACACCTGTTCCCTGAGCGGGACGGAGACAAAACCGAGCTCTTGAGTAAAGGGAAACCGCTGTGCCACCTCCCGCCCCGAAACAGCCCAGGGAATGAGCCGGGGAGGCGGCAGGAATCCCCCGCTCCGGGAGAATAGCAGCGAGGGCCCGGCGGGGCCGGTGAGGCCCGCGGTACCGCGCCGGAGCTCACCGGTCATTGACGCCGAGGAGGCCGAAGAGCGCTACCAGGTGGTGCTCGCCGAGGCGGGCGCGGAGGGCGGCGGGCGGTACGGCCTGCACGGCGACCCGCAGGGCCCGCAGCTCCTCCAGCGCCGCATCCCGCCGGGCCGCCCGCTCCAGGAGCTCCGCCGCCGCCTCCGCCATCTTGGCCGCCGCCGCCTCCGCCATCTCCCAGGAGTCTCGCGAGAACTCACGTCGCCCGTGGCAACCGCCGGGCGGAAGTATCGCGAGAACTCGGGTCGGCCTTAGCAACCGCCTCGCGGAAGCATCGCGAGAGCTGCGGCCGCCCTTAGCAACCGCCGCGCCGTCGCTAAGGGCGCCCTTTGCGTCCGCCAAAATGTAAACAAAATGTCCGCGCGCCACGCCCCCCTCGGCTCCGTCCCATTCGGTGCGAGCGGAGAGGGCGTGGCGCCGTGGCGGGCGGGGCGCGTCCCGGTTGGGGGCGTGGTCCCGGTGATGGGCGGGGCGCGCTCCGTTGTGGGGGTGGTCTCAGCGGGCTGGCTGGGCTCTCACCCCTGAGGCGCGGCCTGGGGTCGCTTTGCGGGTCGCCGTCTCTTGGAAAAACCGGGATAAAGGGCGTTGTCGGGGTTCGGGAAGGGGAAGTGCTGATCCCAGGAGTGCGAGGACAGCCGGTCCCATCCCGGTGTTTGCCCGGAGCAGCTCCCTGGGCTGCGAAGAACGTGCCACCCCCCGATGTCTTCAGGCTGAATTTTCTCACCTTTTGCAAACAAATTGATGCCGTCACATAACTTCTACAACAGGAGCTGCTTAATAAAGAACTTTGTGCTTCCAGCTCTGCGAAAGATTACATCCCCCAATTAAATATGGAACAGATAGGCGGGTTCGGGTGTTCTGCAGCCTGGCAAGGAATGAGTTCTCCTGACAGGTTATGGGAACAGACAGGGGGACTGTAAAAAGTTACACAGGGACACAATAAAGTTACAGCGTGAGACAAACAGCGCTCGGCTCCTCTGCCCCGCGTCCCTCACAGGAGATTTTGGGTACAAACACCACGCCAGGACTCAGCACCTGCGCGCTGGTTTCTATCCAAAGAGCCCCGACCAGATGAAATCTGAGAAAGTAACAGTTTTATAGACGGGGAAATCAAAGCGAAGGTGACAAATGCCGTCAGCAACTCTCGGAGCACCGGGGACGGCACTGGGAGGATTCCAGTGCTTGTACTGGAGGGACAACCTGGAAATCCCACCAGATGCTGGTGCGGGCAGTTTGATACCAGCAGCGACAGCACTCGGGTGTCTGACCCCACTTTTGGGGTGCCAGTCCCTGCTATTTGTCCCCCCAGCTCTGCAGGTCAGGCAGGGGCAGAGGACACCGCGCTGTCCCCTGTCCCCGCAGCGGGCGGGCACCAGCCGGGGAGGAAGAGGAGGAGGAGGAGGAGTCAGTGCCGCCGGTCCAGACAGCGCTCCCAGCTCGGGCAGAGCAGGTGGAGGGGCCGCAGGACATGGAGGGGCTGAGCCAGCGCTGCCCGCTGCCCCCGGCTTCCCAGGGCTGCCCCCGGCCCGGCCGCGGCACCTTGGTGCTGGTAAGTGGGACTGGGATGGACAGGGGACTGGGATGGACGGGGGACTGGGATGGACAGGGGACTGGGATGGACGCGGGGCTGGGATGGACACGGGGCTGAGATGGACACGGGACTGGGATGGACGGGGGACTGGGATGGACATGGGGCTGGGATGGGGATGTGGGGCACGGAACACTCCCTGGGGAGCACGACAGACACCGACTCACTCTAAGCAATCATGGAAATACCCGTCTGTACCTTTGTTAGCAAACCTCTCCCCAAAACCATCATGCAGGAGGGGTGGACTCCCTGCATCTGCTGCGAGAGAAGCAAATTTCCAAGTTTTTTCACAACGTTGGCACAAGTTGTGTTTGGGTGGTGTTGTTCAGTTGGGTTTTTTTTTTTAACAGAATCTCATCAAAACTCAGCAAAAAGTCCTAGCGTGGTGATTTTAAACCTAAAGCTGTTTTTAGTTCGCCAAAGGCAAAAGAAGTGTTGCAGAAATCTGAGTCTCTCTGCACTAAAATGGCATTTTGCTGCTCAGTGCTTTTTAGTGAAGTGCTTAAAACCTCGCAGGGGTGTTTTCAGTTTTGTTCACTTCAGTATTTTGGCAATCATGAGTTTAATTGGTTTATCAGGCAAGAATCCCGAGGTTTCACTCCTTCCCTTTTGCACCATCTCTTGGCAAATACAATTATTCGGGGGAAAAACAGGGCGGTTATCTTCCTTTTCAGAAAAAAAAAGAGGGGGAAACACCAGAAAAAACAAGATAGTGTTCATGTTTGTACTAATATTCAATCCCAAATGATCCTGGGGATTTCCTCATCACATGCACGTACATCTTCCAAGAAGATTAATGATCACCAGGCTGAACAGGTTGGATGGTGGTTTTTTTTTTTCCTGAACAAGGACCATGATTACATTTTAATCTGGAAAAATAGGTACACCAGCACATCTCTGTTTGGCTTGTAACTCGCTGAGGAGCTTTTGGGATTTGTTGTATAGTATTTGTTAAATGGCTTAGTGGGGAAAAAAGAGCACAGAAGGAGCTCTAAAAATTATGATGAGAAGTCTTGTGGTAACAAAGAATATTTTCTCAAATGGATTGGGAAAGAGGAGACAATCAGTACAGCACATTGGTCATTTTCCAAATGAGAAAAAGTGGTGACAAGAGAGATTTTTAATTCAATTAAAAAAAAAAAAAAAAAGAGAGAGATTTCTGCATTAGTGCTGCAATGGCAGGTTGTTCAGAGGACAAAGGAGGGTGGAAATAAGGGGGGGAAATGAATATTTTCTTAGTCTTCTAAGCATTTTTTAATCACTGTAGCTGAATCAGGGCCAGATGCTGTTTATGTCGAAAACAAAACAAAAGACAAAGGGAAGGAGCTGCAGCCCAGAACGGCACCATCCTTCAGCTGGTCCTCAGCACTTCAAATTAACCTCACCCTTCCCACAGCATCCCTGCCGGGATAATGATATATTTTTGGGAGGCCGTTTATGGCATGTGAGCACAAACAGCAGCGAAGGGGCTCCTGTGCAGCAAACCCCACTTGTTGCTGCTGCTCTGCCAGGCCACGGGCAGAGCGTTGGTGTTTGTGCTGCCCTGCAGACCTGGGCTGTGTCCTTTAGGATTTCTGTGTCCCACAGGATACAGTTTCACTGTGCTTTTAGTAGCAGATAATTAAGATGAAATGAATTTAAAACCTGCCTTGAAGTCAGGCTGTGAGGCTGGAGCGTGGTCTGGGTGGGCTGCACAGAGCTAAGGCAGAGGAGAATAATCTGACAGGGCAGGATGGAAATTCTGCAGGTCCTGGCACCAGGCTTCAGCCCAAATCTCTTTCCCAAGGACAAATCGCTGACAAACTGCTCTTCTCCTGCCCACATCCCCAGGGAGGCAGAGGGTCCTGTGCCCCCCATTTCCCAGAGGGATGGACACACCTCACCCCTGGTGCACGGCTGAAGGACGGCTGCAGATGTGTCCTGAGCAGGAGAGGTGTGCTGGGTGTGGGAGCCGTTCCCTTCTTGTTCTTTTTTGCAGTAGAAACCAAGACATTCCCTGTCTTAGCTCCTTATTCTTCTTCAGAAAACCAGTGCTGGCTGCTGTGGTCGGGTGGTGGGGTCTGTAACCCCCGTTAGTCTGGGGTGACCTCCCACAGCCAAGGCCTGGGCACCCCTGGGCTGATACAGCTGCAAAACTGCCCCTCTCCTGCCCTGAGCACGAGATTGGTCCTACTGGAGGGGAATGAATCCCCCTAGCAGCAGGTTCTCATCTTAATTTGATTTAACTGGTCCCTGCAATGCTGAGGGAAGCCTGGAAACGTCCCTGCAGCCACGGACAATGTAAATGTTCAGTTTTACTGTGTTTCGCCTCCCATCGCCCGGCTGTTCTCTCCGAGGTGCTGACGCTGTTGGTGCTCATGTACCCCCTGCTCCGGGGCCTGGCTCTGCACCTGCACTCTGCTGTCACTGGCAGCTACATCCCAGGGACACATTCCATCGCCTTCGTCAACTGCCTCAACGAGCAGATCGCCAGGGACATCGCCAGGTACGGAGACGCTTCCCTTGCTTGTCTGCTTGCAGGGTTCCAAAGCTGGAGTGAAGCTGAATATTCCCTTGTCCCTCGAGGGGATCTGTATCCTGTGTACTTTGCATTTCTAGGGGGGTGAGGCCCTGGCACAGGGTGCCCAGAGAAGCTGTGGCTGGACAGGGCTTGGGGTAACCTGGGATAGTGGAAGGTGTCTCTGCTCATGGAAGGGGGTGGCACTGGATGGGCTTTAAGGTCCCTCCAACCCAACCCATTCCATGATTCTGTGATACCCGAGCAATGCTCCTTTCCACAGACTCTGTATCACAACCCCCATACCAGAGCTGCCCTGTCCCAAGGAAAGCTGATATTTGCCTCTGAAGCCAATGCCACGGTAGCATCAAGCAATTCTCAATTTATTTCACTGCCTTGCATTTTCAAGACCCATTTTCAAGTTATGACCATGAATTTCTCAGCCCTCAGATGGATTAAGCTCCAACCTGATGTTCTCTGATTTGCCACAGTCCTTATTCCTCTCCAGAACAACGCAGACAACAAAATGCCCGGAGGGGATTTATAGAGAGGGACAATGCACAGTGCTCTGACATGAAAATAAAGGAAGTATGAAAGTGGTCCACAGCAAATGCTTGTGAGGTACCACCTGGTACCACTCTGCTCACCAGCAAACCTCAGGGAATGAGGGGGTTTTCCTCGATTTTTTCTTCTTCTATTTTAATATATGAGATACTTTGCATGATATTTTGCATGCAGAGTTTTTTCACACGTCTGTCAGTCCCTGACTCAATGGATGCTCTGTTCGAAGTACTGAACCCGTGTTGACTGGGGAAGTGTTTATGATGGACCGTGAAGTTTCCTGCAACACCTCCTGCGCTGTTTTCCTGCTGCCCTGCTCCTGCCAAAACCTCTCCATCTCCAGCAAAGTGCTCCCAAACATGTTCAGGAACTGACAGGCTACTGAAAGGGAGTTTGTGTCACCTTAAATACTGCAACTGTATTAAGAAATTCAAATAGAATTATGTCTGCACTGCTCGATGTCTCCTAAAAAAAAGGGGCAACTGTACCTGGTGAAAAGAGCCTCAGTTCCTGAAAATGCTTCGTCTTAACAGCTTTGCAAATGCTTTCCACTCTTTGTTCCTCATCTTGCAGGGAAGGGAGAGGACATAAATCACTCCGCTGAGATATGTGTACTTTGGTTGTGGTTTTACTGGTGGAGTAATTATTCCTTTGTTCTGGAATTTGGAGCAATGAGCCCTGGTTGTAGGGGATGACACTGGGCTTCTATGCTGATTTTCCCCCACTCATTTTTCCTGTGCTGTCATGTTTATTCTTCCTTTGCACTGCCCAGTGGAGCACTCACTCGGATGGATCTGCAGGGAAATTTTTTGGTTTAAGGAAAAGGGGTTCAAGCTTTGAGAAAGCAGAAGAGCTGCAGGTAGAATCAACATCTCAAGACCTTCTTGCCTGTCCCCTGTGCCTGCTGGGAGGAGCTGACCCCCTTGGCTGGGCGGTGTGGCCACTGCACCTCACCCACCTTACCCAGCCCCCTGTCAGCCCCCACCGCTGCCGTAGATTTGTGTTTATCATTTTCTTTGCTTTTATGCTTATCAATATTTAATCTGTCTCACTTCAGGGCCTATTGTGAGGCACAGACAAAGAAACACACGGTGAAGTGCCCAACCCAAAGCTATCATGTATTATGCAGACATTTTCCACAGATCACATTCAGCTTCTTACAATGTTCCCTGTTCCCCTGGTGGCCTCTTGTTGCTGCTCAGCTTGCTGCACGAAGTTCAGGATCTCAGTTAGGATCACATTTATTGGGACAGAGCACCCAAACCAAAAAGCTCCTGTGCTAAAATGCCTTGCAAGTTGCAGGCAGCAAAACCAAACTGATTTGTGCCATGTGTGACATGACAGTCACAGCAGGGGTGGCTCTGCTCGTGTTGCTGCACTTTGTTGGTGTAAAGATTAACTCAAGATGCTCCACGAGCATTAAATGCCTGGAACTGCCTACACATGGTGAGAGCAAACAACCCTGAGCCTCCTGGGGTGCTTCTCCTCTCCAGCCGTGGTCCCCCCAAGCCAGTGCTAAAGAAACCGAAGGTGGAGTCACTGGTGCCCTGCCTGAAGGGACAGCTGCCACCTCCGTGAGAAGGGCCAGACACTGCTGTGGTCACAAAACACGTCATTTTCCCCCTTTCTTCTAAAAATCCGCCCTGAGTTCGCTTCAGTGCTCTGTAATCGCTGCAGTATCACTTCTGCTGGCAGCCCCGAGCAGCTCTGCAATAACAAACCAGCCCACAACTAACGGAGGCAGCCGGAGGGAAGGAATTTATTTGGGCTTCAGATTTCGAGGACATTTTGGATTGAAAAACCTTGATGTTGTTAATCTAACCAGATGCACATTTAGGCTGCTCAGAGAGGAAGGGGCACAGTTTGACAGTGGCAGACAAACCCCTTCCCATCCATCCCAGCCCCAGTTCTTGCAGCCCCATGGTTCAGCCCTGCCCTGACCCCATGGCCAGAAGGGCACAGGGCTGGCACTGAGCAGGGTCCTTGCACCCTCCAGGCCAGGAGCAACACCTAAACTCCCTCCTCAGCACAGGGAGGGTCCCAGAGTCCTGCCAGGAGGGCCTGATCTGAAGTAGCTCCAGCCAAAGGTCACCTTTGCGTCTGTTTTCTCAGGGTAATAAGTAACCCAAAATTCCATGTCTCCAATGTCAAAGCTGCTGCTGGCAGTCCTGGGCAGCACGAGGGAATGTCCCCATGGCTGGGGGTGAGCACTGAGCTGGCCTGACACTGACTCCCTTCCTGTCTTCCCCAGGGCCATCATGGATAAGAAACTGGCTGCCTATGTGAACATCCTGCCCAAGAGCTCAGCCTTGTAAGTTGAGCTGGATATTCCCCAACAGAGGAGGCAAACCTGGGCTCTGCAGGGAGGGAAGGAGGGGATGGACACAGCCTTCAGTTTCCAGAAGGCTGCTGGGTCTGTTTGTTGTTGCAGATGATGGGGACGATCCTCACCGTGCTCTGAGCTTGTTTAGGAGCACAGATGCTCTGGCTGCCCATGGGGACCATTTATTTATTGGTTACTTGGCTACACAGACATCCACCAATTTAGGATTTATGGTCCTGAGGACATGGTGCCTGTTATCAGAAGCTCTAAAAAGAAGCCAAGATAGGGACCAGAAAAGGCCTTTACAAAATTAAGCAGCTTTTTCAGGCAGGAAGAACAGCATGTTTGACCTTGGAACAGGCCCAGCCCTGCTCTGCAGGTGTCCTCAGCTGTCCATGCAAAGGGACTGCACTTGTTAGAGGGGTTAAAGAGCAAAGCCCCAAAACAGCTTTTCCTCATAGAAACACCCTGGCAGAAGTGAGGAGCAGATCCCACTGCAGCCTTCCCTCAGGAGGGGATCCCCACAGTGCACCCCCTATCCCAGCTGAGGGCAAACCCAGTAATACCCTTCTTCCCCTTATCCATCATTTCCTACAAACCCAAAAGGCGCAGCAGCGCTGCTCCTGCACAGCCCTGGCAGCTCCAGCTGGATTCTGCTCCGTGCCCTGCGCAGGAGACACCGCGACGCCTCCGAGTCCTCCTTGCGCAGGAGCCCAGCAGGCAGATGAGATCAGGACGGGCTCCTGGCAGCAAAAATGTTTTGAAAGGTCATATCTGACTCATGAGAAGTGCAGCTCCTCTCCTGCAGGGAAGGAGAGGAAGAAAGCTCAGCCTCGCAGCCACAACCCCTGCAGGCACTGTCCCCTGGCCACAGCTCAGAGTGAGGCCACCACCACAGGACACCCCAATCCCAGCAAATTTGCCCTGCCAGTCCCCCTGGGCAAATTCTCTGGAGGAGGCTTTGGTCCATAAATCTGGGGTGCTCACTCACGTGCTCAGCAGTTTTGGGGCCAGCGATGCTTCTTGAGCCACTTTGTAAAGAAATGGCCACGTGCAAAAAGCACCAAGCAGGGAAAGTATCCCGAGGGCTGGCATGGCTGCAGCCAGAGCTGGACTTGCTGATGCTGCTTTTCTTTTAAATCCAGGTATTTCTGGAAAGGGGAGCTGGAAGAATCCACTGAAATACTGCTGGTAAGTGAACATTCCCTACATCACAGAAATCCCTGTTGCGAATGGTCCCAGCCAAAAGGGGCTGCAGGGAGGTTTGGGGAGGGTGGCACCAGCCTGCCTGAGGTTTGGGAACATCCCCCAGGGAAGAGCCCAGGAAGGGCTCCTGTTGCACCCCTGGCCATGCTGGGTGGGGGCAGTCAGGAACTGCAGCTCAGGATCCCTCCATCCCTTCACAACTCCCTTGGGGTTTGTGTTGGATTTTTTTACTCTCCACAGTTGGTGAAGACAAGGACGTCCAAAATAGGAGAATTGTCCAACTACGTCAGGTGAGGCTCTGGCTCCGCAGGAGCACTGGGTGTCCTGTCCAAGGTAGGCTTCACCTCCTGCTCCAGCTTTGGGACTTCCTTGAACCCCTTCCCACCCAGGGGGGTTAAGTGCTCCTGCTGTATCTTATGAGCCAGAAAAACCCAGAGGCGGCATCAGCAAAAAGTAAAAAGTGGCAGAAATATCAACTGGGTTTCACCCAGCCCCTCCATGCTGGATTCGAGGAGGGATTCTCCCTCTCCTCACACAGCCTCCTGACAGGATTTCCTGCATTTCCCGAGGGGGGAGCACACTCAGCTTTGGGCCAGGCCCCCGGCAGTCTGTGGTAAACCCCAAACTCAAAGCAGAATTCCCACGTGGCAAAAAGAAGTTGCGGGTGCTTTGAAGTGCGGGGAGGGCGCGGGGCAGGGCTGGGGCGCGGCTGGGAGCGCGGAGCGCGGCTGGCGCTGACTCTGCTCCTCCGCGCCTGGTTCCACTTTAGATCCATCCATCCCTTTGAAACCCCCGAAATCATCAGCCTGCCTATTGACCAAGGAAACCCTCTGTACCTCAAATGGATAGAGGAGAACGTGCCACGGGACTGAGAAGTGCAAAGTGCACCTCACTTCTGGGGAGATCGGGATCCTGCTGAGCCATGTGGGAGGTGGCTTTTATCTTCGAGGATTTGCGGTAACACAGGAGCTTGGGATTGGGAAACATCCTCTCCTCGGCCTGCCCGGGGAGCGCTGAGCAGCCCGGAGCCGGTGCAGGCTGAGCTGGGGAAGGGCCGCCCGCACCAAAGGCTGTGGATGAGGATACGCGGAGATGTTCCTGTCAGGACACTCGGGGGCTGCCTCAGGCTGCCAGCAGCGAATTCCAGCTGGGAGCCGTGGCCTGGCAGCCCCTGCAGTGCCATGTGTCCCCACAGCCAGCCCCTGAACCCTGCCTGGCCCCCTGCTCCCCCGCAGCGGCGGTCCCGGCATCCTGCCCCGCTCTGCCTCTGCTTCCCCAGCCCGGAGGCTGCAGGATGTGGCCGGGCACCCCGCGCCGTGCGGCTCCCGCCCTCCCCTGCTGGCAGCCAGCGTGCTGCTGGAGTCTGACACAATCCAAGGAAGCGGCAAACTCCAGCAGATGCCGCGAGGATTTAGCGGGAGCCGCGAGCAGCACACACAGACTCGGCCCTGCCACGGAGAGCTGGGGTGGGCTGGGCGATATCCACGGCCACTTCAGGGAAGCCAGGTGCCAGCAGGACCACGACACTGCCCTGGCCCTGCATCCCTACCCCCACCTGAACAGGGGCTTTCTGCCTAGGCCACACTGAGCCTTGTAGAAAGATCCTTATGTTAATGGTTCATGGGATATAACTTAATGGAACATTTTCGAGTTATTTATGGGACGGGGAAGGGAATAAACAGGAGCGTTTCTTAGCTGGGCAGGCTCTCGTGGTCGCAGCTGTGCAAGAGGAAGGGCCTGTCCTGGGCTTGCAGGACACACCTCACCTGGAATGGAACACAACCCAGCAGTACCAGCTGCCCCATGGTGGGCACTGGGCATCCCAACTCAATAATCCTCACACTTCAAAAAAACAGTGATGTTGAAAAAAACCCTCACTTTTTAATTGTACATCAGACGTATTAATTACAACTTGGGTATAATGAGAGTTGCTTACAAGCAGCAACCTGAATTCAGAAATCAGAAGGTGCACAGAGTTGTTATAATCTCTATTACAGCGAATGCAAAATATACTCTGCAACAAAAATACTTTTAAAGGCTCCACATTCAATTCTCTGCGAGAAGCCAGGAGAGGAGGAGAGGGAACAGAGAGGGAGCGGAGAGGAGCCAGGGCCACATCCTGTGGGTGCCCCCACGAGTGTAATGTCCAGTGGCACATCCCACAGGCATGACCCTGCTCAGCCCTGGCACAGCTCTTGGCAGCCCCTTGGAATCACGAGGGCTCCATAGGCACTCAAGAAAGGAAAATATTTTAAGTGATCCTTTGAGGACAAAGCTAAGGCAGGACAGGGAGTTTTCCAGCTGCTGGACCCCTCCCTGCCAGGGATGGGGGGGTCTGGCAGCACCTCTCCCAGAAGGACAGGGACACTCTGCTCTGAGCAGAGATCCCATGAGCACAGGTAGGACAGGACAGGGTCTGCTGCTGGACAGGACCCCACAACCCAGCAGGGCTCACCGTCCATCCCATGGGACAGTCATGGTGGGATGGGGGAGAGACGAGGAGGATATCATTAAAAATCTCTCTCTCTCTCTCTCTCTCTCTCTCTTAAGAAAAAAATCTAAGATATCTATCTGATATTAGAATCTTTTTTAAAAAGCCAACTGCTCTGCTCCTGCCCAAGCTGGCAGTATTGCTTTGTTAAAGAAGGGGCTGGTCCTTCTCCCCTGCAGACAAATCAAGCCCAGTGCTCACAAACATCACCACTACGAGAGAGGCACAGCCACGAGGCCCCAGGGATGGCCACAGGGATGGTCACAGGGACCCTGGTACAGCCCCCTCCCCCTGCCCCCGCTGTCCTCTTCAGCCTTTTTTTTGGTTTGTCTGCTGGTTTGGCACATTTGGGATGAAGATTTCCTGTAGGAACAAAGGCCTTGGGCTCCAGTCTGTGAAGTGCCCGTGGTGGTTTTAAGGCAAAGGCGGATTTTTTGGACGATCTCTTCCAAGATCATGATTGTCAGAACAGGGAAATGAAGCTGGTGCAGCATCACACACAGTCCAGGTTGTGGGGTGAGAGCACATCTGCCCCGTGGCTGCAACAGCCACACATGGGCTGGCTTTGGGGCATTTTCCTCTCATGTTAAACAAACCACATTCCTTTAATGAATGGATTCAGGACAAAGTGGAAAACCCCAAGAGCTGTTCCCAGTTTCCCATGAGCATGGGGATGAGCTGTGAAAGCCCAGGGATGAGGAGGGGTTCGTGCTTTGGCAGCAGGACCCCCTCGAGGCTGCTCGGTCAGGCTGAGACACCGGGATAAGCCAGGCTATGCCAGGCACAGGCCGAGGTCCGTCTGTGTGAGCAGGGTGTGGGGTGTCCCCCAAACAGCTGCTGCAGCTGTGGGACCCTTCTGGAGGGCCGGACCCCCTCCCTGCTCTGGCCACCACCGGGATGGTGCCTCGGGCTCGGCCAAAGGCTCCAGGGGGAGAGCACGGCTGGGCCCTGCTCTGCATAAACGCAGCCAAGAAACTAAAAATTGTTAACATTAAAAAAACCAGAGTGTCAGGGCTTCAGGTTTCATTCCCGGTCAGCGCTGCCGGCCTGGGCGCTGCCTCCACCCGCCAAAATTCCCGGGGGGCGGGACCAGCACCTCTCCTGTGCCTCACGGGCTTCCCCAGCACCGCGATCTCCTCTGCTTTGGCTCCGGGAAAGGTTTCGGGGCTGGCGGGGCTCAGTAGGGAGTGGTGCCTTCCCACTCCACCAGGTACTGCACCTTCCCCTCGAGCGTCACCCTCCGGGCCAGCACCTGGTACTTCTCCCCGCACACCAGCCGGCCCGCGGCCCCGAAGTAGCTGCTGATGGAGGACTTGAGGTGAGACAGCGAGGAGTCGTCCTCGCTGATGCTCTCGAAGGTGTGGCTGTCGATGCCGTCGTCGGGGCGGTCGGGGCCGGCCGCTGCCTCGCTGCCCTCGGGGGTGGCCGCGGCCGGGCGCCCGCCCGGCTCCCCTCCTCTCCTCTTGGCCCCCGAGGCGTAGGCTGGCACCGCCAGTTTGCGCTTGCGGCTGCCCACGGTCCTGCGGCTGCCGGGGAGGGCACAGGGCAGGAGTGAGGGCGGTACCCAAAAGGTGCCACCCCCCGTACTGGCTTCTGAAATTTGGGGGAGCCCAGCAAGGACCGACGGCTCTGATCCTGCACAGCCAGCAAGTGCCGCTTCGGGCCCCCCAGCCCGTTTGAGACACAGGGAGGAAAAGCTCCCCAGTATGGGACATGAAGGGGGGAGACACAGGACCTCGCCCCCCTGGCCATGCCACCAGGACCCCTCTGGAAGGGGGCTAGGGGCACAGTCCTCACCTGGACTCGTAGGAGAGGCTTGTGGTGGCCGAGCCTGAGGTGCTGGTGGCGTCTGTGGAGTCAACATCCGACAGGAAAGTCTGTCCTGAGCTGGCACTGTGGACAGGATAGGGTGGGATGGGATAGGCTGGGATGCAGCATCGGCCCCAGCCTGGCGCAAGCAGCACCCCAGGCCCCCCACACCCCTGGCCCGGCTGCACGGACCTTTTCAGGCTCTGGATCTCATCCAGCGTGAAGTCGAAGATGCTGGCCAGGTGGTGGTTGGTGCTCCAGGCTGAGGTGAAGTCACTCTGTGCCACAAAAAGAAGCTCACTCCTCACTGCCTGGCACAGGGGTGCTGCCCACAGCCCACCCCTGGCACCTCTGCCCGGGGCCACCGCGCTCCTTCCCATGGCCCCGCTGCCCTGGGAAGTGGGCTCGGCGTGGGACATTTCCCAGGTGAGGGACAGGAGCTCTCCCTGCCCGTACGAGTGGGGAAAACTTGCGGGGAGCCCCAGGGCTGGGCAGTCCCACACAGCTGCCAAATCCCGGGCTGGATGCACAGGGGAGGGGGCGAAGGACTCACGCTGGGAATGGCATCCTCCAGCAGGAACTTGGCCCTCTTGCGCCGCGCTCGCCGCTTCTGCTGCTGGAGCTGCCGCGGCAGGAGGCTGCAAACAGGGCGTGAGGGGGGCGCGGGCACGGGGGGGGCTACTGCGGGCACGTCCGGGGCAACGGGGCCACTTACCTGTCCTTATGGGCATATTTGCTTTTCCCTCTCTTCTTCAGCTCGCAGGAGCTGCTCTCGCCCTCGCCGGGGGCTTTCTCCGGCAGCACCTTGCTGGGGGGGTTCGGGGGGACGCGGATCCTCAGGCGGAAGATGCATTTCTTCTTTTTTATCTCCTTCCCACACAGAAACCTGGGCGGCAGAGGGGAGGGAACAGCCCTCAGCCGGGCTGGCACGGGAGCACCCTGCATCCCGCCCTGTCCCCATCCCTCGCCCGGGCCTCACCTGCTTTTGTAGCTGTTGAGAGCGTTGAGGAGGTGGGGGCCGCGCTCCGAGATGGGGGTGCCCGTGAGCTGCGGGACAGGGGGGCAGGCAGGGCTCAGTGCCCGCTGTGGTTATGCAAAATCCAAACAGACGGGGGAACCCGAACTCCGGCTTTCGGCTCCTGCCCAGGGTCGGGGAGGGAGGGAGGGAGCCAAGGCCCGGCCAGAGCCACCCGGGTCTGGCACTGCCGCCCTCGGGGAGCCGCCCCGTCCTGCCCCGGGACAGGTTTCCAACACGCTTCTCCCAGCTCCAGCTCCCGCTGGGGAAGGTGTAAGGTCTGACACTCCCACAAGGGAAATCCCAGCACAGAGGAAAGGGATTAAGCTGCTCTGGAGCGGGAGCTGCCATGTCGAGTGCTGCACGAGCTGGGGTGACATTTCTCACTCCCATGGCTGCTCTCCAGCACAAGCCCGGGGTGTGTTTGTACCTTCCCGAGCTGCAGCGGGTCCCAGTGGTGGTTCACGAAGGCCAAGATCTCCTCGAAGTCAAAGTACTTCTTCTTGCTCTGCACACCCAGGTTGTAGAGGGCGAGATGGACGATGTCCACCCTGCAGCAAAGAGGGGCACAGGGTCAGCAGCCCTGGCAGGGTGGTGCCACCGCCATGCCCTGCTCTGCCAGTGCCACTCCAGCTCCCAGGTCCTCCCAAAACCCACCACTGGAACCTTCCCACACTTCACAGGGGAAGCAGTCCAGCCCAGAGGTGTATCCTGGGGGATGCCCCAGCCAGGACTGGGGAGAGGTGAGACACTGCCTGCAGCTGGGGGAACACCCGAACACACAATCCTAGAATGGTTTGTGTTGGAAGGGGCCTTAAGATCGTCCAGTCCCACCCCCTGCCATGGGCAGGAACACCTTCCACTAGACCAGGTTGGTCAGAGCCCCATCCAGCCTGGTCTTGAACACTTCCAGGGATCAGCCAGCCCGGTGTCCCAGAGCCACCCGGGCACATTCCAAAGGAGCAGAGCCCATTTCTCACCATCTCAAGGGCAGGCGCTTGATGTATTCGGGTCCCTGGTTGCACACGGAGCAGAAGAACACATAGAACCTGGAAAACATCAGGGAGGGAAAATGCCAGGAGTGAGGATGACTCCTACAGCCATGCAGGGCCCAGGGATGGGTCAGGTGGGACTGTGCTCCGGGGACCAACTGTGACAGCAAGGCCAGGAGCAGCTGGGCTCTGTGGGACAGGGCCACCTGATCCATGTCGGTGCCAGATGGATCAGGGAGACACAACTGGGATGTGTCCATGAGTCCCGCCTGGGAAGCCACCTCAGCAAAGCCCAGAAGGGACGTACCGGTCTCCGAA
Organism: Coloeus monedula; assembly: GCF_965178545.1. NCBI lineage: Eukaryota > Metazoa > Chordata > Aves > Passeriformes > Corvidae > Coloeus > Coloeus monedula. The sequence goes on along the minus strand of NC_138801.1, from coordinate 2,234,129 downwards.
CATCATGGGGTCGCTGAGGCACTGGGTACAGGCTTCGTGGAACCACTGCCGGCAGCGGTAGCACTGCAGCATCTTCAGGTACCACCTGGGCAGGGACAGGGGGAAGGTGACACTGAGGGCAGCGTGTGGTAGCCACCGCCCCAGTCCCCTCCTAGGCACAGACGCCCCCCAGCCAGGGAGAGAAAGCTGTCCCTAACTTGTATTTCTGGTGCAAACGCTGCCTCCGGGAGCGAGCAGAGATCCGGATGGCAGGGGCAGTGTGGGGAGCAAAGCCACTGGCCCCGGGGCAGTGCCCTGCAAGCCTGGGATCAAGCATCCCCACCCTGATCCCATCTTCCTTTCCCCCACAAAACTAATCCTGACACACAGGCAGGGCCTTACTCTCCGGGGCCCCCGCAGTAGCAGTAGCACTGCTGCTGGTTGGTGCGGTGTGGGGAGTCCCACTCCAGCAGCTCGGGGTTGTAGGACAGCACCATCTTCACGGCTTGCAGCGTCCTGGCAATGGCTCCTTTCTTCAGGGCACCCCCCTTCTGTGGGAGAGACAGGCACGGGGTCCGCAGAGCCACCCGGGGGCCACGTCCTGCCCCGCTGTGCCAGGGCCGGGCAGCGCACGGAGCCGGGTACGCGGGGCAGCCCCACTCACCCGCACGGCCAGGGCAAATATGCAGCGGCGGCAGAACCACGGCGTCCCCAGCGGGCCCTCGCCGCCGCTCGCCACCGGGATGTGGCACTGCTGGTGATAACCTGCGGGAGGGCTCGGTATCAGCACCGCGGGGCCGGCCCCGCCCTCGCCCGGGGTGGGACACGGCAGAGCCCGGGGTGGGACAGCCACACTCACCCAGCCCACACTTCCCGCAGATGAGGATTTCGTTCCTGGGGCCCGACGTCTTCCCCAGGCAGATGCTGCACTTGGGCTCCTCCCCCGGCACACCGGCTGTGGGAGGGGGGCGACAGAGGTGGCACAGCCACGTCCCCGTGCTGCTGGGAAGGGTTCCACAGCACGGCATGGGAAAGGGAGGCTGGCGCAACACTCACCATGCTGGATGTCCTTCCAGAGGACCCAGTACTTGGAGTTATCCTCGAACGTGACGAGGCAGCTCTGCTTGGAGCCGCTCACCTGCCAGGAGAGAGCGGGAAGAGCGGCTGTGTGTCAGCTCCCATTCCCAGCACTTCCCTGTTTTCCTTGGTGAGTGATCCTGTCCCTCGGGGCTGCGGGAAGTCAGGTTTCGGGCGTGACACCCCGGGGCAGGATGACGACCCAAAATGCCCAGCTGGCCAAAGACACATTGCAGCCCAGGCCAGCAGCCCCTGCGCCACGAATTGAGCCAGGGAATGGCACCGGCTCCACTGGCACTGGCACCTCTTCGGGTGCTCCCGTTCCCCTGGGGGTGTCCACGTTACCCTCTTGATCTTGCCGAGGTAGTAGAGCCCGTCTGTCCAGCGGCACAGCACGTACTGCCCCTCGGTCAGCCTGACCATCAGCTCCCGGCAGCCGCTGCCCCTCCGCGCCGAGCCCGCGGCCGCTGCCTGCTGGACACGGCCGGCGGCCGCGTACACATCCCGGATCAGGGGGTTCAGCTTGGTGGTCTCCATCAGCACAGCCTGGAGGGGACACACACGCTGTCACCTGCCCTCTCGACACGGCACAACATCAGCCGAGCACAGCATCCCTGAGGGTTTTGCCTGGGAGGACCGAGGCTGGAGGTGGTTCAGCCCCACCAGCAGGGGCTCAGGACACTGCAAAACAAGTGCCGATGGGACGGTTCCTTTCCACGAAATCCAGGGAGCAGCCAAAATCTTTGCTACTGGTGAACAAGAGGGAATTAACCCCCGACAGGCTCCCACAGCACTGGGACACGCCACAGGTCCGCATGGTTCAGTTTTGGGAGGGGGCACGTAAGAAATAAAAGCTTTACATTTACTGTGATTTTTACAACACAATTTCCGCGCAGTTTTGTGGGCTCCCAAACCACCGGGGCTGCTGCAGGAGTAGGGATGTGCCAGCACCACCCACAGCGAGCGAACCCAGACGGCCAAATGTCACCGCCACGAGGTTTGGGGTGCAGGAGGCAAAGAAACCATCCCCAGCAGAGCTGCGATCCCAAAGGACACCACAGAAACGACTTGAAAGAGACTTTTCTCCCCTTGGCGCTCCCGTCACGGCCACACATGTGGCCTCATGGCAACACGCGTGTCCCGGCGCCGCGGATCGCGACACGAGTCCCCTCTGCCCGGCCCCTGCCGCCCATGAGGACTCTCCCGCTCCCCGAGAGCCCCGGGATGGGCAGAGCGATCACACTCACGGCAAAGCCCGGCGCTCAGGAGCCGCGACACGTCCCGGCAGCGGCGCTCGCCGGGTCCCCGCGTGGGAGCGCGTCCGAGCCCGGCGGCAGCTCCGCTCCGCGCCCCCCGGGCTCCCGCAGACCCCCGCGCTTCCCTCCGCTCCCCGGCGGGGCCCCCGCCGCTCCCCTCCCGGCGGCTCCCGCCGCTCTCCCCCGGGCCCCGCGGACACGTGTGGGAGCGCCCACGCCGCTCCCGTGCCGGGCAGCGGGACCGCTCGGCGGCGGGAGCGCCCGGCCGGGTCCCCCCACGCCCCGGCGGCACCTGCCGGGGGTGGCCGCGGGCAGCCCCGAGCGGCGGCCGCGGCCCCGCCGCCATTGGCTCATTCAAAGGCGGCCGCGGCGCCGTCTGTCCGCCCGCCCGCCCGTCCGCCCGCCCGTCCCGCCCGGTGCCCGTGCGCGGTGCCGGGGCCGCCCTTACCGCGGTGCCCCCGGCGCGCTCAGCGGGCGCTCGGGGCGCGGGGCCGGGGGGCTGCGGGGCGCGGCGGGGGCCGGGCGCGGGGCGCCATCTTCCCGCGCTTCCCCCGCGCTCCCGCCGGCATTGACGTCCCGGTTATGCAATTAGCGGGGCCGCCCCCGCCGCCTCCCACGGGTCCGGTCCCACCGCAGCGCAGCGCATCCCCGCGGCACCCACCGGCACCGCACGGGCCGGACCGGCACGGCACCCAGCGGCACCGACCGGCACCGGCATGGCACGGACCGGCGCGGACCGAACCGGACCGGACTGGCACCGACCCACTGGCATGGCACGGACCGGCAGCGACCGGACTGGCACCGACCCGCTGGCACCGACCGACCGGCATGGACTGGCATCCATAGGCACCTACCGGACCGGACCGGCAGGGCACATCCCAGCTCTGCACGGCACGGCTCGGCTTGGCCCTGGCCGGTGCCCCGGAGGGCGCAGGCGGCATCCCCGGGGCCAGGACGGGGAACCCAGGGTCGGCCACGCACCCACCGCCCGTGGAGAGGCACCGTCACCCTCTGCCACACGCGGGACCTCCCCGCCTGTCCCCCTCCGAGCCCTGGCTGCAGCCAGGAAAGGGCTTCCCCCGGTCCCCCGGGATGGGGGCGGGCAGGGGGTGAGATGCGGGAGGGGTGGGATGCGGGCAGTGCCTGCGCAGCATTGTCCCGAGAGGGAACGACCTGTGCTCGCCGGGATTCCTGGAAGCGGGAGCAGCTTTTCAGCCTTTCTCTGAATCTCACAGAGAAAATCAATCACTGTAAAAATGCTTCGGTCGGTGCCAAGAAGAAATCTGTAGGATTTGCTGTTTGTTGGAAAGCGATCCTGAAAAAGCAATGTTTTCCAGGCTGCTCGGGCCATAGGAGAGCTGATTCCCGGGGCGAGGTCCGGGCCAAGCGCGAGCAGAGCCCGTACGGCTTTTCCTGTCCGTGATGGATGAGCTCCTGCAGCTCCAGGAGCTGGGGCCCAGAGCACACGTGCAACAAAGCTTGAACTGCAAGCGAGCAGCTCCCGGGCGCCAGGGGTGAGCGGCACAGCACGGGCTGAGCCTGCCTTCAGCGTAGGAATCATTTATTTAACCAAACTTCCCCATAAAACATCGGTGTCCGAGTGCTCCCTGTGATGCTGCACCTGCGGAGGGCCCGGGAAAGGCGATTCCCTGAGCGATGGGTCCGGCACGGCCGCGCTGCTGCTCCCGGTGCAGGGCTGCGTGAGGAGAGCCACGCTGTGCCCTGTGTGCCGTGTGTGCCAAGTGTGCCATGTGCGCCGAGCCACAGGGTGCCGTGGTTGCCATGTGTGCCATGTGTGCCATGCCGTTGCACACTGTGCCACGCCATGCCGTGCCACATCCCTACCCAGCCCTGGGCCCCAGCTCCCCGTGAGTCACACCGGGATACGTGTGAGTCACCTCAGGACTAAAATAACCCCGCAGCACAGCCCTCGGAGAAGCCCCGCTCCTCACTCCGTGCGTTGGGGCTGCCGGGTTTGCCCGGAATCCCACGGATTGCTGCGCTCTCGGGACAGCGTTCGTGTCCCAGCCCGTCCCCGTGGGGCCCGGGGGAGCACCACCCTCCTGCCCGGCGCCCGTGGCTGATGTTTGCGTGTTGGTTACTCGCCGCAGGAATGCGGATGGTGTGACACGGAAATCAACCGCTGGATCGAATTCACCGGGGGTGTAGGCAGGGAGAACCTGACTGAAACCCCTCCACACGGAGAGGGCACCCCAAACCTGCCAGCTGCCAATGGAAAGAGCACGGGAACCTTGTGCTGGGACTAAAGTCCCAAGCAAAAATGAAAAAACATCCCAGAATTTGAGATGTATCCTCTCTTTTCTAACCAGAATGAAGCAACATCATCACATTTAACTCTGGTTTCTTTGCAGGTGCTCCTGCTGCAGCATCCAGCAATCCTGGCCTCAGATCCCACTGCAGAGAGCTACTGGGTGCTGCCCTTCTCCTCCTCTTCCTCCTCATTTTCCTTTCTCCTTGTCTTTTTCCTTCTCTTCCTCCTCCTCTTCCTCTGCACACCCACTTGGCTTTTCCCGCACACCCTGGCGGGGTGGGGGAGCCACTGGATATCCCATTTCTTTGGCACTGTGGGATCGTGGCCCCTGGCAGGTGCTGGAGCAGGGCTGTGACAGCACCTGGAGCAGCTAGACACTGGTTTTGCATCCAAGGCTGACCTGCTCTCCGTGCTGGAATAGGGCAGGAATGTCCGGTCATTAAAAGCAGATTATTCTGTAAGCAAGGGAACAGGAATGAACGAGAGCCCCAAAACTGGTGCAAAGCTGAGGGCAGCAATCCCACACTCTCCTCGGCCAGGGAGTGGAGCCAGCACAGGCTCCAGGGCAGGACTCCCGGCTCCTTCCCCGCTATGGAAATCCCAAACAAAACCAGCTTTTGCAGAAGGATTTGAATGAAGCCCCGTGTAGTTAACGACTCCAAAACTCCCTTTTTTCCCTCAGAACCTTTTAATTGCTCCCCCATACCCTGCACTTGCCGAGTTGGGAGGTGCTTTCCTGCTTGCAAGAGGATGGAGCACCCGGGGAATCATGGCCCAGGCTGGATCAGAGCCTGCGGAGTGTGCAGGGAGAGCAGCTCCCGGCGCTGCCTCTCTGCTTTGAAAACTGCCCAGAAATCGTTGCAGCCTCTTTTCACTGTGTTTTTCTTTCTTTGAAAACAGGAGTGGGAGGAGGGGTTGGATGTTGGCGTGTAGCCTTGGAGACCGAAGCCGAGGAATATTGAATGGAAACCCAAACACGGGGCTGCCTGTGAGCTCCAGGCCTGGCGAGGAGATCGGATCTGCAGGGACGGCTCTCCCTGGCTCCGGAGCCTCCCACGGCTCCCAGCACGGCTCCCAAGTGCCACTTCCAGCTGTAGGAGCAGCCGGTTCAATAGGACACATCCCTGACAGTAGAAGTAGCTCCCACAAGTTGCTAATTCCCCCTCTCATCCCTCTGTTCTGAGGGTCTCGACCACCTCTTCACCGAAGCCAGCTGACTGACCAACACAACCAGTTTAAGCCGCTGTGTGCAAGGCTTGAGTTCTTTCCCTGTCCTGAACAAGGGCTTATAAGCCTAAAATTTGCCCCTTTTCTCAGCTTCATTCGTCCATTCTAAAAAAAAAAAATCATTATTTTTTCCCTCCAAACCTTGTCCTTCATTATTTCAGACCATCGTAGCTGCAGGAGCATTTTAACTCTTTGCCAGCTTGGCCATTAAACACAGAGCAAATGCTGCTGATCTAACTCGCTAAAATTCTCCGTGACTTTTCTGCATCGTTTGATTTGATCCAGAAAAAAAAAAAAATCAAAACCAAAAATCACACAGAAATGAATTGCTGGATCAGAGAGCTCCTGATACCGCCCCGATTCCAGCTCCTTTAAGCGTCAGCCACTTCCTTATCAAGACGCCTTTGCGGCTGGAGGTCTTGGAGATGAGAACCAGGAGCCCGTTCCAGGAAGAGCCGGGCTGGGAGCGGAGCCCCGCGCCTGGAAAGCGGCTCCGTGCATTCCTCACGGTCCCGCTCCGGCTCCGGCCGTGCCCCGCAGGGGCAGCCCGAGCTCCTGGAGCCCTTTCCAAGCATGGAAATGCCCTCGGAAAGGAGCCTTGGGTCCGAGGGGTGGCTGCCATCACAACCAGAGCAGATCAATCTGACATTCGGCTGCTTTCTGCCGGCTGTGCCTGTGAAAGGAGGAGCACCGGGCAGCGGGGTTGGTGTCTATTTGTTTATTTAGCATGGATTTCATCCATATCCGTCTTTTTTTTTTTTTTTCAAACTGTTCTCTCTCTGTGGGCTCTGCTGAAGAGCTTGTAAGTGCTCTCCCAGCTGGGCAGGTTTGAGGGAAATGGACACAGAGATGTTCTGGGCATTTCTGCAGCTCCTGAGCACAGCTCCGAAAGGACCTTCCTTTCCCCAGCAAGAAGGAAAGAAAAAAGCAAGGAAGGAAAGTGCAGCAGAGCTCAGCTGTTTCTATAACAAACCCTCATCATCACATCTCCAGGTTGCCCAGTTCCCTATCTGGCAGCGAAAATAGCACCCAAACCTTTAAGTTAGTGAGCTTTATTTAGGAAATAAATAAAATCATAAGAAAATATGAATGATTTTAATAAATACAGCACTTGTCAAAGTGATACAGCCAGGAAAAGCATAATATATTTAGGTAAATTACTCCAGTGTCATGACAGGGGCTGGCACATAGCTGGAAAAAATCACTTTCTGTCCCTGGAAGAACATTTGAAAGATGGAATAGAGGAAAAGACACACAGATGTGATGGCAAAGAATATCCAGTTCCTTCCCAAAAATCTTTGATAGATATTTGTTTATGGGGTGGGTGGTTTTGAAATTTGATGCTTTATCACAACTCATTATTTTAAAGGCTGTTGCCAAGATAGAAGTGAGAGATTTTGCACACATGCAGACGGTCCCAAGCTTGTCTCAGTTATTAAAAAAATTATTCATTCTTTACCTCCATTAGAAAACCCAAAAAGAACAAAACCATTTCCAGCAGTTAATTCTATTTTAGCGTGCAAAGAAACTTAAACATCAGAGCACACAAAAGGAATTAAGCAAAAAAGAAATCAATGATTTCTAATAAGTCACCTGCCTTGAAGGTTCAGGAAGTGACTGGACATTAAACCAAACTACTGAGGGGCTCTGACCCCACCTGGAGCAGAGCTCTGGCCTTCCCAGAGCTCTGTATCCACAGTGGGAAAGTCCCAGGGCTCCTTTGGAAATCCAAGAGGTGATTCCCCCAAGGCACAGTGTAATCTGGTCCTTGTCTGCTGATGCAACACAACATCTCCTTACAGAGCACTGAAAGAGGGGTCTGAAATAAACAGCAAGAAATAAATCCCCTGGGGAAGGGACTGCAGCCACCAGCGCTGGCCATGCTCTTGGCTTCCAAGGTCATGGGGAAGCACAGAGACACCTGATCTGAGCCTCAGGGGAAGGAATCTGTCCCTGCTCCCACTGGGGAACAGCCAAAATCCCCCCCTGCAGCTGCCAGCCAGCGAGGGCTGACAGGAGCTCCCTCCCTCCCTGCTGGGAAAGGGAGCTGCACACCCTGCAGGGCTGCCCGAGGATGAGACTGCTCAGCCTCACCCCACAAACCTGTCCATCCCAGGGAAGGGAATCCAGCCACACCCCCTGCCAGGCACCCTGGCAGCACCACAGCCACAGCAGGGCCAGCTGGGAGGAAGAACAGCCCCTTCTCCACGAGTGTGGGGTGGGGGTGACTGAGACTGACACCTAAACCATGAGAATTGGCTGGTTTGGTGAAACAATCCCATTCCAGCAGCTGCTGCACAGGGGCAGCTCCAGGTGATGGCAGTGGGTGCAGGGGATGCAGGCTCAGGCTCTGTGCATTTTGTATACACAAAAACTAGCACAAGCTCTCAGACTGATGGCTTTTTTCTCATAATCTGTTGACATTCAGCAGGTGACTTCTGCATACCAGCGTATTTCAGGATTTGCTAATTTGTTTCTATGATGCATTTAAGGAAAAGCGTGTCCTCTTTTACGTAGGCGTGCTTGGGGGACTGCAGTTTGGACAAGGGGAGGAACATGGGGCAGCCACTGGCCACATTCATGTCATTCACTGGCCTCTGGAACGATGCAGAAGTCAGGTCCGGGCGAAAGGCATCAATTATGTGTTCCCTGTTATTTTGGTCAAGCAACATAAATGTCACCTGAAAAACAGAATGTGGCAACGAGGAGTTACTGGAGTGAAAAACAAACCAAGCAGGGACAGAAGTGCTGCAAAAGCAGCTGGATGCTCCACTGATAATTGAATACAAACTGTAACGAATGTTTCCAACCTGCAAGGTCAGTTCATGTGAACTCCCAGATGGAGTTTTTAAAACTTTGCTACCCATAAAACAAAATTAAATTAAATCAAGGAATTATTCCTTGGTAGAGAACTGCACAGTCCAAAGGCTTTTTTCCTCTCTCTCTCTCCTGACAACTTAAACAGCCCCTGGGTTTGGTTCCAGTCATTACATTTATTCTGTTATTGTGGTTTGGAATCAGAACAAACAACTCAGCTGCCCGTGCACAAATATGTGAAAGACACAACCTAAATATCAGTATAGAATCTCCCCACCTCATTACCCCCTTTATTAACTCACTGTTCTTTAGTTTGAAACACGAAAGGTCTGTGATAATCTTTTAATACAGTGAGGACTGGGAACTTTGATTTCTATTTTCTTGGCTGCTAACTCATAGCGAAGCTATTTACAGGAAAAGCTTACAGAATTATTACCCCACAAAGGCAAGTGCCAGAGCAGAGATCAGGCCCTGCCATGGTTTGTCTGCTTTTCTAACCACTGTTGCCATTATCAGACCACACTTAGGGGAAAAAATAAGATCAGGATCACATCAGATATCTGTGGCACCTTTGTAAGTGGAACTCTCACCTCACCCTTCTGATGCCTTCAGGCAGCAAATCATAATTGCCTCCTAAACTGATATTATCTATGTTTAGCAAGAGCCAGGAGAAAATGTGTCTGTGGCTTTAGCCCAGGTGGACACAGGCTGGAGTATTCCAAACACCACGTTCCGGTGTCTGAAAATCCTACCTGGCAAAGCTTGGAGTATCAGCAGGAGCAGCTTTCCCTGCAAGGGACTCCAGAGACAAATTACTGGCCAGGATGGCATGATGGCTCCTCACCTTTGGAAAGGGATGTGGAAAAGCACTCAACTTCCACTAAATTCCAGAGAAAAAGTCACCTTGTGTTGACCTCTGGCTGGGATCAGATATAGAAAGCTTTCCCTTCTCACCTTGTGCCTGAAAGGCCACGGGAGCAAAGCGTCGTAGTCTCCTTTCATGACAACGAAGAACAGGGACATGTGGGTTCCTTTCCCTGTCCCATCCCCGTTCAGGTACACCCTCAGACACACCTTGTAGCCATACTTTGCAGTGTAGAAAGCTGAAAATCAGAACTCTTCGTTAGTAAACCTTTTTTTGGGGGAAGAAAAAGACATAATGAGTGTTCTGGCATATGGGAAAAGGTAATGTGTGATGTGGTTTGCTCTCGCAGAAAGGACAGACAAATCAGTACTCTCTGGAGATTATAAGCAATGAAAATCCAGTGGTTGGAATTCTTTTAGTGCCTCAAACCTTGGTGACAGTTACCTGTTATCAGCCACACAAGCACATTTTACCTAATCCAATTATTTCCCACATGGGAAAGAGCTGCAGCCGGAGCCACGTGGTGCCAGCAGGCACCGAGGTGAGGGTTAGGAGGGATGGATCCACTGCAAGCAGCTGTGGTGGAGGGCAAAGTGCAGTATGACAGCCTAAACTAAAGCACAGCCCTCTGGAAAAGCACATCCCAGTCCCCTGATCTTTGCATAAACAGCATCTTGGTTTAAGGAGCTGTTTTAAAGATCCTCCTGCTGGGACGAGCAGAAAGAGGCAGAGTTCTGGAGAAATGCGGGGGATTCTGAAGGACTGGGGTTTGTGAACACACACCTCCATCTTGTGCTTTACCTGGGGAATACAAACCGACTGTCCTGCCAGTCACAGAGTCCTGGAGCTTCCTGCCAACATCTGTTATTTTCCAGAGGAAGATCCCGTCGTAGGAGGCTTGTTCGGAGAACAGCAGGCTCTTGTGCAGGCTGCTCAGGCCCGCGTCCTTCTGCGTCAGGCACCGGTGCAACTCTGCAATCTAGGGAAAAAACCAGCCCTCAGTCAGCCCCCTGCTCCAGGCTGTGCTGCAGGGGTGGCTGAATCCTTCTGGAGTCCTCATGTTCTGGAAGCTCTGCTTTGATTTCTTTCCAAGTGACAGCTATGTGTCAAAACATACATGGAGATGTTGTTTGGGCCTCCAGGCAAAGTGCTGCTTTGTAAGAGGATCAGGCAATTAAACAGCTCTTTTGCTTGCTCACAGTCTGATCGTGGCAAATTCTGAACACTCAAAACCCTCAGGAATATCTCACTACCTAAACGTGGATTTAGAGAACAAATTTTAGAGAACCCTGTTTGAAAATGCATCAAACAACAAAAGGGTCCTTGAGATGTGTCCAGAACTTAACACTTCACAGCTCAAACTCCCCGTCCTGATCCCTACCCCACCTCTCCCTGACGTGTGTCAGTGTTTGTTGTCTATAGAACAAGCACCCAGACAATCCTTGCTGTATTTACCTTCAGCTCAAGGCCCCGTATTATGTTCTGGTCCAGTTCGCTCTGTCTCCGGAAGGCCAGGATTTCCAAATTAGAGCTCTCCACCTCCTTATTGAGCACTGCCACAATGTTCTCAAACACATGCAGCTTATTTTCTAGCTCAGAAATCACTTTCTCCCTCACGAGTTGTTGCAGGACAGACTCATCTTCAGGAACAGAAGATCCAGGGAAACAGTCCACCTCTGGATCCCCACTGATTTCCAGCCCTGCTGGGATCTGCAGGTCAGAGATGCTTTTTCCTGCACTCTTCACTGGGTTCAGCTCTGACTGCGGGTTGAAGCCCGGTGCAGCTTTGGCAGCAGAGCACAAGGTTCCCTTCAGCTGCCTCATGTGCTGCAGCAGGAGCAGCATGTGGGCCCCCACTGCGGATTTCTCGTGCTCCTTTATCTTCTCTTTGCTTCCCTGGAAGGAGACAACACCGTCAATGCACCCTCTGTGAGCACCACAGCTGGCCTGGGGCCAAACCCAGCAATCCTGCAGCTCCTTGGGAGATGGAAAAACTGCAAGGTGCAGGAGCAGCTCCATCATCTGGCACCAGAAGTGCTGATTCTGTTTTCAGAGACACTACCCTGAAGGGAATGTCCAAACCAGGGTGGAACATTCCTGAAGGGACCTGTTTCACTCACCCTAAATGTGCAGCCAATTTCAGAGAAACGACATCCGTCCTTGTTGGTTGAGGATGTAGAGTGGCTCTGCCAAAAAAAAAAAAAAAATGCAGAGGAAATAATTAAATACTAATTGCAAGGAATTCTTTTATTTCCCTACAAACAGCTAAGCCACAAACCCAGCAGCTATAAATCAGATGAATCCAAGTCAAGGTATTTCCACAGCTTCTGGTGCCCAACCAGCTTTGAAAATTGATGGTAAATCAATTAAGAGTGTGGTTGATTGCAAGTCTCTTGCACACAGCCTGGCAGTGAGGTGTCCATCTAACAGACCCCATAATGGCAGAACAGAATTGAATGAACCCCAGGGATCACCTGGTAACAACTTCTCATAAGTCAGATGCTTTAAATACACTGCTATACAGCACACTCCTCTTCTGCTCACGTGGCTCTCACTCAGTGTGTAAGAGGAAACAAATATTTGCCCATTTTACAAGACTAACTGAGAAGATAATTTAGTGAAGGTAATTGTGGGGGCAGGGAAGGGAAGGCAGTCAGCAGAGCTTTGCTGGGATGTGAAGAGCACCCAGATACAACTGCTGGATCTGAAGATGCTCTCAGGTGTTCATGTAACCTAAATGAAATAAATAAAGCTGCATTGCACTCACTCCTCTTTCACCCACCTTCTCCTTTGAAGCTGTTTCTGTTTGCACAGGTTTTTGTTCCTTACCTAAACTGCCTTCACACAAATGCTCCTGTCATTAAAACAAGAAGGATAAAAATCAGTATTTAATTATTGACCTGCAAGGTGACCCTGGGATATTGGATACAAGATTGTCAATGTCCAGGTCTTGCCAGGTTCAAACCAGAGTTATGTGAACACACACAAAATGTACACTCACATACCTGCAGTGACAAGCAGGGGGTTACAGAACAGGAAGCAACAATGACCAGCAGAACAGGAAATTCAAATATATACACAGATATATATATGAATATAAACAGGTTACAGCACAGGAAACTCCAATATAAATTCTAATACAAATATAATTCAAATATAAACTCCTCTTGCATTGACTTCATACAGTTTGCTCAATGTGCAGCCCCTTCTTGCATCCTGCTTATGAACATTTTGGAGGCTGGAATCCAAATTTTCCATCATGATGTGCTAATGCAAAATGCATCACCACTTACGGGAGGCTTCCTGCCATTTCTGGCTCCAAGAAAGGTAAAGTGATCCCCCTGCCATTGGTCCCTGCATCTGTAATATCTGTATTTAACACAGCAACTGTCGGCTTTCCATTCACACTCCTTGGAGGGGGTGGCTTTAATCTTCATAAACTCCTTTGCATATCACTTCTGAGGTTTCCCTTTCGATTCTCAGAAATGCAGCCACGGGGTTTTCTCACTCTCTAACTAATTTTTAAACACTCTTTGTCTTGCCATTGAACAAATTATGCCTTTATCTTATTCATTTCGACTCTTTTACTCCTTCAGATCATCAATTCCTTGAGGGGGAGAGGGACTGGAGAGGAGTTTATTTAAAATAGAGAAATGTAAAAAATCAAAAGACCTGCAACTGAATGAATAAGAGGAACAGAGCAGGAACAGAGCCCAAAATTTACTCCCAGAGGGTTGTGGACACATGGAATACCCACAAATAATCAAAATTCTGAAGTCGGTACAAATTTATTAAAGCAGATCATGTAACCAGAATTCTACAAATACTAAAGGAGAGAGAGAAAAAGCCACACCTCAAGGCCAACCCCCTGCTCAGTTGCCACGGTTTCCCAACCAAAATATGAATTAGGTGGCAGCTAAGTGGGATGAGTGGGAGGAAAACAGCTCTGAAGCCGCTGGAGCTGCGGTGTCAGAGACCCCTGGGCAGAGAAAGGTGCTCAGGGAACGCACCCAGCTCAGGTTTCCTCCTCCAGCCCGAGCCTGCACTCACGGAAGGCTGAGAGGGATTTAGTGTTGCCACCTTCTGGTATTTACAGTTTTGGGAAACACCGGATTTAGCACTGGGAAGATGTGCCTGGGTCCAGATTCTCCTCTCTCTGTAGGTTAGTAAAGGATGAAGAGCACAGGCAAAAGCTTCCCAAGGAGTAGATTTTAACAGAGCACCTGATTCTTACCCCAGGAGGAGTCTTAATTCCTTACAAATCTCTCAGCTCAGTATTTGGAAAGGCATCAATTTGTGACACTTTGGACATGCAGAGCTACCCACTACTACTTACATCTCTGAAATATTCACATGTGGGTCTTTAATCACTCTGCCCAACTCCAAGGCTGGCAATTATTCCCTTGAAATCATTTAGAGGGAACAATATTCATTGTTTTGAGCAAAAACCATTAAAATATACAAAGCAAATATGTTTGAATAGTCACTGAGATATTAGTGGCAGATTCAGAGTATGATCTTCCTGGTCTATGGACACTGCTGATAATTTGGAGATTTATACCTCGTCAGATCTAACAGATTCTGACAGAATCCTGCCTTACACGTTTGTGGGTGGTTTTAGTTTGAATAAACTTCAGTCACTTTCAAGATCCCTTCCCTGCCTGTCTGTGCTTTTCTGCTTCTCTCTTACCTCATACTGGGACAAGTTTTGAGCCAGGAGCTGAAACCGGGGCTGCCCAAGCCCTGGGGGAGCACATGGGTACTCTGTCACATCACCAGCAGATTATCACAACCATTTTTCCCTCCAACACATGTGTGGAAAAATGATCAAACTCAGGAGTATTAAATATTCCCCAAGTGCAATGAAATCAGGATGGAAAAATGGCATCACCAATTATTTAAACCATTAACATAAAGACTTTATGTGAGAGAGAGATGTTCTTACCTGGTATTCAGAGCTGGCCAAGCTGCACTGGCACTGCTGACACACTGTCACATTATTGACACATCCATTTTCCAAGTGATCTGCCAGCTTCCTCCTCATCACCACATGTCCACAGCCAGTGTGACAAGGGATCAAAGCATATTCACATAAACTCTGATGCTCCTGGAAGTAAAAAGTTATAAAGCAACATGTAAAGTGCTGATTCACATTTATCTATAAATAGTCTCTGTTCTGGCAGCTCTGATCTGCATTTCTTCTGAGCTTGGGTAAAGTCCCACTGCTCAAAGTTACTGAGATTACTGGTGAAAAATTCACCAACTTTACTGGGGCTTTTTTTGCTAATTATTAATTTAAAAAAATCCCAAAACCAAAACCAAACAACTTTTGGTAAATTCAAACACAAGGCCTCCCTTAAACAGACTCTTAGGGCTTTTGTTTAAAAACAACATGATCGTGGTCCCAGCTTTCTCCCTTGTATTCACTATTCACATTTGCATGGCAGATTCACAAACCGTGCTCATTTAAATATTTTACCTGGAGCATTTCAGATCAGTCTGAAAAGAATGATGAATACAAGCAATACATTGACACAGGAGGGAATTATTTCTCCTGTAAAACATGCTAAGGACATTGCCTGAACAGTGTCCTGCAGACTGAAGTACTCTGCCCTGTCACAACCTGCTTGTAGCAGCCTTGCATTTAAGTAATAAGGAAACCCCTGGAAGAAATATCAAGCTGATGTAAATTTGTGCAATGTGAATTTCATTCAGGATGTTCTGGATTTGGCCAAAGCCCTACTAAAGGTAATCACAGAACCACAGAATGAGTTGGGTTGGAAGATCATCCAGTTCCACCCCCCTGCCACGGGCAGGGAACCTTCCATGGATTAATGGCACGTTTTTAGATACTGTGCTGGAATAAACCACAGTACTGACACTGATTCTAATTAATTGTATTAATTTGTGTCTCCTGATATCCTGGTTTCGTTGCCTCTCTGTCCCCATTCCAGTAAAAGTGCATATTAATCTGAATAAACTCTCTTTAAACATACTTCAAAATCTTTCATGATGCCAGACCAGCTGCATCCAAGGGTCACACAGTGGACTCTGAGTTCAGAAATCTCTTTATTAATGGCAGCATCACCAAAAGCCTGGAAAGAAAACAAAGTGAGGAAAAAACCACTGGTGAGAAAATACTCCAGCATGCATTCTTGGAATGGGACTAGGGTGACAGAAATCCACATCTTGATAAATCCTTTATTTAAAAAAAAAATACTGTCCTGCACAAGACTCAGTGATAGGGCAAGTTAATCTCAGTGTTAATTATTAAATTAAATATAATTATTAAATCATTTATTTCTTAGCATTCAAAAATAATCTATCTGACTTGACTTTAATTTATTGAAAATAAGCCCAGCCAACTACAGCTCTTATTTTACATTTCTTTTCACAGGAGCTGAAATATTTCACATGCAGCGAAGGTGCTGACAGGACCCTGACTATGGGGTCCCTTAATGAATGCATTTCATTATCGGGGTCATTAACACCTCCTAAACGTGCTGCAGAGAGGACTTGAGAGTGCTCTGCACGAAGAGCACTGCTCAGATCGGGGCTGTTTCCATTTTTGCAGACACTGTGTGCTAAAAAAATATGAACCAGATGGAAGAGGGGTTTGTTCTTTGCACTACGTCAATTTTTATGTTATTTAAACGTGAGGAATTGTACAATTGTTATGTAACTTATGAAATACTGCACACTTCAATATTACACCTTGCACTAAAAGAGGTACCCTGGCACAAGAAGAAGCCCTGCCACAGTTAAAGGCATTTTTTTGGATACTCTGGAGGTAAGTACAGTGCAGAGAAATGCAGATTTCACATGGAATAACACAGAGCAAGGACTGGGAGGGGAAAGCTTTACAAACAGAGGGAGGAAAGTATTTATAAATGATGCCCACATTTCAAAGTTCCTGAAGATGCACCCAGCATTTGTTGGAAATGATGTACACAGGCAGATCCTCCTCCCTTCCTGGTGCCTGGCTTCATCTGGACACCCAGCAGGCAAAGGAAGGTGCCAGGCAGCCCAGAGTGGGGTCTGTTTACAACCACCCACCCACAGACTGTGCAGAAATTCCCAGCACACTCAAGGAGAATCCCACAGCAGAGAAATCCCAAACTGACAGTCAAAGCAGAAGTTCATAAGGGTTCAGCTGCACCTATTTGTGTATGAAATCTGTTATTGGGAAATTCATTGCAGAACTGAGGATTTTTTTTTTTCCTGGGATATTACCAAGTTCAGCATTAACAGCAGATCCATTATTTTGCTGCTTCCTAAACTCCTAAACTTCTATGCCACTCTCAGCTGCCTATTTGTTTTATTTTTTTCCTAAAAAATTTAGACAAATTGTGTGTCTGTTGATATCCCTGCATGTAGTCAGAGAGGAGGGAAAAGCACAAGCTGGGACTGGGCATTATGGCCCAGTTTGTGTTTGGGATATAGAACAGCACAGCAATTTGCCTGGAAAATCACACAAGAAGAGATCTGCACCATTAAATTACAGATGAAACATTTGCCAGGGCATAGATTGTATCAATTATTATGTTCAGCTTCATGTTTGAAGGGTACAAGAAACCATGAGGTTGGAAAATCCATTAAAATACTTCCTAAGGATAATAAGTAACAGCTAAGACATATTATTACAAGTAGGAAAGCACCAGTTACTTTGAGACAATAAAAAGTAATCATATGGGAGAGTTTGGGATTTTACAGTGCAGAACCTGGGTTTGGAAAGTCCTGAGGCTGCCATTACACTTTTTTTAATCAAAAACTCTGGGAAATCCAAGTTATTAAAGCCTAAGTTAAAATGTGTAACGATCAGCTGCTATTGCCTTTGATATTATTCCCTTCTGAACTCCAGTCCAATGATGACTACAGAAAATGGTTAATAATAAATTAATGACCTGTGAACTACAACTTACCCTTTCTTCTGCCAATAGGCTTTCCTCACTTAAAGTGTTGGGATCTTCCTCTTTACATTTCTGGCAAATTGCATTTTTATTGTTTCTGGCAAAAAGAAAGAAGAATTAAATAACAATCCATTGGTGCACTGCAGTTTAGGAGGTATTTTATAGGCACTGACACAAACCCATGGAAATTGTAATTTCCACTCAGAATCCATAGTCTTTGTTCATGAAAAGGCCAGTTCTTGAACACACTGATGTCAAAGAGGCTTTGCTCTTCTGTTTTTCAAGACCAGGACTCTGCCCATTAATCTTACCTGTATTTCACTAAAATAAGGGCAGCCTGGACCATAAATAGGAATAAAGATGGAAAGCTATTTATCTCATGAATGATGCAAAAACTCCAAGTAGGAAAGATAATGTGAAAACTTAAGTCTTCTAAAGCACAGAAAATGCCCATTTTGTTCAGACAGACATAGATATATATGACATTATGTTCATTAAAATCCTATAGCATCCCTTATCAAAAGACTGTAAAGTGCCATGGAAGGACTAAGTCAGCCTTGGACCAGTTCTTCAAGGTTAAATCAGAATTATTATGTCACAGACAGAAAAACTCTGTCAGGCCCCATAATCCACCCCACAGATTTCCATGGTGGAAACAAGGAGGAGGCAGAGAGTATCCTGCAGTCCACCATGGAAAATCCTGCCATCCAGGAAAGTGACAGCAGGCCAGGGAGCCACAGAGTCATCCCTGAGCTCAGAGGCACAACCCAGCTCTCGGGAATGCTGCAGCCACGGCCGTGGCCCTGGCAGTGACCCTGGGCCAGCCCAGGACGTACCTTACGATCCAGGTGAGGCAGGCAGAGCAGTACCTGTGCCCACACAGCGTCTGCAGGGCTTTCTTCAGGATGTTGTTGCAGTTGCTGCACAGGTACTTCTGACCAGGCACGTCCTCACAAATGTTGGTGGGGTATCCGAAAGGAAACTCGTTTTCATCAGGAGAAGAGCCGGGGGTGTCCTGCAGGCTCCTGGGGGTCTTCTCGGCCATCTGAAATGAGCCCTGTCCAAGAGAAGGAAAAAACCAGGTGCTCAAACACAGTACACAGTTGTTTCGATGTGAGAGGATGTATCAAAGTCCTCCAGCAGCCTCAAACCCGAGCAGTGACAGTGCTGTGTTTAGCTGGGTCTGCAGTGACAGGCACGACCAAATGTCACAGTGGGTTTTGACCTGGTACCAGCAGGAAATTACAGCTTTAAAATTTCCCTCCAACACTACACAAAAATAGACAGCGTCCTAAAAAGGGGTATTGTGGTTTTCTTTCTTTTAAGAGTTTTTAGCTAGTAGAAAGATGAGCTACAATCCCGTCAGTCCCCATCACACAGAATTGTTTCTGTAGAGTAAATCCCCAACACCATGCAATTCTCAGCAGCCAAAATATGTGATTTCATTTCACAGACACAGAAACTGAGCAGCTGGTGTGTTGACAGTGACTTTCCTAAAGCCATAAAACTCGTGGTGAAATAACAAAGGAAATACCAAGTCCGCAAGCCCTTAATGCTGTGCTCTTACCAGGCGCACCTGGAGCCACACGCGCCATATTCACTTTGGTTTAATAAATAAGAGCTGTGCAGTGGGATATTTTTGGAAATGCAGCCAAAACTGATTCTGGTGTCTCTTGGAAAGTTCAAGGAAGGTTTTCACCCAGGGAACTGCTGCAGTTTGATCATAATAATGCCTGTATAAATCTTTTTTTTCCCCATAACAGTACTGACACCCCACAACCTGTCACAGTATTACCGATAGTCACGCTAAGAAATCTGAAAATGAATGAATCAAGGCTGCCTTGGGCAGGCCGGGCTGGCGGTGTGACTGCCGTGAGGTGGACATGGCACACCCTGGGGTTGTCCCTGGGTCTCGGAACAAACAGCGTTTGCCATGGCCTGCTTTAGCCAATTCCCATGGTCCCTGCAGGCATCTGAGCGGGAGCTCGGCAGCGACAGCAGGGGCTGCACAACCTGCCAGAGCCCTAAATTAAACCCGGTAACACAATCGTAATGGAAGCGGACCGGGGCTGTGGTGGCTGGGTGCCCGGGAGGTCGGGGCAGACGAGCCCCGCCGCTCCCCCCGCCCGCGGCCGCGCTGGCCCAGCCCCGGCTCCTCCGCACCGGCACCGCCCGCAGCCCCGGGCACGGAGCGCTCCGGCCGCCCCGGCTCGGGGCTTCCTCCGCCCATCCCGGCTCGGCGGGGCGGAGAGCGGCCGGGACCCCCGGGCAGCCCCCGCTGCCCTCCGGGCGCTCCCGGGGCGCGGTTCGGGCACCGGGCCCGTGTGTCCGGGGCCGCGGGCGGTTCTCCGCAGCGGGAGGCTGCGGCGGGGCCCGCTCCCCTCCGTCCCTCCGTCCGTCCCTGCCGCTCCCCTCCGTCCCTGCCGCTCCCCTCCATCCCTCCCTGCATCCCTGCCTCTCCCGTACCTGAGCCCGGCGGCCCCGGGCGGGCGCTCACCGCGGGTACCGGAGCTGCGGCCGGGCGGCTCGGCTGGATTTCGGCGATGCTGCCTCGCTCCGGCCGGGAGGAGCGGGGAGCCCGAACCGCGCCCCGGGGCCGGCGGGAGCGGGGCTTCCCCTGCTCGGGGGACCGGCGCTGTCCCGGGCCGCGGGGACGGGGAACTGACTGAGGAAAGGCCCCGCGGAGCAAATTCCCCCGGGCCGGCTGAAATGCAGAATCTGGTGGCTGGTTCCTGAAAGCGGAGTGATGCGGGTCTGCCATGGTGGCCGGGGACTCAGTTCCCCCTGGGCGCTCGGGGCAGCCCCTGCCCCAAATCCGGGACGGGAGCCCTGAGTCCCTCTGGAGCCTCCGGGAAACCTCGCCGGGGAAGCCCCGCTGTGCCTCAGCCGCCAACGCAGCTCGGGGGTAGCACAGCGGGGTGACACAAGAGTTCAGTAATGTCTGCAAAGCCTTCTTAGAGTGCAGAAAAGATTCTACAAAGCGAAGTTTCATATTCAGCAGAAGGTCCTCTTTGCCCCTGACACAGCTCACTTTGCTGCCACCCTACCTAGTTCTGACAGAGGATTCAGTCAGAAAAAGAGTCGTACATGCAAATCTGTTCACTCTTCCTTGTGGGGAATATCCCTGAGGGTGAGGCCCTGCTCAGAATTAAGAATAAAAGCAGAGGTGTTTCTCTAGGTGCTTCACTGGCTCGTTAATTGCTGCACGGACAAGAGCCACCAGCTGCAGGTACCTGTGGGTGTGTGGAGGCTGCTGAGGGATTTATTGTACAGCAGCGTTTGCCTCCAGTCTGGCACCTTCCCGTGCTGGGTGTGCACAGACATCCATGACAGACACCCATGACAGACAGACATGACAGACAGACATGACAGACACCTCAGTTCCACTTCCTTCCTCTCTCTGCTGATCTACAGCGTATCTGTAGCTGCTGATCTGATGTAGATCCAGATGTAGATCTGTAGTTCAGACTCATCAGGGCTGGGTATTAACTCAAGGCTACAAGGAAGCTGTGATACAGCCCCAGTTAGGCCTTGGCCTGAAACATTTGCTCTCACTTGGGTTGTTAAAACTCATTGTAAGTTAATTTGGCCCAGGCAGTTTCTGCCAGGACGTGAGTTAGTTTCTGAAAGAGATTTTAAAAGATTTCTGGATGTGGTTTTTTGAACTTTGACTATATAAAGAGGTGTAAGATGTTAATTTTAGAATGATCAGTGTTACACCACAGGGTCAGGTTTAGGGATGAAGTGGCAGCTCTATCTCTTCCCCGTGCCCTTAACTCACTCCTCTTTTGCTTTGAGACTTCTTGAAAGCTTCAGTGATTCTACTACACCTCTGTCTCCAAAGGTGCTGAATTACACAAAGAAACTAAAGATAAGGTTTTGGTACTTTCCAAACTAGAGAGATTTCCTGTGGTAAATTTCCCCCATATGAGATCAGTTAACTGAAAACAGGATGTGGCTCAGGGAGAGATTAAAATTTGAAGCTTGACTTTATTGTAGAGCCATTCCACCAGTGCTCAGCATTGCAGGGCACTGTGTTACTATTTAAGGGGAATGACTGTTTTATATCCTAGGGAAAAAGTGCATAAGAGAATATATTAACATATTTAATATTACCTTTTAAAAGTAAGCCAAGGTCTTGGATTTTTAATGCAACAGATTTCATAGGACACTTAAAATGGAATTTAGGCTCAGATGCTCTGGGTTTTTAAGGCTGTAGTCAAAATGAGAACTGCATTTCAGAGAGATGTTTAAGATAGGGATGTCTCATTCTATGGAAACTTAATTTTCAATTAGTATAAATTAGCTGGAAATGTGCACTTGTTCCAGGAAAACCTGAAAAATGGGTAGAAGGCAGGAAGGAAAATTTGCTAGTAAAAGCAAATCCAGTGCCCATGAGATTCAGTACTTCTAGGAACTGGAGTTGTGTGCTTCAAGTCAGGATTCCTGCCTATCCAGAGCTCTGATATGAAGGAGTTCTGTAACTTCCACATTATTACTTATTTTATGAATGGAGCAGAGTGTCTGCAAGATTTCATCAATTCAAGATTAAAGAAAGAAGAATCATTAAATTTGATATATTGTTATCCTCACTGAACTTGACAGCTTTGCCACAATTCAATCTCTCATCTCTAATAAAATCTTTTTACATGT
This sequence comes from Coloeus monedula, assembly GCF_965178545.1. Taxonomy (NCBI): domain Eukaryota; kingdom Metazoa; phylum Chordata; class Aves; order Passeriformes; family Corvidae; genus Coloeus; species Coloeus monedula. The sequence continues at coordinate 2,212,073 of NC_138801.1, read as the reverse complement.
TTCAGTTTTATCTGTCTCTGCCTACTACCAGTTGTAGCTCTGCTTTGTTGCAGTGATACCCTGAGGACCAGCCCAGCTCTCATTACAAGAGAAGGAAAGTTTCCCACTAAGTTTCATAAGAGCTGGACTGTAATCCTCAAAGAGACATCAGGAATCAATTTTATCTTCTTTATCCCTGCTCGGCCCCAAGATTTTTCCCAGATCATGTTGTCTGTAAGATAATATTGTCCTAGGAATTTTTTCCTCCAAAGAATAGATGCTCTGGAGCACTTCTTCAGCATTGGACAGGAGAAAAGCACCCAGAAACAGACACTATATATACGTATATGCATGTATATATGTATATCTGTGTGCCTTATTTCAGTCACTAAAGCAGTTTCCACAAGCCAAGGAATCACCCTGAAGAGGAGAGAGAAAATGAAAGTGTTTCTCTCTGTCAGTGGCCTTGATGGTTTTCTACAAGCAGGAGTATTTCAGAGTAAATCATTGAGAGGTTTCTGAGCCTGCCTCTGACTTTAGGCCACCACGCAGATCTTCGTTACATTAAGAGGCTTCCTGGTGGAATCGTGCCTCAGCCACTGTCCCCCCACACCAGGACAAACGTGGGGTGCCATGTGTGGGCCCAGCATGGACCAGTTTGTGCCAGTTTCCCCAGCTGAAGCTCAGCTCTCCGCTGCAGCCCGGCCACATGAAGGGTTTTGCTGTACTTGTGGTTGTGCTTCTGTTTCTCTTAAAGTACACAGAGCCTGAGCTAAACTGGAAAATTCTGAGCTGCTTATTTCCATTCTTAATGCTTTGGAGAGAACTCTGGGAATGGGAGCTGTGCCCACAGGGAAGCCTGCCAAAACACTCTTCCAAAGCTCTGGATGTGACATGAAAAAACAAGTTCAGATTCAGTATCTTTTGACTCTAAACCAGCTGGGAAAATGTGGATATTCCATTGATTGACTGGGACTAATTAGTGGAAACAGAAAAAGGAAACATCAGATTTATTTAATGTCTTCATTAATTCTCATAAATGACAAGAACTGAGGGGAGAGTGAAGGTTATGGTAAATCTCCTTTAACCCTTTCAGAAGTTGCTCATTTTGCTAATAACAGTAAAAAAATAAAGACGTTTAGAAGATGTTTTCCACATGACAGAAGCAGAAAGAGACTGACTTTGCACTAACTTGCATCTCTCTTCCACTGACACCATAATTCCTTTTGCTATTGCAGAATGACTAATAGCATCAGGCTCAGCTCTCCAATAGTATTTTTTCAGCGTGATTCATAATCCTGAGTAATTTCCACACCACCACTGGCATGTCTATTTGTACCTGTATTTTACAGGCAACACACCCAGGTAACACAGAAGTTCCAAGTGTTATCTGAGGTTTCACAAGAGGAAAACAAAATTCTCTTTACAGATATTGTAATGAGAAAACAAAGCCCTCACCAAAACACTGCTGCAATAAGAAAGAAAACTCAGAGTGTTCACAAACCAAGATGCTTTTAAGGAGGACTCTCAAGGAGAAAGGAAAATAAATTTTGAGCATAGGAGGAGCCTGAATGAAAAAGTAAAGTTGGAAGTGGGGAAAGCAGGTGTAAAGAGTAACAGGTCTATTCTGAGCAGGGGAAACAGGTAAATGTTTAAACTCCTGAATAAAAAGAGCCCCCTCCTGAGGCCAAACCTCTTGGCAGCTGTGCCAGTGATGGGACTCCAAAAGCCCAAAATCCCAGACATGTTCCCAGGAGCGTCCTTGGAATCCAGCCAAGGAAACAAAACTTGTAGCTCCACATCCAACATCTGAATCATAAACTGGGTGTTGAAACCCCAAAGCCAGTGAAGGAGGCACACAGGGAATGCTCCCATCTGTCCAGGGTCAGGAGCAATGGAAGCCTGGAAGAAACCACAGCACAGCCTGGCTTTGGAGGGCAGCAGTCCGGAACTGTGGCGAGGTTTCACAAGCAAAGCCTGGGTTTCCCTGGGGCAAGATACGCACTGGAAGGAAATCCAGCATTTCCTAAATCTGGTTCTCTAAAGCCATATTTAACAGTTTTTCTTATCATGAATATCTTCAAAGCCCAGTGACTCTCCTGGGAAGTGTTTCTGGGCTGGGACTAATCCCAGGTGAGAGCTGGGCATGGGGATTGGCAGGATCAGCAAGGACACGGGACAGGGACTACACAGCAGCTCATGTAGGTTTAGATACATCCCCCCAGTTTCTGCTATAAATCCATAGAATCCTGCTAAATTATGTCACAGATTAATTTGATCCCTCATGGTTCCATAGGAAGCTTTTGATCCTACCTTGTTTTTGAGATTCCTGACCAAAACAGAAGCTTAGAAAAAAGCCACCCTTTAATAGATTGGTGACTCCAAACTTTTGGAATTACACTACTGCTGGAAATGAATGCCCATTTCTACCTCCCTGTCAGAGCCTGGGGATGAATATTCTCTAGGACCTTCCAGCAGAAGGTTTTAATGGAAAATTTGATGATTTAGGCAGTGAAAATGACATTTTTATGGCATATTGCTTTTTATAAATAATGAAGGAAACCTGGCTAATCAGACCCTGGCAGAGACAGACAACTCAGCCATGCAGTAAAGGAATGACTTCAGTCACAGCTGCCATTTAGGCCCAATCTGTCACCAACACCTCAGTTTATGTCTAAAGATTGCAAATCACCTTTCAGCAGGTACAAACTGGCACAGTGCAACGTGAATCTCCTCGAGTGGGGATGTGTGAGGTGTTCCTGACATATTTCCTCTTTGGAAAGCAATTTTCCCATTGGCTTTTTGTGCTGCAATTGAAGAAATCCTGTCTCTGCAGCTCTAGATATCAAGTATAGCTCCTTCAAAATGATTGCAACAGCACTGATTTGTTCTAGCTGAGGATGTGCTCCTCATGGTACAAACTGCAGGGAACACAGAACAGCCAGTGGAAAGAATGTGCTGTGGAGGCTCCTCTTGTAAAGCCAAATTAGACAATTCAAGTCCATGTCAGGGCTCCTTGGAAGCAGCCTCAGAGCACTAAACCCAGCTCTGAACCTCTGTGTGCTCTGGAGTCCTTTAAACTGGCACCAGTGGGGCTGCTGCCGTTAAGAGAAAATAGATTTTCCACTGTAAAGCCCAATTTTGGGGGTTTAATATCTCAGCTGATTTAAAGTGCATCAAATATAACTTTTTGTTTACTTTGCTTGTAAAAGAAATTGCCTTTTTAGTTGTCAAGTAGCAAATAAACAAAGGAACTATAGTCTGAGCCACAGCACCTTAGGAATAATCTGCATTTCGTGACTTCTAGCTAGGAATGTGGGTAAATATAACTATTTTATACATAAGCCCCTGTGTATAACAAATATTTCCTGGGATAGAAAAGAAAGGGTTGAATAGAGAAAGATTTACTCAGGATTTCTCTGCTATTGTTTTCTACACTTGAATGTTCTTTTTATGAGAGTTGTGGTGTTTAATTCAGTTTAGTATTTTCCAGGAAATCGGTTGCTGCTTAAACATGTATCCAAATTCCAAGTTCATTCAGAACTTGAAAAGCAAAATTTAACACAAGGACTGGAATTTTGTAATGATCCAGCAACTGGCAAAACCAAACTCTTAGTTCCCAGGAGAATGAAAGAGCCAAACCCAGATATTTCTCCTAATTAGAGATGAAAACATTATTAAATATCCTAAAAATTGAAAGCATATGTAACTCCTATAAGGTGGGTGTTTTACTGGAAAATAACTGACAGCCATGCCAAATTTCTGTGTGTTCTGATGTAAGAATTCAGCAGGAGATTAAGAACACATTTTGCTGGGAGACATGTCTAAACATTACCATTTACATTGACTGAAAATAAGCCTCTGTAGGTAGGGGTCAAGTGAGACAACCCACCGTGGATGAACACCAAACTGGCAGCTCTCAGACAGCAATTTTTTAAATTACAGAATAATCTTCACTCAAAATCAAAACAGGATTTCCTTGCTGTGTGTTGTTCACTCATCTCTTGCACACCCCTTCTCTAAATGGATCTACAGCCCTCTGCCAGCTGATTCCACAACTCTTTGCTTGTGGAAATGGGTGTTTGAGATTATTTATTAAAGGAGTTTTGAACTTGAAAGGAATCTTACTAAGGATTTTATTCAAGGATTTTGTATTGCTCTAGCTCTTTACTCAGAAGAGAGTCTGTCCCTACACTGAACATCCTCACTTCTGTGCAAAGATAAAAAAGAATTTTGGTGTCATATTCTGGCTTTGCATTGCCCACATGAACTGAACAAACTCACTGTGATGAAGTGAATATTTCTCCCCTTCCAGATAATTTCAGATGAGAGTGCAGCATCATAACCAAATAAAAATTATGTGGTAACTTGGACTTGCACCCTCCTAGCTCATGGGAGCATTCTTCTCTTCCACCTGGTATTTAATACATGTGCTCAGGTCAGCCAAGAAAGAACTATGACAGTCACTATGGAGGTATTAAAAAGTAGTAACATTAACCTGCAACAGGGATTTACCATTCTTCTTCTAAAATTGCTGGGTATTCCTAATTCCAAAGCATTTTTGACAGAGCACTTGCCTGAGTAAGGCTACCTAGGGCTTGTGGCATGTCCCAAAAATTATACACACAAAATCACTTCTTCCCTGCTTGGGAAACAATGGCCAGAGAAAGGCACCCTTTGGCTCTCTGCCCAAATTAGTCACAGCTCTTTGGCACAGCCCAGCAGCTTTCAGCCCAGACCAAAGTGTGAGTTTCATGTGTCACTGTGCATAACAGGGTGGAATTTGGGCTATTCAAGTCACTTACCAGCTTGGGTCATTGAGATTAATTTCTGGTTGCAATGAAAAGAGAAACTAGTTCATTTTGTGATGCTTAGCTATCTAAAAGCCAGTAAAATAGAAATGTAAATGTACAGAAATAGATATTTTTAAAAGAACTAAAGGATAACATAACATTAACCTTTAGACTTGTTATAATCCCTGGAATTCAACCAACTCGGGCCTGCCAAGAGTATCCAGGGAGAATCACATTCGAATGGCATCTGGTGAGTTTTCTTATTCAAAGGGAAATATATGAAAAAGGAATAAAAGTATAATGCCCAAACTTATTTAATTGCCCTTAGTGGGTCCTGCTTTCAGAGATAATCTGTGCAGGCAAGGTCAGTCATCCGTATTCTTGGAAAAGTGAGGATCAATGTGGGCTGCAGCACTCAGCTCTCTGGGCCGCTTCATTACCATGGAGGCAGAGCAGTCACCTCACACCAGAGGCTGCCTGGCCTTTGGGAACACTGCAGGAGTGGGGCAGGGAAATGCAAGTTTTTCTGGAAGCAGTACAGCTATTGGCTGGGGATTCAAAGGCTGGAACATTTGGAGACTTGCACATTGCACACATAAACAAGCAAGGAACAGAAAAACACTGTGTACAATTCAGAGGGAAAAGCACCGCTCTGATGTCCAGAATCCACAGCAAGCTTGGAAGTACAGAATGTATTCTGAAATAATTTCCATTTCATAATACAGATGAGTCACCTAAGCAGTGATTATTCCAAGTATTTCCATGTTTGCTGGGATTAATCCTGGGAGCTCTTTAGTGCCTCAGAACTCTCCGACCACGAGGCACTGAGGTTAGCGTGGCACTGAGTTCTAAAATCACTCCCATGTCATCTTCTCTTGTCCTGCTAACGAGGCCCTATGGAAATCTGCCAACATAACCTGCATGTGGAAGCAGATGAAGACACGGATACACCTTTCCCCCACATGGTTTTGCTGTGAAACTCAAGCCATGGCATGTGGGGAAGGTAAATCTTCCTGACACTGGTGTCGGTACACCCCTCCATCCCACACATGGCTAAATATCTGTAGAAATGTTCCCATTTAAATACATGTATTTCAAATATTTTACTGATCTCAGTGATATATTGGATAGTTAATTCCAGGCAGAAACAGAGACACAACAAATAAGATTAAAGAATTTTTTTAAACTAGTGACTGCAATTTGATACTTAAGAGCAGCATTTTTATGTGTTATTTTTAAATCAGGTTTCTGGTCCTTAGGAGCCTTTTTGTAGTCTGGCTCACTGAAAATCGATAGAACTTAAATGTCACAAGTCACCTGTGAAAACAAGACATGCTCCTTGTCATTTAAAGAGATAATTAGGTCTCACAATACACAGTCACCAGTTCAGAAGCAGAAATGTTTACAGGTGGCCTGTCTAGACAACCTCACTGAGCATTTCCCTGTACTTCTCCCTGCAATTTTAATTTATATCCAGTTATTACTGGACACAGTGTGAGCTTCTTGTGCTTCTTAGAAAGTTTGGAGCATTAAAAAAAAAGTCAATTACTCACTGAGCCAAAATTAAAAGTTGCATCATCTCTGACTATCTTCTTTCCACATCTTAAATGTTCTGGATCAAGATATTCCTAAGGGAGAGGGAAAACAGTAATTTTAAAGTTCTTGGACGTGCTGCTTTTGGGCAACTCTTCAATATAAATAAAAATGTGTGCAACTGTACTTTGTATCAAACTCTCTCCTCAGTTTTACTGGGAACCAAGTTGATTTGTGCCAGGAGCTGTGAGCAGGAAAATTGGCCCTTCATCTTCCACTTTCCTGGAGGCAAGGCAAGGTTTTTAACTGTCAAATTCAGTCATCAAATGCAAAGTAACATTTGTTTTAATCCACCTAAGTTACAGGAGATGTTGATTCAGTTGACTGTGTCTTAAAACACAAATAATGAAAGGCACACATATGATTGAAGAATTTTGTTTGGGTTTTTTTTTTTAAACAAGAAAGCAGAGCATAAAACCAGCATCAGTTACTGTCAGGAATTGAAATGCAGGAATTCAAAAAAAGAGTACAAAAGGAAAACCTAAGGGATAAAGTTTCTTTCACAGAGAGCTTACAAAGTGGCTGCATATATTTATGTTCAGATAAGACAGGGGATTGAGTGACAAGACAGGACTTTTCATGTTTGTTTTTACAATCAATCCACTTCTTTTAACTTCAAATGTCTTTGCACCATTCTGTGTTATTCTCTCATCCAAGCTTAAAAACCATATTTGAACATTACTCTCTTGTAATAACACTGCTATAAAATACATGCAAAGATAATTTTTCAAGATAACTATTAATGAGTGTTCAGTTCAAAAAGAATTAATAAATAGGTGAGGATTTATCTTCTTTTCAATGAGATTTGATCTGGATTTTTGATTTAAAAACTGTCAAAGTGAATCAACAGCCACTGATGAGGAGATCTTCAGCAAAATCATCCATTGTGTTCAGAAACTCCCGACAGGATGTACAGGCTGCATTTGAAGGCCACCACTCAATCCAAGTGCTGGAGTCCAAAGGGTACTGGAATCTAAGAAGACAACAGAAAATGATCACTTGCTGCTAAGATTTGGGAAGGAAAACGTCAAAGAGAGAAAAAATTACAATATGTAAGTGCTTGCTTTGTGTTCGTGATCCAGCTTTAGGTGACACATCTGATAACACATTGTGCGAGGGTTGCTTGAGTACTTTCAAAATTAAATCAGTTCTGTACCACACAAGAATTATTGCATACAAGCACTTCAAGATTACATCTCATCATATCTTGGTGGTAAATGACTTACTTGAAACTGTAACCAATGCTTATCTTTAAGGCTTCTTTTCCCATGATCAAATACTGCTCTCCTGGGCTCAAGTCAACATCTGTGCAGGTCTTCTTTTTAACAAAGGTTATTTCATTATTTTTTTGAGCAAAAGCCTGTCCTGAAGTAAAAAAAAAAAAACAAAGAAAGAAAGAATCAAGAATGGACAATTTCACAAAAAGAATTTCCAGTAACTCATGTATTAGATAGAAAACACTAAAATGTTCTACAGCACTCCACAGCCAAGGGATCTCTTTGCCACTATTCTGTAACAGAAAAATTCAATGATACAGAACATGTCTCTTGTGAAAGATTTTGCAATTAAATCTGAATGGCAAATAAGCCTTGTGGACATTAAATAATTTTATATTATAGTAATTTTAAGGATATATTGGATGCTTAAACTCAGAGGAAAAAGGAGTGAATATCACCTTCAGTTCCACAGGACCTATGAGCATCCACTTGTGCCACAGTGAGAACCCAAGAACATTACGACATCCTTTCTCCCAGGGGCAGAAAAATGGAACAGGACACTCACCCCTTTTATAGAGATCCAGCAGAGTTGCAGAATACTTCACAAAAAACCCTTCTTCACTGCGAGATAAGATGTTCACTTTATAAACTGCACAACGACACAAACCAGAATCCGGTTATTCCTTGTTCCTCCAACACATCCTGAATGTCTTACAGATGCTCAGAAGGAGAATATTGTGTCCCTTTACAACACTGATTTCTGGGAATATGATGGTTATAGGGGCAGAAAACACTGGCAAGTTCTACCCATGCTTAATCTGAGGGAAGCTGTGGGTAGAGCTCACCTTTCTCTGCTCCAGTTTGTCACCTTCCTTACTCTATGCCACTGGCAACCACACTGAATTTCTAATCACTACAGCTCTAATTTGAGCAAGATGCTTTGCAGCAGCAGCAAACAGAGCAAACAAACATTTCAGAGCAGAGGAAGCAGGCAGTGGAGCCCCCCCATTACCATATGCAGTGTCCCTCTGGCAGGCAGCCTCTCTCCTGCTCTCAGCACTTATCGACCGGTCGAGTCTCTCCTGGACTTTACCACACTCAGCTACGAGGAGAAAGGGAAAGGCAGAGGTAAGAGAATGTCAGCACATGTCCCCCAAAGAAAACATGGATCTCTACCTGTTTGGGATCACTAACTGAGCAACACTGTAAGTATGGGATTGCATGCTGGAACACTGAATATTTGAAACACAAAATAACACCCTCAAACACCTGAGTTAATCAAGTCAGACTTCCATGATCACACTGCACACTTGGGGTTTTCTAATTTATTTTTTTAAATACAAAATGTGGAGAGGAAACAGTTGTGTTCTTATAAGGATTTTTTCCTTATGTTTAGCGTGATTTTGTTCAAAGCACTACACTGCATTTTCCCACCAAGTAAAATGAAAAAACATCTTCAAATAAAGCTTACCTTCCATGCATTTGCATTCATCTCCTTCACACAATCTCACAAGTTTTTCATTTCCATAGGGGTTATAAAGTATAGTGCATCTTTTATCTAGGAGATCCAGAAAGAAACAACAAATACATGTAGAAAATCAAAGTCCAAGATGTCAACACTGAAACTTGGCAAGTAAAAAGTCACCTGAGCTTCAAATAAGGTGGATTAAAAAGCCATTACAGAAGGAAAAATGCAGTCCTTCAGGAGGAATAAAGAGCTAAAAGGCAAACAGGGATGTGAGTAGCTGGAACACATACCTGGTGCATGATATTCATACACAGTGAAGGTGGCAGGATTCAGCATTCCGACCCGGAAAAGCTCACTGATCCGGAAGCCAACACACAGGAACTTATGAGCTGGCACCTGTTTGAAAGACACATGAATTAAGGAGCTCTAGAGGAAGCAAAATTATTCCAAAGCGTAAAAGCAGTGCTTACAGTTAGGAAAGGGGTAACATACAGAGTCTATCTGCAGGAGAACATGCCCATCTTTTATCTCATAATCTGCTATCAACTGATCAACTCCACTTGCAAGCTGCAGGGCACAGAAAAAGATGAACAGTAAATACTACAGCTCTGTCATATAAAGCCAGTAAGAGAAAAACCATTCTTCAATACTTGCAGTAGATAAATCCTCTGGATTGGCTTCCACTCCACTGACCAGCCCTATGTCCATCACAGCATGAGCAGACCCCGACCGGGGCTCCCTCGCACTGGGCCTGTACCTGAAATAGATTAAAGCCAGTTAATTATAACTGAAACGAAAGAGACATATTTGAATGTGATCCCAGAAAAACCTAAGGAAAATTCTGTCAACAATGAGGCCACAGTAAACTCATAATGAAGCAAAATAGCCCAGATGAATCAATTCAGATTTATGCCAATATCATGCACGAAGAGGCCTTTAATGCTTATGTTCCAGCAGAACCCAAATATAACTTGAAGGCTCCTTCCCACAGAGATCATGCCCTTTGGCTCTAATTCTGTTTACACATGTACATAACAGTGGAGAAACAGAAAGAAAAGATCAGGAGAGCTGGTGGAATTATTAATAAACAAACCCTCAGCTGCACTTACTTCGCACAAGCCTCCAGGTGCCCCAGGGGTTCCCCATCTTGTCTTATGCGACCTGTTTGTATCAAGTAGAGCCAAAGAAGGAATTTTATAACTCTTCAAAAGCAGCAATCCAGAATTCTCACAAAGCATTTGCATAATTGGAAGGTAATTCTTTAAATTGTCTTGATGGTTATTTTTACAGGAACTCATTGTCTAGCCACAAGCAAAGAGCATTTACTTCTTTGGTAACTCAGGTGAAACAACACCTTAAAAGTTTAATGTAGTTTATTGTGTGTTTATATTATTAAAACCATTTCATGGCAAAAGTTCAGAATGTGGTTCTATACCCTGCAGTAACTGCACCAGAATGTTCAGTACTTTGTAGAATTAACTGTCACCATCCCACCCCACATCATATTTCTTTCTTCTCACTCCACCAATTGTAAAAACTTTTCCATAAATGACTAAAAATGCACCTAACAGAAATAAATTAGATATTAATTCTATTCACAAAAAGGCAATAGTTTCAAACAGGGCTAAAAAAGCTTTTAGCAATTTCTTTTCCAGTTTTGCATTTAGAAAGTGGAAGAATTTCTTTTTTTCTTAATAAAAAACACTCATAAAAAATGGGACTTTTTTTCCCTCCTTCCCTTGCACTGACCTGAATAGTAACATTTAAAATTATATTAACCCTTTACCATCATCTCTCTTTGGAACAATCTTCAGTTCAAAGTTACAGGACTCTTCAGAAGTACCAAGGATGTTATACACTGTCCTCACCTGCACACGTACAAATAAATCAGACAAAACAGCAGCAGCATCAAACAATCCTCAAAACTGGGATAAAACTGTAAAAACTCACACTGTGAAGAACACAAACAAGTCTGGTTTATTGGTAATATAAAAAAAACAGCAAAGCAGAGGAAATAAATTATCAGCACAGAAAGAAATGGGGAGTTCTTGAGCAAAACCACACCATATTAAGAAAAGAGAAATTCTATTAAAAAACCCCTGGTTGCATACTTACATTTACTGTAGCTATGCCAGTGCTGCTGCCAGTGCTCACATATAGGTCATCTTGCAAAGGTGCCTAAAGGATTGGGGAGAAACAAGAAGTCACACATTCATAATAAATTTTAGCAACAATTAGCAACAATTCAGGTCAGCTGATCTGCTTGTCTTGCTTACATTTCAAAAACATAACAGATTCTGCAGAAATATTAAATTTAAGTGAACATTCAAATATATTAAATACAGCAGATAAACAAAGACCTTAAACATTTTCCATACCAAATTATTACCTGTTTGTTATAACAAAAAATAGCTACTTTAGTAGCTATTTCAAAGCTCAAATAAGTATTTACCAGGATGCTAAGGATTCTGGTTTCCCTTTTTAGAAGCAATGTTATTCACTCACTGTCACAGTTCTTCCCACAAAATTGTTTTCTGTCAGTTTAAATAAGTTTAGGGATCCTCCGTTTTTGTAGGATACTTTAACATCCATGTCCAAATTCAGCCGTTTGACAAGAAGGGAATATTCAGTCAAGGCCTCAAGGGCATTAATAGTGTCCTGTCAGAAATCAATGATAAAGAATTAACTTCAGAGATTCTATTTATAAAATTTCAGTTTATGATAATGAAGAGATTTCCCAGAGACCAAGAATATCATGGCAATGGAGTCACTTGATACTAATCCCATACACAGCACTCTGATGCTGGCAGTGTGGTCATTTAATTATATTATCCTCTTAAAATGTTCATCTCACAGAATCATAGAACTGTTTGGGTTGGAAGGGACCTTTAAGCCCCTCTCATTCCAACCCTGCTGTGGGCAGGGACACCTCCCACTAGACCAGGTTGCTCAGCTTCATCCTATCTGGCCTTGAATTTCCAGGGATGGGAAAAAATGTTTCAGATTTTGGTACTTGCAGAATGAGGACAGAATATCTAAGAGCCCACCTGTGTGGAATAAAATCCTCCCCCATATCTCTGTTCTTCAGAGAGCCATTTGATGATGGGCTTGGCATAGTTTTCATCCCCTCTTAGCAAAGTAGTGAGCAAGGCATAGGCTGTGGTTTCAACCATTTGTGCAGTGACAGAGCTGGGGGCTGGCTGGTCTTGTGTTTTGAAAGCATCTTTCCAAAACCTATAGATGGGAGGGTCACCTGCAGGGGGAGAAAAGGGTTCAGATGGAAGCACAGCAGCAGCTCTGCTACACAAAGTCAGGTACGGCCCACTCAGGGCCAGGAGATGAGGAGGAATTCACTCTGCACCTAACAGGGGACAGAAATCAACTTCTCCTATGCTAAAAAGCTGATGTTTATAAAGTGATGAGCACAGATGTGATGCAGAGCAGCTGATGGGGACAGTGCTGGTCAGGAAGAGTGAGAACTGAACAGTACCTATGACAAAGGCCTCCTTCTTCAGGGCAGAGAACGCCGCCCGTGCCGAGTTGTCGTTGAGGTCCACCAGGGCCAGGGCGTACGAGGTGATGGCCATGGTGAAGGGGCTCTGGGCCAGCTGCACATTCTGCACCAAATAATCCCCTGCTCTGCTCTTAGCATCGTGGATTTTCTGAAAAGAGGAACAGGTTACAGCTTACACCCATCAGACTGACCCTTAGAGAAACACATCCTCTCTCTCAAGGCTATAATGATATATAATGTCTTCCACAATATCTTATAATAAATCCAGAAGTTCCTTGTTCTTTTGCTAACTCTGAAAGACAAAGACTAACAAAGCAAATGAAACTGTGAAACTGAAAACAACCTCTTGATTTATTTAAACAAATGTCAAAGAAAAGGGAAGAAACTAGAAGCCCAGAACATGTCCACTGGCAGAAATAAAAATAATGTTTACCTGAGTAGGACATATTTTAATTGACTTGTCAATTCCAATAATACAAAATGCTGTGAGATACAAAGATTTTTCTTTAGCTTCTCGAGGTAATGTACCCTACAAAAACCAAATAATAAAAATAATTAAACAGAAATTAAAGTTCATTTAAATAAATAGAATTTTCACTGTTTAGGTGTGGAAGCAAATAGAAATTCCTGTAAAAACAATCAGTTTAATTAAACCTGAAAATACATTGACTCTTTGGAAGGCAACAGCTTCTTTGTAAAAAAGAAACCAAAATATATGAAGTTATTCACAAAGCAGGACTATTCTAAATATTCTTTTTCTAAATATTAAGAGTGGCAAGCAGCTACTTTATGTGGGAAACCAGAAAGGTTTGCAAGATTGTGCTGTGCCTTAAATGAATTTAGACTAAAGAGAAAATTTGTCTTGAATGGGTGTTTTGATGAAATCCAGCCTAAAATATCTTGCACTGCTAAAACACTTTATCTCCTGGTGCCTTCAGCTTTTACTGTCTGAGCACAGAAAAAGTTTGGGTTTCATACCTGTAGTTTCACTGGTTGGTAGTTTGAAAAGTCATTGAATGACCCATCTGGCATCTGACAGTTATCAATCAGCCACAGAAGGGAATCACAAATAGACTTTTGATCGAGATCAATGTATTGATTAACTTGTCCAAGAACCCTTAAAGCAAAAGCTGTCAACCTGCCAAGGAAAGCAAACAGATCCTGTTTGTTTAGATTGGCAGGTACTCCCACACTGCAGAGGGCAGACACAAATTTGCACTGTTTAGGATTCTGTACCCTACACACTCCCACAGTTCAAAGGAATAAACAGGACTAATTTCAAACTTAGCTTAACAAATGGGCAGTAATTACTGAAATCATTTTAAACCAGGATCAACTCCCGTGTTTTAGGGTATGAACTCATTACATCCCAAACCCATCTTGGTTGTCATGGCGTGAATTATGGACACTAAGAAAAGATTTGGCAAGTGAAAGCAAGGAATCAAAAGATAATATTAAGAGTACCAAGCAGAGATTAAATCTACCCTCATGTTCTTGTCTGGTGGTTACTAAAATTATGAAAGCAAAGGAGTGAGATAAGCCTTTTTCCAACCCCAAACCCCTTTTAACTCACCATGTGCTAGCTTGCCCATTCTTCCACATGCTGTAGGAGTAGTCAGCATTCCTGAATGACAAGATGCTCACAATTCCTAAGGGATACATCAGGCGCAAAGAAAGTTCTGAGAATTATGTTTGCTCCCTCAGATGTATCACCCCTCTCACTCAGCAAAGGTTATGGACCTCTACAACCCTGAAGCAAGAGCAGCAGCAGATTTTTCTACCTTCTTTCATCTTCCTCCTCATCTGAGTTCTTGACCTCAAGGTCTCAGGGCCCAGTAAATGCCACTTATCCGACTCTTCCAGGTAGCGGAACACGTAAAATACTGGGGCAGTGCTCATGAGCTCAGCCTCTGCACTGCCCTTGGGCAGGCTGGTCAGCATCTGCAGGCCACTGGGACTCAGGATCGTGGCAATCACTTCACCCATAAGATGTCCTGTGGAAGGAAAAACCCCCAAATTGATTTGAACAACAGATCGTGGAAGCAAATCCAAGGGCAGAATCTGACTGACACTTATGAGCAGCCATTCTTTATGAAGTGCTTAAATTTCTACACAAAAAGGGCACCTACAAAGCCTTCTCTCAAAAGAAAAAGAACCTAGGAAGAAATTAGATTAATTTAATACAAAATAAGAGGAAAAGGACACACATATATATATAGAAAGTGCATATGCAGTGCACTGAAAGTTTCAATTTACCTTTTACACTGACACTTCTGTCAATTTGTGTTTTAGGGACCAGATCTAGTGGGACTTTGTATCGAAATTCTTGTCGTCTCTTGATTGAACCTGTAATTGAAGATGTATACATATGTACATGTATCATACTGCACAGTCTAAATCAACAGATGATTCAGCTGTAATTGCCAGATTGAAGATTACAACTGAGAATTCAGCAACCAAAATTTGAAAACTAGAAATATTCCCAAATGCACATGCAAACAACATCAATCTTTGAAAAGGAACAGGTGCAAACTCTATCTTTCTTTTGTTACCAAAAAAAAAGTGATCTAGACCTGAACTTTGTGGTTTCTTTGGTTAAATGACAACATATTCTATTTCCATTAATAAAGCACCTGCTGAGAAAAGCTTACAATCATATCACACTAAAAGATAAAGATTCCTTTAAGAAATTAATCCAAGTTTCCCTAAGCCAAGGGCAGGAAATCATTGGGAAATGATATATTTACAATATCTCAGGAAGGAGAAATTCCAATTTTTTCATATTATGAAAAACTTGATTATCAAGAATCAAGAATATGAAAAAATAACACAAAGACACATCATCAGTTCTCTTACCATAAACACCCTGTGGATCCAAAGTGAAACCTGCATGACGTTCTTTCTTAATGCCTTCTGGCTGGAATCATTATGAGGCAAGAGGTAGAAAATGGAAACATTTTTGCTTAATCAAATAGGATGAAACAACAGGTTAAACCCACAGTATTTTTGCCTTCTTTTTCTGCAGTTGAGTTTGACTTAACTGTTGTACAGCTGTCCCACATGAATTTCAGTTAGTGTTCTAGCTCATACAGTTCTTGAGAAAATTTAACAAAAGATTTAAATAAAACCTTAGGAAAGGAAAAAATTACCAAAAATTGTGTTTCAGTGAAAATCCAAACCAATCAATTCAGAATAAAGTATTCTCCTTGCTTACAAAGTTCTAATCTATCTTTTTATACATGTAATCTTTCTGACAGGTCTTATAATCAAGGTTTAAAAATGAGAGTGCTCAAATGCTCAGTCAATCATTTTCCACCGCACACACCTCAATGAATTCAAGGACACTGTGTGATAATATTAAAACAGAGCAAAATTTCCATATTGACTCAATTGAACCCGATTTGAAAATTAAAAAAAAGCTAAAAACATTCCGATTTTTTGTTCTTACCATGACACGTAAAGTTTTAACTACAATTTCACTGTTCCTGGGGGTCAGCAATGTAAAATTGACAGTGTGAAGACCCAATTCCAGTGGGAGTATCCGGAATGTAATTGCTGAGGAAGAACCACCGTCCAGATTCTTTAATTTACAGCTCTGCATCCCCGATCCAGCACTTGCAGAATCTCCAAAAGTACAGATTCCATTTCCAGCTGCTATTTTAACACAGAACTGAAACGTGGAAAGTTTTTAATGTTTCATTTCCATGGCAGGTATGACACCAGAGAAATATCAAAGCCACTGAAATCCTGTAATGAGCATTCTGTTACTGTAATGCTACTTCTCTGTTCGCAATACGTAACACTGGCTTAAGGACTGGAGAAATCTGATCCAAGGATCTGTTTATACTAGATATTCACAGGAAAAATGCTTTTTTAATTTATTATTATTATAATCCTTTCACAGAACTCATTAACACAAATTACCTTAATTGCAGAGGCTTTATGGTTATAAACGGATCCTTTTAACTCAATTTGCTCCCCTCGTACCACGGAATAAGGAACATAAATGCTCAGGAAGATATCCTTCATAACCTGGATTTCCAAAGGTGCAGCAGCACAAATACCTAAGAGAATTAAAAACATAAAAGCAGAGTGTCTTATCCACCCTTCTGATAAACAAGTTTGAGAAGGTCTTGACATACTTTAATGATGATTTATCATTTTTCAGTGTACACTTTGAACAATCCAAGCTTTTTAAAAGTGCCCCAGCTTTTACTTCCTGATGCAAGCTGCTCTCTCCCACTCCTCACACCCCTGCTGACATATCAGGTTCTTTGGGTTTCTTCTTCCCAAAGAAGTTCTCTGCTTGGATTACCAAATCTGTTGGAAAATCTCAAGTCCCTGAGCTACAGGTAGCAGGACAATGTAAAGTTTTCCAGGGAAGAGTTACTCAATATTTTTTCTTCTTCTTACTCATTTACTATCAGCCACTGTCATACACAAGACAGGTTTTGTTTTCCCAGCCACTGACACTCACAACATGACATGAAGTAATTTACTTTCCCTAAAATACACATTCTTGTTTTCTTTTCCTGTCTATGAACCAGAAAGTGAACATTTTAGAACATGAATGTCAAACTGAATGAGAGGGTCTACAAAGCTTCCTGATTCTTTAGCTCCAAGCTAATAGGGTTGCAGTACCTACCTTTATCTGAAATACCAACACCTTGTACTTCCCAGGTGGTCAGTGAGTCAGGCAAGGTGACAGACAGAGTCTTGGACCTGTGTTAAAAGTGTTGTTACAGTTATCCATTACCAATCATCACCCGTTAAAAGAACAGCTCATCACCAGCAACATTCTAAGAGAGACTCAGGGAAGCTCTGAGACCATAGCCAGAAAACAGGAATTCTGGATTTTCGTTTGAATAAACCTGGTTTTAGCTGATTTCCCAGAAGCTGGTATTTAGTAAGGTCCAAAGTGAAAGGAAAAGTGGCTCAACAATCTGGGCACCACACAACATATGGAGCATGGAGGGGAACGTGGCAGGAATAGTTTGTTTGGATAAGACTGCATTGCAGCTCACATTTCAACTAAGGTTACCCAGTTTACCTCAGTTTTAGCATTTCCTTTCTATAAAGCTGATTTGAGAAAGGCAGTACCTTGAAGAAACTTGGTGGACTTCCCATAACCAGCTTTCAGGGAAGTAGCTACGAACTTGTGCCTTATCCAGTTCCAAGAGAGCCTCAAAATCTGAAGAATATAAATAATGCAAGTAAGAAAACCTCTGATACAAGAAAAAAGGTATCTGAATTCCCTCAGTCAAAAATCTGTGTTAATTCCACCTCATCCATTTACACATGTGAATACCTGTCCAATATCCTGACAGATCACCTCGTTAACAAGCAATTATAGGGAGACAATGGAAAGAATTTGACACTCCCACTTATCTTTCCTGAGGTGTTACCCACTGGCTGTCTTGGGCCTGGGCAAAGGATTCAAATTTAGCATTCAAGTTTACTCTAATACTCTCTAATTGCTGTTCTGGTTGTTCTAAATGTGGGTGAACAGAATAGAGAGCTGAACAGAATAAAGAACTGCTCTCCTACCCCTCTTCAGGGATATGCAACCAAGTCTTGGGAGACTGGTAAAATTCTGTCTGGACTAATCCTGACAGGTACCAGGGAGGGGTTAATAGACTCCATCACCTCTTTCCCCCTGTTCTGCTGGAGCAGGACACCCAGAGCTCTCATACTCACGCATTCTGGCCAATATTAGGAGCTTATTTGGCTCTTCCAGCCGCAGCCTGTTGGCAAATTCACAGCAGTTTTTGAATGCAGCAATGCATCTTTGGTTTCTCTGAATTCTCTGAGCTCTGTCCCTGCAGGTCTCAGAGACTGGATATGCCTTTACTCCAGCCATGCAGCACTGCCGGATTTCTGGATCTCGGTATTTAGATACTGAAATAAAAATAATTCACTTCCTTGAGATGAAGTTTTTATTTCCAAATTATTTGTTTGCAGGATTTCAGTGAAGACACAGTTTTGAGGATGAAGTTGTTATTTTTGAAAAGTTAGTGACACATGCTTAATAATTACTAATCTGAATTTAAAATATAAATTAGGTAAGATGAGCTGTATTACATTTTAAAATTTATCAGTCAAAGGCTTTTCTGACAGGCTTGGTCTGGCATGGGGTGATTGGGAAAGATTGTCATGGGACAGTACTGTGAATTTTCAGTTATGCCTCTTCAGAAAAAGAAAACACCAAAGAATCACAGATTTGAGTTGGGAGCTTAAAGATCATCTCATTCCACCCCCTGCCATGGGCAAGGACATCTTCCACAAGCCCAGGTTGCTCAAATCCTAAACATTGCTTAAACTTTGCATTGTATTTTCAACGTGAACTTAAACCCGGAAAGGCTTTATAAATGGGGTCCTCTCTGAAGTCATTGTCCATATTTGTCAGTCTCTCTCTCTCAAATACATTAAAATTAGTAAGCAAACATTCAGATACTTGATTTCTAATGGATGTGATTTGTTTTCATAATGATATACTTAAAAATATTTTTAACACCTTCTTCGCGTATCTTGTTCCTGAAGTCAGACCGTTTGGTTCTTAACACTTCATTGCAAGGTTCAGCTGTCCAAAAAAAAAAAAGTACAAATGATGTGAACTTCTCTTGTAAAAGCATAGCCTTCTTAAAAATAATTCCATAAAATCACATTCCAAATGTGTGAAACTTTTTCTGTTTGCTGTTTTAATGACATATAAGTATTTTCATTTTGATGACAGTAGCTAATTCACAAGATGCTTGCCTCCCTCAAAAATCATTAGTATATGCATTCCCTTGAGTTCCAACATAATAACTGAGAATGACAACAGAATATTTCAGGAAGCCCACAATTCCATGCCTGGACCACAGGAATGTACCTGCTTCCTCTGAGTCATCAGCGTTTGCATTGGTCAGAAAGGTGAGCCCGGCCATTCGGAACACTGCGATGTTGTTCTGTCCTCCCCCAGCCCCACAGCCAAGGTCACTCTTCTCCAGCTGCAGCATTATCTGAGGAGAAACACACATGCCATGCTACCAGAATGCCTTCAGAACACAGCCTGGAAAGGTTATGGCAAAAACAAAGAAGGAGATCATGGTCTCCATGGCTCCTTGAGTAAGGAGCTCTCCAACACTGCAACCTGGTTTTGGCCAAGTCAGTGGGGTTCTAATGAGAGAGTTCAGATCTGCCTTTAAAACCACAATTTACTTCTACTGGAATTCAAAAGACTGTAAACAAATTCTTTTAATAATTTTGAACTGTAGATTTAAAACAGCAACTTTCATTCTTCCTTGAATTCTCTTCTGCCCATTTTCAGGCTGACTGAGTGCGTGACACGTATCAGTTACTGAATGTGAACATGAAACAAAGAGCAACTTGATGTCCTTTTATGGCTGCCAGCTCACCTTTTCCATTGCTCTCCTCCTTCTTCCTGTGACTCCGTATATTGCCTTGTCCAGAGCTGACAAAGCAACAAAGGAGCTGGACTGGGTTTTCATGGTGAGTGATACAACCTCTGCTGGCTTCAGTGTCTCTTTGCTTGACTGCAGTTTAATCTATAAATTGAAAACAAATACTGGTCATTTTGAAAGCACATTGTTCCAAAATCAATCCAGCTGAAGCAGACACTTCAACAAGTTAAGTGTGAAAGAGCTTGTGTAAATCCAAGATAAAATCTGACCATAAAATGAATGCAAGCCCACAAATATCAGTGCCTATTTTGCTACTCACATCAAGGCTATTCCCACATTTCTGTTCCACATTCAGCCAAACTGAATCAGCCACTAACTCTGCAGCTTCTTCTCCCATGACTATGTAGTAAACAATAAGACGTGCTGAAGGAACCATTTCTTGGGTTATCTGAAAAGTTAGATGCTCATATTCCAAATCCTTAATTCTCTCCTGAGTTCCAAAGCTTACTATCTTCCCTTTTGATGTGATCTGTGGTTTAAAAAAAAAATGGAGAATAAAAAAGTCAAATTTTATATTCAGTCTATTTCTCACATGTAATAATTATTTGAATTTATATCTTCCACTAAAAAGAAATGCTGCCTCTGCACTTCTTTTCCTTCATCTACATTTCACCTTCTGAAATAGCTCATGAGACCAACACTACTTGTCCTGAATCGCAGTCAATGTCAGACGAGAATTTAAAAGTAATAATTTAAACATGAGACTGTTATTTTTTTCCTAAAAAGCTGACAGACTGTATCTGAAAGGAAGCAGCTGTCTGAGCTGCACATACTCTGTGCTGAGGATAGTTCTTGATTGTTGAGGTTTTTCATCCATGACCATATATATTAAATTGCAATTCAATATTTTATGCAGAAACATCTGTTACTTACCAAATAGCTGTAGTGATGTATTTTATCAATGTAGTGACTCTGTGGATATACATTAATATTTATTACATCCCCCACTTCTAGGGTTTTGTGTTTTGAAGCCCAGTCGATATAGAGATAACTCCGACTCAGGGATGAATAAGCTTTTGCTTCGTAGGTTTTACTTGCTTGGTTTTCATCTGAAAGACGTGGATCTGCAGTTTTTACCTGGAAAGATAATAAATGTCTGAATAGCCTGAGTACAGAATTATACCTAAGTAAACAAGCAAAGACAATACTAAAATCACTCTGCAATATGTTGTTCAGAGGGATTAATAAAAGCCAGATCAAGACCTTACCCTCAAAGAAATAATTACACCCTCAAAGAAATCATTTAATGGAACAATCTAACTCACTTGAAACTCCAACATTTTGCTGTTTGATGGGATATTAACAACAAACAAGGCAGTTCCATCACTGATGCTTGTTTTTCTTCTCCCAGATTCTGAACCCTCTGATATCAACTGAGTCTCATCCATTTGCTCACTAAGTGATTTTGCAGTGACAGTAACAGGGATGTTTCCCACAAAGTCGTCCATGGTGTCTTTCACCTGCACCTGTTCATCAGGACAAAGAAATGGTGACATTTTGCAGGAAGAAGCTTCCAAGCTGCTCAGCTGCTTCTACAACAGGGAGTCAAAATGTACTAGTCAATGGAAATTAAAGAGTGTTCAGACATAGAGTGATACAGAGAGAAAATGGCAAAGCTTATGCATTATGGGGTTTAAATTGCAATGTGCAACCAGCCTGCTCCTGGGAACTGACCTTAATGAAGAAGGGAAGTCCAGGCTTCACAAAGAGAGGAGTAGCAATCAAACGCAGCTTGTAAGGCGAG
The DNA here is from genome assembly GCF_965178545.1 of Coloeus monedula. Classification (NCBI taxonomy): domain Eukaryota; kingdom Metazoa; phylum Chordata; class Aves; order Passeriformes; family Corvidae; genus Coloeus; species Coloeus monedula. The sequence goes on along the minus strand of NC_138801.1, from coordinate 2,190,302 downwards.
ACAGCAAACCTGACTCCAGCGAACTCTACTTCTCCACTGAGGCCACCTAACAAAACGTGGTACCCCATGTGACAAATAGCCAAAAGCAAGTTTAATCCCTAACCATTTTTTACAGTGAGAATTGGCTGTTCTTCCTTACAAGTTTTTGGAAGAAGAAACTGAATATTAAAGAAAGTCTGATGTTAGGAAAGTTATCCTAAGAATTTTCTTTTCTAGTTCTGTTCACATTTGCAGAAATGTTAAGAAAAATTGCAAAGAAAAAGCAACTTACCTGTAGACTCCAACACTGATGCCACAATATATAAATATGACCCATCCAGTGCTTCCAGACTGTCAAACCCTATAGAACTTGCTGCTCTCTTACTGTTAAAATTGATCCTAGCAACTCCATTTTCAATCTGGAAATGAAATTGAGAACATCACTTTATAGTTGATAATTTAGAAATAATACATAGGCTACATGCAGATTCAATGGGTTTCTGTTCATTGTCTATTTTCAGAGGAAAGCAAAGATGGAAATGTTTTAAAAAGAATTATTTATTCCCTAAATTTATTTTAAATTAATCAACCAATGGCACATATAGCAAAGTTTGTGTGCAGGCTCAGCAAGAGGTAGGGATAACACAGAGAGATCTTCACTACATGAGGAAAGGGGATAATTAGTGGAGAACAGACTCCCCACAAGAAACTATTATCATTTTGATCTGCTTGTCTCCATTTGATTTCATTTATTTTGTAATAGATAGCATTAAAGTTATTTCATAGAAATTTTAATCACACAGTTAGGCCAAGAGAGTAATTACACCAGATGGAAATGACATTGTCTCAGATGCTGCCTCTGAGCTTCATTTCCAAGTGCATTTCTCTGCCCCTGATGACAGCATTACACAGGAAAAGGCCACATTGGGGAGCTGGGGATGCAAACTACAACTTGAGGCCCATTCTCACCAAATTTAATGGACAAACTTCAATGGAATTGGATCAATCCTGAATTATCCACATAAATTCTACACAGACTTGACTTGCTGCTTCTTACCCTTGTTACATGCATTGCCTGAGGCATCATTCTTTTCTCACTTTCTTCAATTATTCCAAAACGAAGAAAAACATCAGCACTTGGAAGCTTTTTGTTGTAAAAATAGCTGAGAATAAAACAATATAAATGCTTTTGAGATTACTTTAATGGCTGCAGTAAAGCATTTGTTGTTGAAGAAGAGTAATTGCCTAGGCAAGAGATGGAAAACAAATGTCTGTGTATTTTGAAGACTTCTGCTGAAAAATAATCACTTTGGAAGAATTTTAAGAAGGGTCACTTAGATCTCTTACAGAGCAGAAAGGATTTTGATGAAAGGGCTGCTTGAGGAAGGCAAAGAGGAAACTTCTGGACTCATGAGAATCATTCCTCAAGTAAAAGAAGAGACACAAAATATTCAGAATTCCAAGCCCAATTTCCTTACCTAGCTTTCACAACAATCCTGAAGTTCTCAAATTTATCTGAACTAATGAAGTTACTCTCCGGCTCGATGACGATGGAAAAGCTTGGCATAGCTGCAAATGGAGTAGAAAAAAGGTCACTTGGGTGTGTTTTATCCATGAAGCCACAGGTGCTCAGCCACTGAAGAATCCTGGCATTTCAAGGGGTCTGAGTTACTGAAAATACTAAAAATGCAGGTTCACAGTATGGCCACATCTTACCGTACTCCTTAACTTCAAATTTTGCCACAGCTGAGGTCACAAAATCCTTCTTGTACTTGGCTTTAATCTTCCAAATTCCATACCTATGAAATGTTAATAATCAAGCAGTTTTTAAGAAGAAAATTAATGATGAGGGAAAAAATTATTATTACTGCTTAGTAATATTTCAGGGTAATAATCTCTCAGAGAAGAAAATTCTGCACCAAATTTTTGCACGTGTTCAATGCCTACTTTGAGCAGATTCTCTTTGATACATCACCAATTATTTGACACTTATTCTAAATTAAAATCAGTGGAAATAAAATCAGTTATAAACCAGTTTCTCAAGCCCCTGCTATCATCCTTCTGCCATCTCAGCAATGCTTCAGCACCCTCTCAAGACTAAAAGGAGAACTGAAGAGATATTTCTTTTTTATGCTGCTGTTCCTGGAAAAATGGTGGTGATTTGTATGAAATACATATGAAATATGAAATCACCATGTCTTTGTCACCGTTTATATCTCTACAGTAGAAAGCTTTAATTGTCATTAATATTCTTTTTTAATTGATCATGAAAAGCCTACCACTCACTGTTCTTTAAGATGAATATAAGGTCCCAATTTATATCAGGATTCCACCCTATATGAAATGTTAGAAACCTCCAAGTTTTGAGTCATGCCCACTATGCAAAGCCACTCTATGACAGTCACTATAAAAAGGCATTATTATGTTAATAATTCACAAAAAAACAAGCATTAAATAAATCTACTTAGGATTAGGAGGAATCTTGAAGTCAGGAAAAGAAACTATTCCAGTAAAATCATTTTCTTCCAAAATATCCACTTCTACTCCTTCAGGATCCTTTAAATGATAAGAGGAAAGAATGAGCAGTTACAGATTGTTCTTGTCAAAAGGAGAATCTTCCTCCTGTGATTTTTCAGAGGCAGGCTGGCCATAACATATTTTTCTTAAGAGTTTCAGAGCATAAAAACACAAACATTTGTAGAAACGACTCAGACTAAAATTCTGACAACTTGGTTCCACCAAGTAAAAGCTATGCTTAAAATAGCTAAAAAAATATTGCAATAACCAGGCAATTGTTAAAGGCTAAAAATAGAGTAGATACTGATTATTTTTATATCTTAAATGAAACAAATAGTATAAAACCCATAGAGTACTAAAATTCCCTCAAAAATCTTTTTCCCAGACAGTAAAGATTTTTTTTTTTTTTTTTTTTGTATTCTGTAACAACTTCAGATCTGGGGCGTGAAAACCTCTATCCAACTTTGCAAAGTCAATTTTAAATCTTTTAAAAGATTTCTGTCTATCTGCAAAAACATCCAAGAGTTTTATTAAACATTGATTGCAATACTGATTTCCCATCTACCTACCCACCTACCTTTATTTGTTATTAGAGCTAAAAAATAATAATATTAAATTCAGTTACAACTCACCACAAAAGTCAGGACAGTCTCTCTCTGAGCTGGCCGTAGTTCTTCATTCAGAGAGTAAACTCGGACTTTCACTGTAAGAATTATAGCAACAAATCTCAAAATCAAAACAACCAAAAAATTCACCAATATTTTAAACAAATTCTCAGGAAAATCTTTCACTCTTTGTGCCACAAATGAGTCATTTAGGGTGAGGAGGGCAGGGAGAAGTGATTTCAGTATGATCAAATACTTCAAAATAACACTCTGCTGATTGAAGAATTAAATATCAGTCTATGGCAATGCAACACAACCAAGAGCTTAAAGAACATTTAAATCTTAATTCCTTGGCAAAGTCAGCAGATTTTAAAAATTAAATACCAACCAAGAGAAATAAGCATTATTTACCTGACTGATCAGGAGTATAAATTGGTTTGTCTGTGTGAATAAAAAGAAACCCATTCTCATAGGAAACAGGAATTTTTTTAAATCTTGTGAAATGTGGAGAAACAGCTTCCAAATACAAATACTTGTCTGAATTATCTGTTCTTGGTAAATCTGTTGGTTGAACCTGGGGGATAGGAAATAAAGGTTTTTGAAGATTATTAAAATAGTTTTAATGTATTTTTTCCTACAGTATTTTTTGATGAAAAGAGGAACTGAAAAGCAATTACAGTCCTGTGGTTGAGCATCATTAAATAAAAATATCAACACTCACAAGATCTATTCTTGCTTACATGATAGCTGATAGTCTGCAGTATTAAGCTACAGATATTCTGAAATATTGCATTTTATTTATGCCCCGAATTAACCAGCAAAGTTCAAAGCCCAGTTATGAGTTACAACAGTACAAATTATCAGATTTCCATCTAAGCACATGATGAATCCTGGCCACAACAAAGCTGCTGCTGTGGCTGGTACTTTGAGTTGATTCTCTCTCTTTATTTTTAAAGTTATGCAAGTATGGTAATGTTTCTAAAATAGTTTGATTCTATGTTTAACTTCAGCGTCGTTCCTTTACACTGATTTTATTCAGCCAAATTTTAATTTCAGACCAAAAATTGGGGCATTAGGTTTCCCTCCCCAGTTTAAACAACTGAAAACTTACCATAATCATTTTTAACACTTACCACTAAATGTGATAATAAAAAGACTGTAAGAAAAGTCTGAATTCCTTACTGTTAAAGTTACAGCATCTTGGAATTTGTTGGCTGGAGTTAAGGAAATCCGAGCAGACGAATACAGAGCGAGCTTATCTGGAAAGCTTTTTAGGGCAATATTGACTGGAAATTCCTCCTCATAACCAAAAGCTTGAACTACAACTTTCTCAGAGGCCCCGGCTCGGAAGATCTTTGGTGCTGTAAGGATATATCTGTACATGCAATATAAAACAATAACAGGATAATAATAACTATATTTCTTTCGGATTTCTTACTTCCCTTTGTAATTCAGTTCCATACACAGCGTTAAAGCAAACAGGATAATCAGGTTATTGTAAGACACTAATTAAAATCCTATTTGGGAAGTGCCCTTTGTATTGGCTCTACTTAAATTCTGGATTTATTTACCCAACAGAGAGGACAACAATCAAGTAACATTTCCAGTAAATTCCGTATTTGCTTTACTTACATTTTCTCTTGGCTAAAAGTCGTTCCAGAAAATAGCAAAAGAATAAAATATATTAAAAGAGTCATTGTGTCTGGGACAACAGCAAACCATAGATGTTAATGAGGGTGGGTTAAACAGCCTCTGCTGTGGGTGAGCTGAAATGCCACCAATACATTTCACTCACAGTTAATAATTAATTGCAGGTCATTCTTTACTGAAACGTTATTGCCCCCTCCTGAGGAAGCCAGAACTGCTAAACTTCGGAATTTTTTAATATAGGATTTCAACCTTGTGTCAGTCTTCACTTTCCTTCTGCCAGCTGCATTAATAAAATAATTTTCAGAGGTAGAAAAAACCCCAACAAACAAAAAAATAGATTCAGTTTGTCCTTAATAAAATAGTTTTTCAAAATCAAAGTGACTTTAAATTTGTGTCTGAAGGAAAAAAGCATTTCGGTTGCATCAAACAATGTGTGGATATGTTTAGACCAGTGTTGCTTTTCTGTTGTTTTGAAATAATATTTCCCTTACATATTTCTTTTAGCCATTTGTATTCCAGATTATGTTGACTTTCTGAGCACTTCCATTACAAATAGAACTGCAATATGGAAATATTAGGGCACAATAGATCAACATGCACTATTTTAAACAGCATTTTGCAAAAAAAATTTGAAAACATTTGCAAAAAAAACCCCTACAGTCATTGGTGACAAAACCTTTGCAGGCCTGATATCTAGGAGAGCACCTCAACAAATAAGTTTATGTAAAGTTAAATAAAGTTGTGCAAGAATGCTGAAGTTTAAACAAATACCAGTGTCAACCCTTACGGGAAAAGCATTTACAAAACTGTTTCTGATCAATAGAAAATGAAATTACAGTAAGGTCAGCTTCTCACCAAATGTAATGAACTAGAAGGCAAACAATAATAGAAGAAAATCTTAGAAAATGTAAGATGCTTAATATTATTAAAATGAATGGCCAAAATACCTATTATTAAATAATAATAGGGGTGGTACATAAATGATAAGGCACAAATAGTGAAGAACACAAGAAAATGTTTTAAAGGTCCAACAGTACTCTGAAATAATGTTTTTTAAATCTAATTATGCTCCTTCCCTACATTTTTCACAGACACAACCTACTGGTTCTTCAACCCTGTGATGTCTGTATAACCTAGGTCAAAGTAACAAAGGGCTTGTATAGCTTGGGTTATAAGACATCTATCTAACCTAATATCAATATAACCTAATTAATGACTTTTTATCAATATAACTGGAAGAATATCAATGTAGCCTGAATTATAACTTCTATACCTATAACCTGATGCTTATATAACCCGAATCATAACTTTTTATACCCATATAATCTGATATGAATGACTTTTTTTACAACTGTAATGGCTAGTATATAGTTAACTAGTTGCTTATATGCAGAATAGGGAAAAAGAGGGAAAAAAAACCAAACAAAAAACCAAAAAACCAAAACTTACCAGGTGTATAAATTTAGAGATAGATAAGTGTAGTACTATTGAGAAGTTGGCAAGCCAAAACCAATTAGCCACAAAACAAAGAATTTAGGCTTGTTAAAACCAGATGGACCAAGGAGCACCATAACTATACATGCCCCAAAGACAAAGTTGAAAAGTTCAAGTGCAAAGAAAACTTTAGAAGCCTTCATCAAAGACCCCCGAATTGGGGAAGGGCATGAGCAGTGCAAAGAATGATCTAATAACCATGAGATCGTGCTATGTAAATTAGTTTTGGTGCATATGCGATGATGCTGTAATGACAGAACAACATTACGCAAAATTTACTGTATAAAGATACCGCAGCACTTGACAAAGGTGGGCAAGTTAGGAGGAAAAAATCCCCCTCACCACCAGTGCTGCAATAAACAAATACCTGCTCTATAGACATCGGTCTGTGGGGATTTATTTCCAGCCTATCTTTCGGGCATCACCTGCATTTCATACTGAGTTATACAGATGCTGAACTAACGCAGTTGAAGTGTTAAAAAGAGATTTATTTACACGCCCCTGTGAAAATGACTGTGATTTAGACCGGACACACAGAGTTTATAATTGTAAATGAACGGTGTCTTTCCAATATTACAGAATAAAGCCCATTTGTTCAATTTTGCATTGACACGCTAACGTGACATACACAGAGTACAGATAAGGAAAAAATATCTATCAGCAGACCAGGTTTTATTGTTTATACAACGACTCGGGCTTTAAATAGACCAAAATCCCTCAAGGTTTAATTGTACAGAGATTTGGGCCTCAGTTACCACAAAGCCCTGAGGAGGCGCCCTGAGGCGCTGAGGGGACGCGGCGGGAAATGGCGAGGCGGGGGCGGGGCCTCAGCGGCGGGAAACGAGCGGGGGCGTGGTCTCGCTGAAGCCCCGCCCCTCCGCCGCACCCGCCGCGGGCGCCGACCGGACAAAATGGCGGCGGGGCGGCCCCTCAGGGAGCGCCCTTAAAGGAGCCTCAGCTCCCGGGGCTCAGCGGTGCGGGCGGCGATCGCTCGGTGAGGGGGAAGAGGCGGCGGAGAGGCGCGTTGAGAGCCGGTGCCATCCTTCCGGAGCGCCCCGAGGCCGCGCTGCTCGCCCATGCCGCGGCGGCGAGCGGTGAGACGGCGTTACCATGTCAACGCAGGTAATCAAAGCGGAGGCCTGAGGGGGCGGCCCGAGGCCGCGGCGGGATCGCCGTGCGGCGGTAACCGGGAGGGGATGGGGGGACTGGGAGCACACAGGGCCCCGATTCTCGGTCAGCCCCCCGCCGGCTCTGCCGTGGGTGTCGCTGCGAAACCACAGCCTGTCCTCAGGAAGCGGCGTTAAAACCACGAACTGCGCTCCCTGAAACGTGAAGGAACGCCCCAATGTGGCTTTTCGTTAGCGCGCCAGCATCCTTCTCCCTCTCCTGCCCCTTCCATTCTTACTTCCCTGATTTTGTATGAATTGTGTTTCCAAGTAATGGGTAGAAAACAGTGGCCTTTATTCTTGCTCCCCTTCCGTTTTCCTTATTTCCTTTCCAATTTCGGAGAAAAAATAAAACAAACCATCTCAATGAAGAACGTATTCTCAAGACACAATGTAATCACTCACAAAGCTCCAAGTTCCCCTAACAGAAGACTTTTCTCTCTTAAGGAATGTCTTAAAATGTGCCCTTTGTTCACTGGGTGGAGGTGTTAGTAAAGGTCTGTCTCTTGGAGATGGTTGCTACAAGGGCTTTGTCGCACAAAGTACATGACTTTTCCTACTCTTATCCCTGGGGAAATATGTTCATCACTGAGGGAAGTTTCTGTTAACATTCTCTGGAATTTCCCAGGCAGTCACAGGATAATTTGTTTGCAGAGCGGGGAGCTAATGCCAGTGCTAGACTGATCTTATTTTTTTTTTTCTCAGTTGCATTTTTTTTCTTCTTTTTTTGGGGGGGGGCTTGTATTTGTTCCAGCTGCAAAGTGGGTGATGTCTACCTTTGGTAAAAACAGCTGGGATCCAATCCTCTGTTTGTGTCCCTGCCAGCTCTGTTGGTCTTAGCTGAGAGTATCTCCAGACCTGCCAGACTCTGTGTAAACGACAGCCTGCAGGACAGGAGGAAGATGAGCTGCAAACACAGGGCAGCTCAGTCAGTCCCTGGGGCCCTGCTGTAGAAGGATGGGAGTATAAGGTGTAACCATTCTTCCCAATGCCAGGAAAACTGGAAGCTGGCACCTGCTGGAGGTTTGGCATAGATGTGGTTTTTGGCACAGCATGCTTCTGTAGCACCTTGGTTGTCATGCAAACCTTTAAGATTCAGCTTTTTACACTGACTGATATTTGTTTCTGTTCTTCCAGATACTGCCATGTGATACCCAGCGTTTTTGGCAATGAAGAAAGGTTCTGTAAGGAAAGCTTCAGGTAGAAAACCACAGGCATCAGCGTCCCAGATACCTCAGCCAATGTCACCTGTCAGTTCAGGTGCCACATCTCCACATCTTGGCCAACAGACATCTCCAGCTGCTCACAAAACCATGGAGCAGAGCCCCCAGCAACTGGATATTCCAGCAGGAAATGTTGGACCTGCTTTTAAATTTCAAAAAGGTATTGTATAATAAATAATACTGGTATCAAAGTGCATACCACAAGCATTAAAAGCCAGTGTTCTGTGAATTGTGTGATTAAAGATGTATGATCTGTTGGAAAGAAGCCTGAAAAAATTGCTTTCATCTTTTTTTTATTTTGGAACACAAATGTGGAAATGGGAGTAATGAAGGCTGGGGAGCATAATGAGACTTTTACTGCTTCCTCTAAATGCTTCTGGTGGGATAATTTTCAGTGTTTTTCCAGTGTTCAGTGTGAAGAGAATGACAAATAAAAAATCATCAATCCTGTCTGTTTAATTTCAGGTGAAAATGGTTTTAGCCCAGGTGTTAAGTACGTAACTGAGCCCCTTATAAAGCGTCTGTCAAACCAGCAAAATTTGGCATATCTAATCTCACTGAATCTTTCTTCCCCAAAGGATGGGGACAAGAAATTTAAGGTAAGTTATTGGAAATAGCTGGAAATTAAACTAAGTTTAAAATAATTACAATTTATTGTTTAATGCAGGCTTATTTTTAAGTGAGTGTAAACAGCATAGTCTAATTCTATTAGCCTAGTTCTGCAACTACCTTCTGCTAAAAAAAGAAGGCAGTGGAGACTTGAGCAAAAAAAAAATTAAATTCATTAGAGTGATGTTTAAAAGAGATTAATTCGTGTAAATTTTTAGGTCTTGGATTGTGCTGGTTTCGTTGGTTTCAGGTGGGGGTTTGGTGGTTGTTTTTTTTTTTAATATCATGTTCCTTTTTATGTAGATGAAGACTGGCCCACTGTAAATTTAAAATCCAGCTTTCCAACACTGTAGAAGACTGTACCTAGACTGGGGTTTTAGAATACCGCAGTGGAACTGTGATTAATAAAATGTTTGAATACTTGGTATTTTTAATTAATAGAAATCTGCCTTTCTCTTAAAAAAACCCAAACCCTGCAATGCTAAGGGATTAATTTTCTGTTCTTTAGTACATAGAAAATTTGGAAAAGTGCTCTAAGCTAGAGGTACTAAACCTTAGTAACAACCAAATAGAGAAGATTGAGAAGTTGGATAAACTGCTGAAGCTGCGTGAACTCAACTTGTCTGGCAACAAAATCAGGTAAGAGGAAACACCAAAGGGTTTGGACAGCCTGGGATCAATAAAGCTGATTTTCTTTTACTGCTTAAGTGAGTTCTCTCACAGGAGTCAACACTTGATGTGGATTTCCCAGTTGTATGTCAAGACTAGCAGGCTTTGAGGTCTTTTTAAAAAGCACAAGCTCTGAGATATTAGAAGTATAAATAGTTCTGGGAAGTGCTGTCAATGTACCATGGCTGTGGTTTAATTTGTTTTCTTTGGAAACCAAGCCAGCAGTGCAAGTTTCCAGATACCACAATGAAGAGTGGGCAGTAACCCAATTAAACACATTAAAAAATTAATTAAACTTTTACAGTTTATTATTGCAGGTAATATAATAAGGGTTTGGGTGTTTTTTTTTGGAGAGGAAGATGAATGGGCTTGATCAAGCAGGCCATAAACTCACTAAATTGCTTTTGAACTCTTTTGAGAGCCTGGTGTCTTGTCTGAGTGGTTTAAAAGTGTTGAATGGTAATGGTTCATGCAGTAGCAGAACTCTTAATTCCTTTTAATTTTTCTGCCAATGAATTATGATCTTTACTATTATGAAACTGCCTTTACAGCAGTGAAGCTGCTGTTTCAGTAGAGACATTTACAATGGGAAGTGAGTAAAACCCCAGAGTTTCTACACATTGCATTCACACAACTTCCTCTCTCAGCAGGAATTGAAAAGGGCACAGTAGCTTTTAGCTACTGCTCTGTTTTCAGGCTTTAGTTATGTGCAGTTCATAAATACCCAAGAAATAATGCAGTCACAGGAGCACATCCTGCTGTACTTAGTTATAATACTCATGGTTTACTTAATATTTAATTCTCACACCTACTCATAGAAAATGCCCAAGTAAATTAAAACCTAGCATGGTTTCCTTGATTAGTTTTAATGAAAACACTAAAGATGTAGTTCTTCATGGTGTCAGTTTACAGTTGATCCTTCTTTTTTATGGGGGGGGGGGGGAAAACCCTCACAAAACAACTTTATTTTGATTCATCTTTGTCCCATTGCATTCTCAGGGGAAAAAAAAGAAGATATTTTGCATATTGAAATGGAATTACCATGCATTAAAATAATGTTAATATTGAAATGAAGGTCTGCAAAAGTAATGGTTTCGCTACAATGACAGAAAATCATGCTGTGATTCTTGGTCTTAATTTAGTACTTACAAGTAAACTGGTATAATTTCATTTGAATTGTCCATGACAGTAGATAATGGTTTTGCTGATCTCTTGCCTAATTAATTGTGAGAGATTTTGTTGTAGCTTATCCATAATGCCTCAGTTTCACTTTAAATTTGCTGTGGTTCATGACAAATTATGTTTTGCTTCTCATTTTCAGCAAAATTGAAGGCATAGAACATTTGCAGAACCTACAGAAGCTGAACCTGGCAGGGAATGAGATCGAGCACATTCCTGTGTGGGTAGGGAAGAAACTGAAATCCCTGCGCAGCCTTAACATGAAACAGAATAAAGTGTCCTCAGTAAGTGATGACAGTTAGAAACAGGAATTGTTCAGAGTCTTTTCATTAAGTGAGCTGTGTATTTACATTGATTGACTTATTCTGAGTAATTGCTGAGTGTCTTTCCACAAAGTTTGCTGTGAAACGCAGTGGTTGGGAGCCTAATAAAATTATTAATCAGAAAAACTCCTTTTGTGCAGGTATTGAAGATATAAATCTATATTGTTTGGGAAAGCATAAGTTTCTGGAAGGTTATATCTATCAACATGCCTTGGTATCCTGGAATTTCCAAGATAAAGCTTGATTGCATTTATCCCCTTTGCAGTGGCGTTTTTTAATAGAGGAAATAATTTGATTTTTAGGAAGTGACTTTAGTCGTAATACTGTGTATTTTGGTAGGTTTTTAGAGCTTATTCTTTAGCATTAAGGTTAAAATAAATCCTTTGGTACAGACCTAACGTAGAACATTCTACATAATCAGAAATTCACTCCTGGGGTTTTCATTCTTTTCAGAAGGATGTCTAATCATTGTTTTCTTTTTCTTTGGCTTAGCTCCATGATATAGCTAAACTAAAGCCTCTGCAAGATCTGACCTCTCTGTTCCTTGCTGAAAATCCAGTTGCAAGTCTGCCTCACTACTGCTTGTACACCATATTCCACCTGAGAGCACTGGAAAACTTGGATGGACAGCCAGTGACAAATCATGACAGGCAAGAAGCTCTGGAGCGGTTCAATTTAGGTAATAATATGTTAAATCTAAAGTGAATGACACAAAATTTAAGTTTAGAAGGAAAAGATTTTTCGATTTGAATGTTTCTCTGATTTTTTCAGAAGAGATAGAAAAATTAGAAAGACAGTTGGAAAACACAGCAAAGGAGATGGAGAACCTGAAACTTAACCAGTCCAAAGTGCTTGAGCAACTTCACCAGCAAGATGAGCTCAACAAGTCACTAAAGGAAAAGGCTTCGCAACAGAGACAAAGCTTTGAAGAGCTGCAGAGGGACCTGGGCACCAAAAATGAGCTGGTAAGATAATCCCTGGCACTAAGGAAATCTTTGGGCACAGAGTTGTAATGTGAGAGTTCAAATGACTGAAGGTTTAATTTTAAAACTGAGAGACTTCCAACTCTTTAGAGAGTGATTACTGACCTTCAGTATTTTTTCTGTGGAAAAAGTAAGTATATTGAACTCAGTATCACTCTTGTGATTTATAGTAACTTCTTTGTTTCTAGTTATTATTTATTAAATTATGTTTAAAATCTTGTCAATTGATGGAAGGTTAAGCTGCTAAATTGCTGATGTACTGAATATGCTGCACTGGTCAGACTCTAAAGTGCTGCTGCAATAAGGGAGAAAATTGCTGCTTTTACAGAAACAAGATGTGCACACAAGTTGTATGTCAGTAATAGCCCTTGATTATTATTTTGGGTAATGCACACCAGTTTAATTGTATTTTATTCACATCATCCTAAAGTCTTATGTTTGAGTCTCTTTCATTGGCAGCCATAAAATGCAAGGAAAGTCCTATTGACTTGAGAGTGCTGGGTTGTGAATGACCTGATGGGAGCTTAATATTTGGATTTTTTCTTGTTAGACTTGTCCTCTAAAATTTTAGCCTTCAGACTCTCTATACCTGGTACTTCTATAGCTGTTTCTCTGAACACACACACACACACTAACCAACAATCTGCTTCTAAAATGAAATTTTCAGTATAATGAGATTTAGCAGCAAATACTTTGCAGCTTGAACCCGCTCTTCTCCTTTGGATGACAAACTTGGCTCGCTTCTGTCTCCCTTTAGCTGGTGTCTGGGTTTGTCACAGTCCCCTTCCTGCAGAGCCTTTGTTCCTCACTCAAGGTAGCCCCACTGTGCCCCTGGGTTGCATGGTTGGTTTTATTTCTAGGTTGTATTTGCGTGTTCCCTGAAGTAGCACCATTATTATGAAGTGTCCCAGTGAGACTTGATATTCACAGTGGTTTGGGATGCAATTTTCTTGTTATTTTTTTCCCCTTTTCTCTGAAACAGAGTTAATTTCTGCATGACATTTATCAGGTTTTTAAATCTTTCTTTAAGCCTTTCCTGTTCTATTTCTTTTCCTCCATTAGTCCTGCTTTCCACTCTCTATTGGAATTGTGCTGCATGTTCTCCTTCAGGTATTCAGTGTGAAAAGTTGATTTAAAAGGAAATCACATGATGGACCTTTACTTAAAAATAACCTCAAAACCAATCTAGCACATGTTTAAGCTAAAATAAAACACATAGACTTTGTACTCCTTACAATTGAGAGATTTTGTTTCTTTTACAGACCATGAGGGTCAATAGTCCTCATGCTCACTAGTTGCAGCAAATATATTTCTTATTTAGGCCTAGATTTTGCTAAAGGATTGTACCCAAATTATTGTTTTATCCAAAATTAGGTTTAAAAATAAACTTGTCACTTTGATGTACATGAACTTTAAAGGCCTTTCATGTGATCATTTGTATTCTATTAATTTTGGGGCTTTTGTCTCCTCTTAGTCACCACTGTACCTTGTAATAAAATGGTAAGAATATCACAATTGCTTTGTGATATTCTTGATCCAAAATTGTGCTGTGAGCTTTGTTCCCACATTAAGGGCTGTCCCCTGCTCTCTGTAGAGCTGCAGTGTGTGTGACAATGCTGACACTCCAGTGAATGAGACTCACTTGGGTTTGTGGTTTCTTAGCTGAAGCAGAAGACTGTGGAGCTCACCCGGGCTTGCCAGAAGCAGTATGAGCTGGAGCAGGAGCTGGCCTTTTACAAGATTGATGCCAAATTTGAGCCCTTAAATTATTTTCCCTCAGAGGTAATAATTTTAAAATAATGGGTCTTCTCATTGCTGTTTCCCTTGATTTTTCAACTTAGAAGATAATAGTTTTTCTATGAACTAATGATGCTGCTTTATTAAAAGCCCAACCTCTGTCGTACTTGCAAACAAAAATGTGGAGATGCCAGAATGAAATCCATAAGAAAAGTAAAGATCAGTAATCATTGACTACGATTAACTTATGTCTGAGTAAAACTTAAGTGCAACAATGTAATGGACTAAATATAATCTAAGTAAATTCAATATACTGAGAAAAAGATCCTCCAGATATTTGCAACAAACTGGTCACACCCAAATTGGGTTTGTTTGGTTTTAGTTCCATTATAAAACAATGATGTTTAAGGCCAAAATAGCCAAGTATTATCTATTTTCTTCTAACTCTTCTAATTTCAAATCGGTTTTCCTTTTTATGCTTGATAGGAAAGTTAAATGTGTGTTAGGAGTTGACTGCAGCCATAGTTCTGAGATAGATACTCTGCTTCTTACATTTCAGGAGCTTGAACTTGATAATGTACCTGGTGAAAGTCCCTACATTGGTAAGGCCAGGTACAAAAGAAATATGTTTATAAGGGAAGGCTACATCACTGACAAAGCTCAGCAGCTGCAGGTTGGGAAAATGCAACGGGAGGAAGATGACTCCTGTAGGAAACCCCAGCTGGAATTGCATCTCCAAAGTCTAGATAAAATACTGGAAGATAAGGAAGAAAAGATTAATTCAGGTAAAACCTTATTTTTTATCAAATAAAAATACTTATGTCAGTGTGGTTTATTCCACTGGTTACATGCTTGACCTAAGAATAGAAACAGTGTTTCAAAGGCTGGAAGTGCTGTGATTGTTAAACACTGACACTTTTTTGGTGTCAAAACTGCTACAGTTTCTTACTGCTATTACTTTTAGATAACTCAGGATGAAAGCATTACATGTTATTGAAAACACAGCTCTAGGGAGGTTTCATATTTGATGCATGAATTTAATTGTGTAATACTTAAAAAACCTTTGGCATACTTTTCAAGAAACCAGAATGTATTAGCTGTGATTATCAGTGTGTTAATGCTATGCTGATTATTATGTTCACAGCAGCTGTGTATCAGTGTTATACACAATATTATAATGTATTCTGTGGGATTGAGGGTTTTGTGTTGGTCTTTTTTTGTCTGCAGCACAAAGAAGATTAGAAGAACTACAAAGTGAAATTGGAGATGCAGAGCAACAAGTGTTGAAAGTAACAGGGGAACTGCAACTACTGGAGGATGCTCTGGCCCAGAAAAAAGTAAGTTGTTCCACGAATAGCAAGAGAAGGTGTTTGAAGCAGTGTTGATGTAAGAAAATACAACTTCTTCTCCCCATTCTTATAAAGGAGCTGCTGTACAGGCATAAATCCATTTGTCAGACATCAGAAAAATTTTACAGGTTTTAGATAGCTTGTTCATAAAGCAGCTGTTAGACCTGTAGTGCAGTTAATGGCATCTGTTCCATGTGTTGGTGTTGATTTATTGCTGCCTTTCCCCAGAACCCTTTGGAAGAACCTGCTGTGTAGGTTTAGTTGTGCAGCTGATAAGCAATGTGGCTACAGAATTGGCAGCAAGAATTAATTTATCAGCATTAAACTAAAACAGCATCTTCCACTTCTTTAACTGTCATCAATTATTGCTATTTTTAGTTTTTAACTTGCCTGAAAATCCGTGACCAGGATCTTCTTTATTTAAATGTTAAATATATTCTTGATCAGCTGTGTTTTTCCAACTCACTCAACCTCCTAATGCTGTCTCCAGATGTCCCAGGCCAGCAAGGATGCAATTGAACAGCAATTGAGTGAAAAGTTACAACTCCTGCAGGAGCTACGTAAGGAAACCCTAGAACTGGAGAAACAAATAGAGAAACAGAAAAGAGAAATAGGGAAAAATCAGAAAGAGCTTGAAGATTTGCAGAGTTCTCTTGGTTCTGTAAATCCTGAGGATCCAAGACATGTAAGTAAAACCAGAATCTTAAATTTTTTATGTACCGTGCAATGGACTAAAGGCAGCTTTAACAGGTGACCGTTCACTTGAGCTTGTTTCATGAGTTATATATTCTTTTGCTGTTTATCAAAGTCATTAACTTAAAATTTGAAAGTTAAAAAATCTTTACTGTTAAAAAATCCCACCAAACCAACCGGCTTTGGTAAAACACTTGAACAACTCATTTTCCCAGCAGGTGCTGTAGAGCATGTTAAGAGCTAAATCTTTACGCTTTGCACAAACACACTGGGCAGAGCCTTGCAGACAATTCCTGTGCAAGAAATCCTTCATGCAGCTTTTGTGGAGTCTGGCCTTAAAGGTTTTTAAGGATCTGTGTCTGGCAGTGCTTATAGAGCCTGTTTGGTGAGGACTGATGGCCTTTCTCTGCTGTCACATGCAGTCCTGTCAGTCCTGAGAGAATCAGCAAGGCCTCAGAGGTCACATCTCCCAGGGCTGGGGTGCCAAGGAGAGCTCGAGCTTCCACCTAACTTGTTGATCTCCAGGGATGCAGGACTTTTTCTGCGTTATTAACTGTGTTCAGGTACAGCAAACACTTACAGAAATTAAACTAAAATGAAACGGAATTATTTTTAATAGTGTTTTTTAAAAGCTCATATCTCTAAATGAAAGTTTTTCAGGCCAGCTGGATGCTTTTAAGTAAGCAATGAAAGAGTTTTTCTGCGTGGCTCCGTTTTCAGCAGAGGCGTGCGAACACTTCTTTAAAAAGCTCCTTTTGTGTTTTTAAACTTAATTTCCTCGGCTGTTGGGTGGCAGAAGCGCCGGGCGCGTTCCGGGAAGGTTCCCAGGGGAATGGCCGGGCCCGGGGCAGGAGCGAGCCCGGCCCTTCCCGCGGCCGCCCCTCGCTTCGAATCACAACACAGGAAGCGCCGTGCGGCCAACGGCTGGGAACGGGAACGGGGCCGGGAACGGGAACGGGGCCGGGAGCCGAGCTGGGAACGGCAGTGGGAACGGGCAGCGGAGCCAGGGCGCCAGCTCCGGCCCCCGCCCCGGACCGCATGGAGACTCCGCTCAATTCCTGCCCGTGCTGAAGCTCCCGGTGCTTTATTCAAATGAATTCGCGCTCAGGGGTGGGGCGTTCTGCAAGTGCTGTCTCAGGAAGAAAAGACAAAGGCAAAGCTGTAAGTGGTCGGGGACTTAAGGCTTTTTGTTTCTTTTTAAAACTGCATTTTCGGTGCCATTCAGCAGCTGCAGCAAAATGGCTCAGTGGGAGCGGCTCAGGTTTTGCTTGTTGTAATTTCGGTTTTGAAAGCTGCAGGACAGTTTGTGTTTAGCAAGGTGACAGGTTGAACTGTGCTGATATGGATGTTTAAGTTAACTTCCGGTTTAATCCATTAAAAATACAAGAAGCTTTGGTTTTACCCATTTACTCTTGTTATGGAAGCAACTTTAGAAGTGTTCTTTTTTCTGAGAACTCATATTTAAATTTTCTATTGCTAGCTCGATTTATTTTTTTGAGTAGTAAGAAAAACGTGCAGTTAATCATGGCAGTATAATTCAAGTTTCTGGCATTTGGGTTGTTTCTGAGCAATTTCATACCAGTGAGAAACAACACTTTATTCTGTTGATAATCAAGATTTGCAAACAGCTGAAACAATCAGCTAATTCATACTAAATGCATTAAGTCCTTGCCAAAATCTGTGAGAGCTTTGTGGTGTATCTCCCAGAAATATTTTAATAAAATAAGATTTAAGAATATTTACTTAGTAACTGTAAAGTTGGCCCAGCTTGCTGTTTGTTCAGAGTATTTTTCTTCAAGTGCTGACCTGACATGTTCTAAAGCATCATCTTCTGTGAAGGCAATGCAGGATGACAGGATTAAAGGTTCTGGAAGAAATCATGTTTGTTCATGACTGAGAGAGGAAGTGGTAGAATAAAATGTAAAGGCAGGAAGAAAGATAGTAGCCATGAGTAATAATTTATAAAGGCAGGCTTTATTCAGCCTGGGCAGGGGGGAGCCTGCAAACAATGCTGTTAGTCACAGATTGCTGCTTATCTGGGGTCCTCTGTGGGGCGGGAGTGAGGAAAAATAACAACAAGTAACAAACCCCAAAGCACCACAATATGTGCTGAGCTTGTGGCTTTTCTTGCTGATAGTGAGACACTGCAGAACTGAGGCAAACTCCTGATTTGATTTTTTAAAATCTGTATTGATGTCCTGCTTTACCTTTTTAACTGTTACTTGACAGGCTCACATGAAAGCTCAAAAAGCAAGTAAAGAACAGCACCTTGATATAATGAACAAACATTGCCAGCAGCTGGAGACTCGCCTGGATGAGATGCTCTCCAGGATTGCAAAGGAAACTGAGGAAATCAAGGATTTGGAGCAGCAGCTCACTGATGGTAAACTTTAATTTTTGTCTTAAAGTATTTCTTGTACTTAGGGCAACATGACAGTTGAATTGAGGATTGTTTTGTTTATCTTTGCTCAAATGAAATACAGAACAGGTACAAAAGTGTTAAAAAACTGTTCTTAACTGATGTAAAAGGAAACTCTGTGTGTTTACCTCACTGGTACCTGGTTGGGAAAGGGGGGCAGGAATACACAAAGAGCTGCAGTTTCTTTTTAAGTCTTCCAGTGGCCAGGTTAACACAGTAATATTGGGAATCCAAACTTTAAAAACATGTATTTTCTGGTTGAGTTCTAGGTACTTGTTTTTACTTACTCCAATGGCACACATTTTAACTGATGAAGAATGACAGTTTGGTTTGTTTGGTAAATAAATGTGGCTTCTTAACTACCTCGAATTCACTTTGCATTTCTGCAGGACAAATAGCAACAAATGAAGCACTGAAAAGGGATTTGGAAAGTATTATCATTGGGTTACAGGAATACCTGCAAAGTGTGAAGCATCAGGCAAAACAGGCCAATGAGGAGTGTAAGAAGTTGCAGAAGGAAAAAGAATCTTTGCTGGGAAGATTGGCAGATCTGGAGGAGGAAAAAAACAACCTGGAAGTGGTTGCCATGGATGCAGAAAATATGAGAAAAGTAAGGCTTAATACCTCTTTTCCCAAGTTCAGGTATCTAAGAATAAACTTGAAAAAAATAAGCTGGTGATCAGATTGGGACTAGGGAAGCGCAATTCCTTGGACAAAATAATTTCTGATACGGTAGCATGATTAGATGTGCTCATACACCTCAAGAATAGAATCTGGCCTTTAAAACCAGTTGCAAGAGACATCCAGTAACCATGTGCTGTATGGGAGATGCCTCAGAAATGCAGGTTTTACCTTGCAGACATCACTGCCAATGGATTTGCAGGTGACACTGAGGAGAATGGCATCACTGATACCTCTGACATTGGCCAAGGGTGTTTGTTAGCAGCTGGGATCTGTCCTGTCAGCCAGTGACAGGGAGCTGTCTGGGCATCCTGGTGAGTGTTATGTAAACCTGAATTCCTGGGACAATTGTGTATCACTTCCAGCTCCACCTTTCTGACCTGAGTGTAGATTTCGGACAGTCAGAGAGGCATCATTGACATGCAGGTGGAAGTGACGCCCACCTTCAAGTTTTAATGGAGTTCCTGAGTTAAAGGGAAGGGAAGCAATGTACTCTTAAATTCTGGCTCTCCCATGTACCTCCTTCTAAAATGGATATAAAATTCCAGGAAATTGCAGTGCTGGAGAGTGCACTCCAGGAGCAGAGAGAAATAAGTGAGTCCCTTCAAGATGCCCAGGGGAAGGTCAGCGCCTATGAGGCTGAGCTGGAAGCCCAATTAAAAGAGAGGGATGCTGAAGCCAAGCAGCAAAAAGAAGAACTTGAAAGACTGAAACAGCTTAGCCAGGTAAGACCAGAGCTTTAGTGCTGCCAGAGGTGTTACCTACCCCAGGACACCTCGTCTCCAACATGACATCACATCACAAACAACTGCTGGTTAGGTGTGCCCCCACACAGAAGGCAATATCAGTTTGCTGGGATTTAGAACCTTGCTTTGAAGCAAGGTCCACATGGTTTGCTTGGGGTTGTTTTGTTGAATCTTTTTTAGGTGCTGTCATATTGTTACTGTTTTAAGAAATACATCTGTTGTGTATTTGGGTGACAGGTTGGGGTTGGGAGTGGGGTATTAATCTGGAGGTTTTCTGTTTTTGTAGAGGGAGCTGTCAGCCCTGCAGGATGAACTTGAAAAGAAAAGAGAACTGTTGGAGAATGCTCAGACCAAAGCACAACTGGCAGAAGAGAAGGAACAACAAAATTACAAGCTGCTTTTACAGTTCAAGCAATTGCAGGTGAAGTATTTGTTGTATTAAAAATTCTAGCTTTTATCACTTATGGATTTGTTTACTTACATTTGTGTGGATTTTTCTTTTTTGTCTTTCTTTAGGGAGACAATAATCTCTTAAAAGAGCAGCTTAAAGATCTCCAGAGTCAGCTAAACCATGCAGTTGGTAACTTAATTCATCCTGAGGATGTCACAGCTTGTATAAATGAACTCAGGCAAAACCTTCAGACAGGAGCTGGAGAGATGAAGTGAGTAAAATAAAAGTACAAACAGTGTGAGATTTGAGCATGTGAAAGGGGCAGGACAAGAGCAAAGGGCCACAAGCTGTGCCATGGGAGGTTCAGGTTGGATATCTGGGAAATTTTCCTCACTGAAAGTGTTTCCAAGCATTGGAACAGGCTGCCCAGGGCAGTGGTGGAGTCGTCAGCACTGGAGGGATTTCAAAAACGTTTAGATGTGGCACTTGGGGACATGGGTTAGTGGTGGCCTTGGCAGTCCTGGGGGAATGGTTGGATTTGATGAACTCAGTGGGTTTTTCCAACATAACCTGAATTAATTTACACAGCACATCTTAAACTTGCACTATTGTCTTAGGCTTCATGATTTCAGTATCTGGTATCACAACTTTAAGTCCCTATTTTCTGTTTTGGAACCTGCATCGTTTCTCTTTCAGGTGTCCAAATTCAGCTGATGTTCTAGGGAAAAGCATTGCAAACCTGCAGAAAGAATTCAGTGACATTCTTGCTGATGCTCAAAAGGAAAAAGAGACAGCATGGGCTGGACAGAGACAGTTGCAGGAAGAAATTATATCCCAGCAGGAAAAACTGGAAGAAATACAGGAGAAATACAGACAGGTATGTATCAAACAGCTGAAGCAAGAGCAAGACAATTTCAGTTTAGTCTAAAAAATGTCACTTGCAGCTGAAGGATCAAGTTTCACTTGATGAAGCTTTGCTACACTCTGTGCAACAGTGGAGTCTGATTTGATTTTTTATTAATAGTCTTTCTGATTTTTACCTGGTTATGGGGTGAATTGGAATTTAGTCAATGATCTGTCTCAGAGGCAACAAAGACTTCAATGACCACTAGAAAAATACAGCTCTGAACCTTCTTGAAAGATCATTATACATATCTCTAATAAAATAACTGGGGCACTCTTAAAATCTTAGAGTAACAGTGGATAGGTAGTTATCTTTCCTTTCTGTTTTGATGCAAAGTATGCTGGTACCTGCATTTGCCAGAAATTTCTTTAATTAAATAATTAAAACAGGGTGGCTTTTATTTGGAAAAAAATTTCTGGCTACTTATTCTAACATATTTTACTTACAGGTTAAAGCTGAAAACAGGCGAAATAAGAACAAGGTCCATCAGTTAGAGAATGAAATTCAATGTTTACATGAAAAAATAAAGAGCATGAAAGAGATTCAGGGTCTTGCTGATCAGCAGCTCCAGGAGGCAGATGAAGAAAAAGAGGCTATTCTTGCTCAGCTGGAGGATTTAGAGAAAAGGGTAAGAATGGGTGAGGGCAGGTCTGTGCACTGTTTGATTGCTCAGGAAAGAAGAAACAAAAACTTGTGAATTTTTGCTTTCTAAGGTAAAACAACACATGTAGGAACACAAATGTTAAATATAACATCTTTCTTTTCCTTAAATTTTACTGCTTTCCTTGCTTTAGATTTTTTTTCTAACTAATACAAAATGGGGTGGGGATGGATGGAGGGTGTCATACCAAGAGAAAAGCAGTGTGGAAGAAAGTACATTGTAAAAGTCTGTTCTTCTGCTTTCAGAAAAAAATAGAAGATGCCAGGGCACAAATGCAGGTTCTGAGTCTGGATAAGGAGCTGAAGGAGCTGCAGAGAGCAGTTGTCACCTCAGACAAGCTGGCAGCCACGGAGCTCTCCGTCACTGCAAACCAGCTCAAGGCTCTGCAGGGGACTGTGCTCAGGATTAACCAGGAGAGAGCTGAGGTAAAGCAGCATGGAGAATTAATTAATTGCTTGTTAATGCCATTGCAGTGGGAGCAGTCCTGGTATCCTTTAAATGAGCTTCAGAGTTTTCTTCTGAGTTGTGCTGCTGCACAGGAGCTCTTGCTTTGGGCAGAGTTTGAGAAGCAGTAAGTGAGTTTCACTCAGAGGAAGTGAGTAAATTGGGGTATGGACAGGTGTTCCTGCTGTGGGAGGGAAGAGGAGGGAGAGGCACTTTAATCTCTTATTAACTGAGAGGCAAACAATAGATAATACATTGTTCTATAAGACAGAAAAATGAAAGGATTGGAAGTTTGTGCTTGCACAAACTGGGAACACTTTTTCAAACTGGGAAGCACTTTTGGCTACATAATAACATCTCCTCTGTACCAATACTGTAAAGTTAAAGGAGAAACTGTATTTTACATATATCTAGAGTGCCAGAACAGTCAGGTGCTGATGCTTCTCAATGGTCAGCTTTTCACAATGGCACATCTCAAGCCTGAGAAATGTTCCTGCAAACTACAGCTCAAATGAAAATCTCAATTTCAGGAGATTGAAGAAGCCCAAGGGTTCTGTGCTAAGGCAGCTCGTGCTTCCCAGGCTCTTGCCAGAGCAGAAGCAGAAATAGAATTGCTACAACAACTCCTGAAGGAGAAGGAAGAGCAAGTAGGTTGTTTGCTCTGTGTTATATGATAAAATACCAGTGAGTTTCTGAAAATGTCATGTTCAGAAGTTCTTGCTGTGCCCTCTTCCCCTCAAGTTTTCCCAAATCACAATGGTCTTCCCTCCCCTGACACCTGCCCAAGAACAAACTGAAAACCTCACTGCCTGGAGCAGCTGAGTTTTAAGGAAAATCGTCACCTGTTCACTTACACACCTCTCTGGCCATGGCTGAGCCTCAGTGATATGAGGGGATGGGAAGAACAGCTCTGTGGCATTGAGTGGGAGCTTTTTGCGATTTTAAACTTCTATTTCAAATAGGTTCTGCAGGAAATGGAGAAAGCTGGTGAGAAAACTGTTGCATCAAACACCCAGAAGTTTGAAATTAATAAATTAAGGGAAGCTGTGGAACAGCAAAAAGCAGAGATTGACCGTTTGAAATGGTGGTTGGATAATTTTGGGACAGGTAATTTCTCTTTTCTCTCTGCTTCTTGCAGATAGGTAGGGATACAGAAGATTGTTATTGCCCATTTCTCACTGTTTGACCTGAGAATCTGGAGAATAAAGTGTTGAGAATATCCTTCTGTACAGGTTTATACAGGATATGTGGCAATTTTCACCAGTTTGCACTTTTCACAGCCATTTAGAAAACACTGATTGTGCTGAGCATCCCATTTAAACTGCTCTAGGACGCTGTCAGAGATCTGTGTAAGGAAAAGAAGCAGCTGTTACCTGGATGTGAATTTGTATTTCCACAATCTTAAACCACCAAACTCCTAGTGTATGCCTGTCAATATAGATAACAGTTTGTTTCCCTCAGCAATTAATTTTTTTAAATATAGTTCCAGTTTAACTGGATAACATTGAGGGGAAAGTTGAATGCAGTATTTATTTAGCTATTTGCCTTAGATGACTCTAAAACTGTGATTAATTTCCAGGAAACAAAGATGAAATTGAGACCTTACAAGATGAAATTGCAGCCCTCAGAAATGTGCTCTCACAGCAGAATGATCACACCACCAGTACAGCAGAGCCACTGAAAAGAAGGGGATACTGGTACTACATGCCATCATCACAGGTCAGGAATAAAAATGCTGTTATGGTTTGTTGATGGAGGAAAGTGCATTATAAATCTAGTGGGTTTGGGAGAAACTGAAGAACAAATACTGACTGGCATGTAGGAGAAATACTGAAACAAGCACACACAAATGTTCCCTGGTAAAGCCCTTCACTGTGCTGGTAGGAATCCAGGGTATATAACATTGGGAGGCAACTATTCAGTGGGCAGTACTGTGGATCCATTTAGGTAAGGGTTAAAAGGGGAAGTTGCAGACAAACATTTCTTTCAAAAGAACATTTGTCTTAATTTAAAACCAATATTGCTAAAATATATTTAGTGCTTTTAAAGCAGCGTCATGCTTAGATACTCTGCTGTCTCTCAGTTCTATAGCCTGTTCTGAGAAATCATTGGAATGTCTACAACAAATCCTTTATTTGACATGATTTGTCATTTCTTGATTAACACATACTGCATTTTTTCTCTAGGCTTCAACTCCTGCTTCCCACAGCACCAAAGACTCTGGAGTGTGTTTGGGGTGCTCTGGCACATCCCCAGCCAGAAGAGGGGGTGCTCAGGACAGGCCCTGTGGGAGGGAAGACTTACCCCGCCAAGGATGTTGGGTTTATTCACCAGTCAGAAATAGGTTGTACAAAGCAAATTGTGGCAAAGGTAAGTCAGTGTCAGTCTCAGACTGTTCAGGAGCAGACTAAAGACGGGCTTGCTTAGAGCTCACAGAGTTCTTTTGATTGGCATGAATGAATATAAATGCTTATTACTGTTGAATAACTTAGTTTAAGCAATGTTTGTTACATATTCGTAGATTACATAGAATTTAAAATGTGCATTTGAAGACTATCTCTACTGAAAAAATTATGAAAAATAACATGTTTGGTTTTGGTTTTTTTAAAGAGAGAAGAGAAAAAGAAGATGGTGAAGGAAGTGCAGGATCACCTGTCCCTGAAGGCTCTCCCTTTGTCCCACCCCCAGGCACAGTTATTTACACAGTCCTTCCAGATGGGGCCCCTGCACCTCAGGGCATGGGGGTTTATGCCCCTCCTCCTGCAGCAGCCACTGGAGCTCCAGTTGCTCCTGGATCCATTATCCATGGCCCACCTCCTGTGGGATCCCAGGTGGTTTATGGCCCTCTGCCTCCAAATTTCACAGTGCCACTCATTCCCCTTGGAGTGCTCTGCTGCAATGTGCCTGAACATCGTGATTTGGTAAGAACCAGAGCTGCAACTGCAGGTGGAACCTTTGGGAACTGACAAATGGGTTAGAAAAAGGTCCCTGCTAGGAAGGGGCTGCATCTGGTTACAGTCTTTGCCATCTGTAGCTGCTCCTTGGTGTCAGGAGGCATCAATTGGAAAATAGATCCTGATTCTGTTCTGTTCCCTGTATGCAGGAGAGTGAAGTCTCAAGGCTGGAAGACACTGTGTGCTATTTAAAGTCTCAGAAATACAAAGAGAAATGCTCAGAGGCAGCTGAGCATAAATACAGAAAAGAGGTGGAAAGATTGCACAGAAATGTTGAAGAACTTGAGCATGAAAGAGAAGAGCTGGAATGTGAAGTGGCAGAGCTGCGCCAAGCAGCTCAGGCATGGAGCACTCGCAGGTGGGAACAGTGCATGGAATGCACTGAAAGGAAGCCTGTGGAAATACCTAAACTTTTCCCAGCACAAGTCAGCTTTTTGACTCACAATTCTAGAACTTCAAGAGGCTCCGGGTCTTCGGCATCTTTGTATTTTAATTCCATGTTTTTCATCCTGACCTCTTAGGGACTTTATAGATGGCTACACTGACAGCCTCCCTGCAGAGCTGCAGCTGGAAAAGTCCCTTCAGCAGCAGGAAGATGTTGCAGAGGAGATTGAATGTGCAGAGAAGACTCTCCTGAAACGCCGGGCCGAGCTTAGAGAGGCCGACAGGCTCCTCACAGAGGCTCAAGTAGAACTTGAGAGCACCCGGGGCAAGGTGAGTAAAGGCAAAACCCTGAGGGCAGAAGGATTTGAGTGGTGTTTTGTTTGTCTAGGCAGTTTATTTTCACATGGGTAGCCTGAAGCCTCTTTAAATGGTTCTATATGAGAATAAGTTGTGAGATAAACTGTGCTAGAAGAAATTGGTTTAGTCCTTGTTGAAGAGGAGGAAGGTTTTCTGCTCTGGACAAGAGAGGAGAAAGAGTTGTTCATGGTAGAAAGAGGGAGAAGGCTCAGGTGGAATGTTCAAGCCAGGAGCTCACCTTTAAACAGCAAATGCAGCATAAGGGAATGTGTTGTCTCAGTCTTCGATTTTTGTTCTAGACTAAAGAGACTCTGCAGAAGTACAGTCGTGCCAAACACCATTTGTCCTCCACTGAAATGGAGGCAGAGGAGCTGGAGCAGAGGGCTCAGGAAACAGCCACTAAACTTGTCAAAGCAGCTCAGCAGCTCAGGTACCCTGAGTGCTCTCGTGGGTTTGTGTCACACGGGGTGAGGACAAGGACTGGGTTCTTTCCAGTATCAAGACACTGCTTTTGGAGAGGGAGAGCTGTTAAAATGTTAATATGAAAAGATATAAATGCTCTTCTAGGTTATTACAGAGAGATACAAGGGATTTGGAACAGCACAAGAGGGAACAAGAAGGTATTTTAAAGGAAATCAACAAAATGGTGGCTGCAAGAGAGTCTGAGTTCCAGGCATTAAACCAGAAGATAGAAATGCTCACTGAAAGGCGAGTACTTTTCACTTATCATAAACTGCATTAAATTAAACATCTCCTCCTCCAGTAAGTCACTGCCTAGGAAATTCTCACTTCTTCTGACTCCTGTTTTCAACTTCACTCTTAGTCTTCAGAAGCTCCAAGGAGATATTCGACTTGCAGAAGGTAACGAAGGCCAGCATCTCCAAATCATCAGAGAAGCAGAAAACCTTGTTCAGGGCAAGAAAACTGAACTGGAAACACTGAAAGATCAGGTGAGGCTTGGCCTACTAACCTTGAGCTGTCCACTTTGTTGGAATTGACCTTTACCTCATAATTATGATCCCAGTCTCTAACACACTAGTTCATGTGTGTGTTTAGCTACAAAAACAAAAGCTTCCACTGCTTCTTCTGTTAAACTTCTCCACTGCAGATTTCTGCTCAACAGCAAGAGCTCTTGTTCCTGGAGCAACAGGTGGCTCAAAGAACAGAAGAGCTCCGTGGCCTTCAGGACTGCATTTCCCAAAGGAAAGGTGACCTCAAAGAAGCTCTTCGAGATGGAGAGACTGAAGCACATGAAAAACTTCGCCAGATAAGGGTAAGTTTCCCAAATGAGTTTTCAACTCATTATAGCAAAAGCCTTGAAGTACTACAAGCATCCCAGGAGGAATGCTTTTTTTTGCACCCTCCCCAAACCCACTGAGAAATAGAACATGCAAGTTTATGTTCTGTGTGACTAAAGCTTGGTCCAGATGCACAAAGAACTCCCCAGTTCCAGTAATTCTTACAGAATTGGTCCCTCGAGTGCTAAATTACATTAAGTATAAGTCTCTGAATGACTTCCTGTTGCTGAGGAGCAGCTGCTGAAGGAAATCAGTGTGATCAGTGTGTGTAAAACACAACAGAGCTGTCTGTCCCCATCCCCATTTGCACAGAAAGGATTCTGTAGTTCCCTGCTGGAATCAAAACAAAGTATCAGGGCTAATTATATTTTGTGGTTTATTTTCTTTTGTGAGGGCTTCTTGTCTCACTTTGTTTTAAGGCCTATTAGTCACTTGAATGACAGTGTTGTGGTAAGACTTGGAGATCAAAATCTTTGCAGAATTACTACCCTAAATCATCAGCAAGCAAGACTTTAACCTACATATTCTGTATTTTTTGTTTGTTAAACCAGAATAGGGATGATAGACTGTTAAATAATTTTATAGATATTTGGAACTTCAGTTTAAAGGAAAACTTCATTTAAAATTGCAAATAATGGTATTTGTTATAACACATTCTCTCACAGGAAATAAAAGTACTTCTGGGAGACCTTAGTGATGAGAGAAAAGAACTGGATGTCCAGATTAATGAGAAAAGAGCACAGCTTTTGGTCCTAAAGAAGGATACTAGAAAGGAGGAGGAAAATCTTCAAGGAATACTTGGGCAAATCACCAAGCATAAGATGGGTATGTCCTGGGATTTACTGGGTTTTGTGCAGATTGGGAAGGAATACACAGAGCTCTTTAGTTCATCCTCATCCTAATCCAATAACTGCTGTTTATTTCACCTCACTAGAACTGAAACATGTGCTGGAAATGCTGGAGCTTGAGAAGAATGAACTTGAAGGTTTGAAACTACAACATGACCAGAAGGTCAATGAGCTGGAAAAGACCCAGGTGGCCATTCTAGAGGTAAGAAATGCTTCTGTGGCTGATGCAGAAACTGGGAGAACTGTAGCTCTCTTAAGCTTTGGGTAACAGAGTCCTGATGCTTTTAAATCAATCAGTTTCTAATCTGATTTCAGCTTGTCACAGAAAAGTCTTAAGTCTGCTTAGGCCCTTTAAAATAATGGGATTTTTAGGTGCATGTGAGAGAGAGAGGGAGCACAGAAGCTCTTCTGTGGCTGTAGAATGATGGATGCTGGGGTTTTTTTTTGAAGCTTCTGAAGTCTCTTTATCTGGATTCTGTGTCCTCACTTGCAAAGAGTGAGTCTGGAAGAGAGTTTAAGTCAGCTGGATGATCTTCTCTAGCATTAAAAAGGTCCCCAAGGTACTTGGTACCCTTCTATTGTCACCTTCCTCCACTAAATGCACTCACATTACTCTGGCTGCAGCTAAGGATGTCAACACTTGTTCTGCTTCTGGACCATGTAAATGTGGTGTTCACCATGCCTGTTCTTCCTAGGAGAAGTTAAAACTGGAGAATATTCAGAGGTTATTTCAGTGTCAGCAAGGGGAAGTGGATTGGCAGGAGCAGCTCCTCAGGAAGGACCGTGAGGAAAACGAGCAGCTGGGCTCTCAAATGAGAGCTCTGCAAAACAACATCGAGGCTCTGACCAAAGAGAAGGAGAAGCTGGAGGAAGACTCCAGGAGTTTGGAGAAGAAGTTGTCACAAACCAAAAGGTGGGGGAATGTCTTTTTCCTTGCAAAGATCAGGAGGGATGGGGAAGTGTTTGAATGTCTGTCTGTTGTAATTAAAAGTACAGCTCTAACTTGGAGGTGCCCAATGATACAGAATAGGCAGTTTCTTATGTTCTGTGGAGTTTTTGCTCTAAGCCTCTCTACAGCAGACTTAAAAAATATTCAGGAATGGAGCTGATAAATCAGCAGCATTTGTTATATCCTGGCAATGCCATGAGAAATGTTACAAAAAGTAAAGTGTTGCATCTTGGAACAGGACATTTGCCTTGCTCTGACTGCTGGTACCCTCCCCTTGGGCTCAGAGGGCTTTGCTGACATTTTTTAAGTCCTCGCCAAGGATTTCCAACTAACCAAGAATATGATTCACATTTTACAGAGACTTAACTGCTGCTGAAGACAGCAGCAGAACTGCACTGTCCAACATGGAAAAAATGGAATTGAATGTTAAGAACCTGCAGCAGGAGGTGGAGCTACTGAACAAGCAGAAGACATCTCTGAATGCAGAGGTTGTTGCAGTCCAGGAGGATCTTCAAGGTAAAGACCAACTTTTGTGTTTAAGCAGAGATACATTTTAATAGAAATTCTGTTAAAATACACACTTTAACTGAACTGTGTGATATTAATATTCAGCATGCTCAGATGTCCCTAGGCAGAAAGTATTTAGCATGTTGAAAAGATGGAAATTTTAGAAACTGTTGTTTGTGTTATTCACTCTTTGCTCATGAAAAGAGAGAATTTCTGTGTATTGGTATTTCAAAATGCTGATTGAAAATCTCTTGTCACCAAATACTTTTCTAGGGAAAAAGGAAGAACTGGAAACACTGAAAGGAGAACTGAATGACTCGAGGCAGCAGCTTCACCTCGTGGAACAGGTTGGTTTTAGTGGAACACGTCCATATTGTCACTCTGGGAGTCTGTTGTTGCTCCTGACCTGTTCATGTGGGCACAGCTCAACATCAGAGCCCTGCAGAGCTGAGAACAGGGACTGCTTTATTGCCTTCTATTGCTGAGCGTGGAGTGGGTTTATTGTCTTTTAGGAAGAAAATAATTTAAAAGCAACAGCCAACCAGCACCTTCTGGCTTTTATCTGGTGGCTCCTTCTGTGTTAATTCACTCCGTGGCTGGTTTGAGTGGAAGGAAGCCTGAGTGTGACAGTGATCAATTCTGTTCTCTCAAACCCAGACCTTTTGGGCCGGTTCCTCTTCCCAGCTCCTCCTGCCACGTGCTTTTGTTTTACATTGCAGGATTTGGAGAACAACTCAAGGCAGCAGGAGGAGCTACTCAGAGAGCAGGCAGCCCTGAAGGAAGAGATCCAAGGGTATTTAAGGAAACGTAAGGAGTGCCAGGAGAGGCACAAGAAGAGGGAGAAGCAACTTCAGCAGCTCCAGAAAAAGATTGAAGAGAAGGAAACAGAACTGGCCCAACAGGAAGTGGTAACAAGCCCCCTGACTTGCCTCACTTCCTCCTGACCTTAAAAATAATTCAGGCCAAAAAGTTTGGGGTGTGAATTTACAAGTAGTCACAGAGACACAGGCTGGTTTGGCCAAACCAGCTCGGGTTGGGTGAGGAGTTTCAGCAAAGTGTTACCCAAAAGAAAAACTGAGGGAGCTCTTCTGAAAATGAGAGAGGCAAGAAAAATTGACAAACATTATTTGTCAGTGGGGACTGTTAGACTGCAGTTCTTTCCAATTTATGCTGCTTTTATTTCTCTAATGACTCTTAGTGATGGTTTTTGTTGTCCCTGAGTTGGTGCTGGTTCAAGCTCAGAGTGGGGGGGTTTCTGGCAGGTTCTTCATCGCCTCAAGCAAAACTCAGAGCGTGAAGGGAACAAACTTGAAGAATGCACAGCTAAAGTGAAGGATCAGAAAATCCTATTGGAGAAGGAACTAGCAGATCAACACAAGAAACTGGAGCAGGCAATAGCTAAAGTCAGGCTGGCAGAAGAAAACCTTGGGAAGCTGGAAAAGGAGGAGTCCCGGTGTGCAGCTCTTGAAGAAACCATCAGAAAAAGCAGTAAGAGGCATTGCACAAATGAATTGTCACCGTCTCTGGGGGCTGAGGTTAATGGCACAGCAAATATTTCTGTTCATCTTGCTTGGGTTCTTGGTGTTTGAAAAATATCTGCTGTGTATGAAGTGGGCCAAGATAGTTAAGTTTTTGCTAATTGGGATTTTTTTTTTTTTTTAATGTTCATTACAGAACATCAGCTCTCAGAAAAAGAATTACAGTTGCAACAAAAAGACAGAGAAATACAGTGTCTTCAGAAAGAACTGGAAGTCTCCAAGTCTGAGCTAAAGCAACTTCAGGATCAGATAGTGTCAGAGAGGAGAGAAGCAGAAAAACAAATCTTGAGTCTGAGAGAAACACAGAAAATGCAAAGGATGGAGCTTGAAAGCAAACTGCAAGTAAGTCCTGGCTGAGGGCAGAAAGTCTGGGGGTTTGGGTTATTTTAAACAGCAAAATGATGGCACACCCCTTTTTGTCATTGGAGGAACAAAGTAATGCATCAATTTCCTGACCAGACTTGAGGCAACAACCTCTATAATTCTCGGTGCTGCACAACACTCAAGCTGATCCTGTTTCTGCCTTGAAGAAGTTGTGGTTTCTCTTAGTCCATGTTCTGTAGTGGATGCTCCCAGTAAAAGACGTCTTCCTGCACTTTCCTAGGAACAGAGGTGTGGAAATGGCAGCTTGCAGAGTGCCAGAGCCGTGGCTGAGCACGGCACCCACAGTAACTGCCCGCGAGCCAAGCGCCTCGTGGGGCACCTGGGCCAGCGGGAATGCAGCGACCCCCAGAGCCAGGTACAGCTGGGTACCAAATCCAGGGGGGCTGAGGGTTCGTGGCTTCAGACAAGCTCATTTTGTGTTGGTTTTGAGTCTCTTCCTCCTGTGGTCTCATAACTGAAAATACACCCAGAGTTGTAATTTATGCAAATCACTAAATGTTAGCAATGTTTAGAGCTACTCAGTAGGCATTTAACAACTTGCCAGTGCCAGCCTGGGCCAGCTTTTTCTTCTTTAGATACTCACTTAAAAAGTGATTGACCTTGTCTGACTCCTTCTAGTCCTTCAGTAAGTTCTTTATAAATTGTTTTGAAGCCTTTTAAAAAGAGAGAAGAATGTTGTTGGCAACTGGAAAGCATTTGGGAAGGCCCTGCAAGGTCAGAGTGTGGCAGGTTTAGGTTAACAAGTGGTGTCCTGTTAACTGGAGTTGCTTCCCTGGCAGAGTTAACATTGGGACCAGGGCTGCAGCAGGTCAGAGGCTTTGGGATTTCTGACTGCAGTGGTCCAGTTGTTCCCATGTCCAGAACAGCCTTGTTCAGTTATGCAGGAACAGCCCTCAGGACTGATGTTTGTAACCCAAGTGTTCTGTGCTGCAGGTTAAAACCCAAGACCTGGAGGAGAGACAAAGGGAAATGGAGAGTGCAGCAACGTTGCTTAACCTGGAGGTTGAAAATGAGATAAGGACAGGGTTTAAGTCTCCAAGCTCATCTTCTCCAGACCCCCTGGAAGATTTGGAAGCTTTTCCTGAAGGAAGTCTGCAGTGTGAGTCAGAGACTGCTCCCTTTGCTGCTGCTGACAGACAACTCCTCTCCTTGGAAGAAAAGTTCAATATTTCCAGACTCTTCTTAATGGTAAAATGCTTTGGACAAGCAGCTGCTGCTGGTGCTGTGCTGGTCCCTCTGGCTGAATGTGCTTTTCTTTTCCCAAAGGATGAGCAGTGGCGGGGAGAGGCGCTCCGGGAGAAGCTGCAGCAGCACGAGGACCGGCTGAAGGTGCCGCATCTGTGCCCCTCACATCTCTTGGGCCCCTTCAAAACATGATCTAAACAACCTGGGGCAGTGGGAATCCTCCTCCAGCTCAGGCAAATCCACTGTGTAATGACCAGAGAGAGGAGCTTTGGGTGGGAACAGTAAAAGCCTGGCTGTAGCAAGATGAGTAATTTTAATTGGCAGTCAATTGGATGTTGGAGTATTCCAACAAGATTCCCTCATTTATATCATCCTGTGGTGTATCAGCAACAGGCCAGAGGAGTTCAGCACCACCCACAATCACTTTAGGGTCCAGGTTCAGTTAGAACATGGCCATCAAAATGGAGTTTATTTAAAAATAACTCCCAAACCCACCGTGCCCTGCCTGTGGTGTGAGACTCAACCTTCCAGCCTTTAGGATTGGTGTTTACCAGCGTTGCCATGCCCGTGCCTGGTGTGACCAGCCCTGGTGTGTTGCAGGCGCAGCTGCGGCGCTGCCTGGCCAAGCAGGCCGAGGTGCTGCTCTGGGGGAAGCGCCAGACGGCCGGGAGCCTGCACAGCCTCCAGCGCCAGCTCCAGGTGCTGGATGACCTGGTCAGCAGCACTGCTTCAGATTCCCTCTTCCTGCCCAGCAGCCCCAGCCTGGCATCTCTTCACAGTGCTCTGAATGTAACAAAAGCTCAGGTAATGTTCTGCTGCAGAGCAGAATTCTGATTTGGGGGTTTTAATGGGTTTTTTTTTTTCCTCTCACTGGGAATTGTTACAGCCATGTGCTGTCTCTCTCTGAGGTTGGGCAGGGGTTTCTGAAGGTGGTGATCACACCCTACCCCTGCTCTGGCAGTAGCTGATGTCTTTGGAAAGGCTGAGCTTTCCTCACAGTGGTTTGGGGGTTTTTTACAGGTCCCCAGCAGCCCAGGAAGTGTGTTGGGATCACCAATGCTGCATTCCAGCTCCCAAGGAATCTCCCGGTGAAGGCCAGAGGTGAGATGTGGCTTCAGGCCAGTTCCAACCTCCCAGAGACAAGAGTGGCTGGAAGGCTGAGGGACCATGGGGCAGCTGTAGCTTCACAGACTATGCTGGCCCCTTCCCAGTGACAGCATTCCCATGGCTGGTGTCTGTTCTGCTTTAGGTTTGTGTGTTGTGCAGTAGAGTCTGGGTGAGAGCTGCTGGGCGCTCTCCTGGGACATGGAGTTACTGCTGCATAAGTTGTTGCCATCCCTGGTCTCCCAGGAACTTTCCTGGTTTAACTGTTCAGCCCCGTGGCTGAACCTCTGGTACAGCTGGTTCAGCACCATCAGGGTACAAAAAGTGTTCTTTTGTAATGGTTTAAGGTAAAAATGTTACTTGAAGAGTGGCTTCACTTCAAAAGAAAAGCCCAAAGCACATCCACAGCTTGGACAGGGGCCCTCAGGTGCCACCTCTCAAGAGTTCTCCTACCTCACTAGGTGAGCCTTGTCTGAAAAGGCCTTTGCCACCACTCAGCTGCTGCAGGGCCTGTACTGTGAAGGTTTTGTACAACTGAGAACAGGTTTATATATATGTTGGTTTTTTTAAAAAAGCTATTTTAAATGTGTATTTAAGTAAGTCCAAACTAACCTCCTATTTAAGTGTTCCGCTAGTGGCCAGTTTCCACTTCAAAGAGACCTTGTTACAAGGCCTGATCTGTTGCCAAATGCACGGAGGTTTAAAATACAATTTTTTTGGATACTTCCTTAAAATAAACTTTGGTGACTGATGCTTTTATCTGGGGATGGTTGTGGATTCTTCTCCTTTAAAGCTCTTCTCCAGGACACTGATCCTGGCACAGCCCTGGACAGTGGCAATGCTCCGAGTGCTGGGGCTCCTCCTTGCAGGACCGTGTCCAACACTGGCATTTCTGTCCTTGTACCTCTTCATGGCTGCTGGGTGAGCAGCTCTTGCTCTCCCGAGGCTTGGCTGCATCACTTGTCTGAAGCAGGTGGATACAGATAATGGCTCCTTAACAAAATTACAATCAACTTACTCCTACTTAGTGGAGGAGAAGCCACTTTGTAAATCCTTCAGGCAGCAGGACAACACAGGCCAGGGGCTGTGCAGTGACTGTCCCAGCCCTCCCCACCCTTTCCTGGGGACAGGCTTTGGCATCACTCTCAGTCTTGCCCTTTCTCATCCTCATTAGAGATAACATTTTTCTATGCAGCATCACCAAGCCATTGTCAGAGTTCCCTGGGAACAAACACCACCCTGCCCTGCTTCCCTTAGAGAACAGCTTTGGGCTCTGGGAACCCCTCTGAAGTTTGTGCCAAGTAAGGCCCAGGGTAAAGGTTGAGCACAAATCCCAGCACTCCAAGGAGCTCTCCCCCCTTGGAGGTCCCACTGTCAGCACAGAGTAACACACAGCAGGGAGGTTTATCTAGATACAGGTACTTTATTTACAAATATTTAGATTAATAGCATTGTTACATCAAATGAGGAGTACAGCAGTCCAAACAGATCCTTTCTGTGACAGAAACAATAAGACCTACTGTAACTTACTCTGGGAGTACAGGTATTGCACCTCAACAAGCTGTAGTCATTACAACACTGACTTCACATCAGCAGCAGGTCGTGGTCCCTGGGCAAACCCTGGTGCAGCCTTGGGTTAAGCAGGATGCAGGAGCTGGAGATCTTGAACATACCCATCTACTGAGGAACAGGAGTTAAAAAAGGACTAACCAGACAAAACAAAGGGACAGCACACAAGTTACCCAAATCCTATGTCTGCACATTCCAGTTTTGGCTTTTATTTAACATTGACTGTACAATACTCTGGTACCACTGGTTACTTACAAGTCTGAACATTGTACAGTTTTAGTGTCTAGAGAGGGATTTTCAGACTACTTTGTATTTGAAATGCTGCAATAAGCCTGATGTGGGACACTGGATTGTGGTTAAGCACTTACCCCCTTCCATTTTTAAACCATGTGAGGTTTTCCAGGTGAAGCTGCGTAAGGAGCCACAGTAAAACCCCACATTAGTGCAGCAACCATGTGACACCCCCTCACACACAAGCCCGGCTGTGGCACCCCAGGAAGGATGTACCTGAAGGCTTGAAGCAAGACCCTTTAAAGAAACCCCTCACACAGCACTGTTAAAAAAATACAAGAGTAGTTAAAAATCCCTAGAGAGCACATGTTGTTCCAACTGTCCAGTTCAGCCTCTGCCCATTCCCAAAGTTACAGGTATAAAAGCAGGAGGTGTGCGAGAGCCCGGCCACGGCTGAAGCCCGAGAATGCCAAAGAGAAGCAGGTAGAGCACTGCTGAGTGCCGAGGGAAGGATTGCACAGTGCAGAGATGAGAGCCCCACTAGTGTTAACGTCTGTGTCCCCCAGCACCGTGGGGACCCTGTGAGTGATGCCCAGCAGCTGCAGCCACAGCTGGGCTGTGCTGCCAGGGGGGCACAGAGAGCTCAGACTGTACAAAACGGGGGGTTCTTACACACTGTTCTAATGCCAGGCATCATTTTCTTCATTAAAATCATATACACAGGATGTATTTAACTGTTAGCTCAGTTCCTTCAAATTTTATACATATTTACGTTCTGTTAACAAAGGTAAAGGATAAAAGTGGCAAAAAAAATGACATAAAGCTATTGAGCACAAGAATGAAGAGATCACTTCCCTGCGCCACCCCGACCCCAGCATCCCACAGGGAATTCTTCCAACAAAAGCACATCATTACAGAGCCCCTCGCTACCATCGGAAGTCATTTCACAGCAAAAACTTATCCTTTACTACGGACAGCTCGAACAGTTAGAGGTGGGGAAGAAAGGCCAAAGAACCATAAAATAAACCATACAAGACAAAGCCCTGCGAAAGTGTAAAATCAGGAGTCCGGCATCAGTGCTCAGTTTAAATTATGTATCGGTGACACTATCACAAGGACAATCAAGGAAAAAAAAAACTTCTAGATTTACCATGCAGGAGAGGTTTTATTACTCTACTTGCCTTTGATAACCTGATTACATCTAAAGTTGTTTAGCAGTTTAGTACTGTGTTAAACTTGTCTCAGAGTTTTAATTAAACCCAGTAAGATGTACAGAAGATGGGGAAGCGGTCAAAAGCACCACTCCCTAGAGCCAGAGGTGAGGGGTCAGGAGGAGCCACGGAGGGGTCACTAGCAGCCACAGCCTTCTCTCTGGGGCTGGGGTTCGCTCGTTAGCCGCCCCCCCTGCGGGGCTGACGGTTTGTGCTGTACGCCCGACTCGGCCGCGTTCAGGTCCAGGCTTCCGTCTTGGATGTTCTGGTAGATTTTCTTGGCAGCCTCCAGGAACGCATCCTCCACGTTCTCTCCACTGCAAGAGAGCAGCAGAAGT
Organism: Coloeus monedula; assembly: GCF_965178545.1. Taxonomy (NCBI): domain Eukaryota; kingdom Metazoa; phylum Chordata; class Aves; order Passeriformes; family Corvidae; genus Coloeus; species Coloeus monedula. The sequence goes on along the minus strand of NC_138801.1, from coordinate 2,153,023 downwards.
TACTGGGGCTGAGTGCTGCTTCTGGAGGGAGCTGGGCAAACACTGCCCTGGGACCTGACAGGCACTGCCCCGTTCTCTTCCAGCCCAACAACCCAGCCCCGGGACAGGGCAATGCCCTCCCTGGTCACTACAGCCATCAGCACCAGCCCAGAATATGGAATATGTGCCAAAGCACTGAGGAGCAAAAATAAGCCAAGGCATTGAGCTACGTGCACAGGGCAGTTCTGACAGAGGCTTAAAGACAAGGGAGCCACTATGGATCAAAATCTCTTTTTGTTACAAAGTTCTGCTCTGACAGGTGGCAGTGGGAGCCACATTTCCCGGTGGCCCTGGAAACACAGTGACATAGCTGGCCCCAAGCATGGCACAGCAATTCTTCACTTAGTGGAGGGACTGGTCGTTGCCTTCAAACCAAACTTTCAGCTCTGAACACCCGGGGGAAGGAACCCTTTACCCACATGAACACATTCCACACTCAAATAAGGCCTGAAATCCCAATCAGTTCATTTGAATTCAACCAGTCTTTGCCTGAAATGCAGCCAGAGGTCTCAGTTCCAAGTTACTTTCAAGTCAAAGCAAACAGACCAATGCGAGCAGTTCAGTCACTTACGTTTTTGCACTTGCTTCAAGGAACAATAAACCTGTTCAGAGACAGAGGTTTAAGTCAGTGCACAACACACCTCAAACAACCCAAAGTCAGACACATCATGACCTTCCCATTACATGCAAGACACTATTTTAGTACTGAACAAGGTTTTGTGACTATGTTAAGGCATCAACGCCAGCATTTCTAGAACTTGATTTCTAGAACTAAGCACAATTAGCACTATGCCAGACTGCCTGAGGCACAGCAGGAGTTTGTCCATACAATTCCATGACTCTGAAGTGTAAGCTTGCAGCTATCAGTGCTGAGGAATCACTTTAACATCACTATCTTGTAGGAAATGTACCAGCTCAAGAGAAAAAAACACACCATTTTCTTCAGCAAATTGTTTGGCTTCTTCATATGTAACATCCCTCTGTGCTTCCAGGTCTGCTTTGTTTCCTATGAGGATTATCACCTGGGTCAGGAGAGACAAAGTTAGTCTGGGAAAAAGCTTATGAGCCTTTTCACTGCCACCTTCATTATTAATGAGACTTTTTAAAAAACCAAAGGGAAATATGCAGAGCAGATTATCTACAGAAGCCATGCTCCTTCTGGAGAACTCTGCTCTAGCATTCCCCACTTTGGGAAAGCAGGAGCAGCATCTCCAGCTGTCACTTTCCAAGGCTTTAGGATGTTCTCATGAGATGAGGTCCTAAAAAGCAGTGGTGCTGCTCTTTACTCATGAGAGCCATACCCTGAGCCACTTCTTGTGTTTGTTTAAACAGCTGCTAATCCAGACAATCTTTGAAGTTTTCTCTCATCACAGTACAGATTTCTCATCAGTTTGGTGCTAAGGTATTTTAGAGGCATTCAGGAACAATCTGAAGAACAACAGCTCTGTGATATGGGCAGAGAGACCCAGAAGAATCTTCCTCCACAAAACCTGGTCAGCTTTTGCTGGAGATCCAATTTACATTCCAACCTAAGGACAGCATTCACCTCATTACTGACAAAGCAAGGAGTAACACAAGTCAAGGTTGGTCCAGATTTCATCCCAATTTTGTCTCCAACTGCTTCAAATAGACCCTGAAAGGTGAGTGGCACAAGAAGACTTTTAGAAGAAGCCATTTTGCTCCAGCTGCAGTAAGGCAAGTGAATCACTGCACTCTGCAAGTGGGAACAGGAGCAGCAGAGAGAACACAGGCAGCTCTTGCAGAGACCACTGCAGTGCTTTGGCCTGAGCCTCCCACCTCTTGCTCAGGGAGAAGCAATCTTGCTTTTAAGCTAAATGAAGTCCAACTTACAGTATTTGGATTGGTGAGGTTCCTTGCATCTGTCAGCCAGCTGCTTAAGTGATTATACGTACTTCTTCTGCAAAGAATCAAGAGAGGACAGTTTTAGCCTTTTATAAAATATTTAGGTGCCAACAGCAGAGTCAGCATCCAAACACAGCAACATCCATCATCCCTGTTCTTCTCCCCACATCAAGACAGACAAAGAAGCAGCAGTGTGGACTCTCAAACTCAAGTCAAGTTTAAACCCCTGGAGCAGCTCTTACACCACCAGTGGAAAGCCAGCCCAATTCCCACTGCTAGCACACAGCTCTGCACACAGACAATGCTGATGCTGTTCTGTACAGAACACATTAAAGGGTTTCCTGTCAAATACTCTTACAGAACACAGTGCAGCAGAACAGCACTTCGGTAACAAACTGCAGAAGTTCATATTTTACTCAAGATTTGCACAAACAGGAAATACACCTACATATGCAGGAAAAACAAAGAAGTGCCTGAAGAATATCAAGAACAGCCCCAGTGGAAGATGAGAGACGTGAGAAAGCAAAAGTATCTCAATGCATCTGATGCAGTATTTTTTCAGCAGCATCTTTAGTTTTCACCTCTAGAGGAAGCCAGGATGGCTCCTGTGCAGGAGCAGGCTGCTGGGGAAGAGGCCCAGGGTCAGGCTGAGGCCAGGCTCTCTCCCCACCACACCCCGGGCAGTTCCACACGTTCACTGCGGCACAGCCGTGCTCTGGGCTGGGCCCACTGAGGACACCCCTGCCAGGTGAGCAGCGCTGCCACTGCCTCCACAGCAGCAAAATCCATGTGCTGAAGAGCAGATTCTAAGGACAAAGCCAGTTCTTTAAAACATCTTCAACACAGGCAGGCACAGCTTGAAATGGCAAACTCTTCAGGCTCAGCAGCAGCGAGATCTTCCAAGAAAAGCAGCTCACATCATTCCCTGTGTCTCACGTGCAGCTCTTTAAGTAGTGGGGTATTTAGATAAGGTGTAGCAGGCATCACACACCAGGATGCTGCTCATCCAGGCACACACAGAGCCTTTGAGCCACAGGGACAGACAGACAGACAGAACTCACAGGGCTGTGCATCCCAACCTCACCAAGCACACCCAGAGCTCTGCTGCCCTTACCTGGTGATGTCGTAGACCATGAGAGCTCCTGCTGCTCCTCTGTAGTAGCTTCGTGTGACAGCCCTGAATCTCTCTTGTCCTGCTGTATCCCAAATCTGTAGTTTAATTTTTTGGCCACTAACTTCAATTATTCTTGTGCCAAATTCAACACCAATTGTGTGGGGACAGTCTGCCATAACTGTCATGAAAAATAAGAGCAAAGATCAGATCTTCCTAGGACAATGTTTCCTTGCTGCAAAGATATGACTACCACAAGTTTTCAGTTATCTTTACTAGATTTTCAGTCTCTAAAAAAGCATTTTTACAGCTACAGTTCCCAAACTGCATCACTTAACCAGAAATAAAATGCTGTATTTCCTGAGCTGTTGTTAGTTGAAAACAGTTATAAAATTCCTTGCCTTCTCTGCTGCTCTTTGGCCATACATAGCAGAAGGCACCAAGTCAGCTGATTCCCAGTCTATCCTTGCAGAAACGGTTAACTATTTTAATGCAGTAGGAAAAGATAATTTTTAGGGAATTACCAAGAAAGATACAGTTAAAAAGTGTGTCACATCTTCAAAAACAAATGCCAAAGTTGGTTCAGACAGGGCAACAGCATGACTGTCCACAGGAAAACACCAGTTTCATAAGTAGCTACAAACACACCAAATCAAGTCCAAAAAGGCATCTTTCCAGTTAGGATAAACTCATGTTAATAAGCTCATCTTTGAGAAAGATCAAGAAAATACAGACAGGATGAGGATCTACTCAGGCTACCTAGAGTTAGTGGCAGTCTCACAGAGGTGTTTGGCACATTAGTTTGGTTGTACTGCTTTGGCTTGGTGCTCACGGAGTAAGAACATTCTCCTCATGGAGAAACTGACCATGTGCAAAATGGCATTTAAGTAATTGGCTGATACTACATTTTCATTAAAAACAACAATCAGAAATCCCTATTTCTACTAGAAAACAAGTATTTTAACTGCAGCTTCGACCCACTTGTTACCCCATCACAAGTAGCACATGGTGATGCCTGTACTGATAAATACCTACAGACTTACTCACTGAATGAGGTCACAGCTGCTGCAAACCCCAATGCAACACACACGAGGAAGAACTGAAGCTAATTCTTAATTAGTGATGATACCATACATGAGAAAATGTTTCAGCTGGGAGAGACTGCAGTAAGCCCTAAACACCATCGCCCAGAGCAGGCCAAGTGTCCTGCAGGGCTGCTTAAGGCTGCAAACAAGGACTCAAAGAAAAATCATTGTTCTCCTTTTGAACTCCTTAACAGCACTAAAAACTCCAACTGCTTGTGATCAAGCTACACCAATACTGAAGACATGTGAAGTTCAGTCATGAAATTTCTTTGTTCATATCAAAATCCACAGAAAAGCTGTTAAATCAGATCCAGTCCTCCCACTCCTCACAGGCAGGACTGGCTGGAGCAGGTTTTGCCATTACTACATCAACATTTGTTTCTGCATCTGCTGAAGTCAAACCAAAACTGTGACCCAGTACAATCCAAACTCATACAGAGTAAGACACCAAATCGAGCTCATGCACGATGGAAACAGGCAGGAAAAAGGTATGAAGGTGCCAGGTAGAATAACTATCATGAACTGCAATACTCACACTTCTTTTCTGTGAATTGATGAAGCAAACAGGACTTTCCTACACCCATGTCCCCTGTTACAGAAAGAATAGTTAAATCATTGTTGCAACAAGCACATTTTCTTCATCCCACACAACAAATGGCACAGAGACATTCATTTCTCAGGTCAGATGGGCAGCGTTCTATCCCTGGCTACATCCTCACATTTATCAACTTTGGCACTAAAGCTCTGGTTACAGGAACAGGCCTGCAAGTGAGAGTGGAGCAGAACACTCAAGAAATAAGTTAATTTGTATTACTGATTTTACAACTGGATCTCACAAGGTTATAAAAAGGACATCTGAAGAAACTAAAATGTAAAATACACTTGGTTCTTGCTCCTTCCTTACTTGCAATTGCCAGTAAGAACATCAAAAATACAGAAAACCATCCAGAACACCCCAAGAAATTGCTCCATTTCCACTGATCCTCTTGCGCAATGCCAAGAGTGAGACACAGCAAGATCTTTTAAGAACCAACTTTTCCAGAGGCTGAGCCTGTCACAGCAGCCTGACTACAAACCTGTACAATAACACTGCAGATCATTTACACCTACACAAGGTCATTAACAATTAAACAATTAACAGCAAGACCAGTTTTTCCAGGAGAGCAATAAATGCAATCCCTGAGAGTCCCTGACTAAGCAGCCAAGGAAGGTGCAGCTAAAAGCAACATTTAAACACAAAAATATAGCCTGACAGAGATTTATAAGCCTCATGCAACGGTTTCCGATCAGCACTTGTGCCTTCAACATAAACTCCAAAACCTTTGAGATTAATGATGCAAAAGGCTCCAGTAAATGCTAAAGCTGTAGAGAAATGTGGTGACCTGTGAGGACTGAGGTGGGACAAGCACCTACTGAAAGCAGCATGACACAGCCACAGGTGTCTCAGGTATCCACACAGCAACATGAACAGGTGTGTGCCCACTGGTACTTACCAATAATGATGTACTTAAAGATGTAAGAATAGTTGTAAGGTGCAGTTGCCATTGTGGCACTGAAATAAAAAATAGAACGCATCAGAACTGATACTTGTTCACCAAACTCAAGCCAATTCATCCAGTTTAGTTCATCTAAGCAAAAAAATTCCCCCTTCCTCTTCCCCCACAACAACCCTTTCATTCGCAGTTCAAATTTGTGTAGTTCCCCACAGTCACTGAATTAGTGGCACAGACAGCCAGCAAAGTTCCCACACCGTTTGCTCTGAGCCCCTGTCAGTAAAGCCTCCAAGCAGAAACATGCTCTGAGGTAGTACTGACAATCAGTAGACTGATTAGATAAGAAAGACTTAAAGCTGTTGAAAAGCTCAGTCCCTCCTTGCTCTGCACAGTCACGGCCAGACCAGCGCTCACCCGCCAAAGAGCTGATGTATGAACTGAAAATAAAATCTGACTCCAGCACAAAATCTGAAGAGATTTAACAAAACCAGCAAGTTGGAGCTATTACCTCACACTTTTGAGACTTGCAACAGCAAAAAAGGAAACAGTGCAGCCAGCAAACAGCTAAGATTTAGAAGAATGCTGCAGCAGCGTTGACCGGGGTCTGGGGCGATGCTTGTCCATGTCGGAAAAGCGGTGCAAGCCACAAATCAGATGTTCAGGAAGTTAGTTAACATCTCTGTGGCTTTGTCAGCATGGCAGTGTTACAGCAAGGCTGCTGAGCAGTTTCTCTTGTTTAAAAAGCAGCCGAAGTACCTCTAATATTCCAGAATTTTCCTGTGCTTTCCTAAATGTCGAGGGAATTAGAACTGGCTTCAGCTGTTTAAATCTGCAAGGAGTAAAAGCTGACTTACCAACTAACACATCAGTTAGCCAGGATTACACATCTGTACGGGCCAGATGTTGCCAGTTAACATAAAAGATGGGAAATGCCTGCTTTTGCCCCCGGTTTTAAGTTAAACTGGATACACTGTGATCAGTTAAGCAAGTGGAAAATTTCTAGCAGGAATTCAGTGCTTCCCTTCCTGCTCCTGCATGGCAGAGAGCCAGCCCTTACAAACACATGGTACTCCTTACAAGGAACATTGCTGGAGCCTAGAAAGATTTTCATTAGGTCATGTGTCATTCACATGACGAATGAAACCAGTACTGGAAAGAAATACAGAGGAAAGCTTACAGGCCTGGGACTTTCTCAAAAGCAAAGTACTGTTCCTTGAACCACGATTAATCCCTCTCAGTGAACTGCAGCAGTAAGAAAGGTGAACAAATCTCATTCCCAGCACAGAGCCAGCAGCCTCCGCTTCCCAGTGCAGAGATTTGAGGCAAACACGCTTATCTAGACCTCAGAGGGGGAACAACTCCCAGGGAAGTTAAGAAGGGTTTACTGAGTGCCAGGCGCTGCTCTGCACCTTGTCTTCCCTCCGTGCCTGGCTCAGGAGATGGAAACACTCAGTCCTTCTATCCCAAGCAGTATGTAAAGCACCTCTGCTAAGGCCTATATAGACACACGCTGTTTTACCAAACCAAGCTTATTGCAAGATAGGAAATAAAGTGGCAATTTTGGACAGTAATTCAGCAAGCAAGGCAGCAGCTTTACTGCCTTATTTCTTGGAAGAGTCCAGAGTTACAGTACCAGCTTCAACACGTGCACTGGTTATTTTCAACAGCATTAAATAAAGACAAGTCACTGCTCCATATTGAGTTCTAAATGAATGTGTCACTGTGGAAACAACCAGTCCTTCAAGTTTCCTGAACATCTTCACACATTATGTTTTTCTTCTTCTCCAGCATGTCCCAGCACAGTAAACTGGGCATGCAAAGCATGTGTTCTTGCAGGACACTTCACCTGCCACTTGCCTTCTGAGCAGAGGCAGGACCAACATGCTCACGGCTCAGCTCCATTTGATGGCACACAGGGCTAAACTGGGGGTTTACAAGGTAACTGGAAGTATAAAAGAGAGCTTGAAAAAGCTGATTTATACATGCAAGTACTTCAGGAGGAGAGCAGGAACTGCACCATGCTCCACAGAAAACAGCTGGGTGTTACAGCCACAAGACACCAAGAGCACCAGTATGGACCAAAGATCTGTGCATTCTGAGGATGGAAATATCCAGTAACCTACGATGTTAAAAACCCCAAACAAACCAACCAGCATCATGAACTCCAAGACAGGGAACCAACCACTCGTGGGGCTATGAAAGCTGCAGAAGGCTGGGTGCCCTCTCTTCTTCCCAAGACCAGGGAGGCCAAGGAATGCCAAGTACTCACAAACACAGGGAAGTTTCATGTTTCTGAGCACATGACTCTAGGATATCACCATATGGTAAACAACATTGTGGTGCTGTGCTGTTCCAACCAGGGGGAAATGCATCCTGCTATCCAAGTGTGTAAGTGGCATCACTGGAAAGTGAGGAGGACTTTAATAAAGCACGGAGAAACTGCAAACTCAGTGCAGTCTATAACAAACTGAATTTGAAGCGAGTCTCAACTAGACCTTCATTGCTAAATATACAGCTCTGTTTATTTGTCAGACTGTTTCTGTTTGCTGAGATATGTCTATTTCCATTATGCCCTTTAAGTTAGAAAGTCTAACTATGCTATTTCAATGCAAAAAACCATTGATACTGCATTTATTCCAAGGGTCACATTACAGAAAAGATTCTGAAATACTCCAAACCATTAGTAAAGGTCAGGATTTTTTTCTGGAGAACAGATGACTCCTTTAAATAAAAAATAAAATAAACACCCAAACAATACTAAAACAACCAAACAAGAAACTTTTAAATGCTCAAATTCCAGTAAGGATTAGCAGGAATTCAAGCTGCACTCAGATCTTGGAATAAAAGTGATATTCCACAAGGACTCTGTGCTGAAGGAGAAAAAAAAAATGCAACAAACTAAACACAGAAACCCTGCTGAGAATTCAGCCTTGGAAAACTGACCACCTCAGCATTTGCTGCAGACGAAAGAAGGAAGTCCAGACAAGAACAGGGCACAACAGGGGTCAGTAAATTCTAAACTATCAGCTACATGTCAATGCAAGGCGTTGATAATGTTGATAACCATCACCCATCTGTAAAAACTCGAGTTCTGCCTCTACCCTCTCTGTTCCAGACATGTGAATCTCAGTAGTTCCAATATGGGGGGATGGGGCTTTCCTCTTGGGAGAGCTGCGAGGGCAAGAACTGCAGGGCTGAGGAAGTTGCACATAAATATCCACAGCTCAGCCTCGGCCACTGCTGGCATTGTGCACTATGACATCAAAGTTAACCAGCCATGAATTTACTGTTAAAAGAAAGCAGAAGTTTAGTCTGGGAGCTTGGCCTACCTGCCATCCTTCTTCCGGGAAAGTCTGCCAGCTCAGAGCAAGCTTTGGCTCCCTTCTCCCAGGTAAGGCTGCCCTGGAGCCCAGAGCATTATTGCAGGATGGCCCCTGGCCAGAGGATCGTGGCTCACTATGCACAGATTTATGCTCATTTCAAAGCCTGTACAATTCATTTCTGCATTACATTAAGACTGGTAATTTTACAGTGAGCAGTGTCGCCAAATCCATTTTCCACATACCGACGACTTCTTTATTTTTAAATAAAAAGTTGAAGATGACCTTAATGAGATACCAGTACATCTACCTCCTCTAATCAACAAGCACTACACAGATATTTAGAAATCTCACTGAAGCCTTATTTCAAGTATCAGCTACATCTGTACACCCTGAGATAAGACTGTTCTGGGCACACTGCTGTAACATTCTTTATCACAATAACATAACTGTAAATATCAGATTCATACCAGCCTTTGTGAGACTTGTGCAGTTCCTTCCAGCTCAAGGACACGGTCTTAACTCTTCACTGGATATCATTTGCATTGAGAAATGTAGTATCTGTATGCTCAACAAGAAGCAGATGTGTTATGAAACCAGAACCTGCATGCAGAGGGTTTATTAGACACTGCTGTGGTTCACACCATCAGCTGATGGATGGTCCATGTCCAGGGATGAGACCTGGAGAAAAAAAACCTACAACCTTAGCACTGCCCAGTTTTTACTGGTTCCCTGAAAAGCACAGCACTCTGCAGCAGGGAACCACTGGTTAGTTACTCTGAAGCAAAATGCATTTTGTAGTCCATCTAGCCAGCCAGGTGTTCTGTGCACCATTCTTCAATGGTGTGCAGCAGGAAAGGCTCTCACAGTTGAAGCTGCAGACTTATTTCGATATTAATTAACAGACAACATTAAGATTGATAAGGGGGATGAGCTGGAGAGAGGTAGAATTGTTTCATTTCACAATTGCACTTTTCCCCTGATAAAGGCTTTTGTCAAGCACACAAAACAATGTGGTTCAACTTGTACCTTACTTCAGCAGGCTACCAGAAGCAGTCTGTGAGTGCTTCAATTGTGGTCATCTGTAAGATCACAGCACACTGGGAGGTAGTAACAGTTCTGTTATCAATTCATTCACCCAAGCACTGAATTCCCATAGGTCTGTGTCCACAGCAAGCTATGAGGTCTGCTACAATTAAATTCCACTGTGGTTCTCTCACTTTCACACACCAAAGACATTCACGTCTTCCTAAACCACAACAACATCTTGGCCTTCTTTAAGATGATGCTCTGCAGCCACCCTGCTCTGCTTATTTATTCGTTTTTGCAGGCTTGGCTTTACAAAGCCCTGCTGTGCCTGATCCCTGAGAAGTGTCAGAGCCTGCTGCAGCCTTCACACCTGTCTGACAACATCACTTGTTGCTGGCCAGTTCCTTACTCATCCCTCAGCTCTTCCAGAGTCATCCTCCCTGGCTTCCCCCACTTGGATTTCACCAAAGCATCAAATTAGCACAAGACAGTAAATTTGGCTGAGCTGATCTTTGACACCCAGCAGCCTCTGTAAGCTGCTGTCCAGGATCACTTTGCATTTCCATATTATTCCTACACCCAGTACTCTTTCCCTGACAGCACACGAGGCCTGCAGGCTCTGGGGCTCAGACCCACCAGCTGCAGCCCTGCAGAGCCCTTTCCAGGCTGTTCTTGAAGAAATGCATTTGATACACTCCTTAATCATATGGAACACCTTAACCCAGCCTGAAGCCTAGAAGGTTTTTCTAAAGGCTTCACAGGCCTTCACTTCTCCTTCCTACAGGAGGAACTTCATCTTTATCTTTAAATCAAAGCTACGTATCACACTACCTTCACTTTCTGACTTTCCTCACCAGCTCTACAGTCACACCCATGTTGTGCTGGTTATCCTTCTACTGGTTTCACATACTGCTTCATTAACTTACTCCATTTTGCTTCCTAAACTTCCTGCATTTATATGTGCACACCTCAATTCTCCCTAACCACACCCCAGCAGCAGGGCTGACCTAATCACTGCATACCTGTCCTCCTCAGCTCAAGCACCTTCTGCCATGTCCCTCCTCTCAGCCATCCTTCATCCACTTGTATTTTCTCACTTATCCCACTCTCCTCTTCCTACAGAACACTCCAACCTGTAGCACATGTCTGTTCACAGCAGGAGAACAGAGGTCCAGAGACATCAGGTAAATTTGGGACAGTATATACAAAACCAGAAGAGTTTTCTGTCATTCCAACAAATAAGAACAACACTCTGCGTCATCACCTTGGAAAACAAAAGTCACAGACATTTTAGGTAAAAATTAACTAAGATCTACCTCCTGTTTCAGGAAGATACAGCAAAATGAGAACCAATCACAAGCAGGTTTCATTAGATGCCCAGGAGTGAGCAGGTAATTTTAAAATGTTATTTACATTTTACATCCCAGTACCTCCAGTAGAACAGGTTTGTTTCCAAACTGCTGTCCTTCATAAGAACTCCTCTTTTTTTTTTTTTTGTTATTCATAAAATGGGAAAGGAAAAGAGGAACTTCTTCCTTCCACTCAGATTTATGACATTTTCAAATCCCTACAGGAAGCTAGCAAATTCCTTTCTAAACCATATTAAATTGTGACATTTAGTAATTAAATTCCCCAAGGTTTGTATTTTCTTCCCATTCCCGAGTAATGCCCAAGCACAAGGGCCCCTCAGTCCAAACCACGACAGGAATCAATCCCGGCCAATACTTTCCATAGGATAACATCTGGCTCCTGAAAAGGATGTGGTGACTTGGGGTTTGATATGACTTAGGATACAGTCAACCTGAGTAAATCTTGTTCACTAAGGGCTTCTGTTACCTCTGAAAGATGTCCCAACAACACAGATCTACGCCGTTTCAAAGCAAAGGCCACACCAAGTAACCTCCAGAGACACTGCCAGAGACACCCCAGTGCAGTCACCCACCTCTTCCTGGCTTTAGTACAAGGATAATTCAGTACAACTCCAGTTCGAGACAAAGCTCCCAACAGATGTTGTAGGTACTTAAACTGTGCTGCAAACAGGCAATGAACAATTAGGAGAAAGAACAGAATTTCACTCTGTTTAGCCTAAATAAGCTTTGACAAAAGAAACAGCCTAGAATACTTTCACTGTTTTCTCAAATAGGAAGTGGCTTTTCCTTCAACCCTCAAAGCCATTTTTCTGTCAAAGTTCATGACGGCACACGTCAATATAACAACTAAAAGCAGAGATAACGCTGCACATCAGCCACATATACGCTACAATATACACATACACACCCTACGTGCAACTGCAACAGCTCGTAAGGGGGAGATATAGAAACATATATATATAAATACCGCCTGTGTTTGCTGGTGGCGTTGCCGACTGTGCAGTGCAGAGGAGCAGTGGGAGGCGGCGGTGACACAGAGCAAAGCGGCCTAGTCCTGCCCGGCAGCCTCACCCCTCTCGGCCCGGCCGCCCCCTCCCCTCCCTGCCGGCCCCGGAGCCCGCCCGCAGCGTCCTCGGGGCCGCACGGCGCCCCGCGGGCCCGCCGGGCCGCGGCTCGGGGAAGCACCGGGACGAAGCGCCGCCGACCGGGACCCGCCCCGGTCCGCCCGGCCCGGTGGAGCCTCGGCGCGGGGCCTGGCGCGGCAGGCCCGGCCGGGCGGGCGCCCCTCCGGACCCCCGTACCTGTGGCTCGGGGCTCAGGGAGCTGTGCAGCGCGGCTGTGCGGGCGGTGCCCCGCGGGCTCTGTGGCTCGGCTCGGTCCGGGCTCGCTCCGCTGCCTCAGACGCGGCTCCGCTGCGCCCCCATCACCCCCGCAGCCAAGATGGCGGCGCCCCTCGCACGGGGTTTCCCCTCCCACTCTCGACGGGCGCCGGGGCCGCACAAAGAGCGGGCGCGAGGGCGCCGCAGCGCAGCCAATCACGGCGGCCGCTGCCCGCCGAGGCCCCGCCCATCCGGCCGGCGCGAGGGGAGGGGCCGGGAGGGGCGGGAGCGCGCGCTCGCGGCGGGCGGCGGGGCGGGGCCGGGGGCGGGGCCGCGCGGGAGCGGCGCGAGGGGCGGGGCGGGGCGCGGCGGGAGCGCGCGCGCCCTCAGGCGGAGGAGGAGGCGCGGCGGCGCCTGAGGGCGGAGCGGGGCCTCGGGCACGGCGGAAAATCCCGGATTTCCGCGCTTTTCTTCGTGGAAAAGTGGGAGTGACCCGCCCGGAAGCTCCAACTCGCCCGGAAATGGTGCGAACGGGAACAGCCCGGCACGGTGCAGGTACGGGGCTGTAGAACAGTGTCCAACATCTCTGAGGGGCTGCAGAGCTCGGCGTCTGTCTCCAGTAACATCATCGGGTGCTTTGCCCTGTCCCGTGAAATTCTCTGAGTTATTAATTTGGGCTTTGATTATTTTGAGTAGGCTTTTTAAACACTTGTGGCAGGCGATACTAAAAACCTAAAACCACCATATACTGCCCAAATCTCACAGCTCAAGGGATTCAAAATATAAATCGGTGGTTCAGGAGATGAAAAACTGTATCAAAAAATTTCCCCAATAAGGATTTTATTTCAGTCCCACACATTTTGAAAAGCATCGAATTCTGTTGTGTATCAGTGTCCAAGATTCAAATTGCAGCTTCCCCCCTGCTATAACAGTTTCTGTGGCAATATTTTCCCAGAATGGGCATTTTCCATCTCCATTACTGTAACATTACTAATTCAATTTTCTTAGTGCAGCAACATCCAGGGAATCCTCTGCTTTCCATGAATCAGCCACCCCCTAATTATTGCTCAACCTCTACCAGGGAAACACTGCATGGTAGATAACACTCCACGTTATCTCGGCAGAAACCTGACACAGAGTGAAAAGCACTGATGAAAAATTATTAGAATTTTTTTCCCCTTTATCTACATAGTAAATAAATAAATAACGGAATCTTCTTGAGTAATAAAAAGGTAAGATTTAATAGAAAAATACAAAATCTGCTGGTGATGTAGTACAGGTGTAGGACTCCTCTCAGTTATTGTCAGGGTTCTAACTTCAAAACAGATAACACTGTGCAACAGAATCCTTTTCAAGTTTTGCAAGACCTTATATGGAGTGACTTTTACTAGAAAAATAGGTCAAAACAAGCCAGTGAGAATGATTTCCACGAGAGGGAGTCTTTACACGGAAAATGACCTGACTGTTGTGACACAGTTGCGGTCTGGTTTACTGACTTGAAAAAAATACACTTCCTTGGTATTGCCCCAAATATTAATACTAACACAGACACTGTAATGAGAGGTTTTAAAATGCAGAGTTGCTCAAATATCACACACAAAAATCCATTGAGTACTCTTCTATCTATGGTCCAGTGTTGGTAGAGCCAGGCAGGCAGGGTGAGCTTCCCTGTTTGTACAAGGTGGAATTCATGGCAGGTAATTATTGCTGTTATCTATGGAAAGGGCAATGGGCTGCACAGCCTGCCAAGGGTGGGAGCAGCTGATTGGAGCAGCAGCTTCTTTTCCAGTGGAAATTCCAAGCAGCCCTTTCCCCCAGGCAGGCTCCTCTAGCTCCCCGTGGGGTTTGCTCACCCCGCTGCCATAAAAGTGAAGCAGAACATTGCACCTCTCCAGTCACACTCACAGGGTGGCATTTCCCCCTCCAGTGGCCATGGAGACATCTCCAGGATTACTCAACAGCTCTGAAAATCATTTTTATCTGGAGTCTGGCTTGTAAGGAATTTTAATTGTGAACAGAAACAAGAAGCAGTTTTGGAATAGAATTACTTTTTGTTTCTTACCTGCAACAAAAGTAAAAGTCATTACCTAAATATGAGTAAGATTCAGTTTTTAAACTGAAATTCCCAAATATATTTTATGTAAAACTGCCTTCCTTTCTGAGATTATGTAAAAGGCAATACAGTTGCTTCAAAACTCCTGGTTTTGAATAGCTTTATATGCTCTGCTCAAATATTCCTATAAAGTTTAAAGTTCACAAAAGAGATGAGTGAGAAGGATCGAGTAACAGCATCTGCATTTCTTTGATTCTTTATTCTTGTGAGTGCTTGAAAGCCTGCAGCAGTTTTTCAACAACAGTTATTGAGAAAAGGCTGACTTCAGCCCGTTCATTGTGAACATCTGGACAGAACCTAACAACAGTAATTAAAACCCACTAAATTGGTAACAATACCAAATTGCCTGGGATGAAATCCTGCTCTATCGTCCCACCCTTCTGTGGATTTCTGCTGGGTCAGTTCACTCATGAAAAGCCTTTTCTACGTGTCTCTTTCTGAGGTCTCTGTCAAGAGAGAACAGCATCCAAATTTTCTGGTCACGTGAGCCTTGCTCTTGGGTTTATTTTTGTACCACAAACCCCAGGAAAAGTAAA
Organism: Coloeus monedula; assembly: GCF_965178545.1. NCBI lineage: Eukaryota > Metazoa > Chordata > Aves > Passeriformes > Corvidae > Coloeus > Coloeus monedula. The sequence goes on along the minus strand of NC_138801.1, from coordinate 2,137,745 downwards.
GACTCCGAGTTGATGCAGTTGATAGAAGGTTTGAGGATTTTCTTCTTTTCAAATAAATTACATAGAGTGATCTATAGTATCTAAATATGAAAATATCTAAAAATCTAAATATGATTAAATTACACATCAGCATTCATGAAGAACATGAAATCGAATGGATTTTTTTATCTGCAACACTCTGTTTTCCCTGAGGACAGCAGTAAGGAGGCCAAACTGTCAGAATTTAAACTGTCAGGCCACAAACAGTCAGTAAAAGGTAGCTAAAGTCAGGTTTGTCTGTCTGTCTTCTTCCCCTGAACCCCAACTTCATCTTCTGGCTTTGCTCAAGTTTCTCTAGACAGAGACAGAAGGGAGAAACATGGGATTTTTCAGGAACTAGTTTGAAATACACTTCTGTGGGAGTTGATCACGTAACACTGGATTGGTCACAGATGACTAACTGGTCTTGTATCTTATTTTTGAGTTGCCCAGTTCTCCTTTCATCTCTTACCATTTCAGTTTTGTGGTGTCTGTAGAAATGTTCCTGTGGTAATTTTTTTTTTTTTTAGTTCCTTCTTTATCTTTTTTAGTTCCTTCATCTCATGTAAAATAGGCAGCCCAAGCCCACTGGCACTTCTACAGTCTCAAAGCTTCAAATTAAACTTATAAATGATAGAAAAACATTTGGGCCAGTGGTAATTCTGGTGCCAGTAGATGCAGCTCAGCTGGATTCTCTCTGTCAGTATTTCATGGGAATGGCACTATGGAATGGAAGTGTGCCCCTTTCCACATGGATTTCAGCATTAATATTGAGAAATACTTCCAAATACATAACAGCAGTGAGCCCACTTGACAGGGTCAGTGCTCACCATGACTCCTTTTGTCCTGATAAAGATAAATCTGAGCTTTACTGACTTTAATTGACTTATTTTGAAGATCACCCTTCAGCTCTGATGCCTGGTTCACTTCTCCTTGAACGTAATCCTCAAGCATTCAAACTTCTACATGTCCTTAGCAAGTAGCTTCTATTGTAGCACAAAACCAAATTGTAGCAATAGAAATGCCTGCAAAGTACCAGCATCTGCTTTTCAAAGACATGCAGGTACTGTGGTTTTCCTGGCTGACGTGACAACATGCCCAGAGACCAGATCCTGACAGTGGTGAAAGACTTTGTGAGTCAATCGTCTTGCACAAAGCAAGATTCGATCCACAAAGAGCTGCTCCTGGACAGAAAGCAACCTCTGGAGCTGACAACAGCTTCACTTTGTGCCCCACTTCAGGGTGTTTCCCTGCTGAAAGGCTTTGCAAATGCAGAGCATAAAACTGCCACAGCACAAGTCTCCCTGAAAAACTTTCCGGCCTTCTCATCAATCACAGCGGTTTCTGAGGCTCTTCCTGACATCAAGAGACTCTCTTGGTTCTGCTCTAAATACATGTGTGCTTCTACATCTCACTCTCTGCACTGAGAGGTTGCTTCCTGAAAAGCAACTCCCTCAGCTGGTTCAGCGTGCCAAGATCACTTTTCTACCCTCAACAGCACAACTGGAGCTGTGTTTCCTGCTGAATAGTGGAAACAGGGACCTAAAATTTCCATGGAAACATTACCATTTAACAGTACTTAAAGCAATTGAGCACAGTGTTTTTAAAAGGCTAAATCATTTTGCATTAATCATATTTGATGGACAGGTGAAGGATTTTTGGTTAGCTGTGTGGTGATGTTACAGATGCATGATATGATACGAACATGATGCAGAACATCAAGTAGATAAGTTATGAAAACAGAATCCGTGTGACTGTGGCACAGTGTCAGTACCTCTTTGTAAAGGATGTTCCTGATTTAATGAAAGGTTTGCTACTGCCCTGGCTATGCACAATTCTCCCAGACTGCAGAATCAAAATGGCAGATGGTTTTTAGCCCACCTAAAACATTCTGGTTAATAATGTTCCCATACACAAAAGCATAACAACAAACTTCTTCAGTTACAGCCATGACAGAGGAGAAATACCCACCGCTGGCTTTATCAATAACCATGTCATTGTTCCATACAATTCCAGCAGCAACTGGAGGCATTGTTGGTGGCATAGAAACCGTTTTTGTAAGAACCCATTCCAGGGTGGCACTGTCTCGGTACAGTGCTCCTCTCAAGAACACAAGACAGTTCTCTGATTACATGATGGAGAGAGCGAAAGAAAAACAACAGCTGTCTGTGGCTGTGCCTGCCTGTCTTAGATTTACCACAACTCACTTGTAGTGTCAAGGAAAAACTACATAAAAAATGCAGGAAGTTAGACATTTCTGTTGTTTGTGAGTGCTGTTGGAGATGTCCGATTCACTGTCAGATGTGTTATTACATATGATGTTTCACAGAAAGTGCTTCCTGGTAAATTGCTTTTAAGGCTCATGTTCCTTTCTCAAACTTCAAACACAATAACCACGGGCGGGATGAGTGTGTTCTGTGGGATATTCCCAAGTGCATGAGCCATAAGGTCCATGTCTTTGTGGGAGTACTTAACAATATTCATGTAATTTAATGTTACACTAAACTTCTTAGGAGCTTAAATGGGTTATCTAACCAACAATTATAACTTATTCCCTATGTCATCCCAGTTTGTTCCCCAGATCCCTACACTCACAGTGCCCAGGGGCGCTCGGTGTTGCAAGGAAGATGTTCTGAGGTACATTGTAGCTGGTGAGCATCAAAAATGGGCTTTGTGTGGCTCAGGGCCAACAAGCCATCTGTGCACACTTATCTGTGCATCCACACGCTCATATCCCAGAGCACTGGCTGCAGGGACAGGGTGTCTATAAATAGGTGACGGGAAGGAAGAGGTCACTGGTCTCCAGGGCACTGCCAGCGCTGGCCCCAGCAGCGCTGCTCATCCTCCCTCCCTTGGGATCAGGGGCTGTGCGTGGACACTGACACCTCCCAGACCGCGTGGACGGGTTATTGGGACATCCCACACTGTATCCTAGAATGGTGTTTGGTTAGTGACTGTCGTCCATAGGAGACTGTACTACAGGCCCCTTGTAGATGTGCTTTTGTGTGCACATGCCAATACCTGTATGAAAATTACAAAAACAAGCAATGAAATTCATATAACAAATCGTTAAAACAGTATCTGGAATTGAAGAGGTGGGAAGATGTGACAGAAGCAAACTTATCCCAACAGCTGAGAGCAATATGTCAAGAAACAGGGAAATATTTGCCAGTTAGTGCAAGGTCTTCCACACCACAAGGAAAATCTCAACTAAACAGAAATTCAATCTGCCAGGGATAAAGCCAGGAAAAAGTTAGTAACATCCAGAGACGAGAACAAACCTCAGCATATAGACACTCGAGTTAAAGATTTGGAAGAAAAGTGGAAAGGACAAGTTGGGAAGAGAGGCTGTGGCCACGCAGAGCTGGAAATGGGCGAACCAGCTCAGAGAAGAGATACTTATCACCCCCAAGTGCCCTGGGCAGAGACAATGACCCTGTGTGCGCTCAGCACGTGGAAGCTGTGCCCTCGCCGTGCTTGCTTTGCCTTCACCTCCTGCTATTGCCCGGTTCTGAGGGTCGAGTCACCCGGCCCTGCTGCCTCGGCGCAGGGGACACGGCCCGAACCTCCCACGGCACGGGAGAGAAGGGCGTCTTTGTTCGGAGCCTCAACACCCGCCTTGTTCCCTTGGGAGCAGCAGGGAGAGGACAGCAGGGGTACGGGAGCTCCGGGCGTTCCCTGGATTTGCTGGTGAGCATTTCCCGGGATGATGTACCTTGGCTCCAGTGGGGAGGCCGCAGGCAGCGGCGGCTCCATGGTGGCAGCGGAAGGGCAGGAGGGACCTGGCCATGGCAGGACTGGGGGGACACTCGGGTGGCTGAGGGGATGGACAGGTCCGAGGGGGGCACGGGCGGTACCAGCATTATGTCTGGCCTCACCGCTGGTTAACTGGTGGTGCCAGGTTAACTGAGCCCAGGGTACCCGTGCCCAGGTGAGCCATGCCGGAGTCCCGGCGCCCGTGTCCCGGCGGTCCCGCAGCCGCGCCCAGGGAGGCGGGCGGCGGGGCGGAGGCGGGGGAGCTCCGGGTCCCGCCCCTGGGGCTGCCCGGCTCTGCCCGGCCCTGCCCGGCCCTGCCCTGCCCTGCCCGGCCCGGCCCCGCAGCTGCTTCTGCCCGCGAGTGCCAGCACCAGGTAGGGCCGGGAGCGGCTGCCGGCGTTTCCCCGGCTCCTCTCCGCACGGCCGGGCGGAGGAAACTGGGCTCGGAGGGACGGAGGGAGGGGGCCGGGGTCCCGGGTCCCGTCCCGGGGCGTTTCCTGCGGCATCTGCGAGGATCTGCCGGGCTGTGCCGGGCTGTGCCGGGCTCCGCGGGAGCGCTGCCGCCGAGGAGCAGTTCCCGTCCGGCGAGCACCGGCGGGGCCGGGGAGCGGAGGAGCCCCCCCCAAGTCCGGTGCGCCTGTGAACGCCGGTGAAAGCAGTGCGAGTGGTGATGGGAACAGTGGGGGCTTGTTTGTTTTGTTCTTTGCCTGGGGGAGGAATGTTTGAAGCTCTGTTTGAATAGAAATTCAAAAAATGTAGACACTGAAAACATATTTAAAATGTTTCCTAGGAAGAGTGTTAAAAAAAAAAAGTTATGGGGATGACTTGTTTCAAGGAGGCTTCATTAGTAAGTAGATCCCTCTTGGAATAAAACTGCTTTGAATGTTATTTGCTTTTGGATGTAAAAAATCCGACTTTGCTAACAAGGATGATACTAGCATTGTTTCCCCTTAAGTCTCTTATTTTTCTTACTGATCATTACAATTTCCATTTTCCACTACCAACTCTGCATGATGCAAGTTTATCGGCAAAAAAAAAAAATTTTCCTTTATTTCCTTTGTGGGAGTAGAGCATGGCTCAGCTCAGGGTGTCCTGCTCTGGAGTCAGAGGGGGTGGGGGTTCCTTAAATGCCTCTCCTCCTTTGGGTTTCTCAAACTGTTTTACGGAATACCTTATAACATCCATCTGGAAGAATGAAGCGAAACCTGAGTGCTGAGAAATGAGTCTCTCACAGGCTATTGCAACTGGTTTATTTTGTCCACGAGACAGTTTATTCCGTAGTTTCTACCACAGAGAGGTGGGAGATGGAAGCTTAGCCTGTGCAGGAGCAGAGAGAAGCAGAAGTCAGCCCTGTTTAATATCTGCTCCATGGGATGGGTGCTGCTGGCATCGCCACCGCCTCCCTGCCCACCCCACTGCCTGGGCTTGGTGTGGTTTCAGGCTCTGGTTGAACTCTGTCCATCTCCAGAGCGGATAATGGGAATGCTGGCCCATGCTCAGGCACCATCCCGGGGTGTCAGTGCTCATCTGTACCATCACCAGACTTGCTGGAGTGGTGGGAATTCCAGCTCTGAGGATTTCACTGGAATTCAGCATGAAGACAGGGTGGGAATTTTAGTCACACCTCATTGGTGACAAGGGTGGATGGTGAGCGTCTGAAATGTTAAATGTTTTAAGACAGGAAGAGATTTTTCCAGTGGTTATTTGAGAGTTTAGATGAGTTTTAGTGAGAGCTGAGTACCTGCAGTGTCCCCAGAGGAATGACTCCAGCTCTTGGCAGAGTGGAGGTTTTCTCTGGCTGGATGAAATTCCAGTGCTATGGGGAAAACAGTGGGGAAATTGAACCAGCCATAAATCTTTGGCTGCTTCTGAATGTCGAAAGGGTGACAAAGCAAAAATGCTACTGGTGCTGCTAGTTTAACTTTGATTTTACAGGCACAAATCCAACATGTTTGTGAATTTGTTCCTTTCATCACCAAAGCAGCGATGGGAGCACTCTGCAATCCAGGTTCATGGCTCTGATAATGTTACCAGGGGGATTGCTGCCAGCTCTGGCTAAAAGGCTGCCTGATGTGTTCCAGTACAGGGCTGTTTTTGTAATGCTTTATATAATTTTGGGAGTGCTGCAGCCACGTCCTGAGGTGGTGGTGTGGGCAGCAGTGTCACTGAGCCTCTGTGCCAGGGAAGGAGCAGCAGGTTCTGGAAGAAGGAGCAGCAGGTTCAACTGCTGACCCAGACTGAGCCAATGCTTTCCCCCATCCCAAATTCAGATAAAACAACTTTTTGTTGTAGCTTGGATGTTTTACAGAATTCTGGTGGGAACCAAACCATTTTTAAAATAGCCCTGTGACGTATGTAGTGCTCAGGATTGCTATCTGCTTTCAGCTCACTTACAAATACAAGCTTCCATTTTAATCCCAGTCCCAGACATTAGTGTTGCTACCGAGTGGCATGTATGGGAAAGAGGATTTGGGGCAGAAATGTGCCACTTCACAAAGCAACTATTGCCGTGTTTTACTTCAGAATCTGGAGACCTAAAGAAACTTTTTTTATTCTTTAAGCTGAGGTGATCAAGTGTTGCGGCTTGGTTACAGTAAAGCAGAACATGGTTAAACACAGATACAAAGTAGCTTGGGCACAATAACTACTGCCTAGAGAGAAGCTCTTGATTTCTGTTCCCTTCCACAGCTCTCGGGAATTATCATGTGAATAATCAAGTTCTGAGTATGTCTCTGCCTCTGCCTGATTATTATCAAATGTTTTTCCTGAAAAGGCAGAAGAGTCTGATACAGACAATTTGTCTGTAACGAGATGTGTATTATTTGTGTTGGTTAGTGATTGTCTGGTACTCCGGGCCGGGTATTTGATATCTCTTCTAACGATTTCAGCTGAAAAGAAAATTGTATCTATTGATATTTCATATGTTTACTTCTAATCTCTTTTGGATCCTTTCAAACTCAAGACTCAAAAGATGTCTTGTGCAGTGGCTTTCAGAGGTCACTGAGGTTTTGCATTGGGAAGAAAACCTCAAGTTTTTTTGTGAAGCTTTTGTGCAGCTCTTTGTGTACCTCTGTCACTTCATTTGTTCTGCTTCTCACAGCATTAGTTCAAGTGTGTGTCTTTTCAGTCTCTTAATCATTAATTAATCACTTCAGACACTAAGAAGCCTGAGGGAATCGGAAAGAAATGCTCTGGATGATTAATCCTTTTCCCTTAAAAGCACTAAACTTGCTGGAGTTCTCAGCTCTGAGCCATGCCGGAACTATTTTTTCTGTGTCAGACACAAGCTCCCTAGGTGGGGATAGTGCACAGCTATTGAGCTGAACACTGGGGTTTGGCAGTTCGGGAAGTGTTTTACTGCAGGAGGCTCCACAAAGCAGTGGGAGAAGGGAATGCAGCCGGAGACAGCCCCGGGCCACAGCAGAGCTGTCACGCTGGTTCAGCACTGTCTCACAGCAGATGTTTGCACAAAGAGAATGGAAAAGTGCTCAGGCAGTTTTCCTCAGGCCTGTCCTTGTGACTTTGGCAGTCGGGAAGTGTCGTGATCAGGGATTTCTGACTTGAAGGTTCGTTCGGATATTTCAGTGAGGAGGACAAAGGTAAATGAACCGGTGGTGGGAGTGTCTGAGCGCTGTGTGTGCCCCAGGTCTGGATTTCAGAGGTTTTGCCTCTGCCTCATCTCTGCTTCCCAGGAAGTCGCAGACGTTGGCAGATTTTCAATATTTACACTGTGTCCTACACCCTGATAGCAAACTGCACCAACTGCCAGAGCAGATTCATCAGGCCGCTTATCAGCTGTCAGACACTGCTGGGTGCCTCTGTCTGCCCCTGCAGCAGTGTGTTCCTACCCTCCAGACCCAGCTGCACTGCTGGAACGTGCCCATGGCACAGGGAAATGCTGGGAATGCTTCCCTTGGACAGCCCAGGGCCGGCTGTGTCCATCGGTGTGTGCACCCTGTTGATCCAGGGGTGTATCCAGGGCGCTGGAACGGAGCTGCCTGTTAATGTGGCACTGATAAATCCCATCACAGACGAAATCAGGCCAGACAGTGTCCATTCAATGTCAGCCCAGTACTTCCCACCTGCTCAGGGAAGTAAAGTGTGGTCAGAGAAGTTAGGAAAGGCAGTAACAGCCTGTCTCAGCAGGATGGCCAGGTATTTATCTCTGATTATCCACTAATGATGCATTTGCAAGGTTAAATAGAGCTCTGACATTAGTGGAGTTAAACAGAGCTCTGGGGTGCTTTGCACTGCTGGGCTGTCTGGAAATGCCAGTGTGGAATAGCCGTGCTGGATCAGGACGCCCAGGGAGCCTGGAGGTGCCGCTGGCGTTGGGAGTGGTTGATTTGGTTGGTATTCTGGCGATCTCCCACTGCCCTCTGGAGAACGACCTTTATTTTACTTGGTTCAGTTTTCCCAGCTTTGGGACTTGGTGAGCAGTTGTGTTCTCAGTCAGGATATTCCAGGTTGTCAGGTTTTTGTGATCAAAATTTGGGATGTGATGGTGTCTGGATGGAAGGTTTAGATGGTATGGACTCTGAAGATTTATATATTTTTTTTTCCTTTTGCCTGTTTCAGAGTGTTCTTTTCTGACTATAGACTGTGGTTTTGGTCTTTCCTTTGCTCTTTTTTGTTCCTCATTCACCTCCCACTGAGAACCTGGAGAACTGGAACCGATCTCAGCTGAGGTCCCAGCACAACTGGAGTGGGAGAAACAACTGTTTGTCTGTATTAGGGCAGTCAGGCAGTGGGACACCGTCCAAACCCAAAGTTTAAACATATGTTATTTATTCAGTGTTTCCACATGCAGTAAAAGTACAGCTACAATTCAAAACAGCATCTTTAAAACACTGGAAGAAATGAATCATCCCGGGATCTCTCAAGATGGACGGAGTCTGCTGCAGTGGGCACTGACACCGTGAGGACTTTCCCGTCTCTCGGGCTCTCTGCTCTGACAATGCTTGTGGTTCCTCCACACCAAAGCCTGAATCCTGCTTGAAATGAGATAAAATTAAACCCTCTTCTGTTAATCACTTAGCTCCGAGGAAGAAGGGATGGTTCTGGCGTGTGTGTTTATAGCATTGCCCTCTTGTGGCTGTGCCGGCGGGATGGGAGCCGAGTGCTCCGGGCATTCCTGCTGCCAGGGCTGTGCTGCTCCCACGGGTTGCGTTCGCTGGGTCTGGAGCTGGGAACAGCCTGAGTGAGAAGATCTGCATCTTCAGCCACAGTCATTAACACCTGGCCACACCTGCATGTGTCAGGAGAACTGGGACAGGATGGAGAGGGGAACTGATAACTCCGTTTCCACACTGGTATACTTGGAAGCTGGTGTTTGTGGAGGAAGCCACATCATGGGAAATGGGGAAATGGAGGAGTCCTGTCTCCCCCTGAAGAGGAGGGTGGTGGAGATGTGCAGAAGCTGCCAGCACTTGTGTGTGCTGGGGCAGGACTGGAGGAAGCTTTGGGTCACACAGGTGTGTGACTGTTCCCTGCCAGCAGGTGAGCACGGGAGCCTGGAACCTTTTCTGAGCTAGAAGGATTGATTTTGAATGTCTATTAAGTGAACTGATTTTTATTAATCCTGAGTTGCTTTGTGTCCCGTGTGGGTTTTTGATGCGGAAAGTTGAATTCTGCGTGGAGCTGATGTGGAAGGCAGGAACTGAAGGTCTCCCACTGGCCCCGTGGTAACACCAGACCTGCTGTGCCATGTCACTGTGGCAATAGCAAAATTCATTTATGTGCTTTTTACTTACTTATACTCAACCCTAACACCTGCCTGTACCTCTCCTGCCCTTGTCCTATGTGTAGCAATGACTCCAAGTCCTTTCACCCCATTGCCCGGGCCCGATACTGCACGAGGAGTGCAAGGCCACACTCTGTGCTTCCCTTTTGGATTTGGTTTAGGCCATCTCTCCTGGTTTCCAGCCTTTCTCTGGCAATAATGTATTACTCCGTTCCTCTTTGGGTTATGGATCACGGATTGAACAACTTCTGTGCTGCAGAGGAATGTATCAGCTTGTTCTCTGGGGAAAAAGAGTTTGCATAAAGTTGCAGATGATTTCCCCTGAACAGGCAGGACCTGGAGACTGGAGGAAGAACATCTGTGTCATTTCCCTGCAGCTGACCACAGGCATGTCTTCACTGCCTCCCTTAATGTGTTCTGGCTGTCACCAGCAGCTCTCTCTCTGGAACATAATTTGGGGAGGTAGCCATATTTTAATGTGCTGGCTTATGTCTTATGTGTTACAAAAGCACTCCTTAAATATTTTTTCAGCACTGAACAATGATCTGTGTTGGAGTATAATTCTGGATTTATTTTTGCTCCCCAGTGAATGACAGTGGTCGGTGGTTTCCACTGATCCAGCCTTCCCTGTGCTGTGTGTGTTTAAGTGCATGATTCAGCTCTCACTTATGCTCAAGGCAGGACTCTTAACCAGCTGATTGTATCAGCAGATTTTCCCTGGGTGTATTTCAGATGGCAAACCTGCCTAATCTCCAAAGCTTTCTCTCATGGAAGTAATATTCTCCCCAGTTTACATCACTGCAACTGAGAAGAAACTCAGGTTTTTGTGTTGAAGTTTTCAGCCTGGGTGCATCAGGCTGAAAGCTCTGTGTTTACTAAATGGGTTGTATTCAAAAGGTACAGAGACCAGAATAGAACTGATGTGACTCATAGTGCAGACAAACAGCAGGAAAAAGTGAACAATACTCAAATCTTCTGGGCCTTCTAATTTGCTAAAGTGGTTTAGTAGGAATCTTAACATGCAAAAAAACTACTTGCCAGTTGTACAGCTAATGCTGGACTTTGTGTCCTGGACTCTTGATCTGAGTTAGGCAACTCAGTTTGAATTTTTTTGGATTTGTGGCTTTTCTGTTAAGATGTAGCTGCTGGGAATGCCATTAACTGTGCTGCTCCTCATACAGGGAGCTGAAATAGTTCATGGAGTCACCATGGCTGGGGCAGGGGAGGCTCTCCCATGCCAATTTTTTCTTATCCCAAATAACCTTTGTTTTCTGGCTTCTTCAAGGGATGGAAAGAAAGGGGATGGGTTTAGTTTTGTGTATATATGAATTTAGGGCTGTCTGGAGACTGAAAACTGAGCTAATCCATCACTTTAGATATTTTCCAGTGCCTGTCCCCTTGGTAACAAAGCTGAAGTCCTGGCAGAGTTATTTTCAATGGTTTACTGAAGAATTATTGATATTCTATACTGGTTTGGCAGGGAAGCTGAAGGAATAAACAAGTATTTCCATTTTCAGGGTGTGCTGTCATCGCTGTGGATCCTGTGCTAAACTTTCTCTGTGTTCAGCAGCATCATGTCCTGAGTTTTGGATTGTCAGAATTTGAGTGATCCTGTGCTGTTCATTCTCACAATCTTTGTTAGTTCATCAGAGTTTTTATGGGTCAGCAGCAGATCAGAGAAGAAAGAAATGGCTACATGGGTAATCAGACAGTGTGGATTGTGTTCAATGTGCATAAAGAGCTGAACCTGAAGCAAGCAAATAACTTTCCCGGGGTTCTTGTTTATGTGATCTCTTCAGTGTCACTATTTCAGACCTGGAGAATGCAGCCCTTGCTCTGGGGTGTTACTGTGGCAAGTACAACCTGTAGATTTCCTGGGATTAATCATGCCAGGAGGATTATACTCCTTTGCCTCTTGCAAAACAAGGATTTAGGGTTTTCCTGTTGTTGCAGCAGAAATAAAGTGGTGATTTACCTCTTCTGGCACTTGGTATAGGAGGTCTGGAATGCTGTGAGATAAGGGAGGCTTTCTTCTTTTGAGGACATATATTGTTATTTATTTGAAGCAGTTCATATTCTCCAGGCAATGTTTGGCAAATAAATAAAAGGAAAGAGAGAGTTAGTTGGGTGGAAATGCAAATGTTTGCCCCCAAGGTACAATAAGGATTGGTGCACAAGGGGCATTTTTGCAGCATGACTGTAATGTGGATACAGACTCTACTCAGATTTACTGTTCTCCTCATATTTAAGAAATTCAGTCTGTTTTTGCAAGTTATTTTGATATTCTGCAAGTGTCATCCGTTAAAATAAAAAATACAGCCTTTGCCATGTAGAAAGGCATGAATTGGTCCAGCAGTGAGCAGCAGGTGGTTTGGATGCTCTGTGGTGAAATGTCATGTTGGCTGCAGCCCTTCCTGTGTGGGGTTTGTTTATGCAGCAAATTTAGACAAATTATCTGAACCCATCATGAGTCGACACCAGAGCTGCAAATGAGCACAACCACATGGGGATGTGGCCTAGCCTTGTTTCTGTCTCATTTAATTCAGCCAAGCTTTCCTGAGCAGCCCTGTGCAGGTAAGTCCTGACTATATATGTGGGTATATTCAGGTGTGAATTGCCACAAATTATTACAAGTTAACTGGGCCTCCCAAAAAATGCTGTGCTCATTTTTCTCTTGTTAGTGGCTAGTTACTGAATGAAATAAAGATTTTCCTTCTTTCCCTGCTGTGAGTGTTGGATGATATTATCTTGTAGAAAGTTACTTTAGATACATCATTAAGCTTTAGATGGTGGTAGATGTGAAGATGTGAGAGTGTATTTGATGTGGAGGAACCACACATTAATTATTCCCTGCAATGGATTTTGCAGTGTGATGAGGTAGAGTAAGAGATTCCAGGCTCAATATCCACAGGTTACTCCTGAAGGGAGCAGGACATTCCTCTCAGTATGGTTGTGCTGGGTGGTGCAGAACTGGGCAGCTCCTGGGCAGAAATTCGGAGGAGGGTAAAGACAAACGGCCAAAGTGCTGCTGGTGTCAGTCTGTGAGGGCATAGGTGGCTGTGACAGATGAGGGGGAGGCACAGATGTGATCTCTTCAGTGTCACTATTTCAGACCTGGAGAATGCGGCCCTTGCTCTGGGGTGTTACTGTGGCAGAGCAGAAACGAAGAATTCAGGGAGGGAGGCAAAGAGAGCTGTTTGTTACAAGTTGCAGGATGAAAATAGGAAAGGTGGTTTGGGTTGGATACCAAGAGAGACAAGAGCTGAGGCCCAGATCGGAGGTGGTGGAAGCAGCAGCAGCAGCCAGGGCTTGCACAGCACAGCACTGGGAGGGTGCACAGCAGTATCAGGATTGCTGAGCAGGGGGACTGGGGGCCTCTCTGCCTTTTCTGGCCTTTCCCCTGAAGCAGACAGCTTCCAGCTTCGAGGAGATCGTTTCACACTTCCCTGGAGCAGCAGCTCCAGGCTGCCATTGGTCTGTGACTTTGATCAGCGTGCGCTTCCCTCATGTCCCGAGTGTCGCCTTTCGTGTTGGGTGCCCAGGAGCAAATCCCTGGGATTGTTCCTGCAGGCCAGACTCCATCCCAGGGCATTCCCAGGCTGGCCTGTCCTGGTGGTGTGACTGCACATCTGGAGACCATAATGAACTTGTTGTCTTCCAATGGTTGCTCAAATCGTTGGACCAATTTTCCTAAGTTCTCGTTTTTATCACTGTGCAGCCAAGTGTCATTTAGCTGATCCATCTGCACTGAAATCCTGTATTCCAACCCCTTTCCTTGTTTTCCTTAAACAACTTTCCTTTGCACAAGATGTTGGCTGTGACCCTTTCTGGGACTGAGCCGGACACTTTTATTATCAGCAGCTTGAAGAGTGCCTATTTGCCATGTCTCCATCAGGAGACACCCTTTTCAGTAGGGCCCTGGCGATCTCAGCTGGCAAATGCCCTCAGAACCATGTCCAGAGCAAACATTTCTGGGGCTTGATTTAACAATGCAACACTTGCTGCCAGCAGTAATAACCCAAACCAGCTGTTGGGGTAGATTTACACCTATTCCCTCCGGGAATGGCTCAGATTAATTAATTTTACGAAAGAGCACTATAATATACAATTTATGCACTGTAGCCCTCTTTCCATTTTTTGCCTGTATTTACGTACTGCAGCTCATTGGCAATGCACGCTTCGACTTACAAAATACCAAATTAATTAGAAGACTAAATAAATTGTTTTTCAAAAATATTGTATCTGCATATATCTGCAGATTACATTATCTCCTACAGTGGGATGTTAACAAAGAAGATTATCCTGGGTCTTTTTGCCTTCAGTCTGTGAGGTTTGCCCAGGTGTGGCACTATACAGGTATTTAATTTAGTAATAAAAAGTCCAGAGTATTTTTCCATTTGGAAAGGACCCATCTCTTTCTAATGTTATGCAACCCAGTTATTTTGGTTTGGGTTTGCTGCAGCTGCCAAAGCCTTTCCCAGCTGCCTTCCTTGGAGTCAAGGTTCCAACATGTTTTCCACTGACTTAGACCTCTGACACTCTGAACTTCCTTCACAGAGATCAGAAATACCAGCAGGACTAGCACATTGTTTTTATTGTCTGTTTCAGTTTGAGAATTTCCAGTGAAATTTTCAAAGGTACATTGCCACGGTGACATTTCAAATTAAAATGCATCAGCTTGGATAAGAGAGCAGCAGAGTGTTCTCAGGAGAGAGGGAAAGAAAATATGGAGAGTGGAGAAAGCACAAAGCAGCGTCTGCTCTTTCCTTCGTGGAAGTTTTGTTGTGGACTTCTGTGGGTGGAGGGTTTGGCCCCTTATTTAAGCATCTTTTGAGAGATTCTGGCAGTGGGAAGCTCAGCCTGTCAGTAATTCTCCCCTGGGTGTGTTGAGAGCAAAAGTGCCCAGGAGCACAACCCCACATTGTGTGGCTGCTCTGTTCCTGAGGGCCACAGGGAAAGCTTCCTGCACAGCTCACTCACTGCAAACACTTGGGAAATGTGATAGATGAACTTGCTGAAGTGTGAGACGGCTGGGAGAATAATCTCTTTATTGGTGCCAGATCATTGGGATGCTACAGTCAGCCCTGTTGTAATTCCTTTGGGCTGAGTAGGTTTGATGGCTGTTGTGTTCCTGTCACAGGGTGTTGCTACACCCTCAGAAATACCTCGTCGTGAAATTATTGAATTACCGAATGAGCTTTTGTTCTGCCACCTACCAGACTCTGAATGCTCTGTTGTGAACCTGGGAGCTGAAATCCATCAGTGCATCCCCAACCTCCCCCGAGCTGCTACTCTGACAGTGGCGTGTGTGGAGGTTCATTCAGGTGCAAAGCAGGGGCTGAACTCTGCTCCTCTGACAAGTTCAGGGAGCTGAGGGTGTATTCCCCCATCCTCAGGTTGCTCAGTTGAATCCTTGTCTTCTCCAAATCTCTTTCCCTGCATCCGCTGCCAGTTGGAGCAGCCGTGCTGTTCCTCTGTGTCTCATCAACTTCCCAGCTCTCAGCTGACAAAATGTTGCCTCTGTTGCTGATGTCTCTTAATTTCTCCCTGTGAGTGGATATTTGGCCTGTGTGACCCCCACTGCGCTGTCGGTAATGGATTGCACATTGTGTGCAGTGAGTGCCTGCTGGGCTGCAGGCTCTCCGAGAGGCTGGAGGAGGCTCTGGGATTCCAGCAGGATTGTTTGCACAAACACGTTACGCCCCTGTGCTGCCGAGGGGGTGGGTGTGTTTGTCCCCGATAAAAGATTGGCTTCTGCCCTTCATCTTCCCCAGCAGCGAGAGGAGCAGGGAGCTGGGACTCCCCACAGCCTCTGCGGGAGAAGGGAGAAGCCCATTTGCTCGTAGAAATGGGCAGAAAGGACTTCAATTATCTTTTCCTCACCATTTTCTGCACAATGGCTCTGAAGCTGAGCTGTGTCAGCTCCATGTCTGTGGCAGGGCTTGGATATGTTGTTACAGCAGCTGTTGTGCTTTCAGCTGTGGTAAGTGATTAACATCACAATTAAACACCGAAAAACTTCTGGTTTCCAACTACTTACAGGAGTCACTCTCCTTTAACTCTTTGTCAGGGTTTTGTCCAGGTTTTAGTGGGAATTTGGGAGGATTCAGTCTGACTGGAATCCTGATGATAAAGTTAATTATTTTCCATCTTTGATACTTGATTTCAGCTTAGGAATCACTTTGGTACCTAACTTACTATTGTGCTTTCTAGTTTGTAACATTCTTTGTTTCTGCCTTGAAAGCTGAGCATATTTTACTTTTGTTCATCAGCTGCTGTGAACCATCTTCTTTGTCAAAGTACTGAATGCTTCTGCTATAATATTGCAATGTTTTCTTCCCTGCTACCTGATAGCAGTCAAAGGTGTGGTGTGGTCGATGGACAGACTTCATTGCCAATACACCAGAAATGTTCTATTTCCTTTCAGAATTATCAAAGTGAATTCTTTTACAAGAGAGGAAAGTGTTCATTATGTTTGTTTAAAAAAAAGGATATTGCACCATGTTAATATATTGCATAAGTATGGCAAGAAACATATTAAACCAAAATTGCAATGTCCTTAGGACAGGATGTTGTGTAAGTTAATGTAATTCCTGCAAGGGAGCAGTCAAAGTAACAGGTAAGAACGGAAAAGCTTTGAGAAACCTGTTAATTACCTGAATCTTCGATGATACTCACAGCATTTTCCATTTGGATTTAGGAAACCTGTAAATCATGTTTGTGCAGGATGTACAACATGTGGAGTTAAAAGGGGTTTCTTTCCAACAGCCTGGAAGTCAAACTTCACTTATGTGTCATACTGAAAAGTTATAAATTAGTAAGGAAAATATAGAGATTAAAATCCAGAGAGAGAGACAATAGAGTTTAGAAGAGGAAAAGTCAGGAATAAACCAGGAATTAGAGGTGATTGGAAGTGAAAATAAGCTGAGCAATAGAGAGCGATTCTTTCCACACCCACCCTTTTTTTTTCCCCTTCAAAACTCAGTGCACGAGAAAAAAGGAATCTTTCCACTTTTTGCCTGGCACAACAGATTGAGAGATGAGAAGTAACTTAAATTAAATCCTTCCTTGTGTCCTGCACGCTGAACAGCATCCTCTGTCTCGCCCCCAGCCTGTCACCATGGTGGAACATGCAGAGTTTTTGAAGGCTGGGAAGGAACCCGGCCTTCAGATCTGGAGGGTCGAGAAATTTGATTTGGTCCCAGTGCCAAAAAACCTGTATGGAGACTTCTTCACTGGAGATTCCTACCTGGTGCTGAACACCATCAAGCAGCGCAGCGGGAACCTCCAGTACGACCTGCATTTCTGGTTGGGTGAGTGCTGGGAGTGTCCCTGTGGAACTGGGAGCCCAGAGGGACCCCTGAGCCTGACTGCACCACCATGGCCAGTTAATGTTACCCAAGGAAATAAAAAGCAGAGCAGTGAGAATGCAGTTCTGGCTGTAAATAGCCCTACTCACCTCAGATATTTGCATGGTCTCTGCAATAGAGAGTACAGCCACCTCTGTTTGTAAAAACAGCTGTTCCTGGGCAGTAGGACAGGTAAGTCCCTGTTCTCCAGAGGTTCACAGGGAAGACAAGATCTCAGGGGAAAGGGCTGGCTGAAATCCTTTCTGCCTGAAAGGAGGGAGGTCAGGTGTGTTCCTCCTGATCAGGGAGTGGGATTTTTCCCTCTCCTAACTGCCCTCTGCAGTCCATGTCACAGAGTACCATGCCAAGGCTTTCCCCACAGGCTGCAAACCCCACTCTTTGACAGTATCACAGTTAAACCTGCTTTCTCCCTGTGTGTTTGCACAGTTGAATGCAGAGGCAGACCCTGCATTCCCTCCCAGTGTCTCTTTCAATGTTTCAGGTGATGAAAGCTCTCAGGATGAGCGTGGGGCTGCTGCCATCTTCACTGTGCAGATGGATGATCACCTGCAGGGAAAGGCTGTGCAGCACCGTGAGGTGCAGGGCCACGAGTCCCCCACCTTCCTGGGCTACTTCAAATCCGGCATCAAATACAAGGTGGGTGATAACAGAACCTAGTCTGCAAGAAATGGCATCCTGCCCAGTTCCCAGGAGAGTGAGGATTGCCTTTTTTCCAGTTGTTCAAAACCCATTCTCAGCCAGATGTTCTCAATGACTTAGAACTGCACAGGGTGGAGAACAGCAGATCCCAGTGGGAGAGATTTGGCTGAATTAATAATACACAAGAAAAGCCCCAGAAAGTTTTAGGAATCAAGGTTTTGTTTTTCTTTGAGAGGCAGAGGAAAGAACAGTCCCAAAGCACCTGGAATGAATTTAAGAAGCAGCAAAGTTAATGGGAAACGCCTACCCAGGAGATTTGATTTCTCCCCACTTGCATAACAGTTTGACCTTGCAGTCTCTGTGCTGAGCCCACCCTCTCAGCATGTGCAATGTTTTGGTAAAGGATATGAGCAGTAGTGGGAGTTACTCCTCCCTGCCATCACAATAAAGTGGGATAGAAGTGAAAACATGCAGTCGAGCAATTGTATCTGTTAGGAATCCAAAGGCACAAGCAAAGTGATATCAGGTCACATGCTTGCAAAGTGCTCACATTGCCTCACATCTGAGACTTTCCTGATCTTTCTGTTTTATTTCACACTCATTTGTTGTTATTTTCATTCATTTAAGCGTAGTTGTGCTTTTTTTGAGGATAACTGACATGGGTCCTGTTGCCTGCACTGATAAATAATTCCCAGTGTCTCTTTATCAGCAGAGAAAGTGAATCTTGAGCTTGGGATAATTTCTGGTAGGCAGGACATGTTATGCAGATGGGAATACGCTCTTCCCTCCAGTCCTAGTGTGAATCCTTGCTCCTGTGTTTCCCCTCAGGCTGGTGGTGTGGCTTCTGGCTTCAGACACGTGGTTCCCAACGAGGTCACTGTGCAGAGGCTGCTGCAGGTCAAAGGCAGGCGAACGGTCCGGGCCACGGAGGTCCCCGTGAGCTGGGACAGCTTCAACACAGGGGACTGTTTCATCCTGGACCTGGGCAGTGTGAGTACCATGTCAAAGGCAGGTTTGGCAGAATCCCGGGGTCAGGAGGTGTCTGACATTTTACGGAAGGTTTTTTCCCCACTCAGTTGAAGCCATCTCAGTGCTAAGCATCCTGAAACACTGACACTGTTCAGTCCCAGCTGAGTCCTGTCTCATCTAGAGAGGAGTTGTCAAGCTCTGACGGTGACTTTCTCTTTCCCCCAGAACATCTTCCAATGGTGTGGCTCCGACAGCAACCGCCAGGAGCGGCTGAAGGCCACGGTGCTGGCCAAGGGAATCCGGGACAACGAGCGCAACGGGCGCGCCAAGGTCTACGTGTCAGAGGAGGGATCCGAGCGGGAGGAAATGCTCCAGGTTATTCCCTTTGTCCATTTGTCAGTGCTGGAGTGGGAAGTGCGGTGTGTGGAGGAAAGGGGGGTGTGTCTTTACATGTGAAGTGTTTGTAGTGTAGATACAGCTCAATGCAGACCTGGTCCTCTGCCCCAGTGGGACATCAGAGTGTATTTACATGATTGGTTTGGAATTCTCTTCTACTCATTCTCTTGACTGGAGCACCTGGGAAGGAAGATCCTCTTGGGACTGGCTGGTAATGATTTTTCTCTCCCTCACAGGTCCTGGGACCAAAGCCCAGTTTGCCAGCAGGGGCTCCTGATGAGACCAAAACCGACACAGCCAACAGGAAGCTGGCGAAGCTCTACAAGGTAACAAAGGAACCCTGACATAACCCTGGGGAGAGTGGACTGATCTTTGTGAAATCAGATGGAGGTGGAATAGCAGAGAGGAGCTGAGCTGCTCTGAGTCCTACTCTTGCCTCACTCTGCTTCTTAACAAGTTTTCTGTATGAACCTGGGGTGCTTACAACACATGTCCATGTACTTTCTGTTGTGTTTGTCACCACTTTTGACTAGTGAGACAGCTGGGACTTTCAGGAATTTTTGAGAGAAAGGTGGAGTGTGAAACAAATGAGGGAAAAAGGGAGTTTTCCTTTTTTGCTGTCAGGCATTGTGTTATGAAGGTGACAGGAAAGAACCAGAAACAGTGAGCCTGAGAAGCAGGACCTGCCCCTTTCTAACACCCAGATGAAGCAATGACTTGGAAGGTGCCACTTGACATCAGCTGTGTGAGTTGGAGAAGAATGTCCAAGACTTTTTGGAAGGAATCTTCTCTAAGCAGCCTCTGATATCCATGGGGTGAATATCTGCCAAGATGGTTTGTTATGTGGCACTTTATGCATTAGTCAGTAGAGGAACTCAGACTTTTAACCCCGCTTGATACAGGGAGGCTGTTCTCAGTTACCCTCCAGTCCCTATGTGCAGTTGGTTTGCTTTAGAAGATAACTTCCTTTGTGCTGAGGATATTTACCATTTTGGACCAATCTCTGTTTGGTCCCAGCAGTATCTGCTTTGCTAGAAATACTTGAAATTTTCAAAGTGTTATCTTTTTGTTATACTGTTGCTGTGTCAGAGGTATCCTGTTTGAAAACAATAGTGCCTGCAGCAGCCAGTGCATTCAAATGGATTTCCCTTCCCCTCCCTGAGTTCTGAGCTATGGCCACGGAGCAGGAGGAAGCAGAGGGTGCCTTATGTGACCTCCATGCTGTGTTGTCACAGGTCTCCAATGGGGCTGGGAACATGGCAGTGTCCCTGGTGGCAGATGAGAACCCCTTCTCCCAGGCAGCCCTGAGTACTGATGACTGCTTCATCCTGGACCATGGCACAGATGGAAAGATCTTTGTTTGGAAAGGTACCAGAGAGAACCAGGGAGAAAATAATTAATATCATAAGTAGAAAGGCAGTTGTTCTCTCTCAGCCATCACAACAGGCACAAAAGAGATCGAACAATTGCCATTTGCTATTTGGCATCTGGAAGGCTGGGCCCTTCAACTTTTGCAAAAGGTATTTGGGACAGTTTCTTCTCTGGGTAAAAAAAATCGGACCCCTTTTCTGTCTATTTTCTTTAAAGGCAAAGGTGCCAACTCTGAAGAGAAGAAGGCAGCACTGAAAACAGCCTCAGAGTTCATTGACAAGATGGGCTATCCCAAACACACCCAGGTAAGGACCTGTGGCAGCCCCAAGCACTGGGGTCACTTTTCTGCCCCACGGGCCAGGGGCTGCAGAGCAGGGATGGCTCAGGTGACTTGTCCCTGTCAGTCTCTCAAGTAGCTCCTGTTGTGGGTGATCTGCTCTGTTTTGGGAGATTCTGCAGTGGTGCTCCTGGCCTAAACCAGCATTTACCCCAATACAGCTGGTAGTTAAAGTTTCTTCCTCTTGGACACTCTTTTACCTTTTCCATGACCCCTCCAAAGAGGAAAAAATGAGTAGATAAACCTGCTGTTCTTAGGGAGGTGCTTCTAAAGGCTCATTCATTTCAGATCCAAGTCCTCCCTGAAAGTGGTGAGACACCTTTGTTCAAGCAATTCTTCAAGAACTGGCGAGACAAGGACCAGACAGAAGGGCTGGGGCAGCCTCACGTTTCTGGCCACGTTGCCAAGATCGAGCAGGTCCCTTTCGACGCGGCCACCCTGCACAGCTCCAAGGCCATGGCTGCCCAGCACGGCATGGAGGATGATGGCTCTGGCAAGAAACAGGTCAGCAATGGCACAATCCCTTTGGGAAGGTTTCCAAACTTTTCTTTGCTACTTAATGGCATTGCTGCAAGAGCAGCGAGACAAGTGGGGGCTGGAGAGTCATCAACACTGAGGTCTTGTAACTGCTGAGGGAATTTCTGGCACCAGAAATACCATCAGGGTCTTGAAAGCCCTGCAGGTAAGGGGTTGATTCTGACTCCACTATTTCTCAACACTGTGGACATGGATTTATTCCTCCCCCTCCTGGTTACTCTTCCTGTTGCCATCACGTGTGTGAGGGGTGAATGTCTCGGAGCACCTGGGTTCATGACTTTGAGCACAGAAGCAGGGCTGAAGTTGAGCTTGAACGGGCTGGGGGCTGTCCAGAAGCCCGCAGAGGTCCCGGCCGAGGTTTGCCTGATGAAACCCGCCCCGGAAATCCTCAAAGCTGCGCTCGGGACGAGCTGCTGGAGCCGGCGGGAATTGTCCTGCCAGGTTCCGGCAGGGGGCGCGGCAGCACCGCCAGCTCCGGGATGCGGAATTCGGGGATAACGCGTGCCGGGAATGGGCTCGTTCTGCAGCGCCTCTGCTTCTCTCCCGCCAGATTTGGAGAATAGAAGGCTCCGAGAAGGTGCCGGTGGACCCCGCCACGTACGGGCAGTTTTACGGAGGGGACAGCTACATCATCCTGTATGATTACCAGCACGACGGGAAGCAGGGACAGATCATTTACACCTGGTAAGGGACTTATCCTGGGGCAAGTTAGGAAACCCTGGGGCTGCAAGTCCACTTGGAAAATCGATCACTGCTGGTTCCCTCTTTCAGAGGAACCTTGGGAGATAAAATTTCACCCTGGATAACTTTCCCTTGCAAACAAAACAATACCAGAGGTCTGGGATGTTTCATTTGAAGTAGAACAATGGAGGGAATAACTGTGAGCTTTTTTTAGTTTTTCCTTTTCCCCCCACTGGTAGTTACTCCCTTCTTTGGATCAAGCTGTGCTTATCTAGGAAAGTGCTGCTTATCTAGGAAAGGTTCTTATCTCCCCCTGTACTCGATGTGCTACAATAGAGGATAAGGAGTTTCTCCTTTGTATTGAATGAAGTGCTGCAGAGATTGGGTAACACAGGATTTCCTTACCTCCTCTTGATCTCTGTAAGGTGTGTGTGGGAGGGAGAGAAAGGCTTAGAATGAAGCTGGGATTTGACCTTGTTCTCCAGGCAGGGCGCCGACTCCACACAGGATGAGATTGCAACCTCTGCATTCCTCACAGTGCAGCTTGATGAGGAGCTGGGAGGCAGCCCCGTGCAGGTAAAGAGACAAACCCAGCAGGGAATAAAGAATGTATATGTATTAACACCTGGCTCAGCTGGGTGCTCTGTGAATATTCCAGCTCGACAGCGGGTTGTAAAAGCCATTTCTGCTACATCTTGTGCTCCTCAAAACTGACAGGAAGTTTCTTTTTCTCCAGAAACGAGTAGTGCAAGGGAAAGAGCCCCCTCACCTGATGAGCATGTTTGGTGGAAAGCCCTTGATTGTTTACAAGGGTGGAACCTCGCGGGAAGGAGGCCAGACAGCCCCTGCAGCAACACGGCTGTTCCAGGTCCGCTCCAGCACCTCCGGAGCCACCAGAGCAGTGGAGGTATGTGCAGGGAGAGTCAGCCTTGGTGATGTGTGGACAGCCCATGATGGAAACATGATCCAGTTGAAGAGTTCAATTCCCTCTATGGAAGTGGAACTTGGGCCAGGACACAGGTTCAGAGCCCCACTGCTCTGAGAGAAAACGCACACAAACCCCTCTGTGCGACAACAAGGGGGAGATTAAATCCTAGTGAGGAGAGGGCAGTGGTTTGTGACTGCAGTAACTTCCCAAGTTTCCAGCTTCAAGAGGCCTGTCCTTGTTGACACAGAGGAGTTGGTGTTAATGATTGATCAGCATTGGCAGCAGGGACTGCTCTGCCATGGGCTCCCTGGTGAGCTCCTAAAGCTGCTGCCATAACCACCAGGACTGGCACAATGACAGCCAGGCACTCCAGGTTGTGTGTACCTGTAATCACACACTGAAACAGTTATTTACTCTTCCAGTGTGGAAAATCTAACTCATTGCTGGGATACGGGGAAGGTACAACACATCTGACAGCCTGACATGCTCACATGGAGTATCTTGTTTGCTGTTTATTCAACTATAGGCTCTGGTTTGATTTTGAAGTAACAGGCTCTGTGTAGAGGATGGTTACATCTGACACCTGCAATGTTCCTTCTTTTCAGCTGGATCCTACAGCCAGCCAGCTGAACTCCAATGATGCCTTTGTCCTGAAAACTCCCACTGCTGCCTACCTGTGGGTTGGCCAAGGAGCCAGCAATGCTGAGAAATCGGGAGCACAGGAGCTGCTGAAGATACTGGGAGCTCGCCCAGTACAGGTTGCTGAGGGCAGAGAGCCAGGTGAGGGGGCCACGGTGGAGTCTGGGATTGTTTCTGTGTAGCTGCACATCCTCAGCAGTTATTTAATGGATATTTTGTCTCCCAGAACAAGGAGATGTGGACATGGGCACAGAGGGGCTTCTCCAGGGTATTCTTGTTGTTTAACAGTGCTTTCATGTCTGTAGGCCCTTGGGACTTTCTGAGCCAGAAGAATGCTTCAAGTCCTACCCAGACTACAACCCCGATGTGGGTTCCATGAACAGGAGAAGCATCTGTCTCTCTTTCTGTTTTGCAGACAATTTCTGGGCAGCCTTGGGTGGCAAAGCTCCGTACCGCACCTCGCCCCGGCTCAAGGACAAGAAGATGGACACTCACCCCCCGCGTCTCTTCGCGTGCTCCAACAAGAGCGGGCGCTTCACCGTGAGTGTCTGGGGGCTTTTGTTCAACATCCACCTGGCAGGGCTGGGAGAAGCTCAGGCCCAGCTGCTCTGAGCGCCCCACCAGGGGTTACACCTGATCTTTCTTCATGTCAGTAAGGTAGTGATTCTTGAAGCCCGTGCTCATCTTAACCCTGTTTTCCAGATTGAAGAAGTTCCTGGAGATCTGACTCAGGATGACCTTGCCACAGATGATGTGATGCTCCTTGACACGTGGGATCAGGTGCGTCACATTCCCAGGGGAACAAGAGGAGCAAAGAGTAGGCACAGATTGGCTCTAGGTGGAGACCTGAACCACAATAGCCAGAAGTGCTGCTGTATTACAGATTCAGCACAAATCAGCCATGAGGCAACTCGGAGATGAATTTTGATATTTTATGGAGAAATGTTCAAACATCTGCTACTTTCCTCCGATGTTAAGCTGGTGTAGAATTTGTTCAAGGATCTACAATTCATGGAGATAAAATGCAGGCAAAAAAAATTCTCATTATTGACCAATAGCTTTGGTCAGGCACACCAATATGAGAATTTTCTGGTTTGTGTCACACTCTGTTCACTGAGGCTTTGTCTAAATTATCCCTTCATAAAGAGATTGGTTGTTGCTGAAGTAATTAATATGCGTATTTTTATCTTTAGGTCTTTGTATGGATTGGGAAAGATGCCCAAGAAGAAGAAAAGACTGAGGCACTGAAATCTGGTAATGTCATATTTTCCTCTCTGAGCTATCCCTTTCTCATTTTCCCACTGTCTGATCATGACTCAGGCAATTTATATTCTAACAGGCATAGATAAAAACACAGGGTATAAAGTTGCAGTGGGTATTTTTGTTTAAATGGCCGGTGTGAAGCTGCCTCTCTGGCAGCCGTTTAGGCCCAGTTTAGCTGCTGCTCTGCAGGCCTGGTGCTCAGTGGGATCCCCTCTCTGTGTCCCCAGCCAAGCGCTACATTGACACAGACCCATCCACGCGGGACAAGAGGACCCCAGTGACCATCGTCAAACAGGGCTTCGAGCCTCCCACCTTCTCGGGATGGTTCCTGGGCTGGGACGACGACTACTGGGCTGTGGATCCCCTGCAGAGAGCAATGGCAGACGTGGATGTGTGAGGAATGTGTCTGAAACAGAGCAAGTTCAGTGCCTTCAATGCCTTCAAGAGCTCCTTCCTCCAGCAGGATGTATGTTAACGAGGAAATGATGTTAATAGCCAATTAGTTGTGCAATAATTTCCGAAAACAATCATGACCAGTCATTGACCCTACTCCTTGCTTTGATTATATTTAATACAATAAAGCTTGTATGTAATATGGGAAGAACACAAATGGTGGGGTTTGTTACAAAGAAGAAAACATTAAACAGCAGCTGTAGATCCCACGTTTGAACACATCTTAGAAACCAAAACCTTCTTTGTGCCATCTTTTGCACGTGGACTTTTTACTAACTGGCTACAGAAATTATTTTGAGGAGTTTGGGACTGCTTTGCTTTTCTCTCCTCAGAATTACACGCATTTGAGACCCTGACAAACAGTATTTTACTCTTTCAGAAAGTCACTCATTAGTGAACAGCATGTCTTTTATTCAGGATGAGAGCAAAAAGCATCTTGTGGTATCAACAAGAATTCACTGGGGTGGCACCTGCAGCAGCAACAGCAGGAGTTACAGAGACTCATCTTCCCTAAGGATTAACCTGGAGCTGTGCAGTTGCTCTGTTTCCCAATCCAAGGTCCTGAGTACAGCAAAGCTAATTATTCCAGCTTTGTTAACTGATTCCCCCCCTCCCAGCCAGAAGTTAAGCTCAGCTTACATGAGCTGCCACCCTGACAAACACGGAGTATATTGCTTTGGTGATGCAGAGGAAAACCTGCCCAGCAGACAGGCAGAAAAGCAACAGCACTTGGGCATCTCCTGCCAGTGACAAAGGCACAGCGTGTCGAGGCACAGGTAACCAGGCCTAAACCACTGGTAAATACAGAGCTGATCGGAGCAGAAAGGGCATAAAAAACAACTTATGGAGTTTATGCTGGCCAGTGGGAGAAGGGCACTTACATCATTGATCTTGGCTGTTCTGTTTCATTGCCACCTCCCAGAATTTTAAGATGCTAGACTCAGTGTTGGTGGCAGCCTGGAGAGCCTCCCCCCAGGCAAACTCCAATTCTTCTCATTTTAATCTGTAATTACATCTACTACAGAGGTACAAACCAGGAGGTTTAACAGCTTGGGTTATGTGAGCTGAGGCTCACCTGCTTTGGGGATGAAGTGTAAGGCCTTACTGACTCAACAACCACTCCAGGTCTGCACAGAGCAGCACCAACAGGTGGAGCACCAGTGCAGCATCTTCTGTTAACACCACCCCTCCCTGCTCGTTACAGACATCTTACTTCTTAGAGAAATAAGGGTTTAGACCTGGATAAAATGCAGCACTTTGGCTTTTAAAAATTATTTTTAAGAGAAACAGATACAGGTGGAGCCTTTTCAGTGCTTTGAAGCAGCGTAACTATGCAGACACAGCCCTGTAACAACAGCAGCCCATCAGTGACCACAAGCACGTTGTATCCATAACTACGGCATGGTTGTGCTGTTCCTAGGTGGCAGAACAGACAGGAAGTTCCACTAATAACTCCTTCTCATGAATGGGGACTGGTTTAGAGAGCATGAGCCTGATTTTCAGGAGTCCCCAGGACACTATTCCACTTCCTTTGCAGGGCTACAGACCCATTTTGTAGAAGGAATAGTTCCAAATGTTGGATCATCTCTACCACAACCTGGTTTTCTATTCTATTTGAAAAGGAGGTTTTGGATTAGTGGTGTCCCATCCAGGACAGTATGGATAAATCTTATTTAAGATCACAACCTGCTTGTACTCCTTCTGAGAGGTTTTCGACTTCAAACATTGCAATTGTCCACATTCACAAACATTACATACAAGTTCTATAACACACTCAGTAAAACAAAAAGGTTCCTCAGCAAACCCACTTTGCTAACACCGCCACAAGCTACACTACACAGGGAATTCAGTGCTGCAAACGTGGGCTGACCCCGAGCTCGCCCCTCCCACCCTCCCTACTCTTTCCCACCTAGGAGGCCCTGCAGGATGTTTATGGGCAGGGGGAAGACGATGGTGGAATTCTTCTCAGCAGCGATGGTGGTCAAGGTCTGCAGGTACCGGAGCTGGAGAGCAGCGGGAGACTCCGTGATCACCATGGACGCCTCCTTCAGGGCCCTGGACGCGTTCATCTCCCCCTCGGCCGCGATCACCTGGGGAGGCAAAACCAGCGGAACTGAATTCATCCTGCGCAGCAAGGACAGGGAATCCACAGGGTGATTTCAGTGCTAAGGCAGGTACCAAAACCACTGCCCAGCGCTCTGGTAAGTGACCTGCCCTAGGCACATGCTTTCACCAAGCACAAGCCACTCCTGGTTGCTCTCCAGGCCCCAATGCCTGCTTTCCTCCCATCCAGAATGCAGGATCACAAAATCTGGCATCAGGTCTTGACAATGCAGTGCAAGGATTTATTCTACCTTCAAAAGCTTTTGTGCTTCTTCCAGCACTGCCTCTCAAAACCAGAGGCACTCCCCACAGCTGAAAACACTTCAAGCTGTACTTTTTTGTATCTATAAGGGCTTGAGAGGGAACGGTGTATTTCTTACTGGGGAAAACCCAAATCCAGCCCCCAGGCTGCTGTCATTACCTTGGCTCTCGCCTCCCGGGCAGCCTCTGCTTCTGCAGCCATGGCTCTCTGCAGCTGGACAGGTAACTTCACATCCTTGATCTCCACACGTTCCACCTTAATGCCCCAATCGTCTGTTGCATCATCAAGTGTGACCTGCAGAAGGCAGGACAGGTAGGTGAGGCCATGCACCTGGCTCAAACTAATGCCCAAATTTGAACAACGACCAATAAACCAAATGAATTATCTTCAAATTCTCAGACTTTCAAGGCTTTCATATTTCTAGCATGATTTGATAGCTGTAAGAGCACAAGTGTTTCAAACTAACAAAAACCCCTAGAGCTTGATTAATATATTGAAAGAATTCTGTGGCACAGAATTCCTTCAACAGCGAAGTACTGACACAAGGATCCAGGGAAGCCCTCTCCTGTATCCCTTGTTGCCACTTACTAGCCCCACTGGCCATTACTGCTTTAGTTCCTCACTCTTATTTTACAGAGTGGCCTCCCAAGAGATATTAGCTTTGCCTACAGCTCCAAATCACAACTTATCACTTAGAGGTGAAATAAATCCACACCTTTCAGTTATCCATGGGATTGCTGCTTAACCTGCTGTTTGATGGATTGCTCCAAACTGCTCATACCTGCATGCTGTGTGCAATTTCCTCACGATCAGACAGGATCTCAGAGAGGTTTTTGGTGCCCAGGACATTCCTCAGGGTGGTCTGTGCCAGGAGCCGGGTGGCTGAGTCGGCATTGGTGATGTTTGCCACGGCCAGGGTGGCATTCTGCACCCTGTAATAAACCACTCCATCCACGTTAACTGTCACTGAGTCCTTGGTCAGGATCTGAAAAGCAGTGGGGAAAGTACAGAATATTCCATAAATACAAGGTTAATTATTATAACAATCACGTATTTGTTTTACTACACCAAGTCCTGGTTTTCCACTGTCTTGAAAACAAAAGTCCTCATATACATATGCTGCATGTGAATGTGTCCCAGTGTTCACTAACCTCCCAGTACAGCTTTACAAAGCTGAGACTAAATATGGAATTAGAAACTTCTCAGTGAAAAATACATTCCATTAGCTTTGCCCTAATGTTATTTTTAACCCACTTCCTCGAATTCAGAGTGATCTGCAAGTCTTACCAGTGACAGGAAAAGGAAAAAAAGCAGAATTTTTTTACTCTGAAATTTGTCTTCACCTGGGAAGGTTTAACCAGTGATTCTGGCAAGGAATCACACCCAGGCAGGTCTCCGTGCTGCCTTTCAGTGAGGTTATACCAGGGCTGGGTGAGGCTGCCTGACAGCAGGGCCGTGGGGACTGTGCTGCAGAACTGCAGCCTCCTGGGACAGAAGGGTGGCACTGCACAGGGGAGCTCAGAGAACCAGGGCCATGCCCAGAGCTGCCCTCGTTCCATGGTACACAATTACTGTTGTGTTACTTGACAGGAGAGAGGGACTTGTGAATTACTCAACCTCCAAGGCTTACCTGCCCTGTCCCTTCCCAAACTACCTCTTTTAGCAGGCTTTTCGTAACACAAAAGCTCAAGAATGAGTAACATGCACAGAAATCATATTGTACAAATAAAAATGGATTTCTGCCTCTATGTACAGAGCACAAACAAACCTAAATCCATAAGCGTAATTTAATCAAGTCAAAAGAAAAACCGGATTACTGATGGCCTCACTAATGGCACATCAGCAGCTGCAAGCACATTCTGCCTGCCAGTGATTAGGTTTCTCCCAATTACCCTTTAGAGTGTACCAAGACAGCTGCCATTTGTCTCAATCTACAACTAACGATGAGCAACAAACCCATGAACGGATCTGACAGGAAACAGAGGCACGACACAGGCTGCATGAAGCATCTCTGCCTTGCAAAATACACAGATACATGAGGGATACAGTTATAACCATCAGGATACAATTGTTCACTAACTTATTTTTAGAGGGACAGTTGGGTTTTATTCTTCTGTTATCTATGGAGTTGGCAGCACTGAGTTCAGCTGGCCTAATGCTCTGGAGATATTCTGCTACAAAGTTATGATGTCCAAGGAAAATCAGACTAGAAATCAAAGTAATTTTTTTTGTTCTTTAGGACCTGCCATGAGTGGTACCACCTTCTTCATGTTCCTGTGCAAGGCAGGGCACAGAAGCCACATGCACAAAAACCCAGCAAAGGGAGCTGACCACTCATTCCCCCAGCTGCTATAAATAGCATTTGATGTATATACCAATTTCATCCCATTACTTGAGCCAGTTTATACATGTAGATAAATTGGCACAGGACAGATCACTGCTGCGCCTGGAAATCTTCCAGATTTCACAGAAGCAATTAGGGAATGTTGTATGAAGCCCAGCAGCTTTTGTTCCAAACCCCTCCCATTCCAGCTATCAGGCAGTATTCAATTATCTCATTTGGTCCTCAGAGCATCATCTGTTTTCTTTCAGTGCTCTTCTCTTACTGGATGACATTTCTAAAGGATACACGTATTCTTCACAATACATTGCACCTCTAATCTGTATTTAAACAGCGTGTTACCCAATACTGAGAGGGGAGAAGGAAAACCAAAGTGCACTAAATTCTGCAAGTACTTTAGTAGATGCAAAGGCAAATGCAAACTCACCTCCTGAGGAGGGATATCAAAAGAGATGGTTCTCATATCAACTTTGATGAAGCTGTCTGTGCAAGGCAGGACGAAAAACAAACCTGTGCCAAGAAATCCATTCAAGAAGATGTGAAAATGGGTCATTAAAGCAGATGAAACTTGTTACTGCAATAAACTGACATCCAACTGTTGTGGCTGGGCAGCTCTTTGTAAGGAGCTCAGCAGCACAACACTTGTTACTGGCTTCCAAACCAAGGTAAGATTTTCAAAAACACATGCTGAGAAACTTCAATTTATCAGGGTATCACTTACTTAGAGATTTTTAACATTTGAAAAAAACCAACCCCAGAACTGTTAACAGCTACTTTTAAAAATGTCCCCCACATAGTTACTTGTGGGGCCTAATTCTGGCAAGCATCAACCTCCTTCATTCTGTTTTGGTGGCTCACTGAGATTCTTCAGCTTTACAGCAATGTGGAATATTGCAAAGCCTGGGTGAAAATGAAGCAAGAAGCTATTGCCCCTTTCTGTCACTCTGAGCAGCAGGAGCAACAGCTGAAAATAACATTCTTCCAGACCTCAGAGTTTCTAATATACACAGGCAACTTCTCAAAACTATCAAATACTCTACTGGCTTCTGTTACTTTTGAAGGACATCAGGGCTTCCAGACTCATTTGGTTGAACTGATACCTCAAACTTCTTTGTTCAAATAACCCATTCAATGCCATTATTCCTCCCTTTGCATTTAGTGCTTTTGATTCTGCCTGCATATCATACATTAACAAAGGAGAGCTTTGAGAGGGTAAAATTAAGTTTGCTGCCTTCTCAGTCCACAGTATGAATCAGAACATGCTGAGCTGGAAGAGACCCACGAGGCTCATCAAGTCCAATTCCTGTTGTAACATATCCTCTTACTGGAAGTTACAGAATTCTTGAGAAATCCACTTGCCACTTTAATGCAATGTCTCTACACAATTACTGTTTTGCTGATGACTAATTAGAACAAATTGCTGTGCAGGACATACCTGGTCCCTTTGCTCCCCCTTTTAGGATGCGTCCAAGTCTGAAGATGATGGCCCGCTCATATTCCTTGATAATCTGTAACAGATTGTTGGATGTCATGCAGGGGTTTCCAGAAGTCACATGATGGATTCCAAATTAGGTACACACCAGTCTAAGACAGTCTTGACTCTCAAATTTAACACACATTTCTCTACTGGCTGCTTTTGAGAATTTTAGCCTAAACTTTAATGTCAAAAAGCAAAGAGCAAAAGGAAAAATCAGGACAATAGTCCACAAGAAATATTCCTCAGACTCTCAACAGGACGGCACCTGGGAAGGTCCAAGCACCAGCAGCAGCCATCAGGAATATCCTGGCAACACCACAACAAAGTGCAGTATTTATGACCCAGCAGGGATTTTTCCAGCTCCAATTCTGATGCTACACATCAGCCAAGCCAGGAGGAAAAACTCCTGTCTGGAAACTGCAAAGATCAACCTCAGAGTGACCACAGATGACAGTTTGTGTCTTCAAATGTGTCACATGCAACCACATCTATGTACATAATTACAGATGTATACTTACATACTTCATATTTAGATGTGATATACACAAAGAGATCTCCTTAAAAAAATAAAATATCAGTTCTCTAAGAGTAGTTATGGGTTCTTGCAATTATTCTGATCCTTCAAATGAGTTTATTTACAAATGACAACTGGGCAGATGTAGTAAAGATGTTAATGCAGGAATTATTTTGACCAAATATTGTAATAGCACTTTAATTTTTGGTTTGAAGATGAATGCACTGAAGTGCTGGGGTCTGCTATCTACTGTCTGCTATAGCTCAAGAAAGAACAGAGTTGGATTAATTTGTGTTTAGAACAAGTAAATCCAATTGAGAACAATAATAGCCACTCTGCATTGCTTAAAGTTTTAATCCAACTTAGCAGTGAACAATTTTACCTTTATGCACATCCATATCGAGATAGGAAATGTAAGGACAGTGAAAACAAGTGAGGTGATCACCAGGATCCATCCACACACACCAAGGCCAGTATCAGCATCATCTACAAAAGAGCAGAAATTTTCACTATTTTAACCCCAAGAGTGCTTGTTAAAGTGCCTAAATTGCATATTTATGTTGACTATTCCTTGAAATAAGTCTCTGTTAGCACTACTCCTCCGGCCAAATGCATTAGGTTTAGTTCAGAAATCAAAAGCCAAATTCTGCTTTGATTTTCACCAGTCTCTCAAAGCTGTGCAAGATAGCTGAGGGCAGAATGCTGTCCCAGTAGCATTTTTGCAGAAGTGTACCAACATTTAAGTTTCAATTCTCAAACACTTTTCTCTTCCCCAGGTTTTTCTAGTAGAAGGACTCACAGGCTGCAGTGGAAATCCTGTTCCTTTGTTTTCTGAGAAGGCAGAGGAACCTCCCTTAAGGAGTAAAACGCTAATACCCCGCAGCCTGCCAGCTCTGGGACAGCATGATTAGAATTTGGGTTCTGTTCCAACTGGCAGGGGCAGATCTAAGAAAACCACAATTCTCAGACCTGTTGGACCTGGGAAGTTGGATAAGATGAGGTATAAGATTAGCTGGATGTGAAATAAAGCCTCCATAAAGAATTTCTTGGCCAGAAACTCCTCATGCCTTATTTCTGTGTCAGAAGACAGCAGCTGAAGGTGTCTCTGGGATCAAATAACGAGCTGGTGGTTTCAAATGCTACCCAGTTAAAGCCATGACAAAATGTGGATTGGGAGGCATTCACAGAGCTACAGGAAGTTTCTTATCCTCCCAGCTAAGACTCTTAATGGGTTGCCAGGAGCCTGCTGCCAAGCAGGGATGTCCCAGGGTGGCACTCAGCACTCACAAACATCACATTCCTACCCTGGACAAACTGAATTTCGTGTAGAAGTCACACCTCAAATGATGCAAAATTTCAAGACTGCAAAGAGGATTTATTTAGCACCAGTGTCCCACAATGGGGTGTATTTCACAATACAAGAAGGGAGAGAGATGCTGTCTCATGGAAAACTGTATGAAATACAAGAAACATGCCTGGCATTTGTGGAACGAGCTAGTTCTGAACCATCTCATCATGGCACATGGCATCATTGGACAACTTCATCAATAGGCAATTCTTGCTCGATTTCTCAGTGAGGCTCACTGACACTGGATCCTGAGAGCAGCCAGTTCAAAGCACTCGAGTGGGACTGACAGAGGTGGTACAGAGGTAACACTGAAGCTCCTGCAGGTGATTCCTATCCCTGCCCACCCCAGAGGCTGAAAATAAAGACTTTATCCCACACTAAGTGATGGCTGACAGTATCCCTAAACATCCCACTGGAATTTTCTCCTGAGCTAAAAGGCAGGCTAGCCCAAAACTTGGATTTATAGCCTGCTGTGGTGGGCAAATCAAGGCAGGCAATGAAAAAAAAGCAAAAGTTCTTGAGCAACCTCTTTAAGAAGTAAACCACAAGGAGAAAGACTATAAAAAAAAACCAAAACGTAATTGAATCAGGCTTCAATGCCTTTAAGGCTGACTGGAACAGTTACCATTAGTTTAGCAAGAAATTATCACTTGGATCATCAAACTGTATTAATAATTTATAATATACACTCAGTGCTGGAGGCTAAGGTGAAAGTGTAAAGTTTTCATTACCGCTTGAGGTGTGGCACACGCTTCATTTGTGATTTATTTTCTTCTGAAAAGACTCCACAATCCAAACAAGCATATTGCTGTCAAACAGCAAAAGTGTGCCCTGACTGAAAACAAAACGCCAATTTCAATGTGAACTAGATGTCTTCAGAGGTGCTTCTCAGAGCATTTCACATGGGAAATAGCCAAAATTATGACATCTAATAACCAAACCTATGTCTAATGCCATTTACTCCATCCTTTATTGTGATCACATACGAGCTGCAGGAGAAACCACCTCAGCAGCATGTTCGGGAAAGGCTCGCAGAGACAAGATTGGAACCAACGTGACCATGGCAAGGTATTAATAACTAACAGAGTTACAGCATGAAATACAGATCCTCTCCAAGGATACCAAAACCAGCATGTGCCATTGGGCATGAGGCCCAAAGAGATCCACAGTTATTTACACAACAACTCAAATTACCCAGCCAAAGGCTTCGTACACAAAGCAAAATATAAATACATTTCCTTCTCCGGTTGCAAACGAGAAAGGCATAAAATAAATAATGACTTCTCCGTTGTTTCTGAACAATGGAAGTAAAAGGAAAACATTCCAGCTTCCAGTGAGTGAAACTGTCAGTTGTGCTATCTCAGTGCATCATCTCTAAAATGTCCTGACCCACGTCACACACTCACACCTCCTAACTGGAAGGCCAAAACCCACATCTGTAACGATGCCAAGAAGTAAAAATTCAGCACAACTCATTGCCCCACCTGAGGACTTTTACCACTTCCTGCAGTCACACCTATACAGGATTTGGCTGCGGTGAAAAGCCACAGTAGTGTCAAAAACCAATCCCTAAGTCCTCCTTGTTCTCGTTTACTGGTGCAGCGCCCCAGGGGTTACTTCTGTTAACTCTGCTTATCATTATTTGCATAGTTTTCCCGTTAGTGATCTGAGCTGCCGCACAGGGAAGGAAACCACACTCCAAAGAAACCCACCCGAGTTACGCCACCGGGGCAGCTCGTGATGATGCTGACACGTTCCCGGGGCCCGTGTGAGGACCTGCCGGGAATCACCACCTGCGGCCCCGTTACCCGAAAGGGCAGCAGGGTCAGCCCCCGTTAGCCAGGGCTGAGGCTCATCATCCCCCGTTAACCGGGGCAGCGGGTTCAGTATCCCCCATTAACCGGGACTGGGGACTCAGATCCCCGTTTTCCGGGGCAGCGGGCTCGGCATCCCCTGTTAAGTAGGGCTGGGGGCTCAGCGCTCCCCGACAGCCGGGGCAGCGGGCTCGGAACGACCCCGGGGCTGGGGTCGCTCCGGGGCCGCCGGTGACCGCTCGGCAGCCGGGGCTCAGGGAAGCGGAGGCTGCCCGGGGAGCGAGGCACGACCGCTCCTCGCTCCTCCCGCGGGCTTAACTTCGGTGAAGCATCACCAAACTTTTCTCCGAGACTAAATAAAGCAATGATTGAAACCGAAACAAAAAAGCGGAGAGAGAGACACGAAGGCGCCCGTACACGGAGCCCGCGAGGAGCGGCCGCTGCGGGGCCGTTTGGGGACAGCCCCCTCCCCGCTCCCCCTGCGGCAGTTACCTGGCGCCCGCCGGGACTTGGCCGGGTACCCCGCTTCGTGGTCCGCCATGGTCCCCGCGTCCCCTCAGAGGCGCCTCAGAGCCCGTTCCGCGTCCCCTCAGAGCCACCTCCGCGCTCCTCCGCAGCCACCGCCGTCCCCTCGCGCCTCCCTCAGCGCCGCCTCAGCGCCGCCGCCACGCGCCTCCCCCGCCCCGCCCGCGCGCGCGGGGTGTGGCCGCGCGCCACCGCCCCCGCCGCCAGGGGGCTCCACGGCCGCGGAGGGCGTGAGGGGAGCGCCGTGGAGGGAGAGCGCAGCGCCGGGCGCGGGGGGCGGCGGACGGGCAGCAGGCAGGGCTGGGAAGGCAGGAAAGGCAGGAAAGGCAGGAAAGGCAGGAAAGGCAGGAAGGGACGGCACGGAGTGTGCGACCGGCCCGGCAGGTAGCCGTCGCCTGAGGTGAGTGAGCCCCGGGCATCGCCTCCCGAGGGGAGCAGCGAGGAAAGTTCCAGCTGCCTCGGCCTCGTGTGTAGTTTAAAGTGAGGATGGAACAACTGTTCCATGAGGTATCATTGCTTTTCTTCCTCACACTTTTCTTCCTCTCGTGTGGAGAGTTTGGATCTTTCATCCCTTTTGGAAGAGGCCACAGTAGTGACCTCTGCTGCTTTCGTACAAGGTCCGTCCACAGAGACAAGGTGTATGCAGAAGCACGTATTACACACACAGGCATTGCATACCGGATTGTAAAGACTGTTAAATTTGATAAGAGTTCCAAGGTTGAATTCTATATTAGTATGAGTTGTGAGGACTGTAAATGATTCCTGGCTATTCTTTAACCTTTATTTCTCTATGGGATGTTTACAATTAGTGGGCATGTGCAAATGCACATCTATCACGTTGCACTTCGTACTGACGAGTGTAATTGCTTTTTCTTCATAAAACACATTGCAGCCTATGAACAAAAATGGTATTAGACTTCTAACATAGATTTATTTTCGGTGTTGATGTTATTCTGTATTAAACTCTTCCTTTGAAGAGCCTAAATGGACAGCCAGAATCTTGCTGTCCATTATGTGCCAGAGGAGCAAAGATTTTGGTTTGGTACCACAATTGACTGAGGCATGAGGTAGGAATGGAGCTGCGTGCTGAATGTAGTCCTGGTTCTTGATGTCTGGTTCTTGAAGTTCTTGAAGTGACACGAACAGCACTGGAGAACGACCAGCACTTTCTCCAGTGAGTGTAAGACACCTCATGAACACTCTTCCTGTTGCCGCTGTGAACTCCTCTGCCACACTTGTGCCAGTTGATTTCAGACTGATCCGGATGAGCAGTACATGAAACTAAAGACTAAATCTGTCTCAAGATCCCCGAGTGACCTTTTAAAATTCCTTCTGTTCGTTATCTTTACTCGCATGTTTGCTATCAATACATTTATGAGTGCTGACACCTGCTGTTCTCTTATTAGTAATTCCTCAAGCTTTTTGTCCTGTTCTCTGCAATTTCGTGAGTTTGCCTATGCTCAGTATTCAAGACACAGGGCTAATTTTTTAAATAGGTGGAAGGAAGGGAGAGCCTTTGAGCTGTCCAAATGATAAATAATCATTCTGTGCCAACTCAAGTTGTCGCCTGCACACAGCTCTCAAATGCTATGAAGAAACTTACAATGCAATGTGATATTTGACCGTGAGTAGTAAATATCATGATGCTGTAATTGAATTAGAACCCGTGAGATTCCATGGGCTGGTTCACCTTAGGATCTTCTGGCAAATAGGCTGGTTTAGAGTGTATCAGCATTGATAAGGAAGGAAGGATGTGCTGGAAATGGGAGGGACAGGCTCTGTGAAAAGAGTAGATAAGCTGTGAGGAGCCCCCGTCATCCACAGCAAATTTGGCACTAGAAAAATCTGAGCTGGTGCCAGTAATAGAATAATGGTTCTATGATTCTATAGGTGCTTTGAAAATTTATACAAATTGCTCATTAAAAGATGTGCAGCATGGGTTTACCTTATTCCAGCAAGGAAGAGGAAGCACCTGTTCATTTCCCTTCTCTAAAGTAAAAAATAAGCAATTAAGACCTTTATCCTCCATAAACGGGGAACCTTGCTTCAGCAATATCTCAGCAGCACGCTGTGTACTGATGTGCAAATTTATGTTGGCATTTTGCTTAAAGAAGAGGAAGCTTCTCTCTAATTTTAGATGGGCCTGCATTCCATTAATTTTATTCTTTGGCTGTTTTCCAGGGAAGTTGGACAAGCCCCTGGCTGGGGTGGGCAAGAACACCGCTGTCCTGTGGGGCATTGCTGCCATCTGCTGCCATTGGGGTGCTCTTCCACAGGGCATTTACAGGACCTTAACCAGCGGGAGAGCTTCCCTTCCCCTCCCCTTTCCCCTTCCCTTCTCCTCTCCTTCTTTGCTAAATAATAACATCAGAATATCTTCTAGTTTTTGGTTCAATAGCTCAAGGAAATAAAGAACTTGATTTCTGTCAGCCTAGAAGAAAACAGTGGACCTGCAAATTGATTTATTAATCTCTAGGTCTTATGAAGAGGAGAATTTAATTGGATTTTGGCTTTATTATTTCCATGTCAGTGTCATTTCAAATGTGGGAGTTCCTGGCAGCAGGAACTCATTGGTACTGCTCTGTAATGAAGCCTGGTTTATTTAACCTTTCCTTGAATTCCAAGATGTCTGGTGGGGAGTTAATTAAAAGGAGGATTTGTGTGAGGTGTATCAGTCTTAAAAACGGAGGCAATACTCTACACTCAGGATATTTATTCACCCGATGTGCCTCATCAATGCGGTTTTTGTGTAGTGTACCAAGCTGCCGTTAGATGTCAGCAGGATATTGAGCACAGCCTCCCCTGACAGCCGTGTTTGAAGCTTGTGTTGAGTGCACTGATTTTTGTCACCTCAGTGTTTTTAAAAAACACTTACAGTAAAGTAAATTGTAGTCCCTAATGATTATGGAATAACAGCAAAGGCTATTCCTGAAACTGTCTTTGATTCTTACCTTAAAAAGATCCTGGGTGTGGAATGTTCAGCTTCAGAATTCTGTTTGGAGCTGGTTTACTACACTAAATTTTATGTGAAACCTCAGTTTTACTCACAGTCTTCTAAATCCATGAAGTGCTGTGTGCTGTCAGCTTCCCACAGGGATTAGACATGGCAGTTTGGTAGTGAGGTGTGGTGGTGTGCCTTGTTTTAGTGTGTTTTTCCCAGCTTACAATACATTTTAAGCAACTCTTGCAATTGTTTTCCATTGCTGCTTGCCATTCCGAGTTTTGAAGGGTGAATTTAAGTGTGTCGGGACATCTGCTGGGTTCCTGCTATATATGTGTTTGAATATTTTGTTGAAGTTTTAATTCTCTGGAGAACTTTTTCACTTGCCCTTACACATTTGCAGTACGTCTGTCCCCATATATTTTGGCTTTAATCTTAAAAGCACTGCTTTGAATCAGTTTCCCCTAAAACATCTAAAAGTAATCAAACCCAGAATGCAAGTTCCACAAACATTTCCCACGCTATAAAAGCCTGCATTTCATTTAGTTGCCTATTTTTATCTCATGGGACTGTTTTCAGTGGAAATAGATTATGTATATGTTGGATAATAATCTCAAAATAGGAATCAAAAAAAAATCAGTTTTCTTTAAACAGAGTAATTTCTTCCACATAAAAAGATTCATAGTTTAAAATAGCTTTGAGTCTGGGAGGTTCATTATTTTTATGTTGTTTACACTTAGAGAATACATATGAAAGACCATTTGGAGCGAAGCTTGTCCTGAGGGAATCCTGAGTTTTGGTGGTTGCTTGTACATGTATTTAACAGGAGAAAGCAAGGGTCTCAGCAGTCTGCCTCCCCCATGGCGTGCTGCTGCTGGGGGCATTTGAGCTTTGAAACAAATCATTATGCATACATATGCATACATATTTTTTTTCCTGATTCAGGATACTTTCATTATTACAAATATCAAGAAAATCTGGTCAAATTTTCAGCAAATACTTTTACTGCCAATCTATGAGTATTACATGTATTTTAGAAATCTAGGAAATTCTACACAATGAACTACTTTGAATTCTCCCATACATCCTGTTAAGGGATAGTTGGGTCCACAAATACAAATCAAAGTCAAATTAAACTGTCCTTGCTGATGGTATTTGCTTACAGAGAATATTTTGGAAATAATTCTTTTTTTCTGAAGTGTTTCTTACGGTTCAGAGAGGCAGAGGCCTGAGTTTCCAAGACTTTTAGCAGTCTAAGAGCTCCTCCAGCCCTGGAAGCAGGTTGGGGGAGGAGAAAAGAAGAAAAACGGTGTTGCAGTTGTAAATTTCCAAGTTTCCCAGAGCCCTCCAGTCAGTTTCTTGAAGGAGAAGCCTTCCTCCTATTTCCTATGCTGGTCGTGTGCACAGAGCTTTTACTTTACAGTTTACTTGTCATTTCTGGGCTTACCCAGGATCCATCTGGGCAGCCAGGGCTCTTTTTGATTTTTCAATATAATGATTTCTTTACTTCTGTAGGTTTGGCAAAAGAGAAAATTTGTGTCTGACAAAACAGAAAAAGCCTGAGGTAACACACACAAACCCAGCACATGTGCTAGAACAAGTCAAAGTCATCAAGGTGCCTCAAAGCAGCAGTGGAATGTCACTTTGCTATTCCAGTAACCCAGGCTCAGAAGGAATCCTCTTGCATATGTCACTGAAATTACAAGTTTGTCTCACGCTTAGATAGCCTGGGGGTTTTAGCACTTGTAACTGCTCCATCCCTGGAATTAAGGAGCAGAGCTACATTCCAGAACACTGGCATGCTTGAAAGATTTAGTTGCAGAATAAGAGATTATGTTACTGAAAAAACAACAACAACAAAAAATATACTGAAGGGCTGCACATTTCAGTCTGTGTATTTAATAGTTCTATATTTTAAACCAGAATAACTGTGTGAGACACTGAAAGCAGTTCTGGACAAACAATACAACCTAAATCTGATGATAAAAGTAACAAAGCTCTGGGGCCTTTATAATAAGAATGTATTTTATTGCAAATACATTTCTGGCAGCAGTGATTGAACTGTACTGGATGCAGAAAAAGAACTAAAGGAAATGTTAAGAAAATGAAGACAAACATTTGTATTCATGTTTATTGACAACAAAATTGGCTCTGAGCTAGGGTCAGTGGCAGTAGACTCTGGTGAGTCATATGTTCGTGTCAGAATATTCCTGAAATGTCCCAGTCCTGTGTTCATCATTTGCATGACATTGTTTTTTTCCATAGTCAGGGTTCCTAGGAGGCTCAGATTTCTTAACAACCTTTGACAGGAGATTTTGAGTGCAAATGGGAGTTGACTGGCACACAGAGATTTTACTGGATGACCCAAACCCCACAATTTTCCCTGTTGTTCCCCTGTCCATGGCAGCTGTTGTTCTTCCCTTGCCTTTTTATAGAATCATAGAATGATTTAGGTTGGAAAAGACCTCTAAGATCGTCAAGTCCAACTGTTACATAAAATGAAAGAGCTAATTGGTGTTTTTGAAAATCTAGTATTAAGTAAAGCTGAAAGTTTAAGAACAGGTTTGATAGAGAAACCGAGAGCCCCATGATGTGTTTCTATGGAAACTCCAGTTTAAGGTTTTCTCTGATGGATTCTAAAAAGGGTACAATCTGCCTCTTTTTTGTGATTGGGTAGACAGAGGAGCAATACAGCAAAATCAGTATTGCAAAGTGATCTTTGGAAAGATAGTTAATGAAGTGCTTCAGGATGAAAACTGCTGTATAAATGAAAGGTGACATTTCTGTCTTAATCACTGCCTTTAATGATGAGATTTTTAGGACAGATTGCTGGAGAGAAGCTGCAGCTCAGCAGTCAACATATGGGTGTAAGTTTCCATTCAGCTGCTGTTGTTGAAATATTTAATTGTTTTTGCTGAGTCTGAGAGCATTAACTTCTTGCTTAGAGTTGGTCATAGGATGTAGGCATTTCCTGTGCACATCTCAGGGCATTTCCAGTCCTGACTCATCACATTTCTGACTTCCTCATTCTCTGCTATGTCCATCCTGCCCTGCTGAGCCACGTGCCTCCAGTCCCAGATTCCCCACAGCTCTGCCAGTGGCCTCTTTGTTTGTCTGGTTGTTGTGGAATTCCAGAATGGCTTGGGTTGGAAGGGAACTTAAAGCCCATCAATGGACCACTGGACTAGGTGGCTCCAAGCCCCATCCAGCCTGGCCTTGAACACTTCCAGGGATAGAGCAGTCACAGCTTCTCTGGGCAACCAGTGCCAGGGCCTCCCCACCCTCACAGGGAAGAATTTCTTCCCAATATCCTGTCCAACCCTGCCCTCTGTTCGTGGGAAGCCATTCCCCCTTGTCCTGTCTGTCCCTGGTGCTGCAGCACCCCTTGCACAAGGCCTGTGCCAAGGGTTGTGCTAACAAGGCCAAGACTGTACAATTTTTTCATCATATCGTAAGCAGAACATGCTGGTCAGAGATGAAAGCTGTGATTCACTGAGCCCTTGTGCTATTTCTGTCCATGCTTTTATTCACTTGATTTCTCTTTCTTAATCAACACAGATCAGTTCACAGCCTTAGAATTCATTATGCACCATCTATTCTTCCTCACTTTCTACCAGATCTTTCAGTAGTTCACGGCAGAGACTGATTCTCCCTTAATCGAGTTTTAGTTCAGAAGTCAGTGGCACCTTGCGCTGGCTGTGATTAATTCCCTCACAATTCCATGAGCCATATAAATGGCTTCATTGGGAACATAGCATATGCTCATGTTTATAATTGGTTGAGACTGAAATATCTTCATCTTTGTCTTCTAATATTGACTTTTAGAGCAAATGAAGTAACACATGTATTTTTACTTGTGCTCTAATGAGTTCAGGAACTTAGACTGTTTTACACCAAGTATAGATTCACTTCTGAATTGATGCTTTGAATTGAAGAGTAATATGGAAAACAACAGCAATTTGTTTCCAATATAAGGAATTTTCTTTCTTCCCACTTCCTTGGAAAACTCAGAGCTACCTGCAGTTTCTTTCCTCTTGATTTGGCTCTTCAATCTTTTGTTGAACTATTTCCCGTGTTTGCTGCTACTCTCCTTGGGGGAAATACTGTTGCACAAGTAAAATGTGGGATATAATGTAAAGAGCACTGTTTCCAACAGCAGCTACCAGGCAACCCTAAAGTTCAGGATTTTTCATTCTGACACAAGTGCTTGATACTGGAAATGAAATATTTCTGCTTTGGCTCGTTTGATTTGTTCCTTTAAATAGATTGAGTGGAGTGCACCAGGTGTTTGGAGCTTTACCACAAAATAAGAGGAGAAATTAATAAGGGTTTAGATAACTTTAAAGATAGTGAGAGTGGTTTAATGGGAGAAAAATTTACTGTCTCCATTGTACAAAACCAAACAGAAACAGGCTGGTGCCAGCAGCTGAACAATGTAAAATAATGACTGGCTTTGGCTCTGTGAGGCTGTTCAAACCAAATGACTGAAATTATCCCAATGACGTGTTCCCAGTTCAAGAGATAAAAACGAATTCATGAGTATCGTGCATTTCTGGCCTTTGTTATTCCACTCTCTTTTCACTTCTGGCTGCATTCTCCCCAGAATTTGGGATAGCAGTGCAGGGTTCTGGAAAGGTAAATTGCTGTCAGAGGGCTTGAAAAGGATGAATTGTCACCACGCCAAGTTAGAAGAGATGTTCTTTCCTTCCTTGATTTATAATATGGTTGCAGAGAGCAGCAGTTGCTGCTCTGAGCGAAATCTCCAACCCCAGAGAGGTCAGCTCTATTCTGCCCATTTTGCAGGTGGTTGAAGAGGAGTTCACATGGATTTCAGACACATTCTATAGATGACTAACAAGACTATACTAAACAGAATCACTGATCTTAACATCCATCTGAGCTTCACTCTGAGCAGCTCAGACTCCCTGTCTTGTGTCAAAAGGACACTCCTTAGCATCCAAATCTTCTGTGTTCACCTCTGTATTTTAGGAATTATAGCCACACTATCAATACGGTTAACTCCAAGTAATTCCAAATACATTGTGTACAATATTCTACAGCAGAACAGGAGAGCTACAACAAACTGTTTATCCCCTAGGGCCAGCAGTAACATTATTTGAAAAGAAAACAGAAATGATTAAACCATTATGGCCTCTGACTCTCTCACTTGGTTGACAAGATCTAGTTGGTTAGAAAGTTAGATAAATTTGATGACTATGTTTAAATTACAAGATATGATGATACACTTTTCAAGAGGATGTTGCTATATTTAGTAAATCTC
This sequence comes from Coloeus monedula, assembly GCF_965178545.1. Classification (NCBI taxonomy): domain Eukaryota; kingdom Metazoa; phylum Chordata; class Aves; order Passeriformes; family Corvidae; genus Coloeus; species Coloeus monedula. Next base: position 2,094,039 of record NC_138801.1, on the reverse strand, counting down.
TCTAATAAAGCACTGCTTGTAGAAGCTTTTACTCAAGCTTTCTTTAGAGCTGTCAAGACAATCTTTAGTCAGTGACTTTTACTGCTTGTCTCTGTACAGTGTTTGTTGTGCAGCTGATTATCTGATCATAGAGCTGTTTCTGGTGTGCTTTGTGGAAGAAATATTTTATTTTTATTTCTACTGCTTCAGCAGGACAATTTCATATTGAGTGCATCTGTTCTTATTAGTCATAGCTAACGCAGCTCGAGGGAGCCCCACAAAGCTATATAGATTTTTAAAAAACTCTTGTGACAGATATATTGCTTTATGAGCCCCCACTGGGCTGATTTTTGCTATTTTCTGAAACTTACTTAGTAGAAAGCCTTTTTTAGGACTATTACTGTTAATTATTTTCCTTAAAGTAATAAGATGGTATTTTCATTTACAACATGAAAGAAGCTTGGTGTATACATAAAACATCGTAATCTGACTTCAGTGCTATTTTGGTTTTTTTGGGTTTTTGGGGTTTTTTTGGTGGTTTTTTTTTTTTTTTTTTTTTTTGGTTGAACTAGATGAATTAGAAGCAATTATTTTGTGCAGTGTGGATGTTCCTGAAAAGTGTGTGGGGTTTTTTGTGTATAGTCTCTTCCCTTGCATTTAACTCAAAACAGTTTCCAAACACTGGGCGGGGCCTAGTTTTAGGAAGAAATCTCTAAGGAACACCACAAACCAGGAGGGAATTGTGCTGTAATTTCAATAACTGTAAGTGTTTACTGACAGTCCGTATAGAGGTGTAGTTAAAACATTCCAAATGGTAGCATAAAACAATCCCTGACATCCTCTGCTCCATAAGAACCTGTGACATCTCTTTGGCCTTTGCCTTGTCTGGGTTCTGCTCATGGAGAGTTTCCCTGGGCCTCAGTGAATTGCCCTGCTGTGTGTCAGAAGATGTGCCCACAGTGCTGGTGTGAGTGAGGCTGGTGCTCACACACCGTGCCTGTGTCACAGACCATGAGTGGTTGTGAGATCCAGTAAATGGATGTGGCTGAGAGGGGCAGGAGAGCCCTCTGGAGCCCTTTGGGTCATCTGTGCCTCACATCCCTCGGATGTGAGATTTTCCTCCATGGATTGTTCCTCTTGCTAAGCAGCTGCTGCAATGCACCCCAGCAGTCGATGAAACTGTTCCACTGTAGCTCACAGAGTGCATTAAATCTGCAAAGTACTGCTGAATTCTCTGGCTGGCAGTCTGAAATTACACCACGCTGTATTTTTACTTTAATGTGCGTACACCTCCAGGAACGGTGCTGTCATTAACAGTATGGTGGATATGGTGTGTGACCCTCTCAGTGCTCCGTGCTCCCAACACAAGTCCATTAATTTGCTGATGGTTTGGTCCTTACTGATACTCCACCTATTTCTGTTCTGTTTTGCTGCTGTCTCCAGGGAGTGGGCAGTGGTATGAATGTCTCTCCTCATACAGCAGCTGAAGATGCATTTCCTTCAAAGCCTGCAATCGATTTCCTAAATTACTATTTTTGCTCAATTTGTGATAGGCTTGAGGTCTCATTCCTTATTGTTGTAAAGCTCCCTGTGACTCTGATCAGACTGGAATCAACACAGACAAGGGGGGAAATCCCACTGCTTGCCTCTCCTTTCATCCACAGGACTGTGTCTTAATGGCTTGCAAGCTTTCTCAGCTGAAGTCATCTCACATTTGGAAGGGATTTATGTTTCTATTTCTTGCTGTATGGATTTGTCCTTTGACTTTTTCATGTAGGTTTAAAATACAATGGAAGTGCCTGAACAGTCTGTCCACAGAGATGCCAGTTACACTGAAGTAATTAAAGCCATGCCAGAGTTTCCACTATAAAATGCATTTCTCCAAGTTTTATTATTCAGCTTCAGTAGTTTGTTCTTGTAAACAAGATGTACACTCAGGCAAATTGTTTTGAAATGTGTTTTAAATGTCCCTTTTGCAAATTTTTGAGCTGTAACACAACTGGGGAGAGACCTGAGCACTTGGCTGAGTTTTGGCTTTCATAAATCACAGAGAAATGTATTATTTTTCCTAGTGAAATGGTGCAACTTGTACCTAATGAGCCTCGCTGCTGGTGGGGACATTAGGCTTAACATTTGCTTCTGCTGTGATTTCAGGGAAACATAAAAATGAGAAACTGTTAATGTTATGCGCAGATTAAAAATTCTACCTGGGCCTAGGTAGCTATGGGGCATGACTGAATGTTTCTTTTTTTTTTTCCCCTTAATTTGCAACAACAAAAAAACTTTTGCAAGACTTTATGGCACTAGAGAAGTTACAAAGGCTTGAAGGAGAAAAATAATGTCAGTAGGTTAGATGTTAAAGACTATAATGTTAATGATAAATATAGCCCAATTAAACTGAGCCACAAACTTTTCCAGCAGGTTCTATCCTGCTTTAATGGCTGGGATTTACTGCCAGCAAACTCCATCTCCTTGAGACTGATATAAATAGAGACATAAAATGTCAAGCTTGACAAGTAGCATTTCATATCAGGCGCTGTCTTGCTCATTGTGTTCTCCAGTCACTGATTGTCCTTTAGTACCAAATTGTAAACCCACCTTTTCATTCAGCTGCAAGCCAAATGTTCTCTATTATAGTGTAACAACCTCTGCAGTAAAAAAGATTGGGGTTCTGCTGAGCCAAGAATGTGCATATCCCCCCTGCCTCCCATCTCTGGATTTCCATGTTGATTTTATATATAATTTGTCATTAGGGAGATTTCTTCCCATTTCTGTTGCTCTTGGGTGCAGTCATAACTTTTTGGTACTGAGAAATTATTTTCTTCCTTGCAGTTAAAAAGAGTAGAAGTAAGATCTATGTCAGTGCATAGTTTTAACCTGTCTTAAAGTTCTAGTGTAATTTAAGTGTGTGCTTACAAGAATTTGAATTTTAAGAGGAGGGGACATCTGCAGCCTGTGTAAATACCCATACGTGTTTGGGATTATCAGAACTCTGTAGAGGGAACTTTCCAGTCTTTACATTATGGAAAATATGGAGAGAAATTCCATTGAAGGAATTTAATGAATTCAAAGACTCGTGTGAAAATCAGTATTCCAATTATTGTACAAACCAAGGCAGACATAGTGCAATACCTGACATGGTTGAAAGGACAAACAGATGGTTTTAGGAGTAGGTTGGAAGAATGGAAGTGCAGAATATTTGCACTGGAACAGGATTAGGTGACTCAGTTGCTCTTGAAGGTTCGTCAGTGGGAATGCAGTGGAATGGACGGTCAGGGCATGATCCAGAAACTGCAGACTAGAGCAAGGTAAGGAAGCTGCAAAACCTAGCTCTGCCAGAGGAAACACTCAACATAATTTCCATCCCAATTTGTATTACATAACTTCAGAAGATGAGGTCTGCATTTAATTTATGAATGGGATACAATCTAGAAGGATTTGGATGTCTTCTTCCTTTAGTCACTCACGCTGAATATGTAAGTGTGCGCTCATAGCGCCCTGTACCCTCAGCTGAAATGACTGCTGGTTGCTAAAAATAAATTCAAGGACAAGCAGTTGACTTCAGTTAAAAATATAAGCAACGAAGGGGTACAGCTGTACTTGGATAGCGTTTGGACTACCGTGGCCTTGATACCTTGTTCATGATGTGATAAAGTTTCGTTGTAAGAAATGACTCAAATACTCTTTTTATTTCTTGAGTTTATACTTATATACAGGCTTTGAATGGGAACATTTCCTGAGTGGTAAATTCTTTTTTGCCTTTGTATCTTCTGTCTTCATCTCTGCCATCTCATAAAATGTTCATTATGTTGAGCCCAAAGCGACTGAACTGAACTTTCGTGGGATAATTTGTGCTCTGCAACAAAGCCCAAGATCCAGGCACTTGCCTGAGCTCATAACTCTCAGCAAACAATTGTAACCTCTGAGGATCTGTAGTGCTCCTCTGAGTTTGCAAAGTGCTTTGAGACTTGTGGATGTAAAACATTGTATAGATGTATTGTTTATCTGGTTTTACAAAGTAAATATTGATGCTCAGAACTACATCGGTATTTTAGAATTAGGCTGTGGTGAATCAAAATGGTAATTTAGCAGTACCTGGGGCTGCAGTTTGTGGTTCCTTTGGGGTACAAACAGAAGAGGCTCTTAAGATACTTCAACCCAATCCTGTGTATTTGTTTGTTTTGTTTCATCCTTAGTCTCTCTTCATTTGGGGAATTAGGACAGGGAAGTACATTTCCATGTTTCCTATAGTAATTTGCCTAAAATCTTCAACAGCTGATGATGTCAGCCACATTTGGAGTTAATGAAATAGAGTAGTACAAAGTTCCTAATATGCTTCTGTGCTTCTTTTTCCTGACTTCTGTTCAGACAGGGGCAGCTCTGAGGTGAAATCAGGTTGCTCAAGGCTCTGTCTTGTCTGGTATTGAAATAAACCCGTTTCGGAATGGTCAGGGGGCATAGCATGGGGAGAAGTGAGGATTAAAAAGTGAGTAATTTCTGGCTGTGGTGTTTCTGTTCCAGAAGGGATCTTCTCGAATCTCCCACAAGAGGGAGTTTCAGCCTTTGCTTTGGGGGAACAAAGGCAGCACCAAAATGGGCCACGAGCGCTGGTGCCCAGACTGGTTTCTTCAGATAATCCCAGTTAAAAGGGCTTCATGCACCGATATCCATTGCCCCAAATCCCAGGCAGAGGCCGGCAGAGGTGTTCCCATCATTGCTGTATTTCAGCTGTGGGGTCTTTTAGGAAGAGCTGTTTCCCTGTGTCTCCATGGCAGGTACTCCGGTGGACTGTTGTCACTGAATTGTACTTGTTGGCCATCTGTGCATTAAAGATGATGGCTCTTCCTGCTGTGCAGCTGAGGAGCCTTTGGAACATGAGTGGGTGCCATTCTCTCATCCCTTAGCTCCCGGTTTGCGCTGTAGCCACTTTTAGGGAACACAGTGTGGGAGGAGAGGCCTCTTGGGGAGAGCGTTGGTGTGCAAGGCTGAGGACCCTCACCCAGCAGGGTCACTGCTGAACTTTCACCCTGGAGGCAGATGTAGCCCCCAGCTGTTGGTCAAGTGTGTTTTCCATCCTCTGGCCGGAGGGAATTAGTCCCAGGGCTTAGCTTAGTCAGAGGGAAACACAAGGATGAATATTGGATGGGTTTGAACTGACAAGCCAAGTAAATGATGTTGATTGATACTGAAGGCTCAGCTGTGAGGAAGCCAGGAATGGGTTTGCTCTTCACCCTTTAACTGAAACTGTTCCCCACTTTTGGGTGCTTCCAGCATGCTCAGGAAGGTCAGAAACGTAAGGGCAGACTTTGAAAGTTATTCTGAGCAATTGACTATGAAAACAGAGCTGTTATTTATTCTCCTGCTAAAATTATTTGTGCAGAGAGCGAGACAAGAGTGCAGTTGTATCATGCCAGCCACCTTCGCTGGTTCTCAGCTGCAAATTAAAGTAAGAAAAACTAGAGCAACTTTAGTTTAAGTGAATTTGAAAAACCTCTCCTCAGGATGAAAATAAGGAATAAAGGCAGACGTCTGTCTCTGCAGATCTTCTCTGAAGCACCAGATCCAAAAAGGGGCCTGTGTTAGTAAAAGCTAACTGCTTTTAATCTATTGTAAGGCTGCACTCTTATGAAAAACCTTCTGGCTGAATGGTACATTCACTTATGTTTAACCAGAAAATCCATTAGAGGCACAGAATAGATCTTCATTTCAGATTGGGTGAAAGGAAGCCAAGGCTGAAACACCACGAATATGTGGCAGAAGCTTAAAAAAGCTAACTTAAAGGAACCAAATTGAGGAATTCAAAGAAATACAAAATTGTTCAAAGGCCAAAGGAAGGCTGTAATGAAAATACGGTGTTTCTGATGCCCCATCCGTTGTTCTGCAGTCCCTATTTCAAATTATCAAAGTTTTGGGAACACTGCCCGGTGATTAGTTGGGACCTGCACAAGTTCTCCTGCTTTCTTTTCCGGGGAGAAGACACTTCTTGGACACATATGGGGAACAGCTCTTTCTACGGGCCTTTCTCCAGTTCCTCTCTGGAACTCCTGCATCATGAAGGGGGATTTGCCTCCTTAGCACCACCAATAGGCTGCACAGTTTGCTACAAGGAGTAGCTGTGAGTTCACGAAGGTCTCCATAACAAACACTTCTGTTTTCATGTGGAGACAAACATAATTACTTTCAGCTTAAGTGCCCTTCCTGCTTAAACTACTCACTTAATGTTGATTTAGGAGAATGGGTCTTACATAGCAAATGCAAATGATACTCCTTGAGTATCATCTTGATCCTTGAGATCAAAAGCATATTTCTCTTGGGTGAAAATGAGTGAGGTTTATTACAGGTTAAGTCTCACTATTGCTACTCCTGTATTAAGTACGAGGTTCTGCTCTGCAGGAAGGATTTGGATCCTCCTCTAAATCCATGGTATGTGTGTTCATGCAGTGGGGTTTGTGGGCATGTTGGACAGGTATGGCCCACCTGAAACCTTTGCTTCTCTTCTATGGTTTCTTTCAACAGCACAGCATCTTAAATGTTGTTCATGTTCATTTTTTTATAAAGGCAAATTACTTGCCATGTTTATTTGTAATACATCTATCAACAAAAATAAATGCTCTAAACACGTTTAAAAATTTCTCATTTTAAAATATGAGGCATAAGTTCCTGTGAGTGTAGAGAAAAGCCAGCACAGATTCTGTGGTAAATCAGTTTGTGAGATTTGTCTAAAGCATTCTGTAACTCTGCAGTCAGTGCAACTCAACATCTTTCTCTTTGTTAAAGAGAATGCTCAAATCCATTAGTTAATTCAAGCTGAATAAACTCTGTGGTGTGCCAAATACTATAAAAGGGAATATTGAATTGTTCCTTGGAAAGGCCCCTAGGATCTGTCATGTCCATTCAGTATTTTTTTACTAAGATGCAGATATGCTCCTGTGTCTTTATGAACCATCATAAAGTGAAGTTTGTTCCATATGACCAAGTAAGAATATGAGCCTGATGTTTGCTCAGCTGGCAGCACTTGGTGAATCCAGTGATTGTGTTGTGAACTGCAAGGTCCTGGAGTTCAGGTTCAGTCTGATGGTGACACAGTTCCTGTGTGCGGGTTTGGGTTTGTGACCTGCTACTGCAGCAGTTCAGAGGAATCCATTACCCTTGGAGTTATTCACAGCACTGCCACTCCAGCTCAGTCATGTGTCATTTCAGAATTACATTAAGCCCTTCCCAGGGAAAGGTGAACATTCAGGAAACCAGGCAGAAGGATGTCACTGGGAATGCTGAAGTTTCAGAGTGTGACAGCACTGGGCAGTGGGGCAGCCCTTGCGTGGGCTGCGATACCCAGCTCTTGGCATCTGCTCGGGAGGGCAGAGAGCAGAGTGCCCAAGCTGCTTTCCCTCGCAGTTACAATGTGGGGAATGGCTCAAAGAGGGGCCAGAGAAACATCCCAGGGCTCACATGAAGGCAGATCTTGGCAGAGGCTGTTACACCGAGGCTGTCAAAACTGATCAAGTAGGAGAAGATTGACACATCTGTGCTAAAGGACCCGGAGCAAAAGCAAGCACGGGAGTGCAGGGGGTGTGCCTGTGACCCTGGGGTGCTGTGAGTATGGGAGGTGTGCCTGGAACCCTGGGGTGCTGTGAGGCCTTCAGAGGTGAATATTCACATTTATCTAACTGATAAGGCCCTATCATGTCATCTGTTGGTATAACAAATCCATCTTGGCTTAGTGCTCCTTCTTTTGCCCATTTTCTGCTCAGCCTGAGTGAGGGCACAAAACTTTTCCTCCAAAGCAGGACAAGGAACCACAAGCAGTCGGTCTTTCTGAGGCAGTAATGCAGAGGCACTGGCACATCCCTGGGCTCAGCTGTTCCACTGGGAGGGGATAATTGCTCCACAGCCTATCATTGGTAAGCAAAGCTGCAGGGAGACTTTACAGATATGATTTCTCCATATTTAATTTATGCTGCCTGCATTCAGATAGTGAAAGATCATCCAGGGAGCCCTTTTTGCCATTGGAACAGCAGTGCCTTTTCTTTCTAGCCTTCTTTGTGCTTTTGGAAACTTCATGCTATTTTCTGTGACTGTGTGCTACCTTTATATAACCCAGGTAATATTTCACAAGCGTTTCAATGGACAATGCTGCTGTCAAGGACTGTGGTGCTGCTTCTCACATTATATTGCTAAGCAACATACAATACAGCAGCATGATACCTTCTGCAGTTGGTAAGGAGTCAAGCTCCAATATTCAGTAAAATTATTCTGATCTACTTTTCCATTACACAAGAATCCAGTCATTTCAGCACATAAAGATTTGTATAATTAGTAACAAAATCATACAAAAGTTAGACATTTTTGAGTTTTTTTTAAATTCCAAGAGTTAAATATATGTTTTTTAATATTTTTTCCTAATTACCCCCAGAGGAGTTGGTCTTAGGCATTTTGGGGTTGTGTGGCTTTCACTGTCTTTGTCAAGACATGCTTTTATCAAAGTACTGGTTAAGTAAAATGCTTCAACTTTGAAGCAGGTTTGCTTGCTTACCTGCGTAAAATTACAGATGTGCTGGAATACCTCACTCAGCATGGACCAGCTTGAAGGCAGAGAGAGGATGTCAAATCTCTGTTCAGATCAACACAGATATTTTTGTAACATCTACCTGAAATACAGACTATAGCATTTGGTAAGGTGGAATCTCAGTTCTGTCATATATTCCGAACTCTGATCACTTTGTAAATTCACATCTGACATTTCAGAGTGGAGATAATTTTTGTCAGCTAATCTCATCTCTATAGAAACAGATGCATATTTTTGTTTATATTGATATTTTAAATAATTCAATAGGACTGCCACTCACAATGTCAACCTCCTTTGAAGGGGTCTCTCTATAAAGTGTTTCGGTAGACCATGAGAGGACAATTGGGGCATTTGGAGATTTAACAAAGCCTTTCCTCTGAGTTGTTTCCCACTGCCTTTCAGCAGCATTAGCACCAGTTCCACTTGCTGGCCCTGGGTAAGCAAAACTCTCACGTCATTGCTATCAAGGACTGTTTAACATTTTACTCTCAGCATTAGCCACTGTGATAGGGATCAAAGGAGGCTTTGTAGTATTCATCTGGTATCTTAAAGGCTTGGAGCATGAGGTCAAAATCAGAGTTATTGTCAGTAATGAAATCACAAACTGTGTAATATTGAGCAAGGCAGGATCGGCAAAACTGGCGATGTGGAACAGAAATGATTTAGGTGCTTCCAGGAGGGACTGCCAAGAACAGCTGGGTTGATGTAGTGGGAGGGAAGGACCTGGGACTATGAGAAGCTGTTTGTCAAGGAGAAGCTTGATCCCCATGGAGGTGGTCTCCCCTGGCTGGGTGTGGGATGTGTGAGTTGGAAGGCTGCTCCTGCAATAGCCAGAACAGTGCCAGGACCTCTCCTTTCCGTGGGTGCCAGTGTGCCCACTGTGCTGGGACTGCTTGGGAGGGTGGCAAGGCCTGTGTCTGGGAAACTCACTTCTTCCCCATGGATCTTTGGATCTTTGTTTCCACATCCTAATTTTAAAAAGAGAGACTGAATTTTGGGGAGCTGTGTACCTCTGGAAGGGTACTTAACTTTCCAGGTAGCATATGGAAGAAAATACAGGCTTTGAGGATAATAACAGTAGGTAGGGGGTGAGGCAGAGCAGCTCAGTGTGAGAGAAATGGTCTTCACTGGAACAAGAGCAGAGTAAACAGATTGGCTGATAGTGCTGAATACCAGGCAATTTCCTTTTAAATTAGCAGATGGGAGGGAAAGGAATATAAAAGGAAGTAAAAGAAAAAAAGAAGCTAATGATGAATGTTGAACGGGAACAAAATGTTGCCAAGACATCACGAGAGAATGAAGAATTGATGAAGAAAGGGAAATTAAATTGGTGCTTGATACGGGAGCTCAAAGAGCTTTGAAGCCCCAGCTCCAGTGTCTAAGGAGCACTTTACAGGATCCTGGGACAGATGTGTTTTACTGACGTGCCCCTTGTGGCTGCAGAATTGGACACGGGGAGGATTTTGTGCTGCTGATAAAAAGCCTGCAGCAGAAGAGAAGCCCAAGAGGGGATCTCATAGTCTGTGCAGGCTGAAAGGCATTTCTAAGCATCAGGCAAAGCCAGTTTCATCTGACACTAAAATTATTCTATCAAGTGATGGGAACTGATTATAGAAATTTGTTGTATCTACTTGTCAGAATAAGAAGGCAAACGAGGACACAGCTAAATCAGATAAAAGTAGGCTGCCACAAAGGAGGGGGGAAAAAGTACTTTTAATTTTTCAGCCATTCTAATAATTTCAGTTAGAACAAAGCGGAAGGTTGGAGAGTCTGGAGATGGTAATATTGTCCAGGGAGAGGTGGACACACACATCTGAGCAGTCAACAGGATCAGCAGCTGAGTGTAGAGCAGTTACACACTGCAGCAAGTCAGACTTGATACAGAAAATGAGTAAGTTAATGAAAAGATGAAGAAGCTTGTACACACCTTACTGGAGTTTCTAGAGGAGATGAGCTATACAGGAAGATTTGTTGTAAAACCCAGGATGTTCCACCAGGAAAGAGGGTCTAGAGTGAGTGAGTAAAGTAAGCAGAGACAGAATGCCTGTATGTGGAAATCCAACTGGATCAATCACACAGAGAGAGGAACTTGTATATTTAATTTGGCTTTAAGTAGACTAGAATGTTTTTCTTTCATTTCCTGTCTTTGTAGCTGTATTGCCTAAAATGCTGTGAGTGAATGGTAATTCTATTTGACCTTCATCTGTGCTGAGCTAAGAAGTATTTCAGGGTAAATGGAAGAAGCATCCCTCACCTGAGGGTCGATCTGTGGTGAATGAATGAACCAAGAGGGTGGGATTCCTGAATAACTCTTCTAGATTCCCAAAACACTCTGTAGAAAAGACAAAGGATAAGCCCCACATGGACTAATTGGAGAAGTATCATAGGAGTAAGGAAAGGAAGTGCTAGTGGATAGATGATTGGTTAGTCAGGATTTTTTGTTCATCAGCATAATGAATAACAGGTCTGAACCTCACAAGGATGCCAAGATGAGCATTTATTTTCTGTCTTTTCACCTTATGTTTCCTCTTCCTGTTGATTATAGTGAAGATTCTCATTTTCTAGCCAAGTCTGAAATGAGATTTGCTGGAAGTACTTCACACCCACACCAATATCTCAACAATTCTGTGGAAACCTTGGGTTAAAAACTGGTTTCTCTGTCAGGTACTTCGATCAATTTCTGAGGGCTTGGCTCAGGCAGAGCTAATTGAGTGAGAGCAGAGACTGTGTTCTCATACTTTTATTCTGCCTAAAGCAAGGGAGAATATTGAAAAAGTGAATGTGAAACCAGAAGTTACTGGACAACAAAAGGGAAGACTGACAGTAATATCCCAAAAAGAGACATTATAAGTTGGGGTTTTTTTTACCAGAAACAGATTAGAAACCTTAAGAGAGAATAAGCCATCATTTATCTTGGGTTTCACTTTCCATGTGACAGCAACAAACAAAAGTTACCTCAAAACCTTTGCATTTTGCTGTGGGAATTTCACATAACAAGACTCTGTATGGAGGAATTTAGCCTCAAAAAGCCAGTGAAATGAAGAGGCTGCTTGATCTGGAAGGACAACAATTGGTTGAATCTCTAAACTGAAAGGGAGAGAAGGAGGAAAAGACAGGAAACAATAAATGAAGGAGAAGAAGGAGCAGGCTCAGAGCAGACAAACTGACAGCCTTTGAGGGCTCACACTATGTTTTAACGCAACAGCTTTGTTCATGTGCCTAAACACTGTCTGGGATTTTTTCTTCTTTTTAAGTTCCATGTATTTCTGGAGAGAACTTGCAAATGGAAAGGAATCCGTTATTTCTATACTGTAACTATGGATGTGTGGGAATAATTTACTGCTCTGTGGTAATTGAGATTTCAGAGGATCTGGAATGTCAGGTTTTTCCCTTATTTACACTGAGTATGACACTGGTCATACCTGGAAGAGGGAAGAAAAGATGATATTCAATATACAAAAAGATTTATAAATGCTTCAGCAGGACTACTTTTCCAGCAGACGCTGTAAAGGGTTTAGTAGTTTATTTGGATAGTATTTCTTTTAGCCTGGACCTTCACAGAAACATCAGGTAGAATTTCCGTCCATGTTTCAATAGTCTGCATGTGATTTTCCCCCGTTGCTGTGCAGTAAGATCCCTTCAGAGCTACATTCACTATGAATTTAGCTCGGTGCAAGAAGGAAGGATGAGTAAATTTCAATGTAGTCTACACTTGTAAGATACTGATCCAATGTTTGGATATCCTCAGGATCCTGGTTAAATATCCAAATGTCTGTATGAGTATTTCTCTGAATTCCATGGGTACTTTTTGTCCAAGGTTTTATTAATGATACATTGATATTACACCTGTTGCTATTGTATTTCATTTCCATAACATGGCAGCAAAGAGAAATGCACTCTCTAAGGCTGTCCATCCACTGAGGCAACACACACTGATCCCTGGGCATCCGGAACATGAGCAAAGCTGTTGCAGAGTTTTTCAAAAGAGCTGAGAAAACAGCAAATGCTTCTTGTTCCTGTTTCTAGGAGACAACTGCAGGAGCATAGTGAGGAATCCGTAGAGTCAGCTTGGATGGAATCTCAGCAGACAGCTCAGTAAATTGGGCACAGAACTCTGGGTATTGCAGGCCTCTTGTTATTTCTGCCCTGGAGTCAGTTTAGTTTTATTTTCCTCCTTTAAACTGCCAGGAGGGTTTTGCTAAAGAAGCCCAAAGACACTTTCCTCAGTCTGAAGTGTACAGTAGCAGGAGGTAATGTTATATCCTAGTGACCCTGAATGAATGTCCTGATGTTATTATTAAATTTTGGGGTCTTTTAAATATTGACTACATTTGATTGTTGGCATTTTTCATGGTAGAATATTTAATATGTCCTCCTTTCATAGCAGTGGTTGTATTTTCTATAATTACTATGGAACCTGTAACTCTGAAGCATTTTGTTGGGTTTTTTTCTTTAGAATTTTGTTTGTTAATGATTACAAGATTTGGTAGTTTGTGGCAGAGATTTAAATAGAGATAGAAGGCTCAGTCTGTTGGGCAAATGGCTTCTGAAGGCAAAGGGGGTTGAGGAAGTACCGTGTTCTGGGCACATACCAGACACAGAACTGCTCTTCCACCAGAGAACATTCTGATACACCAAACTCCTAATGGTTCACAGCACAGAGAGCACTGAGGGAAGGTGTGACAGGAGCCAGTTCTTGCACTGATATCCTGGGGAATGTCTTCCACATTGGCTTTTTCTCCAACACTGATCTTGCAGCTTTTCATGCTCCATTTAATCGCTACATCTTTTTTTCTGCACATGCTTTTTCTCTGTAGAGCTCTGTGGAGCTATGTTGAGTTCTGGATGAAAAGTTGCCACCTCAGATGTGTGGTTAGAGCATCACCTTCTTCCGAAAATTAAGGTAAAAGCCTGCTGACTTAATAGCAGGAGTGTTTGCACAGACAGAATCTTCATAGCTGGGCCTGCTCTGCAACTGGGGCCTCCTGAATATCCCAGTTATATTTGACTTCTCTAAATGAAATGGTTAAATTGGGGAGAATCTCTTGGGGAGATTCTTGCCCCCAGTATGAAGTAACCAAGGCTGCATCATTTCCATTTGTGCCTGTGACATATTCAAGCACATTTCTAAGAGCTGTAGTTCAGCTCAAGCAGCACAGCAGCACAATAGGGCTTTGGCATGAACTTTTGGAGTCGGATGATCCCTGCACTTGCTGTCCAGGGCAAGATAAGCTGCATCTCAATGGGAACAGCCCCAGCCATGAGCAGTGACTTTGAAAATGTGCCAGGTAAAGCCAAAGAAACTGAAGCTGGTTACTGGGTATGAATTGTTATTCAGCCCTCACAAAAGAGGAGGCTTTGACAACACCCCTGGTAACCTTGGCAAAGGGTTTTGTTAAGCAGGTCTGTGCCTCGCTGGCTTTTCAACCCGCAGGCATTCATTGCTCGTTCCTACATGGGAATTTGTGTTCCGGGAAGGGCTGGGTGGTGGCGGCAGCTGGGGCATCACGCTGGGCCTTTGCGCTGCTCCCAACAGCCGCCTCCAGCCGCCGCCGCGTAACAGAGCCTGCTCCGCTCCGAGGGAAGAGCGACAGAAACTGCCCTCACTCCTTCCTGGAGACAGCCAGCCTCAAAGGTTCTCATGTCTCCTCGCTCAGTCACAGAATCCTGGAGTCATTGAGGGTGGAAAAGACCTTAAAGATGGTCAAGTCCAGCTTGGGTTTCTCCCATAGTGGGACACTGCTGGGGATGATGCGTTATCTTCTGGATGAATGGAATTTTATTTTGAAGAATGGAATGCTGTTCTCACAGTGTCTCTTGGCTACACTTGTTTATACAATATTTCTACTACTTACTTTTTCCTATAGATCTTTAGGCACCTGGTAGAACAGAAAAAAAGGCTTTTTATAGACTCTGCTGACTATGTTCTATTGCTACTATACATAAAGTGGGAAAACCTGGTCCAAACAGACCTACAAAGGAAATCCTTTCCCCTGAAATAAATCCAAGACCAGTTATATCCCCACATGTATGCTGCAAACTTAGACTGTATTGCTTAATCTGGAAAGAAACAATTACTTCATGATGAAGATTCCATGCTGATCTGTGTGGCTGATAAAAGAGAGATGAGGTGATTTGCCCCAAGCTTTACAGCAAACCAGAAACAAGGGTCATCTTTCTTGTTTACAATTTCATGTTATGGTGTAAAATAAATGCCAATGTGAGTGATGATTCCATCTGTTAGGAAAAGACATAGGAGTTAGGAAGTAGCAGCTCCCAATTCCTCCAGCATAAAATCTGACATATTGAGCACGACTGGAGCCTGGGACATAAAAGATGCTGAAGCAAACATCATACAGCCATTAGGCAATTAGATAGAACTTCTTTTTCCTGTCTCCAAACCAGCTATTGAGGGGAATGCAGAGATGCTCTGATTAGACAGTAACAGAAGACATTTAATTTCCATTTCCATCCAGCAATTTCTAAATTCCTTCCTTGAAGAGTCAGCTTTCCAAAACTCTCCATTTTGTGTTCCACTTAACCTCATGGGTACTGCAGAGAACAAGCTCGCTGGACTTCTCTTTCCACACTCATTAGTTCGGTGCGCTTGGCTCATTTCCTAGGATTTGGTCTTGCACAGCCTCTGACCATTCAGCCATTTGTCTGAAAATCATTTCCCTCTTCACTTCTGCAGTTTTCCTTTCAGTGCCTGAGCAATTAAAATCCCGAGTGATCAAAGCCCTGGTCTTCCAACTGTCCCTTGTTTCTCACAATCATGGCATGAGCTCCTTTGCCTCACTGCATGAGTTGAGCTCAAAGAAAGAAGGTATGACAATTGCTCAATTGTTAGGAACTGTGAATAGTCTTAGCCAAAATATTGGCATCATTCTGACTTACACATTAAGGATTAATTTTTAGGTCTGTAACTAGAGATTAGCAAATCATTTGGATGTCATTAAAATCAAATTGGTTGTCACAAAAAATCACTGAGGTCTAAATAACTATTGCTTTTCACTTTCCCATCTTGATTTCTTGGTATCAGCTATTCTGTAGCATTCCTGAATTATTTCTGACTCTCCACAAGGAAAGATTTCACAGGTGTTTATTCTTTTCTGGCTCTAAATTGTCTCTATTATGTATATGCAGCATCTGTTTCATGGCAGAATACAAATTGTTTCTCTGGATATAATTTGTCTTGACTCAGATGTTCCTTGCAGAACTATGGATTCCTTTACGTCGACAATCCTGATTCTCCAGGCATTTTTAGTCCCTTGTGATCGAGGAGTCAGTGAGTCACTCAGCCTGTGTTTGTATATCCTCATGTCCTGGGGTACAGAATAGACAGATGATACCTGCTCAGGCCTCCTCACCCCAAAACGTCTCTAAATCCCTTCCATACCAATTTTTGACAGGCTGGAGGGGTGCAATGTGTCAGTCAGAAGTTAAGACACCTTTTTCCATCAGACACTGATGCTGGCCCGTGGACATGACCCAGAACAGGTGGAGCACTGCTGACAGGCTGTGCCATGTGCCTGCAGGCACGGAGTAGGTGTTTTTGTGGGGAAGGTGGAAAGAGGGAGGTTTTTTTGTTTTGTCAGTGAGTGGGAGAAGTATTGAAGTTGTAAAGAACATCGGGAGCGTAGGGTGCGAGGGGGGAGAATAGAGGGTTTGCAGCACTGTAATTTCCCCCAGGGCAGAGATCTCAGAACAGTATTTAATAGGGGCTATAGACTGTGCAATACTTAAAACAAATAGATGGAAATGAGTCTTTCTTCTATTAATATGGCCTAGCCCTCAGGAACAGTGCTAAAATGGTTTTGCAAGGCACAATTACCGCAGAGTTCTGTCAGGCTGCTGTTAATTCCTCCAGGCAGAGCTCCGTGTTTTGCTGCCTTCAGCCAGCCGTTCATTTGTCCGCCCACAGCCCGGAGCCCCCGGCGGCAGCGGGGAGCTCCAGAGCCGCTTCCATGGCTCTGGAAGGGGGAGCTGCTGAGGCAGGAGCATTACCCAGGGCCCGAAATAGCAACCCTTGCCTGCCTCAGTGCTCTGGCACCAGCCACAACAACCCCAAAATGCACTCAGGCTGCTCTAGGTGTTTAGAGCGATTCTTGCCTTGGATTCTGTGAAAAGCATTCTTTTGAAACAAGGTATGTTTTAATGCCTTAGCTGGAGTATTGAGGAAAGAGTTTGAATTGTGGGTTCAAGGTAAAATTGATCCTGAAAGCTAGATTTGAAGAATTATTTCAGGATTGTTGTAACAGCAATATGAATTTACTTTTCAGAGGCACAGCTTGGTTTAGAGTTGCACTTTGATATATTTTTCTGTTATTTTGTGGCCATGTCTTCAGAGAAAATGAAACTTTTATTCCTTAGCCAGGTGATGGAGTCTTCTTCCTCAGCCCTTGTACTGTATCATTTATCCAAGAAGTTCAAAGTGTGTAAAGCTGGGAGGTTTCAGCTCCTTTCCTGTGAGATAAGATATATTTCAATGTCTCTATCACAGCAGATTGAGGCACAGAGAGCAGTTCTGAATTAGGAGAGGTCTCAAGGAGGTAGTGGCAGACCCAAGGAGCAGAATGAAGGTGACCTGACTTGCAGTGCTGTGATCTGTCTGTCAGCTGATACGGGCTCTGTGGAGAGACTCTGGTGTCATTTGCCATCCGAGTCCAGCCAAGCTGGGGCTCGTCCTTCAGCTCCTTTGCAGGAACTTTTCCAACGCCAGCCTAGCAGCAGTCCTGGCTTGGCAGAGCAGGGAAATGCAGGACAAGGTCCCCAGCCAAAGGCTGCTGCTGCTGCAGCAAGTTCCGAGTGCCCGGCACCGAGTCCCGGAGCTGCCTCCCAGTCAGGCACGGGCAGGGCTATTCATTCTGCAAACAGCCTCCTTCCTCTCCAAGCCAGCCCGAGGGACACGGGGGAATGGCAGAGTTTATTATAAACTGAGTAAAGGAACAGACTACTGCTGGAGGAGATCCAGGGTTATAAAAGATTGGAGCGGAGGGGGGGGAGGAGGAGGGAACAGGACATAATTTGTGTTTGTGCGTGAGGGGGTGCAGACTGGTGGCTTCGGCGAGGCATTCCCCAAACCCTCAGGACCTTTGCCTGGTTTTGGTGGGATTTTGTGCAGTGCATACCGTGCTGTGTCAAAGCCCACTTACTTTTTATTGTATCAATCATCCTCTTTATGCAGCGCCACGACTCGGAGAACGCTTGCAGGTCCTGTTCTGAATGAGCTGCGCTCGCTGCCAGCTCAGCCTAGTTACTGCTGTAACTTAGTCTGGGGGATGGGAGAAAAGGGTTGCTGCTACTTTAAATATAATGCATTAAGAGGATGCTGGAAAAGGGCCTGGATGCTGTAATACCCAGCCATCGAGTTGGAAAAGGAGCCAGATGTAATACAAAAGAAGAAACACAGCCTCTTATGGATGCTGCACTAATTCATAAATCAGGTGAATCAGCTTAGGCAACTGCTGTGTTTTTATGCCTCTGCTGCATGGAGAACTGCATGTTGGATGCTTTTATTTGAAGTAATGGAACCAGATAATCCTTTGGACCAGGACAACTCCAATGGTAAGAAGTAGAAAACATAGAAGAGAGAGGGAAAAAAAGGATGATGAGAGTGTCTGAGTTACCCATCCTGCTAAAGGCACAGGGGTAGGCATGTGTTTGTACTGTCTTCTGCATGGATAAGTGGAAATGAATGTGGGAATGTGCTTCACAAGAGCTTAGAAATCCCTCTGTTTACAGGATCTGGAGACAAACGTAGTAGACTGAAACACTGAGATATTTATTCTACTGGAAGGAGCAGGAAGCAGGCAGAATTAACCTGTCTCCTGAGCAGTCTGTGCAGAAGGAAGAGGGACCTGTGCATTCCACCTTATTCAGTTTGGGGGGGCTTTTTGCCACTGAGAAAAGAATGAAACTTTGTGCCGTATGTGCTGTCAAATGTAGCATTTGGGAACAGATTCTTTATCTGCAGAAAGCTTTCCTACAGGCAGTCGCATGAGTAATTTACTTAGGAGGATATATTTAGCCAAGGACCACATAAATTCACCCTGGAATTAAAGTCCATGGTTAAAAATGCAGCTATTCCATGGATTTATAGCATTCCACATGCTGATGTTCTGCTATCCAGTCTATTGGAAAGCACACAAAAAAAGCATAAATTGAGGGAAAAAGTTGTTTGCAAGTCTTATTTCTCTGTTAGTGGAGAGAATTGGCTGCATTAAGGACTACAAAGTATTCATGTTTATGAAAACAATTTCAGATGGTGATTTTTGGAATAAATTGATTCTCAACTGTTTAATAGGCATTCGGCATATTCTGAATGCAGCTTGAAATCCACTAAATATTCCACTTCCTACATAAATATTGTTCAGGAAGTAGTTATGGATTTCCCACAGCATATTCTCTGCTGATAACTAGAGCTTCATGTCTGACACAACTGCAGTGTTAATATCACAGAGACCTAAAACTGTGTGGAAAGAATGTGGTTAAGGGAATGAAGTAACATTTCAACTATGTGAACAGTTGACTGGGCAGATATAAGTGAGCAGCACTGCTTTACTTGGGGCTCTGTGCCCTGCTGAAATAGAATTTAAAATAATCAAGGGCAGATTTCAGTGGTGTTTCAAATTAGGATATTTGCATGAAAAGATTAAGAGGAGAGTCTCACTCTTCTTATTTCTTTTTTCTATTTCATATGTACTTATATTAATTCCTGTCTAGAAGAAGAGCATCTACCTCTCATGTCTTATACCTCCTCTTAGACCACTGAGACACAGAATTAAATCTCATTTTCTTTCCAGCAGGAAGTTTTAGGATTTTCAGAGAAGTGCATGCATAGTTTGAGCTGATGTTAACAAATATATAAGCAAGTGTTCTTGCCCATCCCAACATTAGAATCTGTCCTTTAGGAGTCACAGAGAGTGTCTGGGCTCTGAGGGGAATACAAGTTTAACTTTATTTTCTCTAATATGTGAAATTTCTCACTGAATTTAGAATGCATATTTGCAGATACATAGGTTCTCATTCTTCTCTTACAGACGTTTATTCTGTCACATTGTGTAGAAACTCATTTTCCTACAAAATATTCAAATAAGTCGGCAAACACTGGGAAGGTTCATAATCTGGGAAATGAGAGATAAGCAAGCACTGCTGGTACCAGGGACCTGGGAAAAAACTTCACTGCTTCCCCTTCCTAACTATGTAAATCCCTATCTTTCTTTTGGTTTATTTTTAGTTACTTTGATTTAAACTATCTCATTGTAAACAAATGGGTTGAACTGTTTATTGATCAGAAGGTCAGTTCCTCCCCTGTGCTGCTGCTGGAGCTGTGGCACTGCAGGACTGAGCGACTCAGCTGCTGTTCCGAGATTCCAGGCGTTATTTTGCATGAATTCAGGAAACAGAAAGTTCTCAGAAATCAGCCAGCAGAGTGCTGTTCAGAAAGATTTGCACCTTGAGAACGTTCCCTTGTTCTGGAAGCAGCCCCTCGGTCCCTTGGATGTCCAGCAGCTCTGGACATGCTGGGAACGGTTGCGTTTATCCCACTGGGCTGCTCATGTGACAAGTCTTAATGCCCTGGGGAGTGACCATGACTTGAAACTCCTGGGCTTGCTGTGAAAGTGCCTTTTTACCTTCAAGAATGCCAAATCAAATCCCCTTTTCTGCCAGCAGAATGAAGTCCATTCTCATCATAATGTTTGATCTACCTGAGAGTCCATGTGGGTTAACCATCTGCCTTAAAATTCAGCCTCGGTTCCTTCTGTGTTGCTTATTGCTAGCACAATCAATAGATGATTAATGACAGAAAAAGCTGTTCTGAAGAATTTGTGGCAATAATATACTTGAGAGTTGCTTTTTTTGCCTCCTGCAGCCCCTCCATTTGCTTACTAACATGCATGAATTCAGCTCGCAGGACGTTGGTGGAATATTCAAGACTGGGAAGCTGTGTCTCATTTCTTAGCACAGGTTGGTTTTTTTCCTAATCAAATTAAGTTGCCAACTTTTCATGGAGATGCCTTGTAGATTTAGTATTGCTTGTAGGTGGAACAGGGAATCACCACTCGTTTATGTGGGGGCCTGAAATGAGATTTAAGCTGTGTTGGTTGCCTTGACATAACAGCCCCTGGGATAAAACCATCACCTGTGGGTGCAGTGGTTACTGGATTTTTCTCTGTGATTCTCCATGGAGCTGCAGTGCTTGAGTGCCTTGAACACAGCCTGACAGGCTGCTCTTCATTTGGAGATTTGTGAAGAGAGTTCTGTAACTTTTCTCCTTCTTTGCATGGGGTAAAGGCTCACAGAAAGCTACAGGTTCTCATAGGGATTTTAAAAATCATTAAAGCAACCCCCACATTATTTTCCCCTTCTCCCCCACCCTTATTTTCTTTCCATTCTCTGGAATGCAGGCGTGTAGAAAAAGATTATTGTCATTTTATGGTGGCTCACAGCTCTGACTTTTTGAAGTGTTCTTTTTAATGTACCAGCATGGATTAACTTGATTCTTTTCACCAAAAAAAAAAAAAAAAATCATTGGAAGAAACTTGCTGAAGAATGTGCTGATTCCAAAACCATAACCCTAAATTACCCATTTCGGAGGGATGACATATCAGAGCTACGGATTTCTCTTTTGTACTATAGCCACTTGCTGCTCCAAGAATAAAAGACAGCTCAGCAGCTTTCTGCAAGCTGGTGAAGATTTATAAGATGTTTTATTTGTGTGCAAACTCTTGAGTACAAAATATCTATGAATTATGTATTCATTGTGTCTTCTAATTGCTCAGATCTCAGTTTGTACAGTTCGTCAACACTGGAACCACCTCTGAGTTTATTCTTTTCTGTGTCCTGACAATATTTCTGTATGATTTGGATGTTAATCCTTAAAGAGCGTAAGATTTTTATTAGACTTTTTGAACAACCTTGTAGACCAGATCCAAACTACTGGTTTTAGTGGGATCATATTCCCTACACAATAGGTGTGAATCACGGATGCAGATTTTGTGCCACAAAGAAATAAAATTAAACCATTGTGCTTTAGTAACACAATAATTACAGCATATTTTTTCCAGTCTCTGACATACACATTGAACCAGGTGAATTACTTGGATGACAGCCAGGCTTGAACTTTGTCTGCTGTTGGTAATTCTTCAGGCACTGTTCTAGGGCAGTAATGACATCCTGGCCTCAATGACACCTTGACATGCATTAAAAATCACACTGGTAGAAAGGAAAACAGAAGCAAGGGCTGGGAACACGGAATTTTGGTACCTTATGTGTGGTAGCAGAGTTGAGTGGGAAAGCTCCAGGGGAATGGGGGATCAAGGATTCATCAGATTCCTGTGTAATGATCTGTAGATGCATTCTGCAATTTCCAGCTTGGAAGCTGAGGTGGGGACAACCATAGCATGCAGTGGCTTCCTCTCTGTCCCTGCTGAAATCAGTAGAAGAGGGCAGAGCCAAAAAATAAATGAGCATCCCACTGGATTATGGGCATTTAACAAGTGAGAACCATCCCTATGGAACCCTGAAGGAACATTCAATGAATGGAACGTAACCATCCATACCTGGAGGTGCTGGAAGTAGTCACAGTCATCTCTTGGTTCTTTGGAACTAAAGAGAAGGGTCTTTTCATAGCCAGGCAAGTTCAAGGCCTCTTTTATATTCCTCCTAAAAGAGAGGAACTTCAAAGCAGAGCATTGTGAGGGAACCTCCCAGATCCATCTCTTCCATACAGCACTGCCGGTCTCTCTCAGAACTTTCTACATCAGCCGTGGCTGGAAGGTGAATTCAGCATAGCTGGATGGAATGGAAGAGACAAAGACAAGGGATTTCCTGGGAGAAGAGATGATGAGGAGTTCGAGCATACGTTTGACATATCAAGGTGTTTATAGGTGAGAAGCTCCTAAATTAACGAGATTCTGGTAGTAGCTGACAGGAACTGGAGGAGCCCAGGAGGAAGTGTCCCGTGTTAAGGAGATTGAGCCCCACATTTTCACACAGTGGCATTTCTGAGCCCTTCAGCCAAGGGTTATTGTGGTGCCATGGATGTAACTCAGCTGTTGGCCAGGAGCCTCCTCTTCTGGTGGTGCCCAGAGAGATGGACAGGTGCTGATGCCTCCCATCCCTGGCTAACAGATCCACCCTACAGAGGGATGTGTGGAATAAAGAGCTGCTTACCCTGAGCCACTGCAACGTTCTTTATGATGTCTGATCAGGATGTTTACCCAGGAGGTTCCTCGGGGTGTACACGGGGTTATCCCAGCACTTAGAGCATTATAGGGGTAATGTTTGGAGTTAGATGTGCTTCCTCTCCGAGCATCTCCAAGGAACCAGCACATGGAAAAGCTGTAATTGCCAAGCATTCCTCCTGCTGGTAGAGCCTCAGAGGCCCAGCAGATGCCTTGCTCAGTGAGTCAGTTGTCAAAATG
Source organism: Coloeus monedula (assembly GCF_965178545.1). Lineage (NCBI taxonomy): Eukaryota > Metazoa > Chordata > Aves > Passeriformes > Corvidae > Coloeus > Coloeus monedula. The sequence continues at coordinate 2,071,065 of NC_138801.1, read as the reverse complement.
ATTTTGGCTGCTATGGAGCTTAGTGCAGGGATCAGAAAATACCTGCCAAAATGAAGCTTCAGAAAATGTTTGTTTTCCTAGCAGATCTAGATATGTCTCTAGTTTTGTTTTATACCTATACCTTTAAACACTTTTCTAGCTGCAGCTGGAGGTTGGTGGGCAGCTGTGGCAGATGTTATAACACGAGCCCTTGTTCTTTGTGCTGGAGCTGCCTGTGTGGGTTTGTTTGCTTAGTGTTGGGTGGGCATGGCCTGGCTGATGGAGCAAAATGATACCTCTGGATGTGGGTCCTGCTCTGAATCCTAGGGAGAAACCCTGATACTTGGTGTTTTGAAAATAGGAAACTAAAATGCAAATAGAGTTCTCTTACTTGGTCCAGAATGAAGAAAAAGAAAAAAAGATAGAATAATAATAGTAAAAGTTAGTCCAGAGTTCACAAAATTTTATTGTCTCTCCAACTGGCCCTGTATTTGCAGAAGTGCTGTTAGAGCCTTACTCCTGGCAGGGAGAATATCCCTGAAGAGTTTTTCACAGTCCATGTGTCAGACAGGAATGCAAAGGATCAATTTACAGCCAAAGATCTGCAAATGTCCAGGGGGACCTGGGGGAATGTTTCTCACCCCAAATAGTTTCAGTGATTTAAGTGATCCCGCTTGCCTGACTGCAGCGCGTGTCCAGCTTTGCCGAGTTCAGCCCTGAGCAGCAGCAATAAAAACAGAGTCTGTGGCTGCAGCAGAGCTGGGGCAGGAGCCCCAAACACCACAAAACCTCTTTGCAGTCACTTCTGCTACAAAGCTAGAGAGAATTCCAGCGTGTTGTGGAAAGCTCAGGAGTGCACTATGGTATTGCAGGGAGAACCCGGGTGCGGTGCGTGTTTCCATGAGTAACTTGCTTTGTTTAGCAGATCATCCTTTATTACTGGGTTGCAGCTGTCAGAAAATACAGGCATTGAGTTGAGGAGTTGTATTTAGAAGGGCCCTCTGGATGGGATGGTCTGGAAGCTACACAAAGCAGTTGGAAGTAGTTTCCAGTTCAGTTTGGCCAGTTTTTGGATAATGGTTGTACTTTCCCTGAAAGTTGGTAGTCATTTTTATTTCATATATTTTTAGAGATATTTGTTTTATTGTAGCTTAAGGTTTCCTGGTAAACTTCAGGCAAAAAAAGAGGATGTATTAATCTATTTCATTTGCAACAGGATCTGTGAAGTCAGGCCTTAATCTTAGAAATATATGGTGATGTATTCAGCAAGAGATGGCATGAGGGGTTTCTCTGAGTTGTTTGGAAAAGCACCCACACAGTTCATCCTTTTTTTTGACTCTTACAAGTGTTTGTTGTTTTTAAGACTGAAGAAAAAAAAAAGAGAAGATTTAATTATTGTGACTTTTAACCCAAGATGAAGCTGATCACACAAATTCAAGACACAGAAAAAGTAATGAGCATTTAGGATTTGGGGGAAAAAGCAGGTGCATTCAAGTTGCAACCAGTGCTCAGCACACTGAGGGCTGCTGACCCGCCTGCCTGTGCCTCTGCCTAGGAGAGAGGCAGGTTTTATTTTCCCTGCTTATTCATTTTCTGAGTCATTCATCTTGTGCTATAGCTATTGAAAACTGTAACAGAGTCTGGGAAGCGCTTGGCTTTTGAGTGCTGCCTCCTGATTGGACTGGGGAATGCTGCTGTTCGGGAATAATGTGTGAATACCATCTGCTCCGAGGAGCTGGGAGCCTCCGTGGATTCTGCTGGAGAGGCACCTTTAGCCAGGACTCCAGGCAAGGGGAGCAAGCCTGCCTTGCCTCTTTCTTATCCAAACTTTTAGTTGTCACTGGATTTCCTTTCTGTTTCCCTGTGGAACTTTTTTTGTGCTTTGCCCAAGGGCTGAGTTGCTTCTCCTGTGGGTTTTGGGGGTGTTTTTCTTTTATTTTTTTCCCCTGTGTGGGATTTCTTCTGGGGTTCAGCATGCACACCAACCCAGGAAATAAATCAGGGAGTTTTGCAGCTGTTTATTGCAGCACGAGAGTTAACGTGGAATGTCTGAGTTGCTTTGAGAAACTACTTCCAAAAATTTGACCTGCTCATAAAAAGGTAAGCAGGGAAGGACTGCTGCATTTCGGGACTGACTTTTTACTTGCGGGGGGGGTTTGTTTTGTTGGGAATGAATGTGTCTCATTTGCAATGTACAGTTGCCTTCTAGGAATGCCTGAGATCAAAGACTGGGGTTTGTCTCCGAATTTCTTTAATGAGCATAGTTGGAACAATGATTGTCTTTTGCTCTTTTGTGTAGAAATTGTTTTACAATAGATCTTAACCCAAACTTTCTGCAGTGTGAGTGTAATTGTAATTCAGAACAGCAGTTCTTTTTTGGGTTTGTATCTTTATGCAGACAACTCTCTCAGCTCTCGTTTTCCTCCTTATGGAATCTCTTTTTCTGTTATCTCAGACCAAATGCAGTTAGTTTTCAGCAGTCTGGATTTCCACTTGCAGAAGACAAGATGTAGTTTGTGAGCCTGTTAAATCCTGCTCACTAATGACCTGCAGAGAGAACTGGGGCCATTCCTTCACCTCAGGACAGCAGGCCTCATATCACAGCCCAGGGACACCAGTCTCTCTCTCTGTTAGCACATCCTGAACTCTTGGATGTGACTTTTAAAATATGGGTACAAATTTTTTTTCTGCAGGTTGCATTTCAGTCAGACTCGTCTGTGTACACAAGGCAAAGTTAGCAAAGGGAGGGCAAGAAATATTGATGGTTTGAAAAATCCTGGCCCTCCTTCCAGTGAGCCAGTTCATTCAATTTACTGTGGTCTGTTCAAGGGGGAAATCTGCAAAAACTAGTTCTAAGACTTTGCTTAAGGTTTGTAGTCTTTTATTTTTGACAAATACCTGATTTTTAGCTTCTTTTGTGTTGGTATGTTAATTTTAACTGCAGCAAGTTGTGTGAGCTGCACGTACTGATATGTACTCCAAGGCAAATGTTCAGTACCTGTAATTAAGGGAACAGTAGATTTATGTAACTGATGCTTGATCTAACCCAAACTTTTCATTTTCAATCAACTTCAGATAAACAAGAGAAGGTCATGTTCCTACTGTGCTTTCTTACACCCAGGCCTGTGGAGCAAATGTTCCTGGAGTACAGAAAAGAGCTGTTGCATTGACAGTGAGGCAGCTTTTCACGTAATCATTTTTCTGACCCACTGCCAGATCATCAAAAGCAACTCCTTTAATGAAGAAAAAACTTACTTTGCTGAAGCCTAAATCCGGAAAATTGTGGCAAGTCCCAGAAGGAATTAGGAGCTGGGCTTTGATGATCCTTGTGGGTTCCTTCCAACTCAGAATATTCCATGATTCTATGAAGCAGTGCCTGAATCACACCAAGCTGCAGCACCAGGACAGTCCATTAGCTGGAAGGCACTGTGCTTGCTGGGAACATGGGATATGTGGGTTAAGGTCTCACAGTGCCACGTGTGCCACTCATTTTGTGGATGCTCAGAAATCTTTGAAAGGTCATGCATGCACCAGTCCAAGTGGGGTTTTCCAGTAATAACACATTTTGGGGATAGAAAAACTATTTCTCATTCGTTGATAGTAATAACAACAACAACAACAAATGCTCACTTAGGTCTTTTTTTGCTGGAATTAAATTGTCATATATAGATTTCCCAGCCATAGTGATTGTAATGAGGAATGAAATCCTGACCTTTGAACTCCAGAGGCAGGATCTCTTCCATTCCAGACCTGGCTCAGCCATTGGGAGGGGTGACCAATAGAATATGGGACAGTGGAATGAGAGCTCTGTAATTCCGTGGGACGTCCATATGCATGCTCAGATCAAACACCAGCTGGTTGGAAAAGTGTGTTTATTTTTTGCTTTTCATACTTCATTCAACAGCAATTCCTTGGTTCACTGGTCTGACTGCGATAGATATTTTTGCAAGGGTAGAGTTTACTGGTTACAACCCTTCTGCAGAGGGTTCATGCTGGATTCCTCCCAAACCCCTCCACAACTTAGCACTGGTCAATATTTCCTTTTCATGGGATCCTGTGTAGCTGCAAAGCACTTTCTGTTCGCCTGCCTGTGGCTGATGTGCTGCTCTGATCATCAGCACTGCAATGCTCCAGTGTTTTTCCCTCTCTAATCCAGATAACTTCATGCCAGCTTAAATGTGCTGCTTTTATCCTCTTCTTCTGAAGGGGAGCTGAATTAGAAGTGCCTCGTCCAGGGTCACATACAGGGACCTTTTCTCATGGTATTGCAGTGGCACAGGATCTCCTGTGCTCCCCATCAGTCCTTTGTCATTCTTGCTCCACAGTCCTCCTCCTTGCCCATTTCTCTTTCTTTGCTCTTTCTCCCTCTGTGTTCCCTCAAAAAATTATAAATTGCTGGAGGGCATTTGTGATTTTGCTGTGGAGAGCACAATCCACCTGCCATGTCTTTTGGGGTCTGGAAAATGTCAGTACAGATTTTTCAGCAGACCAGGCTTTTTGTTTCCTTGAAGATGAAGAATTCTCATTTTCACTGCCAGAAAGTACTTTGTTTTGCTGAAGTGGCAACTCTGGCAATGCAACATCATTGTATATTTACAGCCCAATTTCTGGAATCCACATGGATTCCTTTCCTCTCCTTCAGCACAGCTCTCTTGTCTGTCTTGGTTGCCAGACTTTCTCTGGGAGTTCAGTCTCGCTTAATTCACAAAGAATGTGGCTCCTTCTGCCATACTCAGTTCCTGGAGTCTAAATCAGGACACTTTTAGTGAACTTCAGCTTAAGATAAGTCTGACCTACCTAGAATTGAGGTTTCCAGCTTGCAGACATGACCCAGAGTGATGAGGCTCTACCATGACCATGAAGTTCTTTGCCTGTATCTGTGCTAGCCCTGCCGTTTATATAATCTAACAGTCCTTTGCCAAGGAGTAAAATGTAATAGGAACTATTTTTGTGATCTTGGGAGTATTTTTGCTGGCTCTGAGCTCCTTGGAATAGATGCCGCCTCCTGCTATGATGTCATTGTTCCTGGTGCTTGCCAGTAGACTATCAACATTTTAAAAATCAAGATAAGAAAATCAAGATAAAAAATTGATATTTTGCCTCCATGTAGGTCAGATGAAGCACTGAAACGAATGTTTTAAACAGAAGAGAAGCATTGATGGGGATAGAAGGACTTCAGAAAAACTGGGGCAATCTAGTGGCAAGCACAGGAAACCAGAGAATTCCTGGTTCATGGTTCAGACTATGTGAAACCATTTTGCAGAGCAGCTGCGGGAGTGAAAATCAGCAAAAGGAGGGTTGATTTTGAATTTCTTCATGGAAATTTTGGATGTCCTTCTTTCTCTCAAGGAATTTCAGCCCATGTCTTCTCTTTTCTCACAGGAAGCTATGCCCCTGGGAGGGGTCTGTCCTTAGATCCCTGGCCCAGAATATCATACTGGGAGCGGTATGGAGCGACTGGAGCAGGGGCTCCAATCAAGCTTGGGGATGTAGTCTTGAAAAAATGTAGCCAGAGCTTCGTGGCAATTTTGTGAGGGGCTTTTAAATGCTCAAACCCCGATTTTCTACTCTCTTGTTCTGAGACTGTAATTTTTAATGTAGGAACAGAGAGCTGAAGGCAAAGAATAATGTCAGTAACTTACTGTAGTATTTTTGGTCAAAAAGGTCCAAAAGGCCTTTTGAGACTGCTGTTGTTTTATGTGCCTTTGGAAAGTGCTGCCTGACTTCTTGATCTCAGGCATTTGGGCCATCTAGGAGCAACTTGGTGAATTTTTTAAAGCTCTGTTTTGAAAACATTGGTGCTTTGTCAGTAAATCAGTTCAGTTTTGGTGCTTACTGTCATTTTCCTTGCAAATGGATCCCACATCAAGAAATGTTCTTGAATATTTTAAGCTAATTATATATGTACATATTTTGGGGTTGGATAGAGATTAAATATAAATTAAAAACCAACACAGAGAAACATATTCCCCAATGGATTGTAATCAACTTTCTCCTACTGTAAAAAATGTGTATCCCAGTAGATGTAACGTGGATATTTCGAAAGCTCTGTAATGTTTAAGGGTTAAGGGTCCATCTCTAACAGATGCTTTGGATGTGTTCTCTGGAGGCCAAGCCAAGGAACAGTGTGTCCTGTCCTTTCATCTGTCCTGATTTCTAATGAGTCAATCCCTAATTTTCCTCCAGTGAATGGGCAGATATGCACCTTAAGAGAAAAGGGTTCTGATCTTCCCATGTTTCAATGAGTATTGAAAACTTCCAACCCTTCCCTCGTTGTTTCTTCTTTTACCGCTTGAAAATGTTCTTGGGAGATTTTATCTTGCTCCCTGGATTGCTGGGTGCATTAGCACAGCTTCTGCTTGCCAGAGCTCTTACTAAGTAGAACTGGTTTCAATAAATCATTGTAGCTTTGGAAAGTCTGGAGTTCCAGTCATGGCAGCTCAGAAGAGGGAGGGGGAAACAAGAATACAAGAGCTTTTCCAGCTGGGGAAAGAGCAAAGGTAATTCTCCAAAGAGGAGTCTGAACAGAGGGGTCTCTGATGGAAGGTTGTGGGTATCGTTCTCTTACAGGGTGGATTAATATTTCATCTAGAGAGGTGGAACAAAGTCTTGTTCTGGTTGAAAGTGGAGAAAGTGAGTGATTCAGCTTATTTTGTCAGGCATCTCCCTGCCTGCAACAAGGTGCAGTACAGGATTTTCCTAGCCATGGAGAAAGAGTGCTCTGTCTGGAGTGCCAGTTGGAGATCTGCAGCAATTGCTCAGCCTGTCTCAGATCAGTGCAACTGATCCTCGCCTTGCTTTCCTGAGCAGAAGAATTCCCACCCCAGGTTTAAATCTCCCTTTGTCAGTGATTCAGGCTCGTACACAGTACATTTATTTCATTCACATCTGAATTGCTTCAGATAACCTGTGTCTGCCAAGGTTGAAGCAGTGATCTTATTTTAATAAATCCTTTAGTATGAAACTGGCTTTAACCCCCTTTGCTATTCCTGTTCCCTGTCCAGGGTAAGCTTGGAAATCTTTTTTCTTTTCTTTTTTTTTTTTAATTGCTGCTTGCTCTCATAAGCCATACGATGCTTTTGATAACAGTCATCAAATTTTACAGCTATCACTATAATCTCAGTGCTGTTAACCATCTGCATCTCTCTTCATGTTCTATAGAAACTGAAGAGAAAACAAATACATAGTTAATTTTAGACAGCACATCACTCCTCTTAATGGAGTTTTGTGTCCCAAGTAGCAGCACTGTTCATTGTGTCTGCAAATAACCTCATGGAAACAAGGAAGAATCCACACACAAGGACATTCCTTAATGGTTTACAGCCCTTAGGGCCGTGTTACAGGGACTGGGAGTGGGCTGCAAAGTGTTTGAGTCCTACAGAGGTCTGGACACTTTGAGTTATAACTTCTGTAAGTTGTAATCTCTGTTTGGGGATTTTAATTCCATGGATTCTGAACTTGATGTCATTAAAGTCAGGTGAAGAGTCACCTGTGTCTGTACCTGGTGATGAGCTGGGAACAGTAAAGGGAGAGCAGAGCAGGGAGGCGGGAAAATCTGACTTGAGTAAAGAGAAACCTGAGCAAAAAGGGTGAAGAAGCTGTGCTCTGTGAACCAGGCAGGCAGCATAGATACAAGTCTGGGATACAAGTCTGGGATACAGGCTTGGGATACTTCCCTTTGATCCTAGAAAAGGCAGAGCCAGGTGGAGAAGAGCAGTGTCCCAGCTAATGGGGCAGCCCATGCCCAGAGCCCAGTCCTGGCTTTAGGGAGTCATTTATCCTCCTCACTTCTCAGCATCCAGCCCTAAAGAAGGGCTGCCAGATGTCACACCTAATATGGGATTTCCTGTACTTTGCCTCAAATCCTGGGATTTGTTTAAAAACATGTGGAATATTACCTTTCTTGTGCCTGAGCTGAAAGATGGAAATCACCTCACAGCCAGTGACCTCCCAGGCTGTTCTTTCTGACTTTCTTGGCTACTCAGGAGTCAGAGAAGATCCCGTGTTGTCAGACAGGTGGAAATGCAGCTCTGAAGTCACCAGAGGAGCACTCCTGATCCTGGGCAGGACCCTCCCTCGGGAGTGTCAGTCCTTCTGCTCTTACATCCCAGGGCTTATAGAGGAACCACAGACTTAACAAAGGTCTTTCTACTCCTGATTACCTCCAAGGAGTACCAACTGCTCAGCAGGTGCAGTCTCACCTGAATAATGCACAGGAATTTGCCACTAATTGAAATATACATTAGAGGTAAGCTAAAGTTAAATATTTTTTTAACTGCCCCCCCAAAGGACATGAAGAAAAAACTGTATCTCACTGTGTTGTTTAACTTTTTATGTTATGAAAACCCCAAAGAAGAAGGTTTATTTTTAAGATAATGGTAAAATACAACAGAGGGACTGAGTCAGAGACAGGACTGTCATCTTGAGAGCAAAGTTACTGTTTCATTTAGGCTTCATTGGAGTGGTCAGGATTGGTGCTTAAGATGACATCTGTGTCCACCAAAACCTTCCAGTATTATATTTAATCATTGTGGAGACATAGAAGGAGTCCCACAATAAAAGTGATGTATTTTAAATTTCCTGATCATAATGCTTTAACCTTTGTATTACTGACACCCAAGATTCAAATAGAAATGTGCACTGAAACTCTGTAATTTTATATATTCCCAACTTTTTCTTCTATAGGAATCCATTTAAAATTACACAAGAAACCTCTCTTCATCTTCTGAGTGTTTCACTGATTAGCATAATTTATAGCCAGTTTTGTGAATAAGGTGATTGTACCCAGGTGATTGCAAAAAGGTCTGTGGATCTCAGCTTTATAAATATTATTCTGAATCTAACTTTGTTAAAGTAATTGATGTAACATGAGTGAGTGCTGTGCAGAGCTCTTCAAGTGCAGAGACCACACACTGTGTAATCTCTGGAGCCAGTCCTCATCATGCCTTTGCTTTTCTTAGCAACAAAATTAACTCCATCATTATAAAATTTAGCCAATACTTTACCTCTGCAGTCAGAATCTTCTCACATGAGATTCAGCCACACTCTAAATCCTGCCTCCATTATGTGTCACTTTTTGCCTTGGAGAACTGGAAGAGTGACTTTGCAGTCGCTCAGCAGAACCAGAGATGTTCTTACATCAGGAGGTGTTGCAGGGGAACCCTGGGAGGTCCATGAAGCACCTTCCACACTGTCTCTGACAATTAGAAAACCTCCAAGCCCTCTTCTTTGGAGGGTCCATCCCCAGCTGGGTGCTCCAGAAAGGGAGGAAGAGTTTTCTCTCAGCAGGCAAAGCCGTAACTCAAGGTCAGCCAGGTGAAAGGAGGTGCCCAAGGCTGGGCAGGGACTTTGTCACAGACAGTGAGGCCCCAGGCGGTGCTCAGCTTTGTGCTGGGCTACAAAATGAACCCTGCAGAGCCCCTCCCGGGCTCCTTGTGCAGCTGTTTGGCTGCTCAGGCTTCTCGTGCCTGTTGGATTTGCCTCTTGCTCCCATGTTCTCTTCCTCTGTGAGCACAGGGCTGCCAGAAGGGCTGGGCGGGTGCCCAAGAACTTCTAAATACTCTGGTTAGGAATTGGTGGGAACCTTGTCAGTGAGTTTGTGTTTCTCTAAAAAAGTTCTGTGGCTTGCTCCTGGTCCTGCTCACGACAAGGTTACTTTGAGGGAGGAGGATGCGAGTCACCCACTGTCAGAGTCCTGTGCCAGCATGTGGGGGGCGACACAAATGGGACAGGAGCTAAAATCTCCTGGAAACTTGGGGTGATTTTTTAATCTTTACGCAAATTCCTGGAGAACTGCTGAGATGAAAACAGGCACAGCTCTAAACCTGCATGTTCTATAATGATGAGATTCTGGGAGAAGCTGGAATCCTTCGTACAGGAGAGTAGGGAAATAAAGGTTCCCAGCTGCTAATAATAACAAGCCAGGGATTCTTCTTGTTCAAGCTGGAGGAGAATTGCCTGAAAGTCTCTGGAGAATTCCATTCCAGCACTAGACATTTGAAAGATTTGGATCCCGGTCTAAAATATTTCCAGTGCTTGAGTGAATTTCCAACACTGAGCTAATTTTTATCATAATCCCGTCAGAGAAACGAAATTTATGGTGCAGTCACCCATCAGTTTAAGTATTTTGAGAGGAGTGTGGTGACTAGAGAGTCTGCTGTGTGTGCAGGTCCTGAGCATCCACTCACATCTACTCAGGAGTGGAAGAGACCTGGAACAAAATCTGCTGTGGTACAGCTGACTTTGAAGAAATAACTAGCAATGGGTTTGAGGTTCCTTTATAGGAGAAAAAAGAAAGGGAAAAAGAATGCAAAAGCCAGCTTGGTTCAGTGTCTGGGCACATTTTCAAGGCCTCTTTTATTTTGAGTAATTAATTCTGTGTTTTATTAGTAATGAAAGCAGGGGCTATTTTGTGCAAGGCTGGAGCAGTTCTGGGTGACTCGGCAGGAAGTTAAACTGATGTAGCATTACTTTTGCAATTTATCACCTGCCTGTAGTGCTTACTCAGGGTATAATACAAGTTTATCATTGTTCAGAGCAATTATATTCTAAATTCACTTAATAATTACCTCTCAAAAACAGATAACTTTAAAGAACTGATTATTTTATAAGTAACTGGAAAAATCTCTAGTGTGACATCTCTTCTTTGTGGCAGCCTAAATGCAAGCTGGCTTTTTGGTGATCTGTTTCAAATTAAGTGATTTCATTGCATAAATGTATGTATTGGGGCTTGAGTGTGGTGTATCCAAATGCTTGCAGCCTTCCTACACATTTGTAATGATTCCAAACTAGAGAGGGTGTTTTTATTTGGTGGATGAAAAATCCATTCTATTTTGTCTTTGGTTAAGGGAACTTGAAATACTAGATAGTATAAATGTACAGCTTCGAAGCTGGTCACAATTATTGCTAGAAGTGGTAGACATGGCAGCTGAACACAACAGACCAACCACAGACCCTCCAAAGCTTTTCTTTCCTGGTTCTGTTTTCTGCTTCTCCAGGTGTGGAAGGCCCTGGGAGCTGCGGGGTCCCTGCAGCTGCCCCAGTGCAGACCCAGCTCTAATTGATTATCCCAGCATGAGCTTTGAGGGTCCCGCAGTCCCTGGCCAGGCCCTGCTGAGTTACTGCACAGCTTTAGGCAGCAGAGTTTTAGTGACTGCAGCAAATAAATCTGCTGTGCTTTATGGAGCACGGAGAAGCTTGTTTTCTGAATTTTAATTGTCTCAATAAATCGTGTTAAGATTGTGTTCTATTAGACTGCAGGAAATTAATGCGAGTGGTTCGAATATGGGCGTTATTGGGAAGGTGTGTTGCTCACAGGACTGTTAGAAAAAGGGTTTTCAAATCTGGCTGAGCAATAACGAGGGTGATAAGGATTGTAGAGATATGGAGTGCAGCTTCCCAGGGATCCCTATTCAGTCTTGGGTTTACTTGCAGGGATTCTCTTGTCCCTCTGGGGACTAAGTGATGATGATTTGCAGCTTGTGCTTCACAGAGGAGAGGAAACGTTTGTAATGGGGCTCAGATAGCTCAGGCACAGAGATTGTGAGAGGGACATCCTCGTGTCAGACTGTAGTTCTGGACATTTAGGATGAATGATGAAGGATGAACCTCTGCTCTGCAGACAGGCTGAGAGGGTTGGGGCTCTTCAGCCTGGAGAAAAGGCTCCGATGAGACCTTAGAGCCCCTTCCAGTGCCTAAAGAGGCTCCAAGAGAGCTGGAGAAAAATGTTTTGATGCTGTGACTTGAGAGTTTGCTGTTAATGAGTGCAGCAATGAAGATCAGCAGATTTTACTCCCAGCCTCCCTTGGCCCTGCTCTCAGGGGAGGAATACTGGTTCTTTTCACTGAGGGGTGGTTGTGCCCCTCAGGGTCGGAAGGCAGGAGCTGCTCTCGTCCTGGCACCGGGACAGCATCCAGATCTTTATTTGCAGGATTAGAATGTTTTCAAAAAGATAGGCCAGGTCGAAAGCTCTCCATTGCTGTGTCTCCCAACGTTCTGCTGGAGAGCTGGAGTG